>NC_074670.1:28534467-29134467 GCF_029448725.1 Salvelinus fontinalis | reverse complement strand
TAAGAAAACAGTGGGAGAGAACGAATGAACCGGAGAGAGAGCAAAATACAAAGTGAGAGCGAGAGTTTGTTTGTGTGTATAAAAGAGAGAGTGTAAAACTGCCCTCCCGCTGAGTGGACAGCACAGACAGTCTCGCCGAGGTAACGCTCCACTAGCAACTCCGATAGCCAACCGCCCACGCCATCCACGTCCTAGTCCAGACCGACGCCCCTTCCCTCCGGATGCCACCCGCACCAGATCCCCTAGACTGTTTTCCTAACCACTAGTCAGCCTCTAGGCTAGTATCCAATAACACTGAAAACAGACAGAGAAGAGGAGAAGCTTGCCTGCAGCTAAACAGCAGAGAGAGAGAGCGAAAAAGAGATGGCCTGAGAATGTCTATCTGCAGTTAGTTATTAGTAAGTGACCCACTCCGCTGTGCTCTCCTCTCCTCTGCTCTGCTCTGCCTGGCGTCATCAGCCCCTACAGAGAGAGGCCCAGGGGGAGTCTAACCTACATACAGCCCTGGACTGCACTACACTATAAACACGCACATGCGCGCACACACACACACACACACACACACACACACACACACACACACACACACACACACACACACACACACACACACACACACACACACACACACACACACACACACACACACACACACACACACACACACACACACGCATACAGACAGACACACGCAAATGCATACAGACACACACAGACACACACACACTGTATACTGAGTAAACTATGTCAACAGTCAGTGGTAACGGTACTGCACCAGGCTGAGGGCTGGAGTATAATACTCTCTCAAATGCTGCACAGGGAGGTGGCTGCTTAAAAGGAAGAATCTATTTCAAATAAAGCAGAGAGGGAAATCACGGTTGGGGAGGAGTTGAATTTGAAAACACACAGCGATACACAGGTAGTCTGGGGAGGGTTTCCTCGTTCATGCTGGACTCCAATAGAATGTGACACGGAGGAGAGTCAACAAGCTGGTTTTCATTATCCAACTTTCAGAGTTAATGCTGTGTGTGTGTGTGTGTGTGTGTGTGTGTGTGTGTGTGTGTGTGTGTGTGTGTGTGTGTGTGTGTGTGTGTGTGTGTGCGTGTGCGTGTGCGTGTGCGTGTGCGTGTGCGTGTGCGTGTGCGTGTGCGTGTGTGTGTGTGTGTGTAGTGCAGGGAAAGGAGACCGGGCTGGGTTCAACAGTGTGTTCAGTTATCATTTATGTATAAGAAACAGTACCTGGGGATACCAGCGAGGTAGGCTATGAGTCTGCGGAGGTCCTCTGTTCGTATTCTGTCATGGTTACTCCTGGCTGGGAACGTAAGGACGGGACCCCCACGTCTATCTCGGCCACCTGGGGAACACATGAACCAGGACCATGAGAAACACACAACAACGGACAACCACTAGACAGGGATTTACAAATCCTGCTAGTTGTCCTCACCTTTTACAGTATAATGGACTCTTATTGTAATACCGGCAACTGAAGAATGCATCACTATTTTACAATAATAGGAGTACTTTGAGGTAAAATCCCTCATATTTATAGCTGTTTACAGCATACTTTATAGCTTTTAGTTAGTGGCAAGACTAAGTCATGAGTCTTGACATGACTAACTCATGCCAGCAGTAAGTCACAGCAGGTCAGGGTCATGGCACGGTTCACACAGACAGCTCCACTCACAGCTTAGCTGAAGCTACATCTCCCTGCAGAGGAAGCCTTGCCTGCCTGATGTTTCCCTGTGTTGTGTTGTAGGCTTTTGTTCCCACCATAATGTGCTGCCTATTCCCAGTGCTCTGCTGTAAATGTAGAGCTGCAGTGAATCATGTGAGGCTGTTTGTGTGTGTGTGTGTGTGTGTGTGTGTGTGTGTGTGTGTGTGTGTGTGTGTGTGTGTGTGTGTGTGTGTGTGTGTGTGTGTGTGTGTGTGTGTGTGTGTGTGTGTGTGTGTGTGTGTGTGTGTGTGTGTGTGTGTGTGTGTGTGTGTGTTCCCATGCCATTCTACAGACCATATAGAATGGTAAACACCATGGATCAGAGACATTGTGTTTCTCACCTGATATGAAGGCAACCTTTTCTTTAAGGATGGGCAGAACGTCTACGGCCTTCATCTCCTCATTTCGATGAAACCCTGAAAAAAACAGAACAGCAAATCAGACCATCAAGGTTCAATTCTGTATTGAAGTTGACTTGATAACATGATGTCAGTCAATCAGTCATATTCTCATTACCACTAATACACAACCTGCTCTGGGTTAGGACTGAAAAAGTTCAGAGCCACAGAGGGCACCAGTTAAAAATCAGTCTCTGAGTTGACCCAGTTCCAGCAGCAGAACCCTGACATGAGATTAAATCAGCCATCTCGTTGTCATTACAACCCTATGACAGGTTGAACTCTTGAGAAGGCCTAATATGAATTCAGGATGATGACAACCACTAATAACAACAAAAATAGACCATAGAAGTTATGAGCATTATCATTAACAGAGTGGTTAAATCCTTATTGTACAACCAAGCAGTCAAAGAGACAAAGCCGTGACTAGATAGATAGCATCATATCTATAGCTCTGGTCTTAACTCATATACTCACCTACTCACCAGATGGCTTACACTCAATATAGAGAGCAACCCACACGTGTACGTACGACCACACACACACCTTTACATTGTGTCATAGCATCATAGCGCAGCCTGTACATTTGGTATTTTTTATTAAACCTTTATTTAACTAGGCAAGTCAGTTAAGAACAAATTCAAATTTACAATGACGGCCTCGGAACAGTGGGTTAACTGCCTTGTTCAGGGGCAAAACAACAGTTTTTTTTACTTTGTCAGCTCGGGGATTCAATCTAGCAACCTTTCGGTTACTGGCCCAACGCTCTAACCACTGGGCTACCTGCCGCCCCAAACAAGACAGAGTAAATCCTGTAGACATACAGTGTAGTAGTAAACTCAGCAAAAAAAGAAACGTCCTCTCACTGTCAACTGCATTTATTTTCATCAAACTTAACATGTGTAAATATGTGTATGAACATAACAAGATTCAACAACTGAGACATACACTGAACAAGTTCCACAGACATGTGAGTAACAGAAATGGAATAACGTGTCGCTGAACAAAGAGGGGGTCAAAATCAAAGAAACTGTCAGTATCTGGTGTGGCCACCAGCTGCATTACGTACTGCAGTGCATCTCCTCCCCATGGACTGCACCAGATTTGCCAGTTCTTGTTGTGAGATGTTACCCCACTCTTCCACCAAGGCACCTGCAAGTTCCCGGACATTTGAGGGGGAATGGCCCTAGCCCTCACCCTCCGATCCAACAGGTCCCAGACGTGCTCAATGGGATTGAGATCCGGGATCTTCGCTGGCCATGGCAGAACACTGACATTCCTGTCTTGCAGGAAATCACGCACAGAACGAGCAGTATGGCTGGTGGCATTGTCATGCTGGAGGGTCATGTCAGGATGAGCCTGCAGGAAGGGTACCTCATGAGGGAGGAGGATGTCTTCCCTGTATCGCACAGCGTTGAGATTGCCTGCAATGACAACAAGCTCAGTCCGATGATGCTGTGACACAACGCCCCAGACCATGATGGACTCCACCTCCAAATCGATTCCGCTCCAGAGTATAGGCCTCGGTGTAACGCTCATTCCTTCGATGATAAACGCAAATCCGACCATCACCCCCGGTGAGACAAACCGCGACTCGTCAGGGAAGAGCACTTTTTGCCAGTTCTGTCTGGTCCAGCGACGGTGGGTTTGTGCCCATAGGCGACGTTGTTGCCGGTAATGTCTGGTGTGGACCTGACTTACAACAGGCCTACAAGCCCTCAGTCCAGCCTCTCTCAGCCTATTGCGGACAGTCTGAGCACTGATGGAGGGATTGTGCATTCCTGGTGTAACTCGGGCAGTTGTTGTTGCCATCCTGTACCTGTCCCGCAGGTGTGATGTTCGGATGTACCAATCCTGTGCAGGTGTTGTTACACGTGGTCTGCCACTGCGTGGACGATCAGCTGTCCGTCCTGTCTTCCTGTAGCGCTGTCTTATGCGTCTCACAGTATGGACATTGCAATTTATTGCCCTGGCTACATCTGCAGTCCTCATGCCTCCTTGCAGCATGCCTAAGGCACGTTCACGCAGATGAGCAGGGACCCTGGGCATCTTTCTTTTGGTGTTTTTCCGTCAGTAGAAAGGCCTCTATAGTGTCCTAAGTTTTCATAACTGTGACCTTAATTGCCTACCGTCTGTAAGCTGTTCGTGTCTTAACGACCGTTCCACAGGTGCATGTTCATTAAGTGTTTATGGTTCATTGAACAAGCATGGGAAACAGTGTTTAAACCCTTTACAAGGAAGATCTGTGACATTATTTGGATTTTTACGAATTATCTTTGAAAGACAGGGTGCTGAAAAAGGGCCGTTTCTTTTTTTGCTGTGTTTAGTAAGTTCATGTCTACTGTACTGACTAGAGCTGCAGCTTACTGTGTTAGACATGGTAGAGCAGCAGCTTACTGTGTTAGACATGGTAGAGCAGCAGCTTACTGTGTTAGACCTGGAAGAGCAGCAGCTTACTTTTAGACCTGGTAGAGCAGCAGCTTACTGTGTTAGACCTGGGAGAACAGCAGCTTACTTTATTAGACCTGGTAGAGCAGCAGCTTACTGTGTTAGACCTGGTAGAGCAGCAGCTTAATTTGTTATACCTGGTAGAGCAGCAGCTTACTGTGTTAGACCTGGTAGACCTGCAGCTTACTGTGTTAGACCTGGTAGACCTGCAGCTTACTGTGTTAGACCTGGTAGACCTGCAGCTTACTGTGTTAGACCTGGTAGAGCAGCAGCTTACTTTGTTAGACCTGGTAGAGCAACAGCTTACTTTTAGACCTGGTAGAGCAGCAGCTTACTGTGTTAGACCTGGTAGAGCAGCAACTTAATTTGTTAGACCTGGTAGACCTGCAGCTTACTGTGTTAGACCTGGTAGAGCAGCAACTTACTGTGTTAGACCTGGTAGAACAGCAGCTTACTGTGTTAGACCTGGTAGAGCAGCAGCTTACTGTGTTAGACCTGGTAGACCTGCAGCTTACTGTGTTAGACCTGGTAGAGCAGCAACTTAATTTGTTAGACCTGGTAGAGTAGCAGCTTACTGTGTTAGACCTGGTAGACCTGCAGCTTACTGTGTTAGACCTGGTAGAGCAGCAGCTTACTGTGTTAGACCTGGTAGACCTGCAGCTTACTGTGTTAGACCTGGTAGAACAGCAGCTTACTGTGTTAGACCTGGTAGACCTGCAGCTTACTGTGTTAGACCTGGTAGAACAGCAGCTTACTGTGTTAGACCTGGTAGAGCAGCAGCTTACTGTGTTAGACCTGGTAGAGCAACAGCTTACTGTGTTAGACCACCTGGTAGAGCAGCAGCTTACTGTGTTAGACCTGGTAGAGCAGCAACTTACTGTGTTAGACCTGGTAGAACAGCAGCTTACTGTGTTAGACCTGGTAGAGCAGCAGCTTACTGTGTTAGACCTGGTAGAACAGCAGCTTACTGTGTTAGACCTGGTAGAGCAGCAAATTACTGTGTTAGACCTGGTAGAACAGCAGCTTACTGTGTTAGACCTGGTAGAGCAGCAGCTTACTGTGTTAGACCTGGTAGACCTGCAGCTTACTGTGTTAGACCTGGTAGAACAGCAGCTTACTGTGTTAGACCTGGTAGACCTGCAGCTTACTTTGTTAGACCTGGTAGAGCAGCAGCTTACTGTGTTAGACCTGGTAGAACAGCAGCTTACTGTGTTAGACCTGGTAGAACAGCAGCTTACTGTGTTAGACCTGGTAGAGCAGCAGCTTACTGTGTTAGACCTGGTAGACCTGCAGCTTACTTTGTTAGACCTGGTAGAGCAGCAGCTTACTGTGTTAGACCTGGTAGAACAGCAGCTTACTGTGTTAGACCTGGTAGAACAGCAGCTTACTGTGTTAGACCTGGTAGAGCAGCAGCTTACTGTGTTAGACCTGGTAGACCTGCAGCTTACTGTGTTAGACCTGGTAGAGCAGCAGCTTACTTTGTTAGACCTGGTAGAGCAACAGCTTACTGTGTTAGACCTGGAAGAGCAGCAGCTTACTGTGTTAGACCTGGTAGACCTGCAGCTTACTGTGTTAGACCTAGTAGAACAGCAGCTTACTGTGTTAGACCTGGTAGAACAGCAGCTTACTGTGTTAGACCTGGAAGAGCAGCAGCTTACTGTGTTAGACCTGGTAGACCTGCAGCTTACTGTGTTAGACCTAGTAGAACAGCAGCTTACTGTGTTAGACCTGGTAGAGCAGCAGCTTACTGTGTTAGACCTGGTAGACCTGCAGCTTACTGTGTTAGACCTGGTAGACCTGCAGCTTACTGTGTTAGACCTGGTAGAGCAACAGCTTACTTTGTTAGACCTGGTAGAGCAGCAGCTTACTGTGTTAGACCTGGTAGACCTGCAGCTTACTGTGTTAGACCTGGTAGAGCAGCAGCTTACTGTGTTAGACCTGGTAGACCTGCAGCTTACTGTGTTAGACCTGGTAGAACAGCAGCTTACTGTGTTAGACCTGGTAGAGCAGCAGCTTACTGTGTTAGACCTGGTAGACCTGCAGCTTACTGTGTTAGACCTGGTAGAGCAGCAGCTTACTTTGTTAGACCTGGTAGAGCAACAGCTTACTTTTAGACCTGGTAGAGCAGCAGCTTACTGTGTTAGACCTGGTAGAGCAGCAGCTTACTTTGTTAGACCTGGTAGAGCAACAGCTTACTGTGTTAGACCTGGTAGAGCAGCAGCTTACTTAACTAATAAACTGGAGAGAGGAAACAGAGAGAGGGAGAGAGGGAGAGAGAAAGAGCGAGTGGGAGAGAGAGAGCGAGCGAGAGGAGAGGGAAAATGAGAGAGAAAGATGGAGGGAGCGAGCGAGAGGTCTATTTCAAATAAAGCAGAGAGGGAAATCACGGTTGGGGAGGAGTTGAATTTGAAAACACACAGCGATACACAGGTGGTCTGGGGAGGGTTTCCTCGTTCATGCTGGACTCCAATAGAATGTGACACGGAGGAGAGTCAACAAGCTGGTTTTCATTATCCAACTTTCAGAGTTAATGCTGTGTGTGTGTGTGTGTGTGTGTGTGTGTGTGTGTGTGTGTGTGGGTGTGGGTGTGGGTGTGTGTGTATAGTGCAGGGAAAGGAAGCTCCGAGGCCAATGCTCTTACTCTGAATATTTTATGGACATGCTAATAGGCAGTAGCTAGATTTTATCTCCTGCAAAGCTGCAACGTTATATACTGTATTTCCCACTCACTGTTCCACCCCATGGGGAGAGGTGGTTTGTGTCCCAAATGGCACCCTATTCTACATGGGGTCTGGTCAAAAGTACTGCAATAAATAGGAGATATGGTGCCATTTTGGATGCATTCATGGTCATATTACCATATCAAACCACTCCTCGTAGACTCAAACTGCAGTCCCCTGTCCCCAACCCACTTTGTCACAGCTCAATGGATTTGTTGTTGTTGCAATTATCCAAAATTGTTATTCATTTTACTGTAACATAAAATCTGACTTTCACAAGGCATTGCATGATATGATTAATAGCATCCTATCAAAAAAGATGGTCGACTCAATAAGTGTGAATGTCGATTAAAAGTACTAGTTCATTCTGAGGTTAAAACAGTTGCCAGATACGGACAGAAAAGAGTATGAAATAAAGGTTGTCAATCACTCTGTCTTGATAATGCATGAATAATCACTCAGTGTGCTGCCGTGTACCCTTTGAAAACAACTGCATAGAAACGGCTTTATACAATTTTGGCCTACTACCGTGCCTCGCTGGAGAGAAAATGTACCTGTTTAAACGGGAATGGTGAGGCCAAGGGAAGGTCCTTTTAGGATGCCGATCTCATCATTCTGTAAGATCTGTTCATGACGTAACATGTAGTACTGAGTACTGCAGTTTATACTCAGATGTGTTCGTTTCTGGGCGTTTTGCCCTGTGTTTGAGGCCTTGTTTGCCTTTGTGGGCTAATGAGTTGATTTCATCTATTGCTATTGGCCAAATTCGTTATGTTTAATGAAGTTATGTATTTTCCCCTAACCAGTGTTACCAGTTTCCTCATCTCTCTGTTGTATATTTTGTCAATATAACACTGGATCCAGTCCTCTCTGTCACCTCCACTGTAGGCTTAGGACACACTCTTAGAGAAAAAGGTGCGATCTAGAACCAAAAAGGAAGAACCCTTTTGTAAACCTTTTTTTTAAGAGTATACAACCAATGACACCTGATCGACCGACTCTGTTGTAACTGTTGTAACTGTTGATGCTCCACACCAACTAGATAGGATGGAGGACGCAGCAGTCTAACACAGGCCTACTGTAAGTACCAGAAAGTATCCAGAGTAATCAGTATTTTCTTAGATAATATCATAAATAGACTACCAGGAAATATCATAAATAGACTACCAGGAAATATCATAAATAGACTACCAGGAAATATCATAAATAGACTACCAGGAAATATCATAAATAGACTACCAGGAAATATCATAAATAGACTACCAGGAAATATCATAAATACGTAGATTACCAGGAAATATCATAAATAGACAACCAGGAAATATCATAAATAGACTACCAGGAAATATCATAAATACGTAGATTACCAGGAAATATCATAAATAGATTACCAGGAAATATCATAAATAGACAACCAGGAAATATCATAAATAGACTACCAGGAAATATCATAAATACGTAGATTACCAGGAAATATCATAAATAGATTACCAGGAAATATCATAAATAGACTACCAGGAAATATCATAAATAGACTACCAGGAAATATCAGAAATAGATTACCAGGAAATATCAGAAATAGACTACCAGGAAATATCAGAAATAGACTACCAGGAAATATCATAAATAGACTACCAGGAAATAGCATAAATAGACTACCTGGAAATAGCATAAATAGACTACCAGGAAATAGCATAAATAGACTACCAGGAATGTCACGCCCTGGCCTTAGTATTCTTTGTTTTCTTTATTATTTTAGTTAGGTCAGGGTGTGACATGGGGAATGTTTGTTTTGTTGGTTTTGGGTGTTTCTATGGTAAAGGGGTTATTGGGTGTAGTATATGGGTTTGTGTTGAGTTCAGGTGTCTAGCGTTGTCTATGTATGTTTAGTTATCTAGGAGAGTCTATGGTTACCTGAATGAGTTCCCAATTAGAGACAGCTGATTTCGGTTGTCTCTGATTGGGAGCCTTATTTAGGGTAGCCATAGGCTTTCATTTGTTGTGAGTAGTTGTCTATGTGATACGTTTGTAGCCAGTGTGTGCACATCGTTGTTTAGCTTCACGATCGTTTTCTTGTTTTGTTTAGTGTTTAAGTGTTTTGTTTCGTTTGCCTTCTTCGTTAAATAAAAAGGAGATGGCTTATTTTCCTAAAGCTGCGTTTTGGTCCGTCAATCCTCCACACGATCGTGACAGAACTACTCACCAATACAGGACCAAGCGGCATGGAAAGCGGCAACAGGACCCACCTATACAGGATTCGTGGACATGGGAGGAGATACTGGATGGTAAGGGGCCGTGGGCACAACCGGGAGAATATCGCCTTCCTCGTGAAGAGCTGGAGGCAGCTAAAGCCGAGAGGAGGCGATATGAGGAGGCAGCACGGAGACAAGGCTGGAAGCCCGTGAGTACAACCCCAAAATTTCTTGGGGGGGGCCTTAAAGGGAGTGTGGCGAAGTCAGGTAGGAAACCTGCGCCTACTCCCTGTACTTACCGTGGAGAGCGAGAGTACGGGCAGACACCGTGTTACGCAGTAGAGCGCACGGTGTCTCCTGTACGCGTGCATAGCCCGGTTCGGTACATTCCAGCTCCACGTATCGGCCGGGCTAGACTGAGTGTTGAGCCGTATGTCATGAAGCCGGCCCAACGCATCTGGTCACCAGTGCGTCTCCTCGGGCCGGCGTACATGGCACCAGCCTTACGCATGGTGTCCCCGGTTCGCCTACATAGGCCGGTGCGGGTTTTTCCACCTCCCCGCACTGGTCAGGCGACGGGGAGCATACAACCAGGTAGGGTTGGGCAGGCTCGGCGCTCAAGGGAGCCAGTACGCCTGCACGGTCCGGTATTTCCGGCGCCACCTCCCCGCCCCAACCCAGTACCACCAGTGCCTCCTCCACGCACTAGCTATATGGTGCGTGTCTCCAGCCCTTTACCACCAGTGCCTAAACCACGCACCAAGCCTCCTGTGTTTCCCCAGAGTCCTGTGCGTCCTGTTGCTGCTCCCCGCACTAGCCCTGAGATGCGTGTCCCCAGCCCGGTGCCACCAGTCCCGGCACCACGCACCAGGCCTACAGTGCGCCTCAGCCGGCAGGAGTCTGCCGTCTGCACAGCGATGCCTGAACTGCCCGTCTGCCAAGCGCCATCTGAGCCATCCGTCTCCCCAGCGCCATCTGAGCCATCCGTCTCCCCAGCGCCATCTGAGCCATCCGTCTCCCCAGCGCCGTCTGAGCCATCCGTCTGCCATGAGCCTGCAAAGCCGCCCGTCTGCCATGAGCCTACAGAGCCGCCCGCCAGACAGGAGCCGCTAGAGCCGCCCGTCAGACAGGAGCCGCTAGAGCCGCCCGCCAGACAGGAGCCGCTAGAGCCGCCCGCCAGACAGGAGCCGCTAGAGCCGCCCGCCAGACAGGATCTGCCAGAGCCGCCCGCCAGACAGGATCTGCCAGAGCCGCCAACCAGACAGGATCTGCCAGAGCCGCCAACCAGACAGGATCTCCCAGAGCCGCCAACCAGACAGGATCTGCCAGAGCCGCCAACCAGACAGGATCTGCCAGAGCCGCCAACCAGACAGGATCTGCCAGAGCCGCCAACCAGACAGGATCTGCCAGAGCCGCCAACCAGACAGGATCTGCCAGAGCCGCCAACCAGACAGGATCTGCCAGAGCCGCCAACCAGACAGGATCTGCCAGAGCCGCCAACCAGCCAGGATCTGCCAGAGCCGCCAACCAGCCAGGATCTGCCAGAGCCGCCAACCAGCCAGGATCTGCCAGATCCGTCAGCCAGCCATGAGCAGCCAGATCCGTCAGCCAGCCATGAGCAGCCAGATCCGTCAGCCAGCCATGAGCAGCCAGATCCGTCAGCTAGCCATGAGCAGCCAGATCCGTCAGCTAGCCATGAGCAGCCAGATCCGTCAGCCAGCCATGAGCAGCCAGATCCGTCAGCCAGCCATGAGCAGCCAGATCCGTCAGCCAGCCATGAGCAGCCAGATCCGTCAGCCAGCCATGAGCAGCCAGATCCGTCAGCCAGCCATGAGCAGCCAGATCCGTCAGCCAGCCATGAGCAGCCAGATCCGTCAGCCAGCCATGAGCAGCCAGATCCGTCAGCCAGCCATGAGCAGCCAGATCCGTCAGCCAGCCACGAGCAGCCAGATCCGTCAGCCAGCCATGAGCAGCTAGATCCGTCAGCCAGCCATGGGCCGTCCCTCAGTCCGTAGCTGCAGTCCCTCAGTCCGGTGCTACAGTCCCTCAGCCTGGTGCTGCCCCTTATCCTGGTGCTGTCCCTTACCCTGGTACTGCCCCTTAGTTCGGAGCTGCCCCTGACCCTGGTACTGCCCCTTACCCTGGTACTGCCCCTTAGTCCGGAGCTGCCCCTTAGTCCGGAACTGCCCCTTAATGCAGTGGGGTTAATGTGGAGGGGGGTCATTTGGAGGAAGCTAAGGAGGCGGTTAGGGACTGTGGTGACGTGGGGACCACGACCAGAGCCGGAGCCGCCACCATGGATGGAAGCCCACCCAGACCCTCCCCTAGACTGTGTAATGGTGCGCCCGGAGTTCGCACCTTAAGGGGGGGGTTATGTCACGCCCTGGCCTTAGTATTCTTTGTTTTCTTTATTATTTTAGTTAGGTCAGGGTGTGACATGGGGAATGTTTGTTTTGTTGGTTTTGGGTGTTTCTATGGTAAAGGGGTTATTGGGTGTAGTATATGGGTTTGTGTTGAGTTCAGGTGTCTAGCGTTGTCTATGTATGTTTAGTTATCTAGGAGAGTCTATGGTTACCTGAATGAGTTCCCAATTAGAGACAGCTGATTTCGGTTGTCTCTGATTGGGAGCCTTATTTAGGGTAGCCATAGGCTTTCATTTGTTGTGAGTAGTTGTCTATGTGATACGTTTGTAGCCAGTGTGTGCACATCGTTGTTTAGCTTCACGATCGTTTTCTTGTTTTGTTTAGTGTTTAAGTGTTTTGTTTCGTTTGCCTTCTTCGTTAAATAAAAAGGAGATGGCTTATTTTCCTAAAGCTGCGTTTTGGTCCGTCAATCCTCCACACGATCGTGACAAGGAAATGTCATAAATACGTAGATTACCAGGAAATATCATAAATAGATTACCAGGAAATATCATAAATAGATTACCAGGAAATATCATAAATAGACTACCAGGAAATATCATAAATAGACTACCAGGAAATATCAGAAATAGATTACCAGGAAATAGCATAAATAGACTACCAGGAAATATCAGAAATAGACTACCAGGTAATCCAGGTAATGTCAGCCCAGTCTAAACATTCCTGCAGCAGCATGTGAGAGTGTAGACCTGTGTGTGTGTGTGGTACAGTAACACAGGGCATGGGCCCCACTGGAAACACAACTCCTCTGTTTCCTGTCAAGTGTGCCCACATTCCTCCCCCCCTCTTTCTCGCTCTCACTCTCCCCCCGTCTCTCTCTCTCCCCCCACCTCTCTCTTTATCTCTCTCTCTCTGGTGTTTTTATGTAACAGCCTGATAATGGCCCACATCCAACACTGATCTCCACTGCACTTCTAGAGGCACCGAAAAGGGTCAACACCACACACACACACACACACACACACACACACACACACAAACACACACACACACACACACACACACACACACACACACACACACACAGTTAGAAGTACAGATCAGGGTCAGCAGGGAGAGGCAGAGTTCCACTATGTTCGTCTCAGACAATGCTCCACCTAGAAGACAGGCCAGACACACCTTGTTTAGTGGTTGTTGTGTGTTTCTCATGCTGGCTCCTGTGTTATCCAGGTGGCCAGAAGTAACCGTGATTACGAACAGAGGCCCTCTACAGACTCATAGCCTACCTCACTGGCATCCCCAGGTACACACACACACACACACACACACACACACACACACACACACACACACACACACACACACACACACACACACACACACACACACACACACACACACACACCTCACACTGTGCTCTGCACGCAGTGTGGTGCAATAAGTCACTTCTGAACCAGAACATGTAGAATCATCAAATTAGCCCAAGCAATTGAAGCATATGAGCTCATTTAAGATTTTCACTGCTAGGCCTACATGTTCAGCCTGTTTTACATGAGTACAAACCCCAATATCCCAGCACCTTCACTGCAATATCCCTCCATACGGTAATTGGTGAACAATCATTATAACGCAGGCAGAACCACGTAGCCTTCATTTACAAGTCTGCCAAGCATGAAATGAAGGTTGTCAATCACTCATCCTTGATAATGTATTAATAATGAGGGCAATCCATTCTACTCACTCAGTGTGCTGTCGTGTGCCCTTTGAAAACAAACTGCATAGAAACGGATTTCTACAATATAGTCCTACTACTGTGCCTCGCTGGAGAGAAGAGAAGGAAACACTACTTGTACTATCAAATCAAACTTTATTTGTCACGTGCGCCGAATACAACAAGTGTAGACCTTACCGTGAAATGCTTACTTACAAGCCCTTAACCAACTGTGCAGTTCAAGAAAGAGTTAAGAAAATATTTACCAAATAAACAAAAGTAAAAAATTATAAAAAGTAACACAATCAAATAACAATAATGAGGCTATATACAGGGGGTACGGAGTCATTGTGTGGGGGTACAGGTTAGTTGAGGTAATTTGTACATGTAGGTAGGGGTGAAGTGACTATGCATAGATAATAAACAGTGAGTAGCAGCAGTGTACAGGGGGGGGGGTCAATGTAAATAATCCGGTGGCCATTTGATTAATTGTTCAGCAGTCGAATGGCTTGGGGAAGAAGCTGTTAAGGAGCCTTTTGGTCCTAGACTTGGCGCTCCGGTACCGCTTGCCCTGCGGTAACAGAGAAAACAGTCTATGACTTGAGTGAGTGGAGTCTCTGACAATTTTTGGGGCTTTCCTCTGACACCGCCTAGTATATACAGTGGCAAGAAAAAGTATGTGAACCCTTTGGCATTACCTGGATTTCTGCATAAATTGGTCATAAAATAAAATCTGATCTTCATCTAAGTCACAACAATAGACAAACACAGTCTGCTTAAACTAATAACACACAAACAATTATACGTTTTCATGTCTTTATTGAACACACCCTGTAAACATTCACAGTGCAGGTTAGAAAAAGGTATGTGAACCCTTGGATTTAATAACTGGTTGACCCTCCTTTGGCAACAATAACCTCAACCAAACGTTTTCTGTAGTTGCGGATCAGACCTGCACAACGGTCAGGAGGAATTTTGGACCATTACTCTTTATAAAACTGTTTAAGTTCAGCAATATTCTTGGGATGACTGGTGTGAACTGCTTTCTTGAGGTCATGTCACAGCATCTCAATCGGGTTGAGGTCAAGACTCTGACTGGGCCACTCCAGAAGGCGTATTTTCTTCTGTGGAAGCCATTCTGTTGCTGATTTACTTCTGTGTTTTGGGTCGTTGTCCTGTTGCATCACCCAACTTCTGTTGAGCTTCAATTGACAGACAGATAGCCTAACATTCTCCTGCAAAATGTATTGATAAACTTGGGACTTCATTTTTCCGTCGATGATATCAAGCTGTCCAGGCCCTGAGGCAACAATTCAGCCCTAAACCATGATGCTCCCTCCACCATACTTTACAGTTGGGATGAGGTTTTGATGTTGGTGTGCTGTGTCTTTTTATCTCCACACATTGTGTTGTGTGTTCCTTCAGAACAACTCAACTTTAGTTTAATCTGTCCACAGAATATTTTGCCAGAAGTGCTGTGGAACATCCAGGTGCTCTTTTGCAAACTTAAAACGTGCAGCAATGTTTTTTTTGGACAGCAGTGGCTTCTTCCATGGTGTCCTCACATGAACACTATTCTTATTTAGTGTTTTACCTATTGTAGACTCATCAACAAAGATGTTAGCATGTTGCAGAGATTTCTGTAAGCCTTTAGCTGACACTCTAGGATTCTTCTTATCCTCATTGAGCATTCTGCGCTGTGCTCTTGCAGTCATCTTTGCAGGACGACCACTCCTGGGGAGAGTAGCAACAGTTCTAAACTTTCTCCATTTATAGACAATTTATTTGTCTGACCGTGGATTGATGGACATCAAGGCTTTTAGAGATACTTTTGTAACCCTTTCCAGCTTTATGCAAGTCAACAACTCTTAATCTTAGATCTTCTGAGATATCTTTTGTTCGGGGCATGGTTCACATCATGCACATGCTTCTTGTGAATGGGAAACTCAAATTTTGTGAGTGTTTTTTATAGGGCAGGTCAGCTCTAACCAACATCTCCAATCTCGTTTCATTGATTGGACTCCAGGTTAGCTGACTCCTGACTAATTAGCTTTGGAGAAGTCATGGGGCCACAGTGTCACATCGGATGGGGCCACAGTGTCTCCTGACCCCTCCTGTCTCAGCCTCCAGTATTTATGCTGCAGTAGTTTATGTGTCGGGGGGCTAGGGTCAGTTTGTTATATCTGGAGTACTTCTCCTGTCTTATCCGGTGTCCTGTGTGAATTATTTAAGTATGCTCTCTCTAATTCTCTTTCTCTCTTTCTTTCTCTCTCTCGGAGGACCTGAGCCCTAGGGCCATGCCTCAGGACTACCTGGCATGATGACTCCTTGCTGTCCCCAGTCCACCTGGCCGTGCTGCTGCTCCAGTTTCAACTGTTCTGCCTGCGGCTATGGAACCCTGACGTGCTGTTTTCAACTCTCTAGAGACAGCAGGAGCGGTAGAGATACTCTCAATGATCGGCTATGAAAAGCCAACTGACATTTACTCCTGAGGTGCTGACTTGCTGCACCCTCGACAACTACTGTGATTATTCTTATTTGACCATGCTGGTCATTTATGAACATTTGAACATCTTGGCCATGTTCTGTTATAATCTCCACCCGGCACAGCCAGAAGAGAACTGGCCACCCCTCATAGCCTGGTTCCTCTCTAGGTTTCTTCCTAGGTTTTGGCCTTTCATGGAAGTTTTTCCTAGCCACCGTGCTTCTACACCTGCACCTGCATGTACTTTGAGATATCAGCTGATGTAAGAAGGGCAATATAAATCTATTTGATTTGATTAGCCTTGGGGTTCACATACTTTTGCCACTCTACACTGCGAATGTTTAAATTATGTATTCAATATAGACAAGAAAAATACAATAATTTGTGTGTTATTAGTTTAAGCACAATGTGTATGTCTATTGTTGTGACTTTGATGAAGATCAGATCAAATTGTATGACCAATTTATGCCAAAATACAGGTAATTCCAAAGGGTTCAAATACTTTTTCTTGCCACTGTAGGTCCTGGATGGCAGGAAGCTTGGCCCCACTGATGTACTGGGCCGTACGCACCACCCTCTGTCGCGCCTTACGGTCAGATGCCGAGCAGTTGCCATACCAGGCGGTGATGCAATCAGATCAGAAATATTCTGTTCAAACAATGGCAAGAACAACTTAATCATATGACTTATTCATGAAGTCTGATCTACTTCAGGAGATGACAGCTGCTGCATCATATTGACATCAACCATTCATTGGCAGGAAATAAATGGCTCAACAGAACCATGATGGTGATGATAGGGAGGCGGTGCAGCATTTGATGCTGTCGATGTGTTGCCTTATAATAGATGATGTTTCACAATGCACACACAATGTTCACTTGAGCTATGGTGTGGTGTTGGCTGATGTAGCTAATAACAGTGTTGTCCTCAAGTCACTAAACGTCATGTGAGGCATGCTTCTACACCTGCATTGCTTGCTGTTTGGGGTTTTAGGCTGGGTTTCTGTACAGCACTTTGAAATATCAGCTGATGTACGAAGGGCTATATAAATACATTTGATTTGATTTGATTTAAATCGTGACTTGAGTCATGGTTTGAAGGATATACATTCCTTCCTTTGTCTCAGCTAGGGTTCATTCCCCCCACCCCCACATCGCAGCAGTGGAAGTATTGCACAAGCTGAAAAATATGCTACCGGATTCTGGGTACATTATCATGTAAAAAAAATAGTGCTCCCTCCCTCCCGTAGATGGAATTACAATGTAAATTATGAGGGAGCAGAAGGAGTGCCACTGCCGACAGATTTACTGAATGAATAAAACAAAAATCCTTATAGCCACACAGTCTGATGAAAACAGCACTGTGCAGAATACAGACACACTCCACCAATACCTCGGCATCCTGTACACAAGTTCCTCTATATCTGTTTTATCATGTGGATATATATCACTTTGGGAGCTCTTGGAGAAATGTAAAAAGTAGACCTGTCACAACAGTATGACCGGGTGTATGGACAAATGGAACAACAGTAGATTGAAGAGGAAATAAACTCCACCACTCCAGCTCTTTGAGAAAACATGCATAAATAAAAGATGAATTTAGAGAGGTTTTGGACCCACAACACTGCGTATACTACTACACTAAGTTGTCCATGTCTGCCTCCCAAATGGCAACCTATTCCCTTCATAATGCACTACCTTTGACCCTCAGAACGGGAAGTTGGCCTGTGCTGTGCCTGGTCTGATCTACTGAAGCAAACATAGAGCTAGGCCAGCAGCTCTCTCTAGCCTAAAGCCTGTAGCATCACAGTAACCTCTCTCTCTCACCAGGCACCAGGCACCAGGCACCGTGTAAGGAAAGTATGTCAATCCCCTCTTCAGTCAGTTTAACAGCACTTTACTTACAAGGACCACAGACAAACAGCAAGACCAGCTGCTTCACATGGTCTGTCCCCAAATGGCACCCTATCTCCTTTATATTGCACTACTTTTGACCAGGGCTCATGCAGTGCACTATATAGGGAATAGGGTGCCATTTGGGCCGGAGACTTTTAGCCTCTCAGAGGACTGACTTCCACACCAGTGTGATAGTACACAAGTACTCACTCTCCCCAGTCAGTCATGTTCATCATAGTGCTCTGCCCCGAATAGGATGTTTTGTGGACAACCTTTGTGGATGACCTATGCTGCTACAAGGAGCAAAAGGGTCTAAGTAAGTAGCTTGAAAAAGCCAAGCACAGGACAAGTAAGTTCATTTTGGGCTAGAGGATGAGAGTAAACCAACCAATAAGGACATTCTGGACATAATAATTTAGCAGCTAAGGCAGGCCGACTACTTCCCCAGCCCCAATGTTATACAGTAGCTAAACCCCCAAACAGTGAACAAACAAATGGAATTAAATGGTTCATCCACCACTTCCCTTATACATCCTAAATGCATTTCCTGCCCTGGTGCAAATGTATGGGGATGATTTCTGATGAGGCGAATCAGACCCAGCGTTCCTGGCCACAGCCGTCATGTATTCAGAGCTTGTCTGTTTCCCAAATGGCACCCTATCCTTACATAGTGCACATTTTTTGACCCGAGCCCTATAAACGAGTGCACTGTATAGAGAATAGGGTGCCATTTGGGATGCAAACCCTTGTGTAAAGAAAGCCATGGCTAGGGCTGTGATGGGAGCCATTCTTCACAGCTGTGTCATGCGATCAGCTCAGCTTGACTCTGGAGCGCTTCAAATCCAGAGGAAGTGTGGGTGTTTCTCTTCACCCTGCAGGTCCAGTCACAGAGGCCTCAGACACTCTAATCTCATTTAGATGGAGAGGGAAACTTTGCCTGTATGCTGTGTGCTTTGGCCTGGCTCTGCTCTGCGCAGCACCGACACCCTTTTTCTGGGGGTTTAAGTATAGCATTTCCTCTGAGGTAACGATGTGCCACTTTCTTTTGCCAGTTTTTGAGACCCTAAATAAGCAGAAGGCAGAACAGAAACAGGACACGGTCCTGAGTGACCAGGTCTCTCAGCGCTACAGAATGTGTCACTGCTGTTTTCTGGTCCGGTTCTGCCGTTAGTACATGGCAGACCTGGGTTGAACATTTTATTTCATATTATATTTTAGGTGCGCTTGATTCAGTTTACCAGACATGCTGGGTGGGCACTGGGCGGGGTTTGGATTTATGGTGAAATCTTAGGTATATAAACTGATACATTCTTAAATCCAGGTGTCTATGCTGTGCTTTCTGAATATTGTTGGATCAGTCATAGACGATTAAAGACCAATTATATGGTGCTGTTGATATGTTGTTTTCCATCTCTCCAGTGTGACAACCTACACTATAATAACAACAGTCTCATGTTCCATTAGTACCAGGGGGAGCAATGACACCAAACAACTAAAGAGCTGTACGACCTTCACAGTCAGTTGGAAGAGACCCAGCCTTTCTCAGCTCAACAGATTCACAATCTCTTTCATTGTGCTGTTGCAGCTTCTTTAAAACAATGTTACTAAATGAAAAACACTAGGCTAGGCTTCTTCAATACTGTGTTGTACTACGTAGAGAAATTCACAGCTGTGTTCTTACCGTTTTTTATTAAAACACCACTCTGCCATATAAAACATCATTGTACTCAGTATGTTAATGTCTTTTCTGTGCATCACCCCAAAAAGCCTATTAACCAGTGAAATGACCCTTTTCTCCCTCCCTGCTTTTAAAGGTAGCACTGTGGCCATCTGTCGACTGATCCCTCTCTTACACAGACACTTCCAATACTGTCCTCACCTCGTTTATTTTATAACTCCCTCTCCTTCTATTGACCGTGGCATTGTTAACTCTACCATTGGCCTCTCCATGGGCAACCCTCTCTATGTTGTGTGTTCACCCTTGGATCCATCCCTCTAAATCTCTTCTATGAGCCTGGTTCACAAATCACAAGTGCAATCCAAAGACAATGTGTAATGGTGAACACTAAGCTATAGTCTACAGGTTAACACTTGGCCTGTACAGGACAGAGAATGTAGCATGTGTCCGTTCTCCATTCTATACAGGGCAAGGCCAACACTAGACTATACCTTACATTTGTTCTCCCATCTTCTCTAGTATCCCACCTCCACCCGACAACAAGCCCTCACAGAAGAGTGTTATGATGAGACAGAGACAGGCCAAGGTGATATGGGACAGACAGGAGACCAGAGTACTGTCCCAAATTGCACCCTATTCCCTTTATATAGTGCACTACCTTTGACCAGGGATGTAGCCCATTGGGATGTAGCCCAGAGCTGTAATGAGAAGTCCCTGGAAGAAGAAGTGACAGGTTGAGATGGTGGAGATTTACAGTCGACCCTGATCTCATTCCGTAGCTCTCTCTCAGCTATCTTCATGACAAATGGCCTTCATTTTCTCCTGTCCCCTCGGAGGGCGGCGCCAGGAGCGCCACAGATTCTTCTGCATTTATTATCTCACCACTGGTCACAGGTGCTTCCCAAATGGCACCTCCTATTCCTATACAGTATACTATATAGGGCTCTGGTCAAAAGTAGTGCAGTATGTAGGGAATAGGCTGCCATTTGGGATGCAATAACAGTCTCCAGGCTGGACAATAAACCACAATCACATTTTTCTGAGTAAACAAGCAATTCCCCCCATTTTAACTTACACCGGTCTGTGTCTTCTGTGATCAAAAAGAGAGTCAGTGCATGGGCTTGCTTAGCCAGAGTCCACATCGAAGCCCGGATGGTCATTGTTCAATTCACTGTTTTCAGATAGATAAAGTGAGCCCCAAATGACACCCTATTCCCTATATAATGAACTAGTTTTGATCAGAGCCTGGCATGGTAGTAGTTCACTATATAGGGAATAGGGTGCCATTTGGTACAGAGACATAGCCTATAGCTAATACATAAGGAAACTACAGCATAGGGGCTCTGGTAGACTAGGTGGCTGGAGCCACAGAGCTTCATAAGTCAAGGACACTCTACCCTCTTCCCCTCTTCTCTGAAAGCTGATAGCACCTAATGCTGCAGAGGGAATCTGAACAGCAAACCACACAAGTAGAGACTAATGTCCCTTAGCAATACAGTAATGTACAGAAATAGACAAACACAAACCATTCACACAAATGACATTGTATTTACCAAAACAGGAGAATCAACTAGCTTCCCTAATCATGCACCAAGACAGACCCAGAGAGCAACAACAGGGTGAATACTAATATCTGAGATGACCACTGTAATGTTACCTGACAGTTGGATGAGGGTACTCCCTGCCTGTGCATACTGCCAGCTGTGATTATCCAACACCGCCATCATGACAGGTACCACGTGAACTCCTGATTTGACCTTTCTCTGTCTAACAAAGGAGCTAGTGAAATCCTAGGTCATAGAGAAATCCTAGGTGGGCAGCCAACCATTAGTCTGGGTAGGCAGGCCCTGTATGTCAGGAAGAAAATCAGACAACCTGCCTCTCGGCCTCCCGGGAACCAAGTGTTACCTCGAAGGCAATGCCAGGTCTTTTGACCAATTGGAGCTTTTCTTTCTTGTCCCCCGCTGCCCCCCAAATAAGATTTACTGACGAGGAGTGTTGCTTTGAATTAAGCAATTCTGCCTCACTCTCGACTCCATGGAAAAAAAGTTAAGCAGGACCAAACAGTTGTCGTACATGGATTTGCGGTGGAATAGGCTTTATTGATGATTGCTTTTAATCCCCTCTCTAATTTCTGGACCCCTGTCCACTACCCAGCAAAATGCAGCCATTTACATCCCACTTACAACTAGGGCTGGGCGGTATACCTTATTGTACTATATACCGGTATTGATACAGGAACCGGTTTGGGTTTTACTTTACCCTCTATAACGATATTTCAATGTTTGTTTTGTTAAATGTGATATGCAACTCCAGCGCATGTAATGTCCATTTTTATGGGTTTACTCAGTTTGCTACATGAGTCATCTCTCGCTCCGCTCCTCTTGCTGAATGCTGCTTCCCACACGCCTCGTCACTCACGGAGAGAGCACTTTTCTTGCCGTTCATTCTGCAGTATACATGGTCAGATGCAAACATATGTTGGTGACAACAATGGTGCTTTCTGCAAGCGTTCTATAATTACAGTATTAGTTTGTGTATCATACTATCTGCTAGTATTTATTTTATTATCAAGTTCTAGCTAAAATAATTTGTGTTAGCCACTAATACTAATCACTGGTTAGCTGGCTACCTAGCTTGCTAAATGTACTAAGTCAGAGCAAACTTTGGTAGCTAATACAGCCTGGTATTAGTGCTGATGTAGGCCTAGATAAACATGTTGTTTGTGCAACGGTATCTTCCAAAAAAGAGAGGAATAGACGAAGCATGAATATGTTAGCTAGCTAGCTACATGAGATAAGAAAACATGTATTGTAACATCAAATTAGGGTACCCTGGAAACACTGACCAACACTTTGGTTCCTACCCTGTTGATAATTCCTCCCTGGCTTATTCCTGCGTTGTCATGTCAAAGAATGTATTCAAGGTGCTGCCCACTATATTCCAACTGAATTAGATTCAGCATTCTATTTCCATGACGCCAACAGTTCACCATTTAACTAGGCCAAGATGTTTTCCCATATTATGCAGCTCTGTGGGGCACAGTAATTTTTTTACATTATGAAGGGCTTGACATTAATTTATGATTTTTCACTTGATCTGTAACACCATGGGCCAAATAGGTGACTGTACATTGACATTGCATTGTATTGTGTTGTATGATGTAATATGCAAAGTATTATTATTACCATACAGAGAATTAGACAATGTAGGCTACCCCTAAGCCTATTGGCTTATTTGCATAGTCAAGCCTGTCTCAAAATACAACACTGCCCCTTTAATTAAGACATAAGCTTTTTACCTGACTGGCTTTTCAAACATATGACCAGAACCAAGAACTCATTGATACCCCTATTATAGCCAGTATCTTTGGTCAATCAGAGAGAGGCTGTCCAGCAGGCACATTACCATGTAGCTAGGTTTAAAGCTTTTCAAAGGAAAGTCAAGGGGGAATTGCCATTTGTTTCTCTTAATAGGGGAGAAAGCAGAAGTAACTTGGAGGTGGTTTATTTAGCCTTGACTCACAAAGGCAAATGGTCTGTAAAAGGTCTTTACTTACAGCCAATAACACACAAAGACAGACCACCCGAATGACGTAACGTGGCGCTAACACAGAAAGCATATAAAATAGGTGAATCAAATTCAATCACATTTATTTAGAAAACCCTTCTTGCATCAGCAGTTGTCACAAAGTGCTTATACAGAAGCACAGCCTACAACCCCAAAGAGCAAGCAATGCAGATGAAAGCAAAGGGTATTAGGTTTGACATACCATTCTCTTCAGAAGTTTGACTTTGGTCCGTTAGCGCCAGTCTCCCCTGCGGTCTCCCCTGCTGTCTCCCCCTGTCCCTCAGAAAGCCCATGTAGAGGAAGCGAAAGAGAACTGTGAGTCCTGCCATGACCAGATCAGATCTGAGGTCTCTCTACCAACTGGAGATGACTAAAACCAGTCAAGTAAATTTGGCTCCCAGTCTAGTAGCTGACTGCCTGGAAACTCCACTTAGGAACAACAAGGCTCTACTCTGAGGCCTGTCCAGGGTGGTCGGTCAGTCTGTGGTCAGGCACGTATCTCACTAAGCCATCAGGAATAAATACTGGAGAGGCATAACAGTCCTCTGGAAGAGGGGGAGTCAGGGGGAGTCAGCTGTCTGTCAGAGAGAGAGAGAGAGAGAGAGAGAGAGAGAGAGAGAGAGGAAGAGGGGCTAGGGGGAAAATACTGGCAGTAGTGGTGGGTTGTGAGGTGGCATGACAAAGATGGGTTGTAGGAAGACGGGTGTGGTGGTGAGGTCGGTGCCCACAGCTGCAAAGACATGGCAGCAGCAGCTGTGCCCTCCCGTTCTTAACCCCCCCCACCTTTAACCCACCGATCCATTTCACCAACCCCCACCCCCAAATGCCAACACACCTCTACAGTATCCACAGAGACGCTCCTGCCATCCTGAGTTAGTCAGGTGACCAGGGTGTAAACAGCCTCCGTTGTTTAATTATAACCCCTATTATAACACAGTGGGATTTAGCCTGGCTGCCCTATTCCACTGAGGCGAATCAAACCAGATCATGCCCAGCTCCTCTCACTGCCCCCCTCTCCACTCACAACAGAGAGCCAAACACAGAGCCAGGAGAGAGAGAGAGGGGGAGAGAGAAAGAGAGGAAAGGAGAGAAAGGGAGAGGGAAGAGAGTGAAGAGAAAGGGAGAGAAAGAACACAAGCTGATAGAGAGAGAATGTATAAGGCCTTCACAGAGTCACAGTGCTGCAAACTGGGCAGCACAGCACAGCAGCTGAGGCCAAACGATGGAGGTCAGACAATGGAACCAGTGCAGAACTCAGTGCACTCTGAGAAGCCTATTCATTAGGACATTCTATGAAATGTAGCTTCGATTGTGAGGCGGTAACAAAAGCAACTCAATAAACCAATCGGAATTAAATAACACTCGACAACCAAGCACAGGGGAGAGAAAGGAGATTTCTTTGTGGATGGTTTCCAGACAAATGCAATGACTCTGTAAGAGACATGGTCCTCTGTCTCCAGTGGTCAATAGAGAATGTGCCTTTTTAACGGTCAGTCGTTGGTGCTTTCCTGATGTATTACACTAACAAATACACAACAACAGACTATTTCAACAGCTTATTTCTAAGAGTCAATGTGCACCATGTAGTAGATACACAAGGAGAGAACGCATGATTTTAAAAACGGCTATACAGTAAGCAATATTACCTGTATACAACGGTAATGTCACATCATAACCTTAGCGCATCGTACAGTTAGCCTTGTTAGTGTGCGTCTGAGTGGGCAGCATGGGTTGTAGAAGTTTGCGTTGTGGCCCTGGTGGCCTATCTAATGTCTAATGATGTGTGAGCCAGTCTGTGCTGTTGTGACCATCCCTGTCAGCTCAGCTGCTCTAAGGGAATGAGCAGTTGTCAGGCCAGAGACAGATGGGAGGAGAGATGATAGACGTCACAACTGTACACATGCGCGCGCTATGGACCCAGCCTAAATTCTTCACCACATTCTACAAGTAGGGCCATTAACAGCTAACTTCTGCAGCAGACTCCAGCAGGAAGACCTGGGAGAGTTGATTGTTGGTACAGCATTGCACAGTGCCAGTTAGCTAATGAGCTACATTCATCTGCAGTCCCTTATGCAGGGCAGTATATGTTTTATTTTTATTTCACCTTTATTTAACTAGGCAAGTCAGTTAAGAACAAATTCTTATTTACAATGACAGCCTACACCGGCCAAACCCGAACGACGCTGGGCTAATTGTGCGCCGCCCTATGGGACTACCAATCATGGCCGGTTGTCATACAGCCTGGATTCGAACCAGGGTGTCTGTAGTGACGCCTCTAGCACTGAGATGCAGCACCTTAGACCACTGTGCCACTCGGGAGCCGAGCATCTGATCTGCTCCGTGTTCTTTTTATGCTTGCTGCACTACATGTTTTTAGTGTGAGCCGTCCTATTGTCTTTTGAGGCACCAGCCATTGAGAGGAACCAATAAAGTTGTGTGTGGTGTTCCCTGGGGTGAACTTAAGGAGGAGGAGCGGGAGGAGGAAGAGGGGAGGAGGAGGAGGGAGCGGTAAGAGAGGAGGAGGGAGAGGTAAGAGAGGAGGGAGGGAGGAAAAGGAGGAGAAGTAAAAGTTATTTATTTTCCCTTCTGTACTTTAACTATTTGCACATCATTACAACACCGTATATAAACATAATACGACATTTGAAAAGTCTTTATTCTTTTAGAACTTTTGTTTATAATCTATTTCACTTGCTTTGGCAATGTAAACATATGTTTCCCATGCCAATAAAGCCCCTTAAATTGAATTTGAAATTGAAGTAAGAGGAGTTATTTCCCACTGGACACAGATGTCCGTACACTGCTAAATAGTGTCTACTTTTGACCAGGGCCCCGGGTTCAATGATGTCTGTATTGAACCACAAAAAAAACCTTGGGATTCCCAGAACCCAACCCACATCAGCCATTGTGTAATAAAACACTGGCTGTCAGGGCAGATAGATGAATGCATACACAGTTGTTGTGGACTGACTGGTCTTAGTGAGCTACTGACTGTCTGTCTGTCTGCTGCTCCTCTGTTACATAAGTAGAATGTTAACAACACACACAGGTTGTTTTTCTGGATGAAAAAGGGGCATAGGTGTGGCAGGGGCGTGGCAATGGGCACAGCTGAATTTCCAACACCCCCCATCTTGGAAGTGTTGAGACATTTTAGAATTTTTAAGACAATTTGCTGCAATTCAAACATTTCTCCATGGAGCTGAGGGAATTTGTTGCAGTCTTAAAGCAAATTTGTTGCAATTCTGTGCATTTTTCAATGGAGCTGAGCGAAAATTGTTGCAGTTTTAATTAAAGGGTATTTCCTGCAATTCGAAGCACTTTACAATGGCTAATGCTGTGTTCTTATGCTCAAACATAATAACAAGATCCAAAATGCTAAATTCATTCTATTATATTTTCTACATACTTTATATCTGGTTTCAGTCATTTAAGTTTTTCCATCCAAACTTTTTATTACATTTCTTACACTGTTTGGACGTGTTGCCCAATTTAACACTTAGGCTGCCCACCCAAGGATTACAATGGCAGAAAAATCCCTACACACACACCCCCCTTGGGGTTCAGTCAGCCAATCGTCACAGCGGTGATAGCCCTTGTTGCCGTCTCAGGAGTGAAGGCTTCATCTGACCTGGGTTAAACTGCTGGCTGCAGGATTGTTATCCAATCATGTAGGCTACGATCTCTAGCACCCTGCAATCATTGGTGATGATAGGAGGGGTGGTAGGTGGGAGCTTAAGGAGGTAACATTACTCAGCCAAGAAGACAGCACAGATGAGCTCATTTAGACATGGAGGTTGATAGTTTGACCAGGGCTCTGGTCAAAGCTGTGCACTATATAGAGAATAGGGTGCCATTTGGGACTCAGTACTAGTCTCTGATGGGAGTATTGGCAGCAGCTTTGTTACAGAGATACTAAACCCTGGCTCACATCCTCTCACATTATCTTTATATTTCACTATGTTTTTTTTAATGTTTAAATTTGATTTATTTCACCTTTATTTAATTATATGACATTGGGCCAGTTACCTCTCACCCACCTTATTATAAGACCCTTCACATTGTAAATATGGTACTGGAACTGACTTTAAAAATATATTTCCTGTATATAGTATGCTTAATTACTTACTTTATTGTGTATTTCATATTTCTTATTGTGTTTTTTTCAAGTAATACATTGTTATTGATTATTGTATTGTTGGGTTTTGAGTTTGCAAGAAAGGCATTTCACTGTACTTGTGCATGTGACATTAAAACCTGAAACTTGAGACCAGCTGGGTTCAAATAGTACCCCAAATAGTTTTATTGGTCTCTTTCTGTCAAAAGGATCCTTTGACTACACAATCCATGTCAGATAAAGTGCATGGGTCTAAACAGGGTCAACTTCCGTGCTAGTTCCTGCCCGAGCAATGGAAATAAACCGCTCAACATGGGTCACGTCCCAAATGGATCCCCTTTTCCATATATAGTGCACTAGTTTTGACCGGAGCCCTATGGGGTATTGCACTATATAAGGAATAGGGTTCCGTTTGGGATGTATCCTTGATGTGAACACAGACCAGGAGAAATCCCAATGTCGTGACTGAGGAGGACTACAACATTGACAGCAGTAGAAATGCTTGGCTAAAACACTACCTGCCTAACAGAGAAACCTTCCAAGCCTCACAATAAAAACACCAGTCTGCATCTGCAAAATACTGACACCAGCTAAACATAGTGAAATAAAAAGGTGTGAGAGGATGTGAGCCAGGCTTTTAGTATCTCTGTAACAAAGCTGCTACCAATACTCCCATCAGAGACTAGTACTGGGTCTCAAATGGCACCCTATTCCCAGAGCCCTGGTCAACAGTAGTGCACTATGTAGGGAATATGGTGCCATTTGGGATGCAACCAATGTCAATTCTAATGCAGAATCAAAGACCGGACCCAGCACCCCGCTGCTCATCTCTATGAAACACCCACAGACACATCTTCCATATTCATGTCTTCATTGAATTATATGACATGGGGCCAGTCACCCCTCACCCACCTTATTACCAGACCAGTTGGGTTCAAATAGTATCTGTTATCTTTCAAATCCCTCTTTGAGTGTCTGCCTGGGGTGCCAGATGGGTGTGGTTTGCCCTTTTGGGACTATTTCATTTGTTCCATTGAGCCAGGAAAGCTTAATAAAGTGTAGCTTAAGTATTTGAAAGAAAACATCATTAATTATTTGTAACTTTTTTTTCTTTTTTTTTTCTTTTTTTAAGGTATTTAATATTTTTATTTCTTTTTAAACTGCCTTGTGGGTTAGAGTTTGTAAGTAAGCATTTCACTGTAAGGTTGTATTCGGCGCATGTGACAAATACAATTTGATTTGATTTGAAATTATACTTGGACCCAACTACCTGAGGGGAATGACTGAGAAAGCTCTGCAGGTGTTACTACAGAGGGACAGTTGATAGATGACAGACCATTGAGACATACAGCAGGTAATAGACCCCTAAAGGTAACCCTGTCCCAGACAATGTTTACAGCAGGGTGAGGACTCTCCCTTGGGCAAACTTATGTCAGGCTCGGTAGAACACTAGGCTAAAGAGCAGGCCTGAGTCGATCTAACAAGGCCTGTCAAGCCATTCATTGACCACCACACATACATGAAAAATACCCCAGATGCGTCCCAAATAGGAGCGTTTTCCCATTATAGTGCACTACTTTTGACCAGAGCCCTATGGTGAATAGGGCGCCATTTGGGATGCATCCTGTCTCTCTTATCAGCCGCAAACCAAGCAGATGACCTGGGATAGCAGCTAGCTAGTATACCAGAGGAACAGCCTGAATTCCTGTATTCTAGAAGTAAACAAGACAGTTTTACAATGTCAATGGAATGATGAATTCTCAAAAACAACAGATAACAGTTTTCTCAGCCTCTTTCTGTCAATATAATCATTTGACTAGACAATCCATGTCAGATAAAGTGCATGGGTCTAAACAGGGTCAACTTCCTGCCCGAACAATGGAAATAAAACCTCTCAACATGAGTTTTTCCCAAATGGTGCCCTTTTCCCTATATAGTGCACTAGTTTTGACCAGGGCCCATGTAGTGCAATAGTTTTGATCAGAGCCCATGGGCCCAGGTCAAAAGTACTGCACTATATAGGTAATAGGTAATAGGGTGCCATTTGAGATGCAACCTTGAAGAATAAGAAAGACATCTAGCTAGAAGGAGAGTGTGTGTTCAATCCAAACACCTGCAGGGCTGTGAGTCTGTTAAAACTTTGCTGGTTCCTGTTTACAAGCTTTGGAGTCACAGCTTGCTCCCACAGGAACAACCATGGAGGGCTTTCAATGGTCTACTAGTCTACACACACACACACACACACACACACACACACACACACACACACACACACACACACACACACACACACACACACACACACACACACACACACACACACACACACACACACACACACAGGCGGTAATAGCTGGCTTTTGGACAGTGTTGTTTTTTAAGCCATATAAATAAAACTGCCGCTGGCCAATTGAAAAAAAATCCCACTGTAAAATATATTTTTTATTTTTTTGCCTATTCACTGATGGAAATACCAGTCGATGTATATACATGTACGTATATACTTGTGGCTGCAAGGAGCCAAGGTAAGTTGCTAGCTAGCATTAAACTTTTCTTATAAAAAACAATCAATCTTCACATAATCACTAATTAACTACACATGGTTGATGATATTACTTGGTTAAATAGCTTGTCCTGCGTTGCATATAATCAAAGCGGTGCCTGTTAATTTATCATCGAATCACAGCCAACTTCAACTTCGCCAAACGGATGATGATTTAACAAAAGCACATTCGCGAAAAAAGCACAATCGTTGTACAAATGTACCTAACCATAAACATCAATGCCTTCCTTTAAATCAATACACAGAAGTATATATATTTTTAAACCTGCTTATTTAGTTAAAAGAAATGCATGTTAGCAGGCAATATACTTTTAGCAGGCAATAATATATAATATACTTTTCTTGCGTTCAGTGCAAGCAGAGTCAGGGTATATGCAGCAGTTTGGGCCGCCGGGCTCGTTGTGAACTGTATGAAGACCATTTCTTCCAAACAAAGACCGTAATTAATTTGCCATAATTGTACATAATTATGACATAACATTGAAGGTTGTGCAATGTAACAGCAATATTTAGACTTATGGATGCCACCCGTTCGATAAAATACAGAACGGTTCCGTATTTCACTGAAAGAATAAACGTTTTGTTTTCGAAATGATAGTTTCCAGATTTGACCATATTAATGACCAAAGGCTCGTATTTCTGTGTGTTTATTATAATTAAGTCCATGATTTGATATTTGATAGAGCAGTCTGACTGAGCGGTGGTAGGCAGCAGCAGGCTCATAAGCATTCATAAAAATAACATTTTACTGCGTTTGCCAGCAGCTCTTAGCAATGCTAGAGGCACAGTGCTGTTTATGACTTCAAGCCTACGAACTCCCAAGATTAGGCTGGCAATACTAAAGTGCCTTTAAGAACATCCAATAGTCAAAGTTATATGATGTTTTTGCATCATTTAAACCAAATTGAACATGTTTCATTATTATTTGAGACTAAATAGATTTTATTCATGTATTATATTAAGTTAAAATACAAGTGTTCATTGTTCATTCAGTATTGTTGTAATTGTCATTATTACAAATATATAAAAATCGTCCGATTAATCGGTACCGGATTTTTTGGTCCTCCAATAATCGGTATCGGTATCAGCGTTCAAAAATCATAATCGGTCGACCTTTATTATGAAGCTTACCGGTACTAGTCCCCAGTCATGTGGTGTTTGTTTGCAAGCACACAACAACAAGAGACTGGAGCCTTGGGAGTCACTCACTGTTGGCCAGCCAGGTGATCTAGGTGATCTAGTTGTAGTATGGAATTCACAACTAAAAGATATGTTCTAACTATTAAGTGAACTGTTTAAAAATGTGCAAAATGTTCTGCAGTTGTGCATTTGGTGTTTTAATTAATTAGCTAGTTAGCCATCTATCTAAGTGGTTAGCTTCTTCCAAAATCATGTTTTGCTTGGTAAAAAATAATATTTGTTTTGTGCATGCAGCAAACTGTGAGAAGCATTTTCTAGCTACTTGTATAACTTCATGAGCTGGGATGTCTGTCCTGCAAATACTTTAGGCCAGAGACTCTATAAAATGTTCACAATGCGCTTGTTAGCATCTAGTTAGCATTCTCTATGGGATTGTACATGTACTTTCTAGTAATGCTAACCTTCTTATTTCAATATCGCCCCTTGTGTTCAGTGCCGGTATTACCGAATATCCCGGTTTGCACAAGGTCAGTATGAAGGTATAACAATCTGGATACCGCCCAAGCCTACGGGTGTCTATTTTCGTTACTCGTTATGTTTATCACACACACACACACACAAAGCATGCATATACAAAGCCTATGAGCGGAAAATTGTCAGCGTGAGAGCTGCTGCTACAGATTCTTATACAGCTCATTAGTTGCTGCTGGAGTGAAGCATGTGCTTTTATAAGCCCAATCATTGTGTAAAAATTCTAAATGAGATAGCGTGTTAAAAAAAAACAATTTTGATGGCCACGGGAAAAAACGCTATTATTTTTATTTCTCAACTGGTAATTGAAGCACACTTCCCATTCGCCATTCAAGTGCATAAAGGCAACGGTAGGCAGGCTTCAGCGCATCACACACCCCTTTGCAATGAGCTGGAGGCAGTAACATGTGCATTTTCAAAACATATACTTAAATGTTTGAAACCTGAACGTTTTACTTCCTATTATGAGGCATGTCTTACATTGCTTCAAAGTAAGATCCGACCACAGAAACGTGGTGGCAATTATTTTATAAAGACTTATGCCGTGGAACCAGTAGTCTATTTCTCTCATGTTCGATTGGTTTCAAATCAGCTTTATTTCATTGTCTAGCAGTTAAATTAAAATGTCAAATGTCCAGCACCACATTTTCCTAACGAAAACCCTGACACACACATACAAAAACAAACACAAACACGCAGCTTCTAGCATGAAACAATAACGCCTGTTACTGCCAAATCTTGTTATTTACCAGTACATTCAGAAAGAGTCATGTTATAGAGGCATTTTCGTTCACAGATGCAATCAGTGCTGTTGTTTATCCTTGTCCAGTCAGCACAGTGAGATAGTGATGGATATGGGATCTTGTGTTACTGTGTGTGTGTACTGTATGTCCCTGCGTGTGCGTGTTGAGCATCCAGTGGTGCACAGACCAGCGTTAGTGTTTATGAGCTCATAATATCCCCAGGCAGTGCAAAGACAGCCCCTGCCCTCTCCAGCTCTACCACTGAATAGGCTTTCACTACACTTCTCCCTGTCAAAAAAAACAGCCAGTCCTCTGAATACACAGACTGGACACCAGAGTACATCTCATATGTTTTCCTCTGGATGGAGGGTCACATACTATGTCCCAACACTGTTGTTGTAGAGCTGGAAAGTCAAACACTCCTTTTGTAAACAGTAGCCTTCCAACAACAGCCTCTATCTGGTGGAATATCAGATGGCCACAGCATAACAACAAATACGGAAAACAGCCAGCTAGAGCCACACTATTAGCCATCTGTATGTACTAGTGAGCCTCCTCTTGACTGAGAGTGTGGACATATTTAAAGCACCACAAAATTAGCAAAAGATTGCACAGCTATTTAAATCATTGGCAATTAGATTTTCTTTCTCGGTTCTGCTGCAGATCCTATCCCAAGGATTAATCTGCCAGCTGTTTATTTTGGTTGAGCTGAGAGCTCTCCACTATCTTTAACATTGGAAAACAGGCCATGCAGTGGGAAAGAAGCTGCAGTTCCTAATTGTGGATGTTCTGCTGCTCTTATTTGGCTAATTGTAGGTCTTTTAGAGTTAGGTTTCCATTCAAAAACAGTGCATAACCACATCTGAATGTGTACTCTGACTCCACCCCATCTTTGAATGGAAATAAGACTACAGTACCATAGGGTGGAAAAAGCCTCTCCTTCTCAGTCACAGTGCTAGACAGCCAAGCATGTAAACATTGAATTAAGAAGCTAAATGCAGTGTAAGGGCAGATCGTGCCCCCTTCTTTCCCCAGGGTTTACTATCAAATTCAAACTGTCCTCCTCAATATGGCTGCCTGTCACCAACATCCGGGTAACCAGGCCAAAGAGATCTCAAGAATGCACGTCATGTGAATAATGTGTTTATGTGAGACAGAAAGAATACTGTCCACATTACCATTTTATAACCGTGTTAAAACCGGGTCAAAAGTAGTGCACTATATAGTGAATAGGGTGCCATTTCAGATGCAGCCCAGCGCCTGGTTCCTGCAGTCCGTGGTGCCTCCCTCCCAGTCCAGCAGGTGTCAGTGCACACTGCCCAGTCAGTCACAGTGAGGGCACAGGCACACCAGGCAGCGAGGGAACCAGCCCCAAATCCTCCATCCGGTCTCCACTACCCCCAGGGGGGAGAAAGGAAATTAGGGCACAGCTTAGACGAGAGGTCACCTTCCGTTGATTCTTAATGTTTTATAACAAGTGAACTAATGTTACAACATACTCAGTGGTACGGTAAAGGTCTGCAATTCCAATTCATATTCATTATACTGGTGTTTTCTCTTCCTCACTTACTTGGCTTAAACCTCCCCCATGGCTCTCCACATGGCTTGAATAAAGGGGGTTTATTCATTAGACCTACACACTGTAATTTCTTTATAATAGAGATTAGACGATCAACAGCAGAAAGGCACACTCACATCCTCACTACTAGGGCCTTAATGCTACTTGAGACAACTGACAGGGAAAAGGGACACACCTGCCAGTCTGTCTGTTTAGAGACTAGCGAAGAGCTGACCCAATCCAAGGCTTACTGTAGAGGAGCAAGGTATTCATAGGGCAAAAATATATATTTCAAAGGGGATTCTACATTGAGCATGCTTTTTAGTCAAGGAAAGCCCATAGAACCTAGCCAAAAACACCTCCAAGTAGCATATTCATTTTTATATATATATATTTATTTAACCTTTATTTAACTAGGCAAGTCAGTTAAGAATAAAAACTTATTTACAAGGATGGCCTACCAAAAGGCAAAAGGCCTCCTGTGAGGACGGTGCCTGGGATTAAAAATAAAAATATAGGACAAAACACACATCACGACAAGAGAGACACTACATAAAGAGACCTAAGACAATAACATAACATGGCAGCAACACCAGACAACACAGCATGGTAGCAACACCACACGACAACAACATGGTAGCAACACAACATGGTAGCAGCACAAAACAAGGTACAAACATTATTGGGCACAGACAACAGCACAAAAGGCAAGAAGGTAGAGACAACAATACATCACGCGAAGCAGCCACAACTGTCAGTAAGAGTGTCCATGGCTGAGTCTTTGAATGAAGCAATGGAGATAAAACAGTCCAGTTTGAGTGTTTGTTGCAGCTCATTTCACTCGCTAGCTGCAGCGAACTGAAAAGACGAGTGACCCAGGGATGTTTGTGCTTTGGGGACCTTAACAGAATGTGACTGTCAGAACGGGTGTTGTATTTGGAGGATGAGAGCTGCAGTAGGAATCTCAGATAGGGGGGAGTGAGGCCTAAGAGGGTTTTATAAATAAGCAATAAGCAATAAGCATATGAAGGGTATACAGAGATGACCATTTTACAGAGGAATATAGAGTGCAGTGATGTGTCCTATAAGGAGCATTGAAGTCAAATCTGATGGCCGAATAGTAAAGAACATCTTGCCGCTCGAGAGCACCCTTACCTGCCGATCTATAAATTACGTCTCCGTGATCTAGCATGGGTTGGATGGTCATCTCAATCCGGGTTAGTTTGGCATCTGTGGTGAAAGAGGAGCACCTACGATAGAGGAAACCAAGTCTAGATTTAACTTTAGCCTGCAGCTTTGATATGTGCTGAGAGAAGGACAGTGTACCATCTAGCCATACTCCCAAGTACTTCTATGAGGTGACTATCTCAAGCTCTAAACCCTCAGAGGTAGTAATCACACCAGAGGGGAGAGGGGCATTCTTCTTACCAAACAACATGACCTTTGTTTTGGAAGTGTTCAGAACAAGGTTAAGGGCAGATAAAGCTTGTTGGACAATAAGAAAGCTTTGTTTTAGAGTGTTTAACACAAAATCCAGGGAGGGGCCAGCTGAGTTTAAGACTGTATCATCTGCATATAAATGGATGAGAGATCTTCCTACTGCCTGAGCTATGTTGTTGATGTAAATTGAGAAGAGCGTGGGGCCTAGGATTGAGCCTTGGGGTACTCCCTTGGTGACAGGCAGTGGCTGAGACAGCAGATGTTCTGACTTCATACACTGCACTCTTTGAGAGAGGTAATTAGCAAACCAGGCCAAAGACCCCTCAGAGACACCAATACTCCTTAGCCGGCTCACAAGAATGGAATGGTCTACCTTATCAAAAGCTTTGGCCGTCAATATAAATAGCAGCACAACATTCCTTTGAATCAAGGGCAATGGTGACATCATTGAGGACCTTTAAGGTTGCAGTGACACATCCATAATCTGAGCGGAAACCAGGTTGCATACCAGAGAGAATATTATAGACATCAAGAAAGCCAGTCAGTTGATTATTGTTTTTCCAACACTTTTGATAAACAGGGCAAAATAGAAATTGGCCTATAACAGTTAGGATCAGCTTGCATCCCCAGCATTCCTATGTTCTACCTACCAACCTTTTTTCTATAGTCATCACTGTGTTAGAGACGCATACATATGACAGCCTCTTGAAATATTAAATGTTTTAATGCCAGTGCACTTTTTCTCAACACAAATGTCCATCCTACTTCATTCATTTCCACTGAGGCCTGGCTACATTGCAGAGATCTGAAACAATCCATATTTTTTTTATAAATGTAATTGAAAACATAATTGTGCAGGCCTGTATGTATCTCCTGTTGGAAGAGTCATTACAATTATCTTAAAGATCTGTCAGTTACAAATTCAACCATAACTGTAAATATTCTTACAATCTGTTGAGTCAGACACCCACTCCTTCGCCCTCTGATTCAGGCAGAAGGACATTCACGGTCTGGGTATGTTATCTGGGCCAAACTCAAAACTCCCTCCAAGCCTCTTTATACAGACTAGTTCTGCATAATGGGTTGTGGTGTCCACACCAGATGAGAGCCTTGTGTCGTAGCTAGCAGCCAAGATGCCTTTGGATTACCGTAGCCAAGATAATGGTAATAGTGATGGCATGGTACTGGAGCAGGTCCAAGTCAGAGATTATGACCTCCTCAGACGAGCTGAGCTCTTCCTGTTCAGTTACGCTGTCCTGCCCTTTGGACAGGCTCAGTCTACAGCTATCGCTCCCCCAGAGGGACAAACAAGCCACATCACACCAAATCCTCACAGCACTGTGAGATAAATAAAGCATAACAACTCTAACCCCCCCCCCCCCACCAAAAAAAAAAGACATAGCCTAAGTAACACATCTACAACAATAAACAACAGCTTTGCCCTCATCATGTCTGCAGCAATGAATAAAACATTTTTTAGAAAATAGTCCAAAATAGTTTCTTAGTCATTCAACACATGACCACCCGTTTTTCTCTCAGCTCGGTGACCTAATTTGCCACTAGAGGATGAAATGAAAGGACCAATTATCTACAGTGATCTCTGAAAGGAGAGGAGAGCAGTGGAGGACAAACAGTATCAAGTGTCAGGATGAAAGAAAGACTCCCAACACATGAAGGAGAACATGAAGACTGACCAGACCAAGCCATGTTCCAAACTAAATGACATAGGTCATGTTCAGTAGTGCAGACTGTAGCAAAACGTTTTGAAATGGAAAACTAAAATAAGTGTTTCTTATTGGATAAGTTCAGGTAGTCGTTCCCCTGCTTCCCTCTGTTTAAAAAATGTTCTCCATACTGGAAAGTGACACAATCATATTAGCCTCATGATAACTGAGCTAATCCCATTCTGATGAGCACAGTCAAGGGCAGCAAGCACAACTAAACAGATGAATCATAGAAAAATACATGACAGAAATACATGACAATATCAGAAATAAATAGATTTTCATCCTGTCCTGATTCAGCACTGACTGTCTCCATAAATAGGCCATTGTTTGGTGAAGAAAGAAGAGAGCCTCACTAGCCATGCAACCATCAGGGATGAGAATATCATTCCACAAGGTAGCTACTTACAGAGTCCTATGGAGAGAGTCTGCATGGCCATGTCTCTTCCCTTCTCACACTATTCAGCTCATGAACAAGCCAGGTAGCAGCAGAGAGGAACGACTCTCACTAGAATAGCTTTAGCTCCATGGACTAGGGACCAGTGAGGACCAGTGAGGAAGGATGGTGCTTGCTATCTGCTATCTCTGTGTTCTCCCCAGTGCTCTGTATGAGCATGTCAACAGGCCCCTGTGCTAAGAGCTTTGGAATAGAACCAGCCAAACCCCATCCAGCTTCCTTTACATTACAGTCAGTGCAATACCACCACCTCCTACCAACCCAATCTCTGGACCATGAGAGCTATCTCTGCCTCCCTATTGGTTGGTGTGGGGGAGGAGGGCCCTTCCAGAGGCTGATGATGGGAGTGTGATGGACTAGAACCTCTCTCTCACATGCATCAGTGCTCTCTAGCAACAGAACCGGCAGTGCTCTCTCTGAGGTTGTGTCTCGTCCCTAGTCCGTCCTCCGAGGTGTATGTGCGTGCATGAATGTGTGTGTGTGTGAGAGGGGTTACGTCTCCCCCCTGAGGGCACTGCCTGCCGTCAGGCTGTGTTTTGTCATTCTCTAGGCAGGCTAGGCTGAGTGCTGCTGCCTGTGAACTGACTGACTCTGGGAGGGACATTGGGGCCATGGACACAACAGCAGAGGTCTGGACAGGTGGCTTAAACACCAGAAATGACCGCCAGACACTGTGTGTCCCAAATGGCATGCTATTCCCTTTATAGTGCATTACTACACTCACTCTCTCTCGACTACAAAGTACTGTGAAAGGTGTGTTATGTTGTAACTTGTAACAACTGTAAGCCAGTACATTAACTTCAGCTAGATCCAGCTTTCCTGAAACAATGTTCCTTTTGGCAGCGCACCACATTAACTCATCTACAGTAATCCATTCATACTGACCACATTGCACTAAAGAGTCAAATCCACAGGTAACAAACTAATCCAGAGGAAGTGGTAACCTAGTAACATGGATGTGTTTTGGGTAAACTAATAATACACAGGTTGAGGTTGCTGTGGCTGGAATGAGGTGTGATGATGAGTTGCCTTTCCTGACACCCAGGGTTAGCCTGGTGAAACCAGACTGAAACAGTGGATAATGCATTGTTCAGTCTGGTTGAACCAGGCTAACACAGAGAAAGTGAGAAAATGAGCAGAGGCTCAGCGGCAGGGTGTATTAATAGGCGACCTGGATCACTACCATGCTGCCTCTCTGTCGCCCTGCCAGGACGCTGAGTCTGATCTGAGACCAGTCCGTGTTTGTCTATATCAATTCATCAACATACCAGGACTACAGTCTCAATCTGCAATAATGGACGTTTGAACCACAGCTAGGCCTGTGTTGTCTCTGTCTAAAAAGACTGTTGGTTTCTTGTCATTTGATTACTTATAATATATATATATATAAGGCTCAGTGCAGTCAAATACTTTTCCTGTGTTTTATATATATTTCCACACTATGAGGTTGGAATAATACTGTGAAATTAAAAAATATATAATAATGCCATTTTATTGTAATAGCTATTTAAAAAGACCGCTGGAGTTATGTTAGTTAGTTAATAGACTGCTGCGTCGAGGCTGCCTATTCCTTTATGACATTAGGTGATGCCTAATGCTGTCCGAAATATGGATGTGAGCTTTCTAAATCCATTAGCTCGATGAGAAGGTAGTAAATTATTGTGCTTTCACTGTCAGTTTTGATTTGCAGTTTCGCTGCTGTAGCTAGCTGTAGCTAAATGCTGTAACAGGCTCTGCTAGCTGGCGCTGACTGGGTCTTTCTCAATATTTGCCACATGGGCTTTATTCACATTCTAATTCTGCAGATGAAACTCAGAACTATCCTTAGTCCTGTTCGAACCACACAGTGTGGTTCGTCCTCCCGTTGGATCTCGCTGTCTGAATAATAATAACCATGGCCTCCAGACTGGCGTAGTGGTCTAAGGCAGTGCTAGCTGTGCCACTAGAGATTCTGGGTTCGAGTCCAGGCTCTGTCGCAGCCTGACACGACCGGGAGACCCATGGGGCGGCACACAATTGGCCCAGCGTCGTCCGGGTTAGGGGAGGCTTTGGCCTGTGGCGGGCCAGGTGCACGGTGTTTCCTCCGACACACTGGTGCGGCTGGCTTCCGGGTTGGATGGGCATTGTGTCAAGAAGCAGTGTGGTTTGGTTGGGTTGTGTTTCGGAGGACGCATGGCTCTTGACCTTTGCCTCTCCCGAGTCCGTACGGGAGTTGCAGCGATAAGACAAGACTGTAACTACCAATTGGATATCATGAAATTGGAGAGAAAAAAACGGAGTAAAATAATAATAACCATGGACATGGCTACAAGGCTCAAACAGTCTGACAGATCCTGATTCCCGCCAGCCTCCCAAGCCTTGGACTGTTTTAACCAGAGAAGGAATATGGGTTTGTGAAATTCCAATAAAAATACTGTTACAAAACCAGAGAAGGAAGTGGTTTCTGGAGCTCATTTGATATTCTGTTACACTCTGCTCCATAGAGAGAGGCCAGGGTAGGGAGGAACTAAGGGAGGGGAGCTGGGTTGAGGTGGTGACACTTCAGCTTTCATTACTGCTCATGAATTATTTCCATGTCCCTTGCGTATGAAGACGCACGGAGGCAATTAAGGAGTGGGAACGGAGAGACAAGCAAGCAACTGCTCACAGGCAGCGGCCCGGAAGCGGAAGAGGAGGGAGGAGGAGAGTGGAGGCATGTTAACTTAACAATTAGCATTAAGACTGGTTGTAATGGAGTAAACAGCACTGTTACAGAAGGTGGGCTGTGGGATTGGGTTTGTTGTGTTGTGCTGAAGGCAGAAGAGACAGGGGGACAGGTGGGCAGGCAGACAGGGAGGGACAGGGGAGCAGGGTCGAGGCATCATACAGGTTGTCACCGCCTCCTACTGTTAGGGGCCAGGGGGTGTAGAGGCGTAGGGAATGGCAGAGTGGGGCCAAGTGGACCCCTGTGGTATATGACATGGAGACAGCTGTGCTGGGTCATGCAGTCAGGGGAGTAAGGGAGAGTAAATGCGAGAGCAGTGAGCAGCCTCTAACAGGATCATCATGAGGTGCTGGGCTTATAATGGTACAGCTTGGATCCTCACAGCAACGGTAGAGTTTCATCAACAGCATCATCTTCAGCTAAGGATGACAGCAGAGGAGGTTAAAACAGATGATAAAAGACTAAAAAGGAGGAGACAGAAAGAGATTATATATATATATATATATAGAGAGAGAGAGAGAGAGAGAGAGAGCGAGAGAGAGAGAGATACAGTTGAAGTCGGAAGTTTACATACACCTTAGCCAAATACATTTAAACTCCGTTTTTCACAAATCCTGACATTTAATCCTAGTAAAAAGTCCCTGTTTTAGATCAGTTAGAATCACCACTTTATTTAAGAATGTGAAATGTCAGAATAATAGTAGAGAGAATGATTTATTTCAGCTTTTATTTATTTCATCACATTCCCAGTGGGTCAGAAGTTTACATACACTCAATTAGTATTTGGTAGCATTGCCTTAAATTGTTTAACTTGGGTCAACCGTGTCGGGTAGCTCTCCACAAGCTTCCCACAATAAATTGGGTGGATTTTTGGCCCATTCCTCCTGGCAGAGCTGATGTAACTGAGTCAGGATTGTAGGCCTCCTTATTCGCACACGCTTTTTCAGTTCTGCCCACAAATTTTCTATAGGATTGAGGTCAGGGCTTTGGGATGGCCACTCCAATACCTTGACTTTGTTGTCCTTAAGCCATTTTGCCACAACTTTGGAAGTATACTTGGGGTCATTGTCCATTTGGAAGACCCATTTGCGACCAAGCTTTAACTTCCTGACTGATGTCCTGAGATGTTGCGTCAATATATCCACATAATTTTCCTCCTCATGATGCCATATATTTTGCGAAGTGCACCAGTCCCTCCTGCAGCAAATTACCTCCACAACATGATGCTGTCACCCTCGTGCTTCACGGTTGGGATGGTGTTCTTCGGATTGCAAGCCTCCCCCTTTTTCCTCCAAACATAACGATTGTCATTATGGCCAAACAGTTCTATTTTTGTTTCATCAGACCAGAGGACATTTCTCCAAAAAGTACAATCTTTGTCCCCATGTGCAGTTGCAAACCATAGTCTGGCTTTTTTATTTTGGAGCAGTGGCTTCTTCCTTGCTGAGCAACCTTTCAGGTGACGTCAATATAGGACTCGTTTTACTGTGGATATAGATACTTTTGTACCTGTTTCCTCCAGCATCTTCACAAAGTCCTTTGCTGTTGTTCTGGGATTGATTTGCACTTTTCACACCAAAGTACGTTCATCTCTAGGAGACAGAACGCGTCTCCTTCCTGAGCGGTATGACAGCTGCGTGGTCCCATGGTGTTTATACTTGCGTACAATTGTTTTTACAGATGAACGTGGTACCTTCAGGCGTTTGGAAATTGCTCCCAAGGATGAACCAGACTTGTGGATGTCAACATTTTTTTTTCTGAGGTCTTGGCTGATTTCTTTTGATTTTCCCATGATGTCAAGCAAAGAGGCACTGAGTTTGAAGGTAGACCTTGAAATACATCCACAGGTACACCTCCAATTGACTCAGATGCTGTCAATTAGCCTATCAGAAGATTATAAAGCCATGACATAATTTCTGGAATTTTCCAAGCTGTTTAAAGACACAGTCAACTTCATGTATGTAAACTTCCCACTGGAATTGTGATACAGTGAATTATAAGTGAAATAATCTGTCTGTAAACAATTGTTGGAAAAATGACTTGTGTCATGCACAAAGTAGAAATTTGTGGAGTGATTGAAAAACAAGTTTTAATGACTCCAACCTAAGTGTATGTAAACTTCCGACTTCAACAGTGTATATATATATATAAATATATATATATATATATAGCATTTCGATTACTAGTGCAAATTTATGCAAATATATATATATATATATATATATATATATATAGAGGGAGATATATACTGTATATATCATCTTTGCACTAGTAATCGAAATGCTTTTCTGTTCAGAATAGCTGTACTCTGTAATTGAAAATGCTGTTGTGAGCTCACATGCTATGCAGCCCAGGCAGGACCTCAACAGTGTTGTCATAGACATATGGGGCACATGACCACCAGGCCTGCAGGCGGAGGGTGGGACTAAGTCAATTACTGGGTAACACTACTTCCCTCTTCCCTCCCCCACCACCACATCACTCTACCACTGTCTGTAGCATGCAGCCCTCCCTGGAGAATGAACACTGCTGACAGCTAGGGCCTATCAGGGATATATGGAGAATTATATAGGGCAATATACAGTATAGTGTGATATATATCATTATTATACAGTGCAATATAAATATTAATGTCTTCACGACACTGGTAGCTCAAGAGGCAATACCAAGGTACCCATTGAGATGGGATGATAATCTGCTAAGGGTCATCTATTGTGCTATTTATCAATAGGAGTCATCCCGAGTGGCGCAGCAGTCAAAGGCACTGCATCTCAGTGCAAGAGGTGTCGCTACAGTCCCTGGTTTGAATCCAGGCTGTATCACATCCGGCCATGATTGGGAGTCCCATAGGGCGGCGCACAATTGGCCCAGTGTTTGGCAGGGGTAGGCCCTCATTGTAAATAAGAATTTGTTCTTAACTGACTTGCCGAGTTAAAAAAAAAATTACCTTTGGTGATTTGTGCTGCACTTAAAGACTCTTCTGCATTATTATTATAATGTAATAGAGCATTATAATCAGTTATTTGTTGATGCTATTTTCCATATTACAAAAGCTTATCATTTTCTAAATGACATATTATGTATATTGTGGGCAAGTTTAAGTAAAAGATCTATGCGGCTTTTGCAGCATGTCTTGCTGAGTGTGGTGACACTGACAAACCGTCGTCCAGGACATTTATCTGGATGCAAACAGAGAACCAAGCTGTACTGCTGCTGTATAAAATCAGACATTTATGGAAATAGGGTTCTCCACCTGCTGTACATCGCTCCCTGCCGCGTAGCAGAGAACAGTGAACACACTCTGGACTCATTCTGTGTGTAAACACGAGACTTAATGGTCCTCAAAGGGATTTCCTGGAATTGCTCTCAGAATAAAGATGGCAGCCAGAGATGTGTCTCTGTTCTTACTATAGGGGATCCTAAAGTCCTGCTGCGCCATCTGAGATGCATTTGGCTGTATATATGTTTAATGACAATAGACCATGGGCAAATGGTTCACAGAGTAAATGTCTATTGTTGCTACTCACTTCCTACTGTATGATCGTATTCATCTCAGTAATACAGTCTGAGGGAGTGTGTGAGCGTGAGCTAGCAAGCCTCTCCTCTCCTCCTGCTTTCAACAGACATGAAAGGAGTGCTCTCATGTTTTAATGCATGGCCTATCCTAGCCCTCCTAGCAAAGTCCTCCTAGCCCAGCCCTCCTAGCACAACCGTCCTAGCCCAGCCCTCCTAGCACAACCGTCCTAGCCCAGCCCTCCTAGTCCTCGCTTCTAGCCCAGACCTCCTAGCCCAGCTCAGCCCTCCTAACCCAGCCCTCCTAACCCAGCCCTCCTATCCCAACCCCCCTCCTATCCCAACCCTCCTGACCCAGCCCTCCTATCCTATGCCTCCTATCCTAGTCCTCCTTGCCCAGCCCTCCTAGCCTAGCCCTCCTATCCTAGCCCTCCTAGCCCAGCCCTCCTAGCCTAGCCCTCCTAGCCTAGTCCTCCTAGCCTAGCCCTCCTAGCCCAGCCCTCCTAGCCTAGCCCTCCTAGCCTAGTCCTCCTAGCCTAGCCCTCCTAGCCCAGCCCTCCTAGCCCAGCCCTCTTAGCCCAGCCCTCCCATACCTCCCATCCCAGCCCTGTCACCATAGCAGGTCTGATCTCTACTGACAGCACAGGCAGAGGTTTTGCAGCGTCCAAAGACAGGCCCTCCTCTGGAGAGCAGAGAGACATTTTTGTGTGTGTGTGCCTCTGTCTCTCCCACAGGAACACAGAACAGAACAGAGCAGAACTGTTCTTACTAATCCTGATCCACAGCAAGCCCCAATTAAGGGAGAGACAGTTCTATGTTCTGCTGGGAGATTATAGTAAGGTGTAGCCTATACACTTCAATCACACACAATCTTACACTTTCTGTTCTGCTAAGATCTTCCAAAGAAAAATGCATTGCTATCAGTATGAAAGACAGAAAAAGAATGACCATAATGCTTGCCTGAAAGACATACTGATGTTATGTATTAGACTGATACAACCATATCAATATGGAAAGAGAATTGTAATTTGTTCACAAGAACATGACACCTAGCGCACACGGTAGATTTTGGCCACCAGCAAAAGGTAAGCTAAAATAATCATGACATAACATAGCCTACTTCTCCTAACTACGTAGCATTCAAAATATCCAAAGGGAATTTTCAGCAGATAGAAAAATGTTTGGTCAACTTTATTGAATAATTCACACATAAACCGTTTTCCCCTCTAGCCAACACAGACCATCTTTAGTAACAGCAGAGTCAGCAAATATCCTCATTGAAACTCATTATTAACCCTATATAATTAACTTGGCAGCTGAAACACCTGCAAATGAATGTGCAGCATCTAACAGGTTCGTCATAGTAGATACAAATGTGTTAAATACTTCACTTCACCTAACAGAATGTGGAAAACAGAATATGCTACGGATCAGTAACCAATCCGTCTAGGTGTGAAGTTTGGACAGTGTGTTTTTAAACACAGGCCTTCTGAACATAAATAACATAAAGAACACAGAGACCGTGATGGCATTCAGTTAGTAAGCAGGTGACAGTCTGGTTGACCACGTGCCAACTAGTCAAGTGCGGTGAAGTGTAGCCGTGTCTGTGTGTGTGTCTGCGTGTGTCACCTTGTGTCACCTAGTTGAGAAATAAGCAGGTCAGTGACCAGTTAGCCATGAAGAATGTCACAGGTGAAAACTCTATACTACATGAACCTTCAAGACTCCATGTAGAGCCTAATAGGAAATGACTACACACAAGAAAGCATCCATGATGGAAAAAATACACCGGTAGGCTCTGATGGCACTGAGTCAGTGATGAGGACCTTCAGTTAAACCAGACCCTCTGTACTTAACTTTCACTCTCAATCAGTTGGGGTGCACTAAGAGCAGGTCACTGGCAACAGCAGCCATGTAATATACTATATATAATAGCTGTGTACAGTATACCCATGTACCCAAGCAGAGAGATAAGGGGAGCTCAAATGAGAGGTAATTTAATCTCTCTCTCTTAACGAGATATGATAGGATCGGTTTCTGTTTCTTCCCCAAACCTGACCACAAACAGGCATAAACAGATATCTGAGAGGGTATCCCAAAGCAAGATGCCACGTCATACGCGTAGCACAATTATACAATACATTCCGCAGACAAAGCAAAAGAATGAAGTAAATAAATTACCTGCGTGTTGACAGGGTCCGTCCAGTTTGGGCTCACATTTTGAAAGAGGGAGAGAATCTAGAAAAATTAAGATGAAAAAAGAATAGTCAGCGAATGAACATAGTGGCCTGGCTTTGAGAATCTCTTCCGACCTTGAGCATGTGATTATTGCCTGCAGATGAGAGGACAAGGAAGAGCTGCTTTGATCCCAGTATCTGGCTAGTCAAAGACATGAAACAGCATGAAACATGGGTTGTGTCACAAATGGCACCCTATTCCCAATACAACAGTAGTGCATTATACAGGGAATAGGGTACCATTTGCATTTGGGACGCACACAGAATTGAACATGAAGCCACCAAATGACTTACAGCTGACAAACTGGTTCAGGAATGAATCATGATATAGAACCCCTGAGCGGGAATCTGCAGATCTTTCTACCGCCACCCGCCTGACAAAAATGATATCTTTGAAGCCGGAATGCTGGATAATTCACCTGGAGTCATTAAAGTTAAACACAGTCTGTCATCGTCTGCTCTGATTTTTACAGTGGCACATTACAGTGCGTTAAGTGAGGCTTTCTCTTCATTCTGACAGACTGACTCACTTCTACGTCTATGGCAGTACTGTGGTGTTGTGGGCTGTTGGCAGTACAGCCCTGTTTTCTTTCTGGGTCATTCATCTATCAGTGGCACGGGATAGCTACAGCTTAGCTCTACTTTGCCTGCTTCTCAAAAGACAAACCAGCATATGCTGCTGCTAGGGATTAAATGGGCGGCGAACTGCAGTGGCTGTTCGATGTTAACAGCATTGTGGATTTTATGTTAGGCTATACTAAGGTCACAATTAAAGTGTCTCGAAGACATGTGATGGGGAATTCACATGATGATGATCCGATTGAAACCTCCCCCATCCACCCCCCAAAAAACGTGCCTTTCTTGAACTAACACTTATTTATTAAATGTACTTACTATGACTGTGATTATGTGGTTGTCTAGCTATCTTCAGGTGAATGCACGAACTGTAAGTCACTCTGGATAAGAGTGTCTGCTAAATGACTGAAATGTAAAAATTGTAATGTAAATATAGACTAGAGTGTCCCCTGCTGTAAGACGAAGCCTTAGGCTTTGTAACTGACATCCTACATTGTATCTCTGCTATCCTACTCTTGCCTATTCACCTAGGGGTTTTCTAACATGGAAATGGCTATGAGTTACAGTCAGTTACATGTCTAACTATCCAGGGTATGACATCTAAAAGTGGACCAAAACGATGTCTCTCATACAAACAAACACCAACTTGAACGGGGTGAATGAGATAGACAATATTGTCTATGTGGATTTTAGTTTAGTTTGCTTGTTTTTATACAAATCTGAGCAGCGGCGGGTGATCTATTTCAACCAGGCGACCACTGGCAGAGTGCAGCACCAGGAGGATCTAAAGATGTTAGTGTCTTCAAAGGGGAGAGGATGTTTCGCTCCGTGTGGAGTTCCTGTTTGACAAGCTGTGCACAGCTGTTCACTGAAGACAAGCACAGGGAGGGCACACAGCTGCAACCACACCACACCAAACATCCCCTAGCTCAGTCCCACTATGGGCCATGCTGCTTTGATTCCCAAACTGAGCCCTGTCTGTGTGTGTGTATATGTACGTGTGCGTGGATGTGTACGTGTGCGTGTGCGTGCCGCAACCTCATTAAAAAGAGGAAAGGCATGTTCTCAAAACATAAAGGCTTTTAATAGTATATGATTTTTAATATACCGTCCTGCATGAACGACGGGAAGGATTAAAATGCGCTTGTGTGTGTGTGTGTGTGTGTGTGTGTGTGTGTGTGTGTGTGTGTGTGTGTGTGTGTGTGTGCGTCTGAGTTTATTATTACCATCAGAGAGAAGAGGGGTGTTAATACATAAGCTCAGAAACACATAAAACCCTGCTGCTCTGTTTGATATAACAGCTAGTCTCTGAGAGGGACACAGACAGGAAGGCAGGCCGGCAGACAGACACCTAGGAGGCCAGGGTTCTGAGATGAGATGCCCTGATTCCAGACGCCTTGTGTCTGGTAGGGTATGTGTGTCTGGTAGGGTGTGTGTGTCTGGTAGGGTGTGGGTGGCTGAGGTTTTCTGATGGATAGGAAATCCTCTCTTATCAGATGAGGGATTTCAAGGAGACACACAGGCAGGCTCAGCCCAAAGCCACTCTTCTTCTTCATGGCCCACAATCCCTTTTCTTTCCTTCCTTCCTGGCCCCCAGGCAACGTGGGTGGCAGGCTGAGGCTGCTGTGATTGATACCTCTATATTCCTGACTGAATTAAGCCATCCCTTAGGCTAGTTATCGACTTCACTCTGCATTCTCAATTCCTACTTATTGACATTGACGGTTATCTGTATGCAAATCGGGACTATTTAAATGGGAAATTAATGTTATTAAAGGGATAGTTCACCCAAATGACATATTGGTTTCCTTACCCTGTAAGCAATGACTTTAAGCTCTGCAAGCGTTAGTGTTTTATTTTATTAGGATCTCTTTTAATCCTCACTTGGACTAATCTTCCAAGAGTCCTTAAACATTAAAATACAATTTACAATACAATCACATTTAACAAACTGTTATAAACAACAGACATAATACACTGCCATATTGACCAGATAAATAATCTAACAGTCTTAAAAGATAGATTGGTTTGTTCATCTACCATAGTCCTGCACAACCTTGCAATTTGTTATATTTAAGTGGTTCTTGTTACAAGTAATACAAGTATTGTATGAATTTATAAATTGAAAGGTTTCTGGTTGGCTAGATAAATTATTCAATTTCTTTATTACTCTGATTCGAAATGTTATTTTGCCTATTTCTCTTCTCTGCCGAGATAAGACATAGATGGGGGACAATCTATTTCTTGTAATGACTGAATGTCTGTCTCTTACCAACTGAATACTGTGTATGTGTTCGGCTGTTTTAAGTGGTGTACTTTGTAAAATAAAATAAGCATTTGTTTTTCAATTATCTTGTTGATTGATGACCACCCAAGACCATTGTATATGACTACAAGAGAAGTATCATATCTCCACCCTAAAACAATCCTTGTTGCTTTGTTCTGTGCAATCTGCATCCTCCTAATCTCACTTTCTGATGAATTTCCCCAGATCACAGAACAGTAGTTCACCTGACTCCCAATTCATGCTTGGGTTGTTTGCTTAAGAATCTTTCCTGGTAAATACTTTGCTATTCTTCTGATCATGCAAGCAGTTTTAACGATTTTCTTTAGATTTCTTCCACACAATTTATATAGGCCTACAGATTATAGGCCTACAGCATAGGCCTACAGTTTATGATCTATACTACAGAATTGTGCACCGATTGCTGCTTTGAGTGAGATGTGGCCTTATCTAGTTCTGTGGGTCAGTGAAAAGCCTAGTATCTCTAACTAATCTATACTATAAATGCCATGGATCTCATAAAAGACACTAAGCAGGCTGCTTTATAAACAGCTCTACAATAAACAAATCCATAACAGTCAAGCAGCACTAAAACATCTGCTGTCCATTGTGAGCATACAGTGGACTCGCTGAAGAGAGGAGGAGGGAAACCAAACCACCGAAGTGAGTCTGGGCAAAACAGAACAGCTCCAGTCAAAAGCTCTTCTTTTTCCAATTATGAGGAGGATGGAATGATGGCGACTGGGCTGAGGCTGTCTCATGGTGCAATGCCACTCTGGGCTGATTGCCTCTACTCCACTAGAAGCAACTGCCAATTACTTTGCGATAGAACGCAAGAGGATTCTTTCTGACTGTAGAATATGTATAAAATCAAGCCATGATGGTCTACTCCACCCTGACTTTAGCCTTTACTACTCTATCATTTGCAGAGGTGTTTTTTCTGTTCTTCCTTTCGTTCACTCTCTTTCTCTCGCTCCCTCTCTCTCTCGCTCCCTCTCTCTCTCTCCCCTTCTCCCTCTCTTATGAAGTGAATTGATTCTGGAGCATCTGATCCCTACTACACTACACCATTATTAATGACACAGCTAAGAAGACTTTAGCTGGGTCAAGTCTGTTCCTCAGCAGCAGCCAGTAGACATTTTATTACATAACACTTAGGTTTCCACTTCGATAAGCATGATCACACTGGGTGATAACGCTGGATCACAGGCAGTACAACAATTTGGCTCACATTACTGGCCAGTCTAATTAGGCCTAGTCGTAATCTCATTTTTCATTCCTAAACGGACAAAGACATTTTGAATTTTCATGCCCAACAGTTGATGGTAAATAGATGATAACTGTGACGTTTCAATGGTATAATATCACCACTAGAAAGCAAGTCATGTTTAAATGGAATGGGTACATAAGAAATTAGTAAAGGGGCTTTTCTAAAGATCCAATCAAATGAAAGTAATTGGTAAACCTCAGCCTGCTCTGAGCTGGATAGTGGAACAATCATGTACACAGAATATATCCTGATTTATACCGTTGCCAATGTAACGGCCGTCCTCTCACAAGAACAACCCCACTGTGTAATATGGTAAATGGTCAAAGCAAGGCTGCTATGTGGTGGAAAATGGCGCCTGACTACGGTATTTGATACAGGACAAAAATAGAAGGTACTTTGACATAGTAAACACTATATCTTTGTTGGAACCATAGGTCTCATTATACCACTGGTGGTATGATGGATGACTAGTATATTATTACCTTGTAAATCAGGACTCATTGGTGCCTGATTGAGCTACAGCGTACTCATTTGTAAGCATGGCATGATGCTGTGTCATAAAAGTTAGTTACACCTCATACATTCTTTGTCTTGTTCCTAAAAAGCAAGAAAAATAAGCATAATTCAATTACACAATTCTTTCAGTCTGCTATCCTTAAAAAGCCACTGAAAATGACCTCCTGATTTGGGTCATTGAAAGCTAATGGGCAATGCCACTGTACGCTATGAATAGTCAGCGAGCAGCTCTGCATTACAACAGCTTACTGTACAGTGAGGGACAGGATGATCCCTGTAAGAGCCAACTCACATCAAACAGGCCAAGACCACCTTATGCCTTCCCAAAGCTCTGTATACTACACTCAGTGCCAATGTAATAACTAGGTAAATAGTTAATACATAGTGTTAATATACACTGAGTGTATAAAACATTAGGAACACCTTCCTAAAATTTAGTTGCACCCCTCCCTTTTGCCCTCAGAACAGATTCGTCGGGGCATGGACTCTACAAGGTGTTGAAAGCGTTCCCACATGGATGCTGGTCCATGTTGACTACAACTCTTCCCACAGTTGTGTCCAATTGGCTGGACGTCCTTTGGGAGGTGGACCATTCTCGATACACACGGGAAACTGTTGAGTGTGAAAAACCCAGCAGCTTTGCAGTACTTGACACTCAAGCGGTGCGCCTGGCACCTACTACCATACACCGTTCAAAGGCACTTCAATCCTTTGTCTTTCCCATTCACCGTCTGAATGGCACACATACACAATCCATGTCTCAATTGTCTCAAGGCTTAAAAATCCGTCTTCAACCTGTCTCCTCCCTTTTATCTACACTGATTGAAGCGGATTTAACAAGTGACATCAACACGGGATTATAGCTTCCACCAGGATTCACCTGGTCAGTCTATGTCAGTCTATGAGCAGGTGTTCCTAATGTTTAGTACACTCAGTGTAAAGTGAATATAAGCATACAGTGCAATAGTTTTGAATTCCTTGGGACATAAACCTAAAGCTTTGTGTGGGCTGACATCATAGGCATGCTACTGAGCTGCTGTAATGAGCCTCATCGTCAAGTCAACTAAAAGTTATGACAATCTCACGGATTAGCTCACAAGAGGATGACTCCATATAAAATGTGGGATCTATACAATGTTTGTGGGAATGACATAATAATGTCCATCTGTCTAACTCATCACAAAATAATGACAAGGAATAATAGACGACTATGACTAGCACAACATCTCCATGACTACCACGACTCCAAACAGAAATATGTCTCCATAAACTGAAAGGAATACTGTTTTGATAGTTGACTTCCCTAAATCATCGAGCTATGACTTATGTTATGCGTATCGTCTTCCAATACAGACTGTCTAGTATATCATCGCGTTAGATACTCTTCAAAGGGTGAATACTAAAATTAGCCCAGTCTCTTCTTAAATGACATATAACAACTTCAGCCAGGCCGTTTAGTACAGCCATACGAGTCAAAAAAGGCACGCTATTCCTACCCTGGTCAAAACTAGTGCACTATATAGGGAATAGGGTGCCATTTGGGACACAACCCGAAGTCCTACTCAAGACTAACTAGGGCATCACAGTGGGTGCACCCAGAACTCCCCAAACCAAAGAAATCTGTTTCAGTGCAACAAGAAAGAGCAACTTTGTGCCAAGATTTCAACGCTCAACAAGCCAGCAGCAATTAGGAAGCCTGCTGGAGAGGTTACAGAAAGTGGGATGGCCTTTTCTGTCCTTCACTGTGGCTTCAGGATGAATAGTGTTGTAGGATACGGACAGGCCAAACAACATATCCATGGTTGCATCCCAAATGGCACCCTATTATAGTGAATATATTCCCTATTCCCTATATAGTACCTCAAAGGCATAGGGCTCTGGTCAAAAGTAGTGGACTATATGGAATAGCTTTTGGGACTTAGCCAACATATTCCTTGCTCCTATCTATCGTATGCTTGGACACAGTTATGGGTCATGTTGTTTGCGCTGTGTTTCACTGGCCTCTCTCTTACACCGTCATAACTAGCTTTCACAGTTTTAGCACCTACACAATATGTGTGACATTTGAAAGTCTAAATGCATCACCATGCAAAACACTTACTAGCTTGAACACTGCGCAAAATACAACCTAATTACCCGATACAGCAAGCTAAGCTGAGTCCTTACGGTTAACAATAATAGGAAAAATTGGCTACTCAAACCTCAAAGCATCTAGACAGAGACCATTTACAGGCAAATGTTGTTCATGCACATCATTCAGGTTCATGTTGTTATTGTTAACTCCCAGGACATGGTCTCTAGCAGCTACAGCAGAAAACACTGGCCACATACCAACAGTAGACTGCAACAATATAATACAATCCATTATAGCATTCCAAGCTGTCTTAAAGAGACACTGCGAGGAAATATTTGTGGTAACTATGGGAGAAAGGAACATAGCCAGATGTATATATTTCTACCTTGTTAGATATGACCATCAGCCTATAGTTCGAGGTCCCTTGACTCCATTAATGTTGGAACATTCCTTCGCCAAACCCAATTCCTAACATTGTCTTTCGACAGCTCTTTCTTAACTTCCTTTACCTCCAGACTCCAGTGACCTAAACGCTCAAGTCAATGCTGTGTGACATGCATTCACTAAAGAACAGAATAGAATGTATTATATAAATCATTAGGCTATATCACTCATCTTTCCAATAGACTCAGTCCCTTCTTCACTTCAGCTTGACCCTGTCTGTCCCACTCAAACTTCTGTCTGTGTGTCGTCAATGGGGATGGTGGGAAACAGACTTCTTGACCAAGATGCACCAGACCAGATGCTACAGAAACAGCTGAGCGCAAACGAACAGCTGCTCTGACTGTGGATCATCTGAGGTGGTCTCATCATGGTCCAAGGACGTTCCCAAGGCACCTATATGCACTTTTTTTTTACTTTCCAAAATGTTAATTCCATTAGAATTACATTCTTACCCCAATTAATGTTGGGGGAAATGATGGTAGTGTGTGGTGTGGACCACTTCTGGGATTTAATAGGTTTGGCCTACTAGGGTAAAAGAAAAATACATTATGTTAGGTCATTAAATTGACTAGAGAGAAAAAAATATTAGAATGTATACCAGAGATAAACTCATTGGTATTAGATATGTTAAAGTAAATAACAATAATAACACAATAATCTGAATATTTTGTAAGGATACATTTGTTAGGGATTTGTTTATTGCCATGATGGACTAATGGGTATCTAAATAAACTAAACAGCAATAGAAAAACGTGATAGTCTATTCTTGGTTATTCCATAACACATTGTATGAGAGTAAACAGGAAGATGTTTCCATAGGCTACGTAAGCCTGGTCTAAAACTCAGTTATGTTACAGATAGGTTGTGCAGCTTCTTCACCTGGGCGGCATCATAGGCTACAGTTTGTTTACATGATAGGCTATCACAATCTACAGGATGTGGTTCTGACTAACAAGCAGCTCACTGCAAAAGGTTCGTTGGCCACGACGCAGGGTACAGAATAATTGAAAGATTTATTCTACACACATCTCGGGATAGGGATACATTTATTACATTTCATTTCTAGATTATAAACCATCCAAGACAGGTATGTTGTTGTTTTTTACATTGAAGTGTGCGTAATTTACTATAATCTGAGGTTCACTCTGTTATCATATTGGAATAAAAACAGAGAGGATGACAGGGAGCCTGTTTAGGAGAAGAATAATCGTATCTCTCTAACGCATCCACCCACCAATTGCTGAATTTGTTGATCCGTTTACCATCTATACGGGAACAATGTAGATGGCATTATCAATACAGTGGGCTACCGTAGGTTCTCGCCCCTCTTTCACTTACCGGACTTGAAAAACGCCGCTATGTCGGCCGCATCTTTAGCAGCCTCATCTATTCCCTCTCCAGAGCTCATGGCTGGAATACCGATATGGAAAAACAATCTCCAAAGAATTGACTTCCTCTAGATTTTCCAAGAAAATTGAAATGCAACACCATTGAAATTATATTCTACTGTAACACGCACGCAATCTTTTCTCTCGTCAATAGGCAAGAGACCTCCATCTTGGCGAGATTTAAAATTCTTATTACCGATCGGCGGCGCTCCAGAGCCTGAGCACAGAGGCAGAGGGGGAAGTCCGTTGATAAAGAGGAGGTCTTGTATGGGGTCTCTGGCCCTGCTGGAATATCCCTGATATTTTGAGGCATTGTGCGCCACAAATGGGATGAAAGGGAAGCCAAATCATACAGGCTTGGTGTAGCCTGGGTGCCAGTCTGTTTCTGCTCTCTTGCCAACTCCTTACGGATTTGTCATGTCAAACATGTTTTGTTTGACAATGACAATGGAATTGGCAAAAGAACAAACAGATCTGGGATCAGGCTACACTTGGCCACCAGACATGATATAATATAGACATAGACATAAACTATGGTAGCCAATAGGAAAACATAGCTATGAGATAGGCTAGGAATAAAATGTTATTTATCACAAAAACACTTCCTACACTGGGAATAATCCATACATTCGACTATTTAGCCTACCTGATGATGACTGGCCTGGTGTTATTATTTTCCATTGGAGATTGTATAGACCTACCTACAATAATGATTGATAGACGTCTGCTATAAAATATCCAGTTGGTTCATTCTGCGATCAAACACTGCCCCCCACTGGTTTTAAAAAGTATAAGGCACCTTTATACATACATTTTTTTTATTTCTTTTTATTTCACCTTTATTTAACCAGGTAGGCAAATTGAGAACACTTTCTCATTTACAATTGCGACCTGGCCAAGATAAAGCAAAGCAGTTCGACACATACAACAACACATAGTTACACATGGAGTAGAACAAACATACAGTCAATAATACAGTGAAAAATAAGTCTATATACAATGTGAGCAAGTGAGGTGAGATAAGGGAGGAATGTCCTCTTCCTAGTGTTGGCATACCGATTGGCCTATGCTGTGATGCACAAATTCTGCAGTTTAGAAAGCCGCTAGTAAAATCAAGTAAAGAAGATTATTATAGTGTCCATTTGGAAATACATTGTCTCCGCTCCTCTCAGGGCCTACATTACAAAGTGTCATCGAGGCATCTTGAAAATATCTATAATTGTATCGTGTGATACAATCAACGTCTGCATCAACGTCTCAGTTCATGGCCTCCTCCTCCTCATATTCCACACAATGTTGGCGTGCGGCTGGGAATAATCATTAATTACATAGACGCATGTTTGAAAGACAAAGGCTTGTATATGCCTGTATCCTCTCCATACTTGTGCATCCCACCTGTGTGACCCATTCCCTCTAGTGTAACATTAGAAATGAAAGCGAATATACAAATACAGAAAGACGACAAACTGTAGACTAGCAGCCTTCACAACAACATGTGTAGGCCAAAAAGACGTCCTACAAACGTATCTTTCCACATTGATTCAAAATGAATCAATATCGGATATTTCTCAATTATATAATGAGAAGTTTATTTGCGGCCCCATGAGTGGACCGTGACAAATCATGTGGATTTGTGGTGTTTCTACCCGAACTATTTATATGGTCAACACCCAGCTAGTACAGTTGATTTGGGCCGATTCCATAATGCTAGCTGTGCATGGTGCAGCCTGCAGGGAATTATTTGTAGCTGCCCCCATCAGAAAAAAATGTCCGTGCTATCCGGAATCCTTGGGACGTCCATACTCCATTGAAGTAGACATTCAAAAGGGTTAAGGTAAGGGTTAAGGTTGGGTAATGATTATGGTTAAGGTTAATGTTAGGGTATGGGTATGGGTTAAGGTTAGGGTTTAGGATATGCAAATTCAGCAAAAAATCATTTCCTTGGTCCTACGTAACCAAGGAAACAGCTAACACCATTTAATTGGTGGGAAAGTGTTATCTGAGAACTGCAGCTTGAGCCCCTCGAGCCAGCCCAGGACACCAAGGACAAAATATCAGAATTCCACGTGACATGGAAAACTTACAACTGTTTCCAGAATTCTGATACTGTATTCACACTTCAAAGACATATTCGTGATGGTGTGGAAACAACATGTCTCTCAGCTCGCGTTCTGCGAAGTCCAACTAGAGAACAGGTCCCAACCCTCAGTGCCCGTGGAGTCAATAAAGGAAAAGCAGGTTTGGTGATGGTATTATCAGCTATTTCGCTTGTGTAGATGTGATTGTAATGTATATTAGTTGTACTGTATATATTTGTATTTGTCTGGTGGTAGTGGTGGCAAGGTAGCCAATAGCTTGCATCGTGTTTTGTTGTCCTGTTTCTTTATCTCTGCCAATACAATGATGGCATTTTCTGGTAATGAATAGCATGCATATGTGGACTCAAGAGCTCATAATAATTTATGCATATTTAAGCATGGCTAATGGCTGTATCCAGGCATTCTGCTTTGAGTCGTGCATAAGAACAGCCCTTAGCCGTGGTATATTTGCCATATACCACAGCTCCTCTGGCCTTATTGCTATTATAAATTGGATACCAACGTAATTAGAACAGTACAAATAAAAATGGTGTCATACCTGTGGTATGTCTTTCAGCCAATCAGCATTCAGGACTCAAACTTTATAATTTGCATTATAAACTGGGTGGTTCGGGAATGCTGATTGGCTGGCAGCTGTGGTATATGATACCGTATACCACGGGTATGACAAAACATGTATTTTTACTGCTCTAATTACGTTGGTAACCAGTTTATAATAGCAATAAGGCACGTCAGGGGTTTGTGATTTATGGCCATTATACCAAGGCATAGGGCAGAGCACAATTGGCCCAGCGTCGTCCAGGGTGTGGCCGGGGTAGGCCGTCATTGTAAATAATAATTTGTTCTCAACTGACTTGATCAAGTTTAAATGTAAAAATATATATTTTTAAAAATGTTATGGGGACATTTTGTGGATATTATGGTGATGTTATGGGGACATTTTGTGGATGTTATAGTAATGTTATGGAGACATGTTGTGCATGTTATGGTGATGTTATGGGCGCCTTCTCTTAGATCCCTCTCTGAGCTCTCACCAGATCATACATAATTCAGTGGGGACTCCAATTACGCAGTTTCTCCAAATGAGATGTCTCACTTTAGAAAACAGCCATGCCTTAGTGAATATGAATTATCTAACTGCTTTTAAATGCAAAGATGCACAATCATTTTCCAAGTATCAAACACTCTCTCACCCCATATGAGGGCAGCTTCATCTGTGATCGTCCTTGGTCAATATTGTGTAATCTAATGGAATGTAATATCGAGGACCACTTTGGAAACAAGCGTTTTAATGAATACTTTCAAGTGATATCCTCTGGGTCCACATTGTACATTTTGTTGTATATGTCTGTTACCCCAAATAAATTCAATTCAATAGGCTGGTGTGTTTGTTTCTTGGTGTATGTTGTTCTCTTTGGACAGGCAGTAGCCAAATGCTGGTTGACCTTTTGAATTAGAAGTTTGGGTGGATTGTTTTGTCACTCAACATTTCTCCACACTTGTTGGTCCCCTAATTTTTGAAGGATTGGCTATGTCATATTAATCATCAGCTGCTGGCACTTTCATCTCACCCCACTTTTCACCACTTTACATTAGTGTTATTCCTTTCTAGTTTCAGTACAACATGCGTACAACATGCATACTGGTGAATGGCTTTTATTAAGAAGCCATTGTGTTCCTTGGTTGGATTGAACTAGGCCTAACCTAACAATGAGTTTCACAACATAGGTCGAGGCCTAGTATTGTGTATTGCTCTTTAGCACCATCCATTCTCTGTTGGTCAATCCCTTCCTCAAGTAATTGGACCACGGGGCTCTTTTATACCTGTCCAGGTGAGACATATCTGTAACTGTCTGTAAGAGTACCTCTACTGTATAACAATGACCCATTCAGCCCCCAGCCCCATTGTTGACGTTGGTAAGGCGATAGCACTGCTTTTGATAATTACCTAGCCGACGGGGTCACCCAATACTACACTATCTAGTTAGCAAGCATCTATCTGAGGAGAAAACAATATTATAATTTCAGACAGTAACCTTTGGGCTGGAAAATAAGTTGCTGGTCGCTGGCAGTGCTTGTTCTGCAGTGCATGCACTGGAATTCTTGTCTGTGTTCTCATGAATAGTAATTCATGTCAATTAAGAGGGTGGATTCCTTGAATAGGTTGCTTTGTTGAGAGTGGCGATGCTTCACTTTAAACCTGACTATCAAAACACGGTAAGCTGACCTACACAGTTCTGTTACATGACGTTACATAGGCTACACCCTGGTCTCAATCTGTGACCAAATCATGCATTTCATCATGAATGTTTTTAATTGTATTTATCTTAATACAATAACAGTCTTCTGGACTGTTTACCAGACCATTGTGTAGATAGAGGTTCAGCCTGTAGGCTATGTTGCCCAACTATAAATTATCAGTCAGAGGTATGGATTTTACAGTACTGGGGATTCATGAAAATACAGAGGTGGGTAGTAACTCACTACAAGTAACACGTTACAGTACTTGAGTAGTTTTCATTTAGGAACGTGTACTGTACTTTTACTTGAGGAAATTCTGTAGGGAAAAAACATACTTTTAAAAAACTTTTTCAAATGTATCAAAACTGTGTGAATATCACTGTCTTATTGCTTTTGTTAGATTTAAATTGGCTGCAAAAGGCTCTATTTCTTGTTTGCCTATCTTTAGATTTAGTTAATTAATTGAAAACATGTCACAAGTATCATAATTCAATGTAAAACCGTATACATTTGTATTTAGGTTATTGCTTTTCGATCAACTTACACAACAAAATAAGCTACTGTAAGAACATAAACAAAACATTGATAGAATGATAAATAGGCAGATGTGTAGGCTCCTTAACAGCTTCTACCCCCAAGCCTTATCTTCTCGACAGCACTCACTGATCTCTATCTGGAGCTACAGTTGAAGTCGGAAGTTTACATACACATTGGCCAAATACATTTAAACTCAGTTTTTCACAATTCCTGACATTTAATCAGAGTAACAATTCCCTGTCTTATGTCAGTTAGGATCACCACTTTATTTTAAGAAGGTGAAATGTCAGAATAATAGTAGAGAGAATGATTTATTTCAGCTTTTATTTCTTTCACCACATTCCCAGTGGGTCAGAAGTTTACATACACTCAATTAGTATTTGGTAGCATTGCCTTTAAATAGTTTAACTTGGGTCAAACGTTTCGAGTAGCCTTCCACAAGCTTCCCACAATAAGTTGGGTGAATTTTTGCTCATTCCTCCTGACAGAGCTGGTGTAACTGAGTCAGGTTTGTAGGCCTCCTTGCTCGCACAGGCTTTTTCAGTTCTGCCCACACATTTTCTATAGGATTGAGGTCAGGGCTTTGTGATGGCCACTCCAATACCTTGACTTTGTTGTCCTTAAGCCATTTTGCCACAACTTTGGAAGAATGCTTGGGGTCATTGTCCACTTGGAAGACCCATTTGCAACCAAGCTTTAACTTCTTGACAGATGTCTTGAGATATTGCTTCAATATATCCACATAATGTTCCTCCTCATGATGCCATCTATTTTTGTGAAGTGCACCAGTCCCTCCTGCAGCAAAGCAACCCCACAACATGATGCTGTCCCCCCCGTGCTTCATGGTTGGGATGGTGTTCTTCGGCTTGCAAGCGTCCCCCTTTTTCCTCCAAACATAACGATGGTCATTATGGCCAAACAGTTCTATTTTTGTTTCATCAGACCAGAGGACATTTCTCCAAAAGGTACGATCTTTGTCCCCATGTGCAGTTGCAAACCGTAGTCTGGCCTTTTTTTATGGTGGTTTTGGAGCAGCGGCTTCTTCCTTGCTGAGCGGCCTTTCAGGTTATGTCGATATAGGACTTTTTTTATTGTGGATATAGATACTTTTGTACCGGTTTCCTCCAGCATCTTTACAATGTGTTGCTGTTGTTCTGGGATGACCTTTTGCACTTTTCGCACCAAAGTTAAGTTAATCTCTTAAGAGACAGAACACGTCTCCTTCCTGATCGGTATGACGGCTGCGTGGTCCCATGGTGTTTATACTTGCATACTATTGTTTGTACAGATGAACGTGGTACCTTCAGGCGTTTGGAAATTGCTCCCAAGAATGAATCAGACTTGTGGAGGTCTACAATTCTTTTTCTGATGTCTTGGCTGATTTCTTCTGATTTTCCCATGATGTCAAGCGAAGGAGCACTGAGTTTGAAGGTAGGCCTTGAAATACTTCCACAGGTACACCTTCAATTGACTCAAATGATGTTAATTAGCCTATCAGAAGCTTCTAAAGCCATGACATCCTTTTCTGGAATTTTCCAAGCTGTTTAAAGGCACAGTAAACTTAGTGTATGTAAACCTCTGACCCACTGGAATTGTGATAAAGTGAATTATAAGTGAAACAATCTGTCTGTAAACAATTGTGGGTCCTTGCCAAATAATGGTTAGGGACGGGTCATCTATTTGATCACAGATTGGGGCCAATATTGTTGTTGACTGTTTGATAAATGTATAGGCTCCAGAGTACAACTGAACTGAGAACAGTCGTTGGTCAGGATTGGCTCTCGGTCTTGTTCTGTAGAATTGAGAAAAATTCTGTCGAAACAAGCAATTTCAGTTGGTATTTTTTTGTTACACTTTATGATACAGACATTGTTTGCAGTGGTGTTCATTGCAAATGTTGACTGGATTACAAGACACACAATGCCCAAAAGCTAATTTAACAGGTGTTAGTCCTTTTCTTCCTGAAGTATTTCTTGATTTGTTTTGTCAGGATATTTTCATTCAAGCCATTCAGTTCTTATCTGAGCTGAAAGCTTGCTGACAGTTGAGGCTGCCATTGTGTACGCTTGGTGCTTGGTTCTTTATGCTCGGTGTGCTGTAGTGTTTCTCTGTAGGCTGAAGCCTGAGGTGGCTGTTTGCTCATCATGAAAGTCTTGGACTGGAATCACTGCGAGCTCAGGGAGCAGGTGTGATGTGTGTGTCGCCCAGCAACCCATGTCTTGGCTAGCTTATATAAGCATTTATTTCCTCCAGTGGTTCTGTTCAGGCAGTGTGGTGAATCAGTATTGTACTGGCTGGCCTGCGTTGCACATCCTGCGTCTATTGGCACCCTTTTCCCTACATCGTGCAATACTTTTGACCAGAGACCAATCAGTGCACTATATAGGGAGTAGGGTTCCATTTAGGATGTAGTCTGGGGCTTGTGTTTGTCCAATAGGTCAATAGCTGTGTTTGGTCTTTCGTGTCCAGGCTTGTTGACTGCTGGCTGCTGCCTCTGATCTGATGCATGCTGTAAATCTTTATCCTTCTTCTTCTGCTATCTTCTTCCATAGCCTTATCCTACTCCCACCAGATACCTGGATGAAACTCATGTGGAGCTATCTTTCAATTGTGCTAATCCATTGTGGTTGTCAATTAAGCCATAGTAAATGTGACTCAGACTTGGCCTTGATGTCTTTAAAGTGCAGTAGAGACAGACCAGTGAGCCGGCTTGCCATGAATAACTCAACCGTCTGAATGTGACCACACTTTATCCATGGCATCAAATGCATTCTTAGGGGCAAATGTATAGTGTTTGCCAAATAGTAACATGCCAGTGTAGATATAAAGAAATGCAGGAAAAGCTTAAGTGTGCTTAGTATTCTTGGTCTGCCGGTAAATGGTCTGGCCAGTAGCTATAAAATGCTTTGTTGTTAAGTTGCAATGTGCTGAACCCAAAGGGCCTAGATCTCAAAATAGACCCTTGCAAGTAAAAAGTAGCTTAACCAAGAACGAAACACTTCTCCAGACAACACTGGCTAAATTCCAGACTGTCAATGGGGAAAATAAAACCCGAGTTTGAAAGCGTCTGCATCCGGCCCACAAAATACAACACAAAGTCAGCTTAATTTATTGGTTTGCCTTTTTCCTGCCGTTACCTAGCAGCACCACCAAGCAACTCATTGTAGTAGATTTTACTATCTCTGTTCTCTGTCTTAACATGAGGCCCCCAGCCACTGGGCTGTCCAGGGTAGTGTTATAGGCTAGCCAGAGTGGGATGTTAATGTTCTATCTGTGCGGTTTGTGCTACTGTCTGGACATTTCACTGTATATAACCAGTGGATAGCTAGTGGGTAGGAGTGGTTTAGAAGACAGAGAAAGAGGCATAGCTAAAGGCTCGAGAGTATATGGAAAATGTTTTATCAGAAGATCATGGTTCAAGAGATTTCCATGAAGGAATAGGCTATCACTTTCATTTTCACTTCTTTGTGTGGGGTTTTGCTGTTTTTTACATTTTTTTTCATGGATTTTTACTGTTAATAACAAAGCTGCAGTATATATTGAAGATATTGTATTTTTTTCTGATATTTCTTCAATGGAGTCTGCAAGTGTCCTGAATTTTGCTGTCTTGGCTGACATGTGAAAGTGATTGTCATTCTGTGAACCTTTTGAACAATGGCTGACTCAAAGTCTAGAAGGAGCAAAAGGGAGCCTCAATCATCTCTCATATCTAACAGCGAGATTGTTGCATTCAAAGTATGTGTGACTGACTGTTGTATCCAGTCATTATCATTTGAATTACTTGAATTGTTTCTGGGCTGAAATATTAATCTGAATTTGTTTCCGCCTCTTGTCGAAGCAATCCGTCCAGTTTGAGTCTGTATTGGGGTTGACTTGATGATACCTCTCTCTGTCTCTTTGTTTGCAGCAAAAGCTGAAAGAGGAGCGTGAGGCTAAGAGAGCTCAGCTGGATGGCAGACATGACTACGTCCTCAGCATCGTGGCTTCCTGCCTGGGCCTGGAGAAGGCTGACGTGGAGGATGCCATTCTGGAGGGAACTCAGGTAGGGCATAACACTTCATCACCGCTCCACCTCCATCAATCCCCTGTACTGTGGTCCCTTGTGACAGACTGTTGAGTAGCTGGCCACTGCTTGCGGATGCAACATTTGTTTCTACATTTCAAGATGACCTGTATTGTAATAACTTGTGCAAAAGCGATTGAAGCAAGTAAAAGTAAATGAATTGTGGAAACGGTGATTGTGATGAACCTGTCTCCCATAGATTGAGCGCATGGAGCAGTTCTTTGTGGCTGAGGGACTTCCTCATATCATGTTCTACTATCAGGATGTGGAGCCAGCTGAAGCAGGTGAGATGATTGGCCATGTAGGGAAATAATAGGGGAATATAATAATAGCAGAGTAATAACACAGTTAATAGTAGAGTTACAGCTCAAAGAGGTTGAATCTTGCTAACAGTTAGAGTAATGTATCTTACCCTTCTTCCTGTCGTGAAGATGATATAGTGGGTATTGGGAAACTGCTTTGTTTGTCTCCCTAGCAGCAGCATCAGCAGCAGCAGCAGCTGTCTTGGCCCCCAACCGGAGTAAGAAGGCCAAGGTGTTTGTCACTGAGGGCAAAGATGTGGCTCTGACTGGTGTCTGTGTGTTCTTCACAAGAGCCAACTCCTCCAAGGCTATCACTTCTGAGAATGTGCACAGGGTGAGTCTCCACATTACTATCTTACCAACACAAGGCTCTCCAACCCTGTTCCTGGAGAGCTACCGTCGTTTAGGTTTTCACTCCAACCCTAATCTAGCACACCTGAATCTAATAATTAGCTGGTTGATGAGCTGAATTAGGTTAGTTACAACTGGGGTTGGATTGAAAACCTACTGGAGGGTAGCTTTCCAGGAACTGGGTTGGAGAACCCTGATCCAACACATAGTCGGCATTATACATTTTATCAATATTTATATGTACAAGGGCTTAAACAATGTTCGTATAACAATGCTCTTATCATTCATAACACTATTTAACCTTGTATTCAGGCAAACAATATTAGTAACAGTATGACACGTCGGCCCAATCTTTGCTTCTAAAATGGTGTCATCCCCTGGCGTACCTGTGTGGTCATGTCTATCTAAAGTTCTCTGGTCTTGGTAGGAGGTGAATTTCAACATGCTGGACACCAGAGAGGTAGGCCTGCTTAAAAGTGTGGAGCAGCTGCTGTCTGAGATCTTCATACCCAGCCTGAAGAAGATGGACCATGGCTGGGGAGAGCTGGCCAGTCCACAGGCCCAGTCAGTTAAACAGGACTTCATCAGCTCACTGGACAGCTTTGTGTCTGTGCTGGCCGGGGCGCAGGAGAGCCTGCAGGAGAAGGTAGGTGACGTGCAAGCTCAACCGACCTGGCTTCAAATACTATTTCAAATATCTCAATTACTTGCACATGCATTTCAAAGTAATTATTCAGATGTGTTTTATTTGAAAAGACAAGTATTTGAACATTGGAATGTATTTGGAAAACTCAAATACACTGACTCAAATACACTCCCATGTATTTAACCCAGGTATTTGAAAATAGTATTTGAAATAAGTATTTTCAAATACTTTCAAAAAGTATGCTATTTATAGAATTTTTTTTGAAAATACTTGAAAATAATTTCAATATATGTAGTTTATTCAGGCCACATTATTTGAAAATACTCAAATACGCAGAAAATAAGTATGTAAATAACAAATAATCAAATACACACACATGCTTATCAAAACAAACAAATGTAATTTTGCAATTACGAATATATGGATATACAATTGATATCATTAATCGTTTCATTTAGGTGAATCTAAAAGTGTGTGACGAATTTGACCTGAAGACACTGAAAGGCCCGTCTGACTACATTGCTGTGGCTAACAACACAGAGACAACAGAGAAGATAGAGGCCTGTATGAAAGTGTGGATCAAACAGATCGAACAGGTAAAATAGATTGAACCTCAATAGCATCATGCACACCTTTCTCCTCCATGGACCTGTTTTATTGTGGGTGGAGGTGTGTGTTCAATATAGTCAATACAATACAACTTTATTTATCCTCTCAGGGGAAATTACATCAAGATCCACCACATCTAATACAATTTACAGATATTGCATTCCCCAAGCAGCAGTGATTGTGTTGTATCCAGGTGCTGGCGGAGAGTGACCAGCTGAGGAAGGAGGCAGATGACCTGGGGCCGCGGGCCGAGCTGGACCACTGGAAGAAACGCATGTCCCGCTTCAACTACCTCCTGGACCAGCTCAAGAGCCCCGATGTCAAGGCGGTCCTGGGCGTTCTCATGATGGCCAAGTCAAAACTCATCAAGGTGAGCAAGCTGTTACACCATGTCCTCCGTAACACAGGAGTAGATGTTGAAGGTCTGCTAATAAAATGTTAAAATCTCAATTTCGATTTTTGCTACTTGAGACTCGTTCGTGGGAGTCAGTCACATACATTTTTTTAAATAAAGCACTCCTCTATGCTTAGTGTACATGGCTCTCATATCTGAATTTAGTTGGTGTTTTCTGTAGCAGAATAGGTACAGTGCATGTTTGATGACTGTATCTGTCCCACCAGTCCTGGCGAGAGCTGGACACCAGGATCACTGACTCAGCCAACGAGGCCAAGGACAATGTGAAGTACCTCTACACTCTGGAGAAGTTCTGTGACCCGCTCTACAACAGTGACCCTGTGAGAAATTAATATTGTATACAGTTTTCAATATCTTCCTCTAAGTTTTACTAACTACAGACTTACATAATTTTCCAGTTTCCCGGATACAGATAATGCCTAATCCTGGACTAAGAAGCACTCTCAATTAAAAACCTTTTAGTCCAGGACTAGGCTTAATATGTGAAACCGGTCTACTATGTACAGTTGAAGTCGGAAGTTTACATACACTGAGGCTGGAGTTATTAAAACACATTTTTCAACCACTCCACAAATTTCTTGTTAACAAACTATAGTTTTGGCAAGTCGGTTAGGACATCTACTTTGTGCATGAGACAAGTAATTTTTCCAACAATTGTTTACAGACAGAGTATTTGTAACGGCTTTCCTCTTCCTCTTCATCCGAAGAGGAGGAGCATGGATTGAACCAAGACGCAGCAGTGTGATACGACATGATATTTAATAAACAAAACAGAAAACACGACGAACACTTGAATAATTACAAAACAATAAACGACGTAGACAGACCTGGACGACGAACTTACATGAAACACGAAGAACGCATGAACAGGAAAACTGACTACATAAAACGAACGAACAAACAAAACCGAAATAGTCCCGTGTGGCATAACATACACAGACACTGACATAGGAGACAACCACCCTGTCACGTTCCTGACCTATTTCTGTTAGTTTGTTGTATGTGTTAGTTGGTCAGGACGTGAGTTTGGGTGGGCATTCTATGTTGTCTGTTTCTATGTTGGTTTAGGGTTGCCTGGTATGGCTCTTAATTAGAGGCAGGTGTTTGGCATTCCTCTAATTGAGAGTCATATTTAGGTAGGTTGTTTCACAGTGTTCGTTGTGGGTGGTTGTCTCCTGTGTCAGTGTTTGTCGCACCATACGGGACTGTTCGGTTTGTTTTGTACATTGTCATTTTGTGTAGTCTATTTTCCCTGTTCGTGCGTTCTTCGTGTTAATGTAAGTTCGTCGTCCAGGTTTGTCTACTCCGTTTGTTGTTTTGTTAGTTATTAGTGAAGTTCGTGTTTTCGTCTTTTCTGTAAATAAATATGTCAACTTCAGAAGCTGCGTTTTGGTTCAATCCATGCTCCTCCTCTTCGGATGAAGAGGAGGAGGACTACCGTTACACACCCACAACAATCAATGTGAAAACACCTACCTTAATATGGCTCTCAATCAGAGGAAATGAAAACCACCTGCCTCTAATTGAGAGCCATATCAGGTCACCCTTTAACCAACATAGAAACACATAACATAGACTACCCACCCAAACTCACGCCCTGACCGTCAAACACATACAAAATAACAGAAAACCGGTCAGGAACGTGACAGTATTTCACTTATAATTCACTGTATCACAATTCCAGTGGGTCAGAAGTTTACATACACTAAGTTGACTGTGCGTTTAAACAGCTTGGAAAATTCCAGAAAATTATGTCATGGCTTTAGAAGCTTCTGATAGGCTTATTAACATCCTTTTAGTCAACTGGAGGTGTACCTGTGGATGTATTTCAATGCCTACCTTCAAACTCAGTGCCTCTTTGCTTGACATCATGGGGAAATCAAAAGAAATCAGCCAAGACATCAGAAAAATAATTGTAGACCTCCACAAGTCTGATTCATCCTTGGGAGCAATTTCCAAATGCCTGAAGGTACCACGTTCATCTGTACAAACAATTGTACGCAAGTATAAACACCATGGGACCACGCAGCCGTCATACCGCTCAGGAAGGAGACGCGTTCTGTCTCCTAGAGATAAATGTACTTTGGTGCGAAAAGTGCAAATCAATCCCAGAACAACAGAAAAGGACCTTGTGAAGATGCTGGAGGAAACAGGTACAAAATAATCTATATCCACAGTAAAATGAGTCCAATATCGACATAACCTGAAAGGCCGCTCAACAAGGAAGAAGCCACTGCTCCAAAACTGCCATAAAAAAGCCAGACTACGGTTTGCAACTGCACACGGGGACAAAGATCGTACTTTTTGGAGAAATGTCCTCTGGTCTGATGAAACAAAAATAGAACTGTTTGGCCATAATGACCATCGTTATGTTTGGAGGAAAAAGGGTGAGGCTTGCAAGCCGAAGACACCATCCCAACCGTGAAGCACGGGGGTGACAGCATCATGTTGTAGGGGTGCTTTGCTGCAGGAGGGACTGGTGCACTTCACAAAATAGATGGCATCATGAGGAGGAACATTATGTGGATATATTGACACAACATCTCAAGACATCAGTCAGAAAGTTAAAGCTTGGTCGCAAATGGGTCTTCCAAATGGACAATGACCCCAAGCATGCTTCCAAAGTTGTGGAAAAATGGCATAAGGACAGCAAAGTCAAGGTATTGGAGTGGCCATCCCAAAGCCCTGACCTCAATCCTATTGAAAATGTGTGAGCAGAACTGAAAAAGCGTGTGCGAGTAAGGAGGCCTACAAACCTGACTCTGTTACACCAGCTCTGTCAGGAAGAGTGGGCCAAAATTCACCCAACTCATTGTGGGAAGCTTGTGGAAGGCTACCCGTAACGTTTGTCCCAAGTTAAACTATTTAAAGGCAATGCTACCAAATACTAATTGAGTGTATGTAAACTTCTGACCCACTGGGAATGTGATGAAAGAAATAAAAGCTGAAATAAATCATTCTCTCTAATATAATTCTGACATTTCACATTCTTAAATAAAGTGGTGATCCTAACTGACCTAAGACAGGGAATGTTTACTCTGATTAAATGTCAGGAATTGTGAAAAACTGAGTTTAAATGTATTTGGCTAAGGTGTATGTAAACTTCCGACTTCAACTGTATATCGATCTTAATGGATTTGAAAACTCATCGTTGTATGATTGTATTGTATGCTAAATGAACGCAGGTGTCGATGGTGGAGGCGATTCCAGGCCTGATCAACGCCATCCGGATGATCCACAGGATCTCCCGCTACTACAACACCTCAGAGAAAATCACCTCCCTGTTTGTCAAGGTCATTATTGCTATGATACTGTATTTAACCACCAAGAAGAATAGGTGACTGTAAATCTCCTAATAGCTGGTGAATTTATTACATTTCCTCATTAGAAGTGTATTGAAATTAATCTTGTCAATTCTTCTTTGATGTTCATGGTGCATTTGGCCTCACCACCTGGTCTCATGTTAGCTGAAGTGCTGTCTACCTCCCTCCCAAGCCTGTTAACCAGTCATCCCATTGGGGTTACTTATTAGAGAGGCACACAAAACGAATCCCTTTTTCTTCTGTATCTCCATGTCTTAGGTTACCAACCAGATGATTACAGCATGTAAGGCTTACATCACCAACAACGGGTCTGCGTCCATATGGGACCAGCCTCAGGGTGTTGTAGCTGAGAAACTGAAAGCTGCTATCCACCTAAATCAGGTACTGCTTTCATATACCAAGTACTTGTTCAACACACTTTAACCAGATCATTTAAAATACTGTGCAAAAATCAAGGCACAAAGAAATGTCAGTTTTGAAAGTACAGGCCCTTGAGAGCTTTGATCTATAAATAATTGATTATCTCTGGTGTAATACTGTCACATCCTTTACGCACTTCTCACAAATGAACTATTTTACAGTGTAACTTCCTTTCCATGCTCCTCCAATGACTTTTCATCTGGATCCCATCTATCTCATTATAGGAGTACCAGAAGTGCTTCCACAAGACCAAGGAGAAGCTGGAGCAGAGTCCCTCCGAGAGGCAGTTTGATTTCAGTGAGATGTACATCTTTGGGAAGTTTGAGACGTTCCAACGACGCCTCTATAAGATCCTCAATATGTTCAGCACCATCACTACCTACTCAGCCCTACAAGACTCCAAGATAGAAGGCCTGGAAACTATGGCAACCACGTTTCAGGTACACAGTCTGGAGATTAGAGTACTTTGTAGACGTTACCCTTTTAGACATTACTTTTTAAATCACATGACCTTTTAGACGTTACCTTTTTAAACGTTACCTTTTAGACGTTACCTTTTTAAACGTTACCTTTTAGACGTTACCTTTTAGACGTTACCTTTTAGACGTTACCTTTTTAAACGTTACCTTTTAGACGTTACCTTTTAGACGTTACCTTTTTAGATGTTGCCTTTTTTGATGTTGCCTTTTTTGATGTTACCCTTTTAGACATTACTTTATAACACATTACATTTTTAGACGTTACCATTTTAGACGATACCTTTTTACAATGTTACCTTTTTAGACGTTACCTTTTTAGACGTTACCTTTTTAGACGTTACCTTTTTAGACGTTACCTTTTTAGATGTTTTTCCTTGCAATTGTAGTAATGTTAGATCTGCTCTTTCTATTGCTTCCGCTGGACAGACTGCAGAAATGCAAGGGACATGGGAGGTAACTTTTGACACAGAGTTTTTTTTTTGTCCTTGTTTTTGTCTGTCAGTGCATCCCTCATCATCATTATCATCAACTCTACCAAGCATATAGCCATACTAAACTCCTGACTGTAATGATCAGGAGCCATTCCACAAAGTAAAAAGTCATATTTGTTACTCATCACAAAATGTGTCCTTTATTTATTGGATTGCGTTGAACTTAGCATTAGTTTTAATGAGCAGAAGCTGATCCATTACTTAGTGCTGATGGCCTTTTGTGAAGGTTGACAGTTTGTTCACAGGAGACGGGATATACATATTTTATGGTAAGCTGCTCATTGGAGAAATGACTGCTATTTTATACACTGCTGTTGATCCCTGCCATTGTAGATGGGGGATCTTTAAATAGGGATGGTGTCCAGCCAGAAGCTGCATGTCATCATCATTCTACATTCTATATTATGTGGCCTACTACTCTGATTAAAATGAAATTAAACCCAACAGTCTCACAACATTCAACGGAAACATTGTTGACAGTCTTTTGGCTTTGGTTGGAATGAATACAGACACAAGAAATGATCAAAAGCCTCAAGAGCTTTGGAAAGAATGGAAAAAATAACCTGTCTGTCTTTTATTTTCAGAGCATTGTATTGAGCATGAAGAAAAAGGACTACAGTTTCCTTGATCAGAGAAGAACAGACTTTGATCACGACTATGATGAGTTTTGTAAAAATACCACTGACTTGCATGTAAGTTCACATTTAATAACAAACTTACCTGTAAATCATAACAAAACACTTCTGAATAATCTCATAATTTACTTGCACAATTGTTTGTTGTGTTCATTTGCTTTTAGAATCAGCTGAAGACCTTCATGGATAACACATTCGATAAGATTCAAAACACAGAGAGGGCTTTGAATGTACTGAAGAAATGTGAAAGGTACCGTTATTTCAATCCACCTCTATTTCAAACAAACCTTTAATTAATTTCAGTCCATTTAACAGCCATTTCATTCATTCTCCATTTGATATCAAAATCTTACATCACACTTACATCACTAAGACTGGGCATTCCAGACCTGGGCATCGATGAGAAGTACCAGCAGATCCTTCAGAACTATGGGAGAGACATAGAGATGGTGTCCCGTAACTACACCAAGCAGAAGATGGATCCTCCCATTGGCCGGGACCTGCCCCCGGTAGCCGGTAAGATCCTGTGGGCCCGCCAGCTGTACCGGAGGATCCAAGAACCCATGGATCTGTTTCAGGAACCCCCTGGGGTGCTGGCTACGCCTGAGGCCAAACGCATCATCAGGAACTACAACAGGGTGGCCAGGGTGCTGCTAGAGTTTGAGATGCTCTACCACAGTGGATGGATGAAGCAGGTGAGACAGGGCCCCTCCTGGTTATCTTATTTATTGTGATCTTAAAGGCAAAACTTAATCAGCATTCCTACTCTGAGACTCTTGATATGGTCTCTGGTGTACTGGCTGGACCTATACTCCAGTAGTATAGCAGCGTTAACTGTTACTGTTATTAATGCTTATCTGTACCTTATCTGTAGCCTGGTCCCAGATCTGTGTTGTCGTAGTTGGCAAGATTGATATTACTTTTGATTTCCCACAGACATAGTGTAGATGACTCATATCACTCATACGCTCTCTTGCTCTCTCTCTCCGTCTCTCTCTCGCTCTCTCGCTTGCTCTCTCTCTCATCTCTCTCACTCTCTCTCTCACTCTCTCACACTTGCTGTCTCTCCATTTCTCTCTCTCTCTTTTTCTCTCTGTCTGTCTCTTCCTCTACATCTCTCTCTCTTTGTGTCTCTCTCTCGCTCTCTCTCTCTCTCTCTCACTCTTTCTTACTCCCCAGATCGAGGAGGTCAGACTGGGCCTCCAGGCCTCTTTACTGGTGAAATGTCCCGATACGGGGGACCTGTTTGTCAACTTTGACCCCCAGATCCTGACTCAGATTAGGGAGACAGACTGCATGACCAGGATGAGGCTGGAGATTCCTCCCTTCGCAGCCATCTTACAGCAGAAACAAGATGCCCTCAAGAAGAACTACAACAAGCTGCAGGTACACTATGTTTTCCATGATGCCTTGATCAACTGAAGCATATTGAGCATGATACTGTATCCTGTATCTTTAAAAAGCTTTACATTCACTCAACAACAGTAATAAAAAAGGGCTGTCATTTCAATGAATTTTGAATTGAGTAGAAAGTCCTATGGGCTGGTATTTAGTCAGGAGAATCTTAATGCGATGATTAGAAGACATTATAAGCGTGAAGACATAACGGCAGGCATTAAGTAAAGTGTTATTACTAATTTCTCTATTTCTGATGCCCTTCCACAGCTGGTTCTGACGGAGAATGCCAGGGTCCGGGCTAAGATCCAGAGTGCCTTTGGGCAACTGGTGATGCCTCATGTTGCTAAGGTAGACGAAGCCATTCTGCCAGGCCTGACCTCCCTCAACTGGACCTCACTGAACATCGAGAAATACCTCAGCCGCATCAACAGTGCTCTCAGTATGTAACCATGTCCAATCTAACCTTGTCAGCACTGTACTGTGCTCGGTCATAGCACCATACTATGAAACAGGAGAACAATCTCACCACAATAACCAGAACAGTAAGCACACTGAAACTTTGACGTCATTTGATCGCAGCTAATTGTGCCTGATCAAATCATGTCAAATATCCCATTGGAAAAAGTGATATCTGCTGTCCCAGTGTGCAAAGCTGATAGTAACTGCTGTTTCCTTGTGACCCCTGGTGACACCGTGTTGCTGTGTATGACCTCTGACCTGTAACCTGTGTGTCCAGTGGACCTGGAGCTGCTGATGGACAGAGTGAATGACCTGGTGGAGTTCAGGATAGACGCTGTGCTGCAGGAGATGAGTGGAGCCACACTGTGGGTTCTGCCCCTGGAGGAACCTTTCAGCTGTGAAGAGTTCGTTCAGACCACCAGGGTAAACAATGATTCCCTCTGTATTACTCATGTGTTATACACATACATGCTTGTTAGGCATAATAATTGCATAATCAACAGCCTGTAATGGTAACACAGTCACCCATCGTCAGTGCTAACAACATTGACCAGACAAAACAGTATATTTAGTTCAATACTAGTTCAGTATGAACACAGTCTTTATGCATATAGGACCAGGGGTAAGCAACCCTGGTCCTGGAGTGCTGCAGGTACTTCATGTATTTGATTTAACCGACCTGGTTGTGCAGGTCGGTTAAACCTGCAGCACTCCAGGAACAGGGTGGCCTACCCCTGATACAGGCTAATGTACTTTCTTCTGTTATGTCATGGTAGGAGCTGTGTATAAAGGGAGCTCAGAGTCTCCACGCCAAAAGTTCCCTGGTGGAGGAGGCAACCAATGAGCTCATCAACATGCTGCTGGAGTTTGAGCTGAACAAGGAGGGGGAGGAGGAACTGCTAGAGGAGAGCAGGACTAATATGGACCTAGTGGAGAGTGAAGGTACTGTAACCTACAGTTTTAACTGTGATAATCATGATGCAGCAAAACTCAAACGGAGAGTGATAACAGGCTCAGCAAAATACAAGGGAAAGCAAAATGGTTGTTCAGGTGCACAAAGACTGATTGTTACAGACTGAAAAGGAGAAAGTGTGCGTGGTGGTGTACATGCCTGCGTGTGTGCCTGTGTACATGCCTGCGTGCGTGCCTGTGTACATGCCTGTGTACATGCCTGAGTGCGTGCCTATGTACATGCCTGCGTGCGTGCCTGTGTACATGCCTGCGTGCGTGCCTGTGTCCATGCCTGCATGCGTGGTGGTATACATGCCTGCGTGCGTGGTGGTGTACATGCCTGCGTGCGTGGCGGTGTACATGCAGGTGTATTCACGTCTGTTCATGCCTCTTCCCAGGGGAGGAGGAGGGTAAGTCAGAGGGTCGCATCAACCTGCTGTCTCGTAACACCACGGCAGCGAGCACCACGGGCCCCCCGTCTCCCCTGGTGAAGAGGAAGAAGAAGAAAGACCTGCTGGAGGTGATGGAGGAGGAGGCTGAAGAGCTTCTGTCCCACTTCAACCACCGTAACGTGGACGCCCTGCTGAGGCTCACACGCAACACCCTGGAGACCCTCCGCAAACGCCTCCACGCCTCCTCACTACTGCACTTCCTGAGTAAGTTCCATCAATCTAATGTATTTATAAAGCCCCTTTTACATTAGCAGTTGTCACAAAGTTGTCGCAAGTGCCACCCTTTGAGCTCCACCCTATACATGTTGGAGTAAGGTGGGGCCGTCATGAGGGTTTCCCATTCCATTTCTCACTACTTCAATATCGGCCCACCACCCACAGCAGAGAGTGATTCCCCCAGCCGTCTGAAGGGCAGTGGTCAGCAGCCTATCTTCAGGACCAGTGTGACCCTGTCCATCCCCAACATCGCCATGGTCCCAGCCCTGGATGAGGTCCAGCAGGCTCTGAACCGGGCTGTGGAGAGTGTGGTCAGTGTCAGCAAAGGAGTCGGCCAGTGGAGCAAGGAGAGGATCTCCAAGGTGGGCTTGCGGTGGCTTAAAGCTTAAAGCTTCCATATCAAATCATTTCTGGGTAACAATGAAATACCTTACTGTGATTGTTTTCAATTAGAAGGGGAAAAAATGCTTCATAGAAAAGAGCTATTTCTCAAGCAAGAATTTGCTAGGACTGTCTGAGAGTGGTCTGAGTGGGGAGGGAAAAACTGAAAACTAGCTGTTATTGCCAGGCCAAAACTCCATCCCACCAAAACAGGCTGAAATGTCAGGCAGTCTTTTCAAACAGCTCGTACAATAAAAGGGCATTATTATAATTTTCATACATCATAGTGTGGAATTATATATAAAACACTTTCAAATCAAATCATGAGATTAAGGTTTTAGTTATTCTTAAAACAAAGACCAAACATGAATTATTCTGTTAATGCCAACACAGAGGAAGATGAGTGAGAGACGCATGGCTGCTCTGAGACCGGACAAGACTGACAGTGAGTCAGAGGACGGAGAGACCACCTACAGGAGCCTGGCTGATGGCAGTACCTCAGACATCTCCGCCTCTGTGATCCAGGCTATACCTTTCCAGGCCAGGAACTACTACAAGAGTGTGTCTGAGAACAAGGAGATCATCAAGCTGGTGTCTGTGCTCAGCACCTCCATCAACTCTACCAAGAAGGTACATACAGGTGTACACACATAAAAATAAAAAGTCTGTTTTTACTGTTTTCATAACGTTCTGACCTTAATGTGTCAAATTCTAACTATTTTGTGTTTGATACTGACACCTATCCCATAAGATGTGAAAAGGAGACCTAAATCAAATCAGTTAAATTCATACTTTATTGAAAGTGCATTTAAGATCTGGCTGTTGTGTTGTTGTTAACCAGGAGGTGATGAATGCTCTGGACCGCTTCAGTCGTTACCACCACATCTGGAGGAAGGAGCGAGAGGACACCATCCAGAAGTTCAGCCAGGGCAGCCCTCTGCTGTCTGAGTTTGAGTCTCAGATCCTTTACTACAAAGACCTGGAACTGGAGATCAACGCTGAGCCTGAGTACATCACTGTGGGAGCTCTGGCCCTCTATACAGGTAGAGTACATCACTGTGGGAGCTCTAGCCCTCTATACAGGTAGAGTACATCACTGTGGGAGCTCTGGCCCTTTATACAGGTAGAGTACATCACTGTGGGAGCTCTGGCCCTCTATACAGGTAGAGTACATCACTGTGGGAGCTCTGGCCCTCTATACAGGTAGAGTACATCACTGTGGGAGCTCTGGCCCTTTATACAGGTAGAGTACATCACTGTGGGAGCTCTGGCCCCCTATACAGGTAGAGTAAATCACTGTGGGAGCTCTGGCCCTTTATACAGGTAGAGTACATCACTGTGGGAGCTCTGGCCCTCTATACAGGTAGAATACATCACTGTGGGAGCTCTGGCCCTCTATACAGGTAGAGTACATCACTGTGGGAGCTCTGGCCCTCTATACAGGTAAAGTACATCACTGTGGGAGCTCTGGCCCTCTATACAGGTAGAGTACATCACTGTGGGAGCTCTGGCCCTCTATACAGGTAGAGTACATCACTGTGGGAGCTCTGGCCCTTTATACAGGTAGAGTACATCACTGTGGGAGCTCTGGCCCTCTATACAGGTAGAATACATCACTGTGGGAGCTCTGGCCCTCTATACAGGTAGAGTACATCACTGTGGGAGCTCTGGCCCTCTATACAGGTAAAGTACATCACTGTGGGAGCTCTGGCCCTCTATACAGGTAGAGTACATCACTGTGGGAGCTCTGGCCCTCTATACAGGTAGAGTACATCACTGTGGGAGCTCTGGCCCTTTATACAGGTAGAGTACATCACTGTGGGAGCTCTGGCCCTCTATACAGGTAGAGTACATCACTGTGGGAGCTCTGGCCCTTTATACAGGTAGAGTACATCACTGTGGGAGCTCTGGCCCTCTATACAGGTAGAATACATCACTGTGGGAGCTCTGGCCCTCTATACAGGTAGAGTACATCACTGTGGGAGCTCTGGCTCTCTATACAGGTAAAGTACATCACTGTGGGAGCTCTGGCCCTCTATACAGGTAGAGTACATCACTGTGGGAGCTCTGGCCCTCTATACAGGTAGAGTACATCACTGTGGGAGCTCTGGCCCTTTATACAGGTAGAGTACATCACTGTGGGAGCTCTGGCCCTCTATACAGGTAGAATACATCACTGTGGGAGCTCTGGCCCTCTATACAGGTAGAGTACATCACTGTGGGAGCTCTGGCCCTCTATACAGGTAAAGTACATCACTGTGGGAGCTCTGGCCCTCTATACAGGTAGAGTACATCACTGTGGGAGCTCTGGCCCTCTATACAGGTAGAGTACATCACTGTGGGAGCTCTGGCCCTTTATACAGGTAGAGTACATCACTGTGGGAGCTCTGGCCCTCTATACAGGTAGAGTAAATCACTGTGGGAGCTCTGGCCATTTATACAGGTAGAGTACATCACTGTGGGAGCTCTGGCCCTCTATACAGGTAGAGTACATCACTGTGGGAGCTCTGGTCCTCTATACAGGTAGAGTACATCACTGTGGGAGCTCTGGCCCTTTATACAGGTAGAGTACATCACTGTGGGAGCTCTGGCCCTCTATACAGGTAGAGTACATCACTGTGGGAGCTCTGGCCATTTATACAGGTAGAGTACATCACTGTGGGAGCTCTGGCCCTCTATACAGGTAGAGTGCATCACTGTAGGAGCTCTGGCCCTCTATACAGTAGAGTACATCACTGTGGGAGCTCTGGCCCTCTATACAGGTAGAGTACATCACTGTGGGAGCTCTGGCCCTCTATACAGGTAGAGTACATCACTATGGGAGCTCTGGCCCTCTATACAGGTAGAGTACATCACTCTAGGAGCTATGGCCCTCCATACAGGTAGAGTACATCACTATGGGAGCTCTGGCCCTCTATACAGGTAGAGTACATCACTCTAGGAGCTATGGCCCTCCATACAGGTAGAGTACATCACTATGGGAGCTCTGGCCCTCTATACAGGTAGAGTAAATCACTGTGGGAGCTCTGGCCATTTATACAGGTAGAGTACATCACTGTGGGAGCTCTGGCCCTCTATACAGGTAGAGTACATCACTGTGGGAGCTCTGGTCCTCTATACAGGTAGAGTACATCACTGTGGGAGCTCTGGCCCTTTATACAGGTAGAGTACATCACTGTGGGAGCTCTGGCCCTCTATACAGGTAGAGTACATCACTGTGGGAGCTCTGGCCATTTATACAGGTAGAGTACATCACTGTGGGAGCTCTGGCCCTCTATACAGGTAGAGTGCATCACTGTAGGAGCTCTGGCCCTCTATACAGTAGAGTACATCACTGTGGGAGCTCTGGCCCTCTATACAGGTAGAGTACATCACTGTGGGAGCTCTGGCCCTCTATACAGGTAGAGTACATCACTATGGGAGCTCTGGCCCTCTATACAGGTAGAGTACATCACTCTAGGAGCTATGGCCCTCCATACAGGTAGAGTACATCACTATGGGAGCTCTGGCCCTCTATACAGGTAGAGTACATCACTCTAGGAGCTATGGCCCTCCATACAGGTAGAGTACATCACTATGGGAGCTCTGGCCCTCTATACAGGTAGAGTACATCACTGTGGGAGCTCTGGCCCTCTATACAGGTAGAGTACATCACTGTGGGAGCTCTTGCCTTCTATACAGGTAGAGTACATCACTGTGGGAGCTCTGGCCCTCTATACAGGTAGAGTACATCACTGTGGGAGCTCTGGCCCTCTATACAGGTAGAGTACATCACTGTGGGAGCTCTGGCCCTCTATACAGGTAGAGTACATCACTGTGGGAGCTCTTGCCTTCTATACAGGTAGAGTACATCACTGTGGGAGCTCTGGCCCTCTATACAGGTAGAGTACATCACTGTGGGAGCTCTGGCCCTCTATACAGGTAGAGTACATCACTGTGGGAGCTCTGGCCCTCTATACAGGTAGAGTACATCACTGTGGGAGCTCTGGCCCTCTATACAGGTAGAGTACATCACTGTGGGAGCTCTTGCCTTCTACATAGGTAGAATACGTCACTGTAGGAGAACTGGCCCTCTATACAGGTACATAGCCGTGGGAAGTAGGGGTGCTGAGGGTGCTGCAGCACCCCCTGAAAAATAATATAAAAATACAGGTAACTGTAGACTGACCTGTATCTCTCTACAACTTTCTCCCCGTTATGTGAAATTTTGGGCTATTTCAAAGCATTTGACTGCTAATCCCCTGCATTAACCTCACAAGACAACTCTGCCAAATTTAACTGCACATGTTCTTAGTAGAATTTCACAATACTGTTATTTCATTTTTTCAACACTGCATGAATATCTGACTATTATCAGACTAATATCTGATTTGTTGTTGAACAGCTGACCTGAAGATGGCCCTGACTGCGGAGACTAAGAGCTGGATGGTGGACTATGGCCTGCACTGTAACAGGAAGTACCGGACAGATATGGAGAACATCTTCACGTTAGTGGATGAGGCGGCAAAGAAACTGAACCGACCAATCAAAGACTTGGACGACATCCGCATCGCCATGGCATCGCTGAAGGAGATCAGAGAGCAGCAGATCTCCATTGACTTCCATGTGGGACCCATAGAGGTAGGGAACACAAATGCACACTTCTTTCAGAGAGACAGTGGTGGAAAAAGTACCCAATTGTCATATTTGAGTAAAAGAATAGCTACCTTAATAGAAAGTAACTCAAGTAAATGTGAAAGTAAGCCAGTAAAATACTACCTGGGTAAAAGTCTAAAAGTATTTGGTTTTAAATATACTTAAGTATCAAAAGTAAATGTATAAATAATAAACATTCCTTATATTAAGCAAACCAGACAGCATCATTTTCTTGTTTTTAAAATGTATGGATAGCCAGGGGCACACTCCAACACTCAGACATTATTAACAAAATGTGCTTTTGTGTCTAGTGAGTCTGCCAAGCCAGAGGGAGTAGGGATGACCATGTGTTCTCATGAAAAATGCTAGAATTTGACCATTTTCCTGTCCTGCTAAGCATTCAAAATGTATCAAGTACTTTTGGTTGTCAGGGAAAATGTATGGAGTAAAAAGTACAATATTTTCTTTAGGAATGTAGTGAAGTAAAAGTAAAAGTAGTCAAAAATATGTAGTAAAGTAAAGTACAGATACCCCAAAAAACTACTTAAGTAGTACTTTAAAGTATTTTTACTTAAGTACTTTAAACCACTGCAGAGAGATACTGTATGAATAATTCACTGAGACTATTTGCAATGTTCACTTTCATTCAGTAGGAGGCAAATCTTAATTCCCACCTAAGTCAAAGTTCTACTTAGTCGGGCAGTGGTATCAATGGGTGATAATTCAACTAAGGTGGAAGTTAGGATTTGCCCATAGTTTGATTAAGTCCTTGCAGCCTGTGTTTGGTTGTGAGAAGACATTGAAGATCTGTGTTGTACTATATGTCTGTTCAGTGCTGTGCATTCCCCTTTCCCTTTCCTAGGAGTCCTATTCCATGCTCCATAAGTATGGCCTGGTAGTGGCGAAGGAGGAGGCAGAGAAGGTGGACACGCTGCGCTACACCTGGGAGAAGCTGCTAGCCCGCAGCACAGAGGTTCAGAATGAGCTGGTGTCCCTGCAGCCCAACTTCAGAGGAGAGCTCATAGACAACGTGCAGACGTTTGTGGAGGACTGTGGACACTTCTATCAGGACTATGACAAGGTTCAGACACGTCTCACAGCTCGTTCTAGCTCTTACTCACAGCTACACCTAACACCTAGGCTGTCTAGGTCTTACTCACAGCTACACCTAACACCAAGGCTGTCTAGGTCTTACTCACAGCTACACCTAACACCAAGGCTGTCTAGGTCTTACTCACAGCTACACCTAACACCAAGGCTGTCTAGGTCTTACTCACAGCTACACCTAACACCAAGGCTGTCTAGGTCTTACTCACAGCTACACCTAACACCAAGGCTGTCTAGGTCTTACTCACAGCTACACCTAACACCAAGGCTGTCTAGGTCTTACTCACAGCTACACCTAACACCAAGGCTGTCTAGGTCTTACTCACAGCTACACGTAACACAGAGGCTGTCTGGGTCTTAAACATTTCTATTTATATTACAGTTAACTTGGCACGCTCTAAATAAGACTGCTAGCTAATTGCTGACACAGGCTGTGTTTCATTCCCAGGACGGTCCCATGGTTGTTGGACTGGCTCCCCAAGATGCTAGTGACAGACTCATCATGTTTCAGGTGAGTACAGTGTGTATCTTCAAGAGAGGAATCTACAGTATATACTACTCTGAAGCACTTCATTTAAGTTGGTACATTCACAGAGGTTTTCATTCACATGTTCTATATATGCACTTATATGCACTTTACTGTACTCATTTCGTTTGGTCAGAATCACTTTGACAACCTGTTCCGTAAGTACATCACCTACACTGGTGGAGAGGAGCTGTTTGGCCTGCCTGTGACCCAACACCCTCAGCTGCTGGAGATCAGGAGACAGCTCACCCTCCTCCAGAAGCTCTATGGACTCTACAACAGTGTCATCGACACCGTCAACGGCTACTATGACATCCTCTGGGCCGACGTCCACATAGACAGGATCAATAACGAACTTCTTGACTTCCAGACGCGGTAAGGAAACCAAACTACAACCCAGACCATGAGAGACATTTACACAGAACTCATTGATGAATAATCTCATTGAAGATTTACATTTCCAAAAGGAAGTTAAATGTTGGTGTTTTTTCACCCCCCATTTCCAGTTGTCGCAAGCTGCCCCGTGCCCTCAAAGAGTGGAAGGCATTCCTTGACCTGAAGAAAAGTATAGATGATTTCAACGAGTGTTGCCCCCTACTAGAACTGATGACCAACAAGTCCATGATGACGCGTCATTGGAAGAGAATCGCTGAGGTGACAGGACACAGCTTCGAGGTGGAGACGGACACTTTCAAGCTGCGCAACATCATGGAAGCTCCCCTCCTCAAATGCAAAGAGGAAATTGAGGTGATTATGGATTTTTGTTGTTGCTGTTGTTGGTGCTGAAACCCGGGAAGGAACCAGGTAATTGATTCTCTATAGCCGTAACTACCGGTACTCCACTCACCATAACTATTCTGTACTGTAAATTGAGGCCAGAAAAAAATGGTTGTTTGACCTCAATGGGACAAGTTGGTTAAACAAAGGTAAAATAAAGATGAATGTTGTTTGAACTCCCGCTGGGCAGGATATTTGCATCAGTGCGGTGAAGGAGAGGGACATTGAGCAGAAGCTGAAGCAGGTGATTGCTGAGTGGGACAACAAGACGTTCACCTTCGCCAACTTCAAGACGCGAGGGGAGCTGCTGCTGAGGGGCGACAGCACCGCTGAGATCATTACTAACATGGAGGACAGCCTCATGGTGCTGGGATCACTCATGAGTAACAGGTTAGACTAGAGACCTACTGGAGGCATAAATGACTTAGCCTGGAAATCTAGACTGATTTCTGCTTTATGCTTGTTAACAATAGTGAAATGTAGCCTAATTCAGTCTTGATTTTGAGGCAACAAATGACCTGGGGGTTCGGAGTGATATATGATTTCTTCTCAATTTTTTATATTTCAGCACAGGAGGTTGGTGGGACCTTAATTGGGGAGAACGGGCTCGTGGTAATGACTGGAGCGGAATCAGTGGAATAGTATCAAACACATGGTTTACAGGTGTTTGATGCCATTCCATTTGCTCCGTTCCGGCAATTATTATGAGCCTCCTCAGCAGCCACTGTATTTCAGCATCCAGTTGACTTGTCATCTAGAGTTCAACAGTTGTGCTGTTTGTGTTTGGACAGTTGTGTTTAGACTGGGGGTGCTTGGCATAAATCCCTGTAAGGTTTCAGCTGCATTGTACAGACTTTTAGTGTTGTTTGTGTACTGTATTAGTCAATGCTTGACCCAGATAATGACTTGGTGTTCCACAGGTACAACACGCCATTCAAGGCCCAGATCCAGAAATGGGTTCAGAACCTTTCCAATACCACTGACATCATAGAGAACTGGATGACTGTCCAGAACCTGTGGATCTACCTCGAGGCTGTGTTCGTGGGAGGGGACATAGCCAAACAGCTACCCAAGGTAAGAACCAATACATTGACTTTTCATCTGAAAACATATCTTTAACCTTATGCTACTAGCGATGGGCTTCCACAATTTCTTGAAGTTTTACAGTGCCCTGGTTTTTCAGAAATCACTTTTTTGGGGGGAAAACCAAGGAACTTTTTGCAAACTTAGGAATGACAATCTATTCTGAATCATCTGAATGACAGGAGGCGAAACGTTTCTCCAACATCGACAAGTCCTGGGTGAAGATCATGACGCGGGCCCATGAGATGCCCAACGTGGTGCAGTCATGTGTGGGGGACGAGACCATGGGACAGCTGTTGCCTCACCTGCTGGAACAACTGGAGATCTGTCAGAAGTCTCTCACCGGGTAAGTCTATCTGAATGTCTATCGGATGTTTCTCACTAGGTAGGTCTGTCTGGAGGTCTGCCAGAAGTCTCTGGATAAGTCTGTCTGGAGGTCTGTCAGAAGTCTCTGGATAAGTCTGTCTGGAGGTCTGTCAGAAGTCTCTGGGTAAGTCTGCCTGGAGGTCTGTCAGAAGTTTCTCACTAGGTAAGTCTGTCTGGAGGTCTGTCAGAAGTCTCTGGATAAGTCTGTCTGGAGGTCTGTCAGAAGTCTCTGGGTAAGTCTGTCTGGAGGTCTGCCAAAAGTCTCTGTGTAAGTCTGCCTGGAGGTCTGTCAGAAGTCTCTGTGTAAGTCTGTCTGGAGGTCTGTCAGAAGTCTCTGGATAAGTCTGCCTGGAGGTCTGTCAGAAGTCTCTCACTGGGTAGGCCTATACTTATACTTTGAATTTGTTTTAAATAGTTGAATTGAAAGTATTCATGTACCAGTATGACACCTTCCAAGTTTGCCTATGTTGTACATTGGTAACTTGATGATGTGTACTAAACTAGTAATATTTTCAAACCTTTTTTTTAGGGGTAGCTTTAATATTGCGGATAGATTGTAGCTTCTTTCAACCCTTGGTTGATTGTGTGACTGACAGGTACTTGGAGAAGAAGCGTCTGCTGTTCCCTCGGTTCTTCTTTGTGTCTGACCCGGCCCTGCTGGAGATACTGGGCCAAGCCTCGGACTCCCACACCATCCAGGCCCACCTGCTCAACGTCTTTGACAACATTAAATGTGTCCGCTTTCATGACAAGGTACAGTAACTAACAGACAGACATATAATTTCTTTCTACAACTATCCCCATCAGGCCTCCTGATCAATTTACTTATTTGACTATTAGTAGTATCTGTCCTTTTGCAACAGTAACTAACCCAGATTCAGCAACATCAATAGTATCTGCTCTTCTGTCTCCACAGATGTACGACCGGATCCTGGCCATCTCGTCCAGGGAGGGGGAGACGGTAGAGCTGGATCGGCCGGTGACGGCGGAGGGGAACGTGGAGGTCTGGCTCAACGCCCTGCTGAAGGAATCCCAGAGGTCTCTTCATCTGGTCATCAGACAGGCTGTCCTGGCCATCCAGGACTCAGGCTTCCAGCTCATTGAGTTCCTGGACACTTTCCCTGCTCAGGTGGGGAGACATGGGATACATCCTAAATGCCACCCTATTACATAGTTCACTACTTTGACCCAGGCCCTGTTCAAAAGTAGTGCACTATATAGGCTGCAATTTGTGACACAGTCCTGGTCTTGGGGTCATCATTCATTCTCTTTTAATGTCATAGATTAACCTTGACCTTGGAGCAATGGCCTTGTAGTTAGACTTTCCCACGCCTATGTTTCATTACTCAATACCTGATCAGGGATTCCTGTTTTTCTGACAATTTTCCTCCATTATTGTATAACTGAAACTGATCTACACACTAGCCAAATTCCATACATTCCTGATTTTATACATTGTCCTGATTACAGTCCTGATTGATAGGAAGACATCGAAGCCAGGAAAGATGACTTTACGTCCTCTCATTGATGTCCTATCATGATGTCCTCTCTTCCTGACTCCATCAACCAGGTTGGTCTGCTGGGAGTCCAGATGATCTGGACCAGAGACTCAGAGGAGGCCCTGACCAACGCCCGCTACGACCGTAAGATCATGCCCAAGACCAACCAGTTCTTCCTTGAGCTTCTCAACACCCTGATAGACATGACCACTAAAGACCTGGCCTCAATGGAGCGGGCCAAGTATGAGACACTGATAACCATCCATGTTCACCAGAGGGACATCTTTGATGACCTGGTGAGTGGACTGGAATCACAAACTGACTCAGTGGCTAAAATAGTCCTTCAACCCCAAAGGTCCCTTTCAGTGTATAAACTTAAGGTAATAATTGCTGTTGTGTAACATATTTCTGAACTTTTGGCAAACTGTTCCACCAAATATTTTCTGATTAGGGCGTGATAGTCTGAGAATATCAATTTGAGTTTCCCCTGGTATTAAAATCACATTTGACAATTGGGGTTTTAGGAATTTCAGAGACTTTAGCAATGCTTTGTTTCCAGAATGGTTTCCTCCTGCTCTCCCCTCAGTGTCGGCTGCATATCAAAAGCCCTACAGAGTTTGAGTGGCGGAAGCAGTGTCGTTTCTACTTCAATGAGGACTCTGACAAGATGATCATCAACATCACTGACGTTGGCTTCATCTATCAGAATGAGTTCCTGGGCTGCACTGACAGACTGGTCATCACCCCTCTGACTGACAGGTAAGGAATAACTAGTCATCACCCCTCTCACTGACAGGTAAGGAATAACTAGTCATCACCCCTCTCACTGACAGGTAAGGACTAACTAGTCATCACCCCTCTGACTGACAGGTAAGGAATAACTAGTCATCACCCCTCTCACTGACAGGTAGGGACTAACTAGTCATCACATGTCTGACTGACAGGTAGGGACTAACTAGTCATCACATCTCTGACTGACTGGTAGGGACTAACTAGCCTTCACATCTCTTACTGACTGGTAGGGACTAACTAGCCTTCACATCTCTTACTGACAGGTAGTGACTAACTAGCCTTCACATCTCTTACTGACTGGTAGGGACTAACTAGCCTTCACATCTATGACTGACTTGTAGGGACTAACTAGCCTTCACATCTATGACTGACTAGTAGTGACTAACTAGTCTTCACATCTCTTACTGACTGGTAGGGACTAACTAGCCTTCACATCTATGACTGACTTGTAGGGACTAACTAGCCTTCACATCTCTTACTGACTGGTAGTGACTAACTAGCCTTCACATCTCTTACTGACTGGTAGGGACTAACTAGCCTTCACATCTCTTACTGACTGGTAGTGACTAACTAGCCTTCACATCTCTTACTGACTGGTAGGGACTAACTAGCCTTCACATCTCTTACTGACTGGTAGGGACTAACTAGCCTTCACATATCTTACTGACTGGTAGGGACTAACTAGCCTTCACATCTCTTACTGACTGGCAGGGACTAACTAGCCTTCACATCTCTTACTGACTGGTAGGGACTAACTAGCCTTCACATCTCTTACTGACTGGTAGGGACTAACTAGCCTTCACATCTCTTACTGACTAGTAGTGACTAACTAGTCTTCACATCTCTTACTGACTGGTAGGGACTAACTAGCCTTCACATCTCTTACTGACTGGTAGGGACTAACTGGCCTTCACATCTCTTACTGACTAGTAGTGACTAACTAGTCTTCACATCTCTTACTGACTGGTAGGGACTAACTAGCCTTCACATCTCTTACTGACTGGAAGGGACTAACTAGTCATCACATCTCTTACTGACTGGTAGCGAATAACTAGTCATCACATCTCTTACTGACTGGTAGGGACTAACTAGCCTTCACATCTCTTACTGACAGGTAGTGACTAACTAGCCTTCACATCTCTTACTGACAGGTAGTGACTAACTAGCCTTCACATCTCTTACTGACAGGTAGTGACTAACTAGCCTTCACATCTCTTACTGACAGGTAGGGACTAACTAGCCTTCACATCTCTTACTGACAGGTAGGGACTAACTAGCCTTCACATCTCTTACTGACAGGTGGGGACTAACTAGCCTTCACATCTCTTACTGACAGGTAGTGACTAACTAGCCTTCACATCTCTTACTGACAGGTAGTGACTAACTAGTCATCACATCTCTGACTGATAGGTAGGGACTAACTAGCCTTCACATCTCTGACTGACAGGTAGGGACTAACTAGCCTTCACATCTCTTACTGACTGGTAGTGACTAACTAGCCTTCACATCTCTTACTGACAGGTAGGGACTAACTAGCCTTCACATCTCTTACTGACTGTTAGGGACTAACTGCCAGTACCATGGCCCAGCCAACTGTTAAGTGCCACAAGTGTATGGTGTATCACATTGAATATCTGGGCGATTATCCTGGATGTACCTTTTCTTTGGTGTGTGTTTGTCCCAGGTGCTACATCACACTGGCCCAGGCTCTGGGGATGAGTATGGGAGGAGCCCCGGCCGGCCCTGCAGGGACAGGGAAGACTGAAACCACTAAAGACATGGGCCGCTGCCTGGGGAAGTACGTGGTGGTCTTCAATTGCTCCGACCAGATGGACTTCAGAGGACTGGGGAGGATCTTTAAAGGTAGGAGCTTCTACTCATATTACCTGGTCCCAAATACATTTGTGCTCTCTTGCCAACTCCTGTGCCATTTGCATGGAAATGACCATAGGAGATGGATATCCAGTACAAATAAAACATATATGATTTGTGGCGATTATAGGCTATATAAGATGTCACTCATATTACTGTGAAGAGAATGATGATCTCAACCTGAACCTAATGAACAGTGAGTGTAATGTTGTGTGTCTTTGTGTTGATTGACAGGTCAGGCTCTTGGGGTTGTTTTGAATGAGGAGTTTAATGTGAAGAGTGATGTGTAATGTTGTGTTGATTGACAGGTCAGGCTCTTGGGGTTGTTTTGAATGAGGAGTTTAATGTGAAGAGTGATGTGTAATGTTGTGTTGATTGACAGGTCAGGCTCTTGGGGTTGTTTTGAATGAGGAGTTTAATGTGAAGAGTGATGTGTAATGTTGTGTTGATTGACAGGTCAGGCTCTTGGGGTTGTTTTGAATGAGGAGTTTAATGTGAAGAGTGATGTGTAATGTTGTGTTGATTGACAGGCCTAGCCCAGTCGGGCTCCTGGGGCTGTTTTGATGAGTTCAACCGTATCGACCTATCAGTTCTCTCCGTGGCGGCCCAGCAGATCGCCATCGTGCTTACCTGCAAGAAGGAGCGCCGCAAGAACTTCATCTTCACCGACGGAGACAACGTGGAAATGAATCCCGAATTTGGCATCTTCCTGACTATGGTTATTATTATTAGCAGTCTATAAACTACTCACTGTAGAAACCCCTTCACAAACACGTTGTCAAGTAGAGCTTCATTTAAAGTACTTCTGAAAGGAATAGTGAATTCTTGTCTCAAAGAAGATTAACTGAAACTAGTCCAAATCAGACAAGGTTTATTATTACTTTGAGGATGTTAGTCATAGACTCTGTTTAGCTTTTTATTCTTAACAGACTCATCTGGTTAAATAAAGATTTGATTAATAAATGTTTTTGCCCCAATCAGAACCCGGGCTACGCAGGTCGTCAGGAGCTTCCAGAGAACCTGAAGATCAACTTCCGCTCGGTGGCCATGATGGTCCCAGACCGTCAGATCATCATCCGGGTCAAGCTGGCCAGCTGTGGCTTCATAGACAACATAGAGCTGGCCAGGAAGTTCTTCACCCTCTACAAACTGTGTGAGGAGCAGCTCTCCAAGCAGGTCAGCTATGAAATGAAATGTAACTACTGTAGATATTTCAATGAGAGCTGAACATGCGAAGATATACATTTTAGTAGTTCCATATAAGTACACAATCAAGTTAAGTGAAAGGTTATTTAAAGTGTATCATCAAAGTCTCAAATCACTTTAGAGGGAATTAATATACCACATGTCAGGTGGATGGATTATCTTGGCAAAGTAGAAATGCTCACTAACAGGGATGTAAACACATTTGTGCACACAATTTGGGAGAAATGCCTTTTTTTTGGTGCATGAACAATTTCTGGGATCTTTTATTTCAGCTCAGGAAACATAGAACCAACACTTTACATGTTGCGTTCATATTTTTTGTTCAGTATAAAACCAACTTAACTGCCCAGGTGTTGATTATGATCTTTGTGTAGTTCATAGTTCTATTTCCATACAGTCCATGTTGGGTTCACTCTGTTTTTAAGGTGCATTATGACTTTGGACTGCGAAACATTTTGTCAGTTCTGCGGACACTGGGGGCGGTGAAACGAGCGAACCCCAACGACACAGAATCTACCATCGTCATGAGGGTTCTCAGAGATATGAACCTGTCCAAGCTGGTGAGTACAGTCACTCAGATATACAGGACATTCTCCTCGAAATCAACTGCTATTCTCCTCGAAATCAACTGCCATTTTAGAAAAGCCATTTTTTTAAGCAGCATTAAGTGTTACAGATTGTTATTTTTTCATATACTATTCTGTAATACATGAATAATGATTTCATCTTCAGTAAGGAGCAACATAACAGAAGTGGCATCATGGTTAACTTCACTGACATAATACTATATGTGTTAACAGATAGATGAAGATGAACCGTTGTTCCTCAGCCTGATAGAGGACCTCTTCCCTGGGATCCAGCTGGATAAAGCAGGCTACTCAGAGCTGGAGACAGCTATCGACAAACAGGTGAGAGGACATTTTATATAACATAATCCCTTTACATTAAGTTTGAAAATGTTCCATGTCACTCTGAAGTCTATCAACTATAAAAAATAATTTACCCAATAAATTACTGGGAGTGCGACTCTCTTTATTTTTATAGTTTAAGGTTTATTCGCCATTAGTCAGCACCTCCACACACAATCATTTTTCTGGGTGTGCGCCAACTGATGTTTGTTACTCTGAAGCCTATCTACATGTAGATTCTCATAACCCTCCTCCTTACACTGGTTCTCTCCCGTCCTCACCACCCATCTCTTCTCCGTTTCCCTACAGTACATTTGACATTTTAGTAATTTAGCAGACGCTCTTATCCAGGGCGACTTACAGGAGCAATTAGAGTTAAGCAATTAGGGTTAAGTGCCTTGTTCAAGGGCACATCAACATATTTTTTTACCTAGTCACCTCAGGGATTCGAAACAGCAAACTTTTGGTTACTGGCCCAACGCTCTTACGCGCCAGGCTACATGCCGCCCCCACAGTATAATACTGAGTTTAAGGGATGAATCTGTCTTGGTATTAGCCTTAATACCATAGTAGCGTAAAACCTTTTTTTTTTTTTCTAAATGTGAGGTAAGGATTTATTTTGTATTACATGAAGAGTTTACCTCACTGTCTTCCATTGTTCTCCATACTGTAGGTGGAGGAGTCCGGTCTCATAACATGAAGAGTTCACCTCACTCTCTTCCATTGTTCTCCATACTGTAGGTGGAGGAGTCCGGTCTCATAACCTGAAGAGTTCACCTCACTCTCTTCCATTGTTCTCCATACTGTAGGTGGAGGAGTCCGGTCTCATAACATGAAGAGTTCACCTCACTCTCTTCCATTGTTCTCCATACTGTAGGTGGAGGAGTCCGGTCTCATAACCTGAAGAGTTCACCTCACTCTCTTCCATTGTTCTCCATACTGTAGGTGGAGGAGTCCGGTCTCATAACCTGAAGAGTTCACCTCACTCTCTTCCATTGTTCTCCATACTGTAGGTGGAGGAGTGCGGTCTCATAACCTGAAGAGTTCACCTCACTCTCTTCCATTGTTCTCCATACTGTAGGTGGAGGAGTCCGGTCTCATAACCTGAAGAGTTCACCTCACTCTCTTCCATTGTTCTCCATACTGTAGGTGGAGGAGTCCGGTCTCATAACCTGAAGAGTTCACCTCACTCTCTTCCATTGTTCTCCATACTGTAGGTGGAGGAGTCCGGTCTCATAACCTGAAGAGTTCACCTCACTCTCTTCCATTGTTCTCCATACTGTAGGTGGAGGAGTGCGGTCTCATAACATGAAGAGTTCACCTCACTCTCTTCCATTGTTCTCCATACTGTAGGTGGAGGAGTCCGGTCTCATAACATGAAGAGTTCACCTCACTGTCTTCCATTGTTCTCCATACTGTAGGTGGCAGAGGCAGGTCTGATCAGCCACCCTCCATGGAAGCTGAAGGTGATTCAGCTGTTTGAGACCCAGAGGGTCCGCCATGGCATGATGGCCCTGGGGCCCAGCGGAGCAGGGAAAACCACCTGCATTCACACCCTGATGAGAGCCATGACAGGTGAGAAACAGCCCCAACAAAACACTGGACTTATTTGACCTTATTTACTTCCCTATGGCAGTCATACTTAAGTAAAAGTTGTGTTAAGTGAATGTGTGTGTGTGTGTTTGCACCCACAGACTGCGGCCAGCCGCACAGAGAGATGCGTATGAACCCCAAAGCGATCACCGCCCCTCAGATGTTTGGCCGTCTAGATGCAGCTACCAATGACTGGACTGACGGCATCTTCTCTACCCTGTGGAGGAAGACCCTGAGAGCCAAGAAAGGTGAGACGGACACTTCTTATTTCATATTTTTATATATTGTGTGTTTTTTTCTGCCTAGTTACTGTGAGTAATACATTGTTATTGATTATTGCATTGTTGAGTTTTGAGTTTGCGAGAAAGTAATTTCACTGTACTTGTGCATGTGACATTAAAACTTGAAACTTGAAAGAATTACCCTGGACTTATACGGCCCTTCCTTTACACATTCATTTTTGTATTTAACTAGGCAAGTCAGTTAAGAACAAATTCTTATTTACAATGACGGCCTACCAAAAGGCAAAGGGCCTCCTGCGGGACAGGGGCTGGGATTAAAAAAAATATATATATATATACACTGCTCAAAAAAATAAAGGGAACACTTAAACAACACAATGTAACTCCAAGTCAATCACACTTCTGTGAAATCAAACTGTCCACTTAGGAAGCAACACTGATTGACAATAAATTTCACATGCTGTTGTGCAAATGGAATAGACAAAAGGTGGAAATTATAGGCAATTAGCAAGACACCCCCCAAAACAGGAGTGATTCTGCAGGTGGTGACCACAGACCACTTCTCAGTTCCTATGCTTCCTGGCTGATGTTTTGGTCACTTTGAATGCTGGCGGTGCTCTCACTCTAGTGGTAGCATGAGACGGAGTCTACAACCCACACAAGTGGCTCAGGTAGTGCAGTTCATCCAGGATGGCACATCAATGCGAATTGTGGCAAAAAGGTTTGCTGTGTCTGTCAGCGTAGTGTCCAGAGCATGCAGGCGCTACCAGGAGACAGGCCAGTACATCAGGAGACGTGGAGGAGGCCATAGGAGGGCAACAACCCAGCAGCAGGACCGCTACCTCCGCCTTTGTGCAAGGAGGTGCACTGCCAGCGCCCTGCAAAATGACCTCCAGCAGGCCACAAATGTGATTGTGAAGTGTGATTGACTTGGAGTTACATTGTGTTGTTTAAGTGTTCCCTTTATTTTTTTGAGCAGTGTAACTAGGAGAAAACACACATCACGACAAGAGAGACACCACTACATAAAGAGAGACCTAAGACAACAACATAGCATGGCAACAACACATGACAGCACAGCATGGTAGCAACACAACATGACAACAACATGGTAGCAACACAACATGGCTGCAGCACAACATGGTAGCAGCACAAAACATGGTACAGACATTATTGGTCGCAGACAACAGCACAAAGGGCAAGAAGGTAGAGACAACACATGCAAGTTTACTCAAGCATTAGACAAGCTAGAGCATGAACCCACATACAGTGCATACCGTATAGTCTCTATGGAATTCATGGAGAACAAAGGGGCAGACCATTTCCGTGTGTTTTCAATATTCTCATATCTCTCTATTAATTTCCCTATCTTTTTACTAAAAGTGATATTCTAATATGCTCTGACCTCCATAGTTGATTTTGATTAGTCTAATAAGCAGACTGGTTCTAATGTCGCTCTCCTCTGCAGGGGAGCACATCTGGATAGTACTAGATGGACCAGTAGATGCTATCTGGATAGAGAACCTCAACTCTGTACTGGATGACAACAGGACTCTGACCCTGGCCAATGGAGACAGGATCCCCATGGCTCCCAACTGCAAGATCGTGTTTGAGCCCCACAACATCGACAACGCCTCTCCTGCCACCGTGTCTCGTAACGGAATGGTGTTCATGAGCTCTTCTGTGCTCAACTGGAGCCCCATTCTGGAGGTGGGCAAAGGAACATTCGCTCACTCTTTATCAGTGAATGAAAGTGTGTGTGTGTGTGTGTGTGTGTGTGTGTGTGTGTGTGTGTGTGTGTGTGTGTGTGTGTGTGTGTGTGTGTGTGTGTGTGTGTGTGTGTGTGTGTGTGTGTGTGTGTGTGTGTGTGTGTGTGTGTGTGCGTACATCCGTGCATGCTTGTGTGTGTGCATTTTTGTCTATGCGTCTGTGTGTGAATATTTATGTGTGTATATTTGTCTGTGTGTGTATCTTTGTTTGTGTGTGTATATTTGTGTATGCGTGTATCTTTGTGTATGTATATTTGTGTATGTGTGTATCTTTGTCCGTGTGTGTATATTTGTGTATGTGTGTATCTTTGTCCGTGTGTGTATATTTGTGTATGTGTGAATCTTTGTCCGTGTGTATATATTTGTGCATGTGTGTATCTTTGTCTGTGTGTGTATATGTGTGTATCTTTGTCTGTGTGTGTATATTTGTGTATGTGTGTATCAAATCAAATCAAAGTTTATTTGTCATGTGCGCCGAATACAACAGGTGTAGACCTTACAGTGAAATACTTACAGGCTCTAACCAATAGTGCAGAAAAAGGTATTAGGTGAACAATAGGTAAGTAAAGAAATAAAAACAACAGTAAAAAGACAGTGAAAAATAACAGTAGCGAGGCTATATACAGTAGCGAGGCTATAACAGTAGCGAGGCTACATACAGACACCGGTTAGTCAGGCTGATTGAGGTAGTATGTAGGTATGGTTAAAGTGACTATGCATATATGATGAACAGACAGTAGCAGTAGTGAAAAACAGGGGTTGGAGGGTGGTGGGTGACGGGACACAATGCAGATAGCCCGGTTAGCCAATGTGCGGGAGCACTGGTTGGTCGACCCAATTGAGGTAGTATGTACTTGAATGTACAGTTAAAGTGACTATGCATATATGATAAACAGAGAGGAGCAGCAGCGTAAAAGAGAGGTTGGGAGGGGTGGCACACAATGCAAATAGTCCGGGTAGCCATTTCATTACCTGTTCAGGAGTCTTATGGCTTGGGGGTAAAAACTGTTGAGAAGCCTTTTTGTCCTAGACTTGGCACTCCGGTACCGCTTGCCATGCGGTAGTAGAGAGAGACAATTTTTAGGGCCTTCCTCTGACACCGCCTGGTGTAGAGGTCCTGGATGGCAGGCCGCTTAGCCCCAGTGATGTACGCACTACCCTCTGTAGTGCCTTGCGGTCAGAGGCCGAGCAATTGCCGTACCAGGCAGTGATGCAACCAGTCAGGATGCTCTCTTTGTTGCAGCTGTAGAACCTTTTGAGGATCTCAGGACCCATGCCAAATCTTTTTAGTTTTCTGAGGGGGAATAGGCTTTGTTGTGCCCTCTTCACGACCATCTTGGTGTGTTTGGACCATTCTACTTTGTTGGTGATGTGGACACCAAGGAACTTGAAGCTCTCAACCTGCTCCACTACAGCCCCATCGATGAGAATGGGGGCGTGCTCGGTCCTCCTTTTCCTGTAGTCCACAATCATCTCCTTAGTTTTGGTTATGTTGAGGGATATCTTTGTCTGTGTGTGTATATTTGTGTATGTGTGTATATTTGTGTATTTGTGTATGTGTGTATATTTGTGTGTGTGTATATATTTGTCTGTGTGTTTATATTTGTATCTGTGGGTATCTTTGTGTATGTGTGTATCTTTGTGTGTATCTTTGTCTGTGTGTGTATCTTTGTCTGTGTGTGTATCTTTGTCTGTGTGTGTATCTTTGTGTGTGTGTATCTTTGTCTGTGTGTGTATATTTGTGTATGTGTGTCTCTTTGTCTGTGTGTGTATATGTGTGTATATTTGTGTGTGTGTGTGTATCTTTGTCTACATGTGTGTTTTGTCACCATGCAGGGCTGGCTGAAGAAGCGTTCTCGTCAGGAGGGAGAGGTGCTGAGAGGGCTGTTCTCCTCTTCCTTCCCCGAGCTCTACCAGTTCACTGTTCGCTGTCTGGAGTACAAGATCGACATGCTGGAGGCCTTCGTCATCATGCAAAGCATCAACATGCTGCAGGGCCTCATCCCCGCCAAGGTAGACACCTGAAACCTCCATACTCCAACCATATTAAAAACCCTGCAGAAGGGGGGTCATATCCTTACATCACTGAGCTCTATGAATACTGTTGGAGTGAATTGCCCCCACATTCCTCATAGAGACAAATTGGAATGTTCTAATGCCTAACTGATTTAATTAATCCTGTCATTGTGTTTCCTTAAGCACTCTTTTCAATTACTGTTGGACTGTAACTCTCTGGACTCTGCATCTATGTGAGGGTGGATTTCCATTTCCCTTTACTGTAGGTGACTGATTAATTTGAGTACCAAGTAGGAAATATAGTAGATATAAAGATGTAGAAGGGCTTTGGTACAGTATTTTGTGTTGATAGTGACTGTTGTTGTGTTCCAGGAGCAGTGTGGGGAGGTGTCCAGGCAGCATGTGGAGCGTCTCTATGTGTTTGCTCTCATGTGGAGCATCGGAGCTTTACTGGAGCTGGAAGACAGGAGGAAGATGGAGAGTTGGCTCCGTGGAAACGACAACATCCATCTGGACCTCCCAGATATACCATCAGACAGCGAGGACACCATGTTCGACTACCACGTCACTACAGACGGTGAGGGGTACATGTTCAGTAGACAGACTCCACAAACTCACAACACACACTCAGTCCTCTTTTTACTGTTATGGAAGATACAGTGAACAAAACAATTAACACAACATGTAAAGTGTTTCATGAGCTGAAATAAAAGATCCCAAAAATGTTCCATATGCACAAAAAGCTTAAGTTGACATGTCTGTTAGGGAGCATTTCTCCTTTGCCAAGATAATCCATCCACCTGACAGGTGTGGCATATCAAGAAGCTGATTCAACAGCATGATCCTTACACAGGTGCACCTTGTGCTGGGGACAATAAAAGACCACTCTAAAATGTACAGTTTTATCACACAACACAATGCCACCGATGTCTCAAGTTTTGAGGGAGCGTGGAATTGGCATGATGACTGCAGGAATGCCAGAGCTGTTGTTCATACCATACTGTACCATAATGTCGTTTTTGAGAATTTGGCAGTACGTCCAACCACGTCAGCCCAGGACCTCCTCATCCGGCTTCTTCACCTGCGGGATTGTCTGAGACCAGCCACTCGGACAGCTGATGAAGAATTTCTGCACAAACTGTCAGTAATTGTCTCAGGGAAGCTCACCTGCGTGCTCGCCGTCCTCACCAGGGTCTTGACATGACTGCAGTTCGGCGTCGTAACCGACTTCAAATGCTCACCTTCGGTGGCCACTGGCACACTGGAGAAGTGTGCTCTTCACGGATGAATCCCGGTTTCAACTGTACCGGGCAGATGGCAGACAGCGTGTATGGCGTCGTGTGGGCGAGCGGTTTGCTGATGTCAACATTGTGAACAGAGTGCCCCATTGTGGCGGTGGGCTTATAGTATGGACAGGCATAAGCTACGGACAATGAACACAATTGCATTTTATCAATGGCAATTTGAATCCACAGAGATACTGTGATGAGATCCTGAGGCCCATTGTCATGCCATTCATCCACCGCCATCACCTCATGTTTCAGCATGATAATGCACGGCCCCATGTCGCAAGGATCTGTACACAATTCCTTGAAGCTGAAACTGTCCCAGTTCTTCCATGGCCTGCATACTCACCAGACATGTCAACCATTGAGCATGTTTGGGATGCTCTGGATCGATGTGTACAACAGCGTGTTCCAGTTCCTGCCAATATCCAGCAACTTCGCACAGCCATTGAAGATGAGTGGGACAACATTCCACAGGCCAAAATCAACAGCCTGATTGACTCTATGCGAATGAGATATGTCGTGCCACATCTGCTCACACCAGATACTGACTGGTTTTCTTATCCACACCCCTCCTTTTTTTTTAAAGGTATCTGTTACCAACAGATGTATATCTGTATTCCCAGTGATGTGAAATTAGTACTTAATTTATTTATTTCAAATTACTGATTTCCTTATATGAACTGCAACTCAGGAAAATCTTTGAAAATGTTGCATGTTGTGTTTATATTTTTGTTCAGTGTAGATCATAAGTTCATATTGATCTTTCACAGTGCTCTTGCTCAATTAAAAATATCACCATCAGATCTCTCATTAAACCATCGATATGCGTTAAATTGACCTGCACAGCTGATGTTGGAGTTACCTTAGTCCTGCTTGCTACCAGTCTTTCATGATATGTTCACCCTCCGGTGGGTATTATCATCAGAAAAATGTTGTCCTTTTTGAGCATAATAAGGGTAATTTATCTATTTGACAGTCATTCTGTACAAGTGAACGAAAGTATTTCCAGCTGAGGACATCGTGGATGGTGTTCATGTTGCTCGTATTATTTGTTTTTCAATGACTTATTCTTGTATGTCCTCCTGTGTGTGCAGGTCAGTGGATCCACTGGAACACACGGGTAGAGGAGTACGTCTACCCATCAGACCTCACCCCAGAGTACGGATCCATCCTGGTCCCCAACGTAGACAATGTCCGCACTGACTTCCTCATCCAGACCATCGCCAAACAGGGCAAGGTGGGTGTCCATATTCACAAAGGGTCTCTGAGTAGTAGTACTGATCTAGGATCAAGTCCCCTTTGTACAATATATATACAAAAGTATGTGGACACCCCTTCAAATTAGTGGCAATTTCAGCCACACCCATTGTTTGACAGGTGTATAAAATTGAACACACAGCCATGACATCTCCATAGACAAACATTGGCAGTGAAATGGCCTTACGGAAGAGCTCAGTGACTTTCAACGTGGCACCGCCATAGCATGCCACCTTTCCAACAAGTCAGTTCGTCAAATTTCTGCCCCGGTCAACTGTAAGTGCTGTTATTGTGAAATGGAAACATCATGGAGCAACAACGGCTCAGCCACGAAGTGGTAGGCCCCACAAGCTCACAGAACTGGACCGCTGCGTGCTGAAGCGTGTAGCTTGTAAAGATTGTCTGTCCTTTGTTGCAACACTCACTACCAAGTTCCAAACTGCCTCTGGAACCAATGTCAGCACAATAACTGTTCGTCGGGAACTTCATGAAATGGTATTCCAAGGCCGAGCAGCCGAACACAAGCCAAGCGTCGGCTGGAGTGGTGTAAAGCTCGCCGCCAGTGGACGGACACTAATCTGGGTTTGGCCGAATGCATAGTGCCAACTGTAAAGTTTGGTGGAGGAGGATTTATGGTCTGAGGCTGTTTTTCATGGTTCGGGTTCAGCCCCTTAGTTCCAATGAAGGGAAATGTTAACGCTACAGCATACAATGACATTCTAGACGATTCTGTGCTTCCAACTTTGTGGCAAAAGTTTGTGGAAGGCTCTTTCCTGTTTCAGCATGACAATGCCCTCGTGCACAAAGCAACCATACAGAAATGGTTTGTTGAGATCGGTGTTGAAGAACTTGACTGGGCTACATGGAGTCCTGACCTCAACCCCATGGATCACCTTTGGGATGAATTGGAATGCCGACTGCAAGCCAGGCCAAATCGCCCAACATCAGTGCCCAACCTCACTAATGCTCTTGTAGCTGCAGCAATGTTCCAACTTCAAGTGGAAAGCCTTCCCAGAAGAGTGGAGGCTGTTATAGCAGCAAAGGGGGACCAACTCCATATTAATGCCAATGGTTTTGGAATGAAATGTTCAATGAGCAGGTGTCCACATACTTTTGGTCATGTAGTGTATATGTAACGGATGTGAAATGGCTAGCTAGTTAGCGGGTACGCGCTAGTAGCATTTCAATCAGTTACGTTACTTGCTCTGAGACTTAAGTAGTGTTGCCCCTTGCTCTGCAAGGGCCGTGGCCTTTGTGGAGCGATGGGTAACGATGCTTCGTGGGCGACCGTTATTGATGTGTGCAGAAGGTCCCTGGTTCGCGCCCGTGTCGGGGCGAGGGGACGGTTTAATGTTATACTTTTACATTGATGCTGTTGACCCGGATCACTGGTTGCTGCGGAAAAAGGAGGAGGTTGAAAGGGGGGTGAGTGTAACGGATGTGAAATGGCTAGCTAGTTAGCGGGTACGCGCTAGTAGCATTTCAATCAGTTACGTTACTTGCTCTGAGACTTAAGTAGTGTTGCCCCTTGCTCTGCAAGGGCCGTGTCGGGGCGAGAGGACGGTTTAAAGTTATACTGTTACATATATACAGTGCATTCAGAAAGTATTCAGACCCCTTACCCTTTTCCACATTTTGTTACGTTACAGCCTTATTCTAAAATGTATTAAATGTATTGTTTTCCTCATCAATCTACACACAATACCCCATAATGACAAAGCAAAAAGAGGTTTTTCGATTTTTTTTTACCAATGTATTAAAACAATAAAACAGAAATACCTTATTTACATAAGTATTCAGACCTTTTGCTATGAGACTCGAAATTGAGCTCAAGTGCATCTTGTTTCCATTTATCATCCTTGAGAGTTTTCTACAACTTGATTGGAGTCCACCTGTGGTAAGTTAAATTGATTGGACATGATTTGGAAAGGCACACATCTGTTTATATAAGGTCCCACAAAAACCAAGCCATGAGGTCGAAGGAATTGTCCGTAGAGCTCAGAGACAGGATTGTGTCAAGGCACAGGTCTGGGGAAGGAACCCAAAAAATGTCTGCAGCATTGAAGGTCCCCAAGAACACAGTGGCCGCCATCATTCTTAAATGGAAAAGTTTGGAACCGCCAAGAACTTCCAAGAGCTGGCTTCCCGGCCAAACTGAGCAATCAGGGGAGAAGGCCCTTGGTCAGGGAGGTGACCAAGAACCCAATGGTCACTGACAGAGCTCCAGAGTTCCTCTGTGGAGATGGGAGAACCTTCTAGAAGGACAACCATCTCGGCAGCACTCCACCAATCAGGCCTTTATGGTAGAGTGGCCAGACGGAAGCCACTCTTCAGTAAAAGGCACATGACAGCCCGCTTGGAGTTTGCCAAAAGGCATCTAAAGGACTCTGACCATGAGAAACAAGATTTTCTGGTCTGATTAAACCAAGATTGAACTCTGGCAACATCTCTACGGTAAAGCATCGTGCTTGCAGCATCATGCTGTTGGGATGTTTTTCACCGGCAGGGACTGGGAGACTAGTCAGGATCAATGGAAAGATGAACGGAGCAAAGTACAGAGATCCTGGAACAAAAACCTGTTCCAGAATGCTCAGGACCTCAGACCCTAAGCACACAGCCAAAACAACGCAGGCGTGGCTTCGGGACAAGTCTCTGAATGTCCTTGAGTGGCCCAGCCAGAGCCTGGACTTGAACCCGATCGATCATCTTTGGAGAGACTTGAAAATTGCCGTGCAGCGACGCTCCCATCCAACCTGACAGAGCTTGAGAGAATCTGCAGAGAAGAATGGGAGAAACTCCACAAATACAGATGTGCCAAGCTTGTAGCGTCATACCCAAGAAGACTCAAGGCTGTAATCACTGCCAAAGGTGCTTCAACAAAGTGCTGAGTAAAGGGTCTGAATACTTAAAGTAAATGTAATATTTCAGTTTTCATTTTTAATACATTTGCAAAAAAAATTGTTTTAACTGTTTTGCTTTGTTTTTATGGGGTATTGGGTCCATTTTAGAATAAGGCTGTAACGTAACAAAATGTGGAACAAGTGAAGGGGTCTGAATACTTTCCGAATTTACTGTTTATTCTTATTATAATCTAAACTGATCCTATATCAGCAATCTTGTTCTGAGTGGGGACGTATTGTTAATTAGGCTTGTATGTGGAGGATAAATTACTCCCTAGCCATGTGATCATGGTCAGATCCTCAAGAGTAATCCCTTCCTCGTTTTGTCGCAGGCTGTGTTGTTGATCGGAGAGCAAGGCACAGCCAAGACCGTCATCATCAAGGGATACATGTCAAAGTACGACCCCGAAACTCACATGGCCAAGAGTCTCAACTTCTCCTCCGCCACAACTCCACTCATGTTCCAGGTATTACACCTACAAAACAACACCACACACTTCCTGCTCTTTACTCTAACTTTTCAAGTTTTAGATGGGTAGGACTTTCTAAGATCAGTTGTGAATGAATGAAAATGTTTTCCAGTCACTTGTCAGAAAGTTTATCTGACTACTTCAGGTCTATGCGCCATTTATTTACAGTAACAATACTTCAAATGTGTGTTTTGTTCCTTTATCCACTGTCTGTAAAGATGAAACACTCAACCCAATCTTTCTTTCTTTCCAGCGGACTGTGGAAAGCTATGTGGACAAGCGGATGGGCACCACCTACGGCCCTCCTGCAGGGAAGAAGATGTCCGTCTTTGTGGACGACATCAACATGCCAGTCATCAACGAATGGGGAGATCAGGTCGGACTCAAACTCAGCACTCATTAAATCACCATAGCGAAAGCTCAAAATTTTTAATTTTCCCATTTGTTTTCCTGGGAAACCTTACCATATGAAATTGCAATTCGAGAGTGTACAGCTTATTCTGCCTTTTTACCTAATTTCCTAATTTGCTCACCCCATTTTAGGTCACCAATGAGATAGTCCGCCAGCTGTTGGAACAGAATGGGTTCTTCAATCTGGAGAAGCCGGGGGAGTTCACCAATATAGTGGACATCCAGTTCCTGGCAGCGATGATCCACCCAGGGGGAGGCTGCAACGACATCCCACAGAGACTGAAGAGGCAGTTCTCCATCTTCAACTGCACCCTGCCCTCCAACGCATCCATCGACAAGATATTTGGTGGGTTTGGCTCCTTCATTAAAAACTCTGGAATTGCATCTGTGTGGAGACTCTGACCATGTAATTTGAGTTACCTGTACTACTTCTCATCCATTGACACTGGGCTTGTTTGAATTTTGACTATATTAGATATCTATATATACATATATAATTACACCATTATATATATCTCTCAATAAAAACACAATTTTCTTTAACTTATTTACCGCAATGCTTCACCCACCTTCACGTCGTCAACCCCTTTTCCCCTCACCTCATTTCTTTCCCTGACCAGGAGTCATCGGGACAGGACACTACTGTGCCCGGCGAGGCTTCACAGAAGAGGTGCGTGGAACTGTGGCCAAGCTGGTGCCGCTGACCCGTCGGCTGTGGCAAATGACCAAGGTCAAGATGCTGCCCACTCCGGCCAAGTTCCACTACATCTTCAACCTCAGAGACTTGTCCAGAGTCTGGCAGGGCATGCTCAACCCAACGGCTGAGTTGGTCAACTCTCTTACTGTGAGTCCATTAAAACTTCTAAAGAGAATTTCCGGTAACACTTTATTTGGACAGTCCATCTGTAGATGCTCTACAGACTATCAGTAACATTTCAACTATCAACTAACCCTAAACTTAACCTTTACCCTAACCCTTATTCTAAACCTAACCCTTACTGTAACCTTAGCAAGCAGCTGCTTATCAACAGATAGTTTGTTGATAGTATGACATGCTCTACAGATGGACTATCCGGACTATCCAAATAAAGTGTGACTGAATTTCCTCTTGAAAGACATTAACATAATCAATCAATCAGTCAATCCAATACAACTAGAGGAATAAATATCAAAAGGTTTCTCACTGGATCCAAAGGTCTGAATGAACTTCTGTCCTAAGTTACAGTAAGATTCTAGACATTTAATCAGCAGTCGTTCTGTGAATGTAGACTTTACATTTCCATGAGATAAAGTTTGTTTTATTTTGACCCTGTATGTTGTAGGTGTTGCTTCAGCTGTGGAAGCATGAGTGTAAGCGTGTGATCGCAGACCGGTTCACCATGCCAGAAGATGTAGCCTGGTTCGACAGGACCCTGGCCAAGCTAGTAGAGGAGGAGCTAGGAGAGGAAGAGAGGGCTGTGGTCGACTTCGGAGTAGACGGCTACTTTGTTGACTTCCTAAGAGATGCTCCTGAAGCTACAGGTATAGCCAGAGTTTAAAGCTGATTTTTCAGGTTATGTGAATAAATACAATAATTATATTATAATGATATTACATGAATATATACAATAATAAATACAAAATAAATGTTTTATTTAAATTCAAAGTGCTTCAATATTGCCAAACCAAGAAAAACTAGCTGCATGCTACATTAGCAGAGTTGGATCATTTGAATGAATAATCTGGCATTGACAATGACTCCATTTTTCCCACCAGGTGAGGAGCCAGAGGATACAGACTTTGAGATGCCCAAGGTGTATGAGCCCATCGAGTCGCTTGAGAGCCTAATGGACAGGCTCAACATGTTCCTTGGCCAGTACAACGAGAGCATCAGAGGAGCTGGCATGGACATGGTGTTCTTCAGAGATGCTATGATACACCTTGTCAAGGTAGAGGGAAACTGTCATTATGTTCCCCTATAGGTGTTCATGAGCAAGTATTACCACCTTTGTCATGCATTATAGTGCATTGTGTATAGATCATAAGGTATTTTAAAACATGCTTAAATCACATTACAAAGAGGGTGTTCATAAAAAGTATGACTAAACATTCACATTGGAAGCTTTTGAAAGGCTTAGCTATCTTAAAGTCAGTCCCCAATGAGTGTACACATCAAATCACTTGATATAAGAACGGAAACGGTCTCTCCCACTCTAACACTCCGCCTGTCTGTCTGTCTGTCTGTAGATCTCCAGGATCATCCGCACCGCCAGAGGGAATGCCCTTCTGGTAGGAGTGGGGGGATCAGGCAAGCAGAGCCTGACTAAACTGGCTTCCTTCATCGCCGGATACAAGACCTTTCAGATCACACTAACACGGTACAGACACACCCTCCAATGTCTATACTAGCATACTACTACATACTTCATACTAAGTAGTATGCTCGGAAGGGCATTGGAACAGACACACGGTCTCATAGAGTCCCTCTACAACTGTAACAGGCGTTTATCATGTATTGAACGTGGCCATGCAGTTCTGTTGTCCTCCTGTAGATGGTAGCTTTGCTTACATTTCTGCAATTTGTCTTTCCTCGATTCCTCACGTCCCCTCGCCTCCTTCTCGAAACGCATTGGAGGAATGGAGGAAATACTCATTGTGAAAAATATGTATTTTCACACCTTCGCTATCACCTGTAACATCCCTGTGTTCTGTCCTCAGTTCGTACAACACTGCTAACCTGATGGAGGATCTGAAGGGTCTGTACAGGACAGCAGGCCAGCAGGGAAGAGGCATCAGCTTCATCTTCACTGATAACGAGATCAAGGACGAGTCTTTCCTGGAGTACATGAATAATGTGTTATCATCAGGAGAGGTCTGCACATTGATCACATGAACACATGTAAAACATTAGAGCATTTTCAAGAAATTGTGTCAATCTGTGTTTGAGAAAAAAACATCGCACTCCATTATAACTTGGATAACTGTTGTTGTATATTGTGCTGATTTCTCAGGTGTCAAACTTGTTTGCTCGAGACGAAATTGACGAGATCATCAGTGACCTCACACCAGTCATGAAAAGAGAGTTTCCTCGGCGACCACCGACCAATGAGAATCTCCATGACTACTTTATGAGCAGGGTCAGACAGAACCTACACGTGGTTCTCTGCTTCTCTCCTGTTGGGGAAAAGTTCCGGAACAGAGCCCTGAAGTTCCCTGCCCTCATCTCCGGCTGCACCATGGACTGGTTCAGCCGCTGGCCCAAAGATGCTCTGATCGCAGGTGTGTGTGTGTGTGTGTGTATGTGTGTCCGCTGATGTCCATTTGTGGGTAAGCATGTGTTTTCGTCTATGTATGCCCACATGCAGTATAAATGTACACTGCACACTTTAATAGTGATTTGCTTCAATCTCCAATCTGTTTACTCTCCAGTGTCAGAGCACTTCCTGTCCACCTATGACATCGACTGTTCGACCGTGGTGAAGGGGGAGGTGGTGCAGTGTATGGGCTCCTTCCAGGACGGCGTGGCAGAGAAGTGTGTAGATTACTTCCAGAGGTACCGCCGCGCCACGCATGTCACTCCCAAGTCCTACCTCTCCTTCATCCAGGGATACAAGACCATCTATACGGAGAAGCACTCCGAGGTGCAGACACTGGCACACAGGTAATTACAGTACTTCCTTACTCTCTTAATGCTCTTCGTTCCTATGTGGAACATGCGGCTTCACAGTACACCATGGTCTAATGGTAGATGTTATTCACAGCATTTATCTATCGTAATGCTGTGTGTCTATCACATGATTTAATATAATACTAGTATTATATAGTATTCTATATACCAATATATGGTGTACACTGTGCTATATCATTCTCTTAATATTCTGCCTTTTAGTCATAGTTTACTCATTAATATGTGTTCAAGAAAGATTAGACTGAACTTACCTGGTATACTTGTATAATACAATGATTGCTGATCCCATTCTGTTTCCCCATCAGGATGAACACAGGTCTTCAGAAGCTGAGGGAGGCCTCTGTGTCTGTAGCATTACTCAGCAAAGAGCTGGAGGTCAAAGAGAAGGAGCTGCAGATCGCCAACGAGAAGGCAGACATGGTGTGTGTGTGTGTGTGTTTGGTGTATGCTACTCCTCTATCTCTTGTTTCCCAGCAACAGACTTACCAAATACCAATACCAGAACTTTGAAGTGTACATATACTGAACAAAAATATAAACGCAACATTCAAAGGTTTTACCAAGTTACAGTTCATATAAGGACATTTGTCAATTTGGAGGGCATTGGTCGCCAGGCCCACCCACTGGGGAGCCAGGCCCAGCCAAATCAGTTTTTCCCAACAAAAAGGCTTTATTACAGACAGAAATAGTCCTCAACACCCCCACCCCCTTAGACATCCCGCAGGTGAAGAAGCTGGATGTGGAGGTCCTGGGCTGGCGTGGTTAAGATTGTGAAGCCACTTGGACGTACTGCCTAATTCTCTAAAAGGCAGCTTATGTAGAGAAATTAACATTAAATTATCTGGCAACAGCTCTGGTGGACATTCCTGCAGTCAGCATGCCAATTGGACACTCCCTCAAAACTTGAGACATTGGTGGCATTGTGTTGTATGACAAAACTGCACGTTTTAATATCAAATCAAATGTATTTATATAGCCCTTCTTACATCAGCTGATATCTCAAAGTGCTGTACAGAAACCCAGCCTAAAACCCCAAACAGCAAACAATGCAGATGTAGAAGCACAGTGGCTAGGAAAAACTTCCATGAAAGGCCAGAACCTAGGAAGAACCAGAGAGGAACCAGGCTCTGAGGGGTGGCCAGTCCTCTTCTGGCTGTGCCGGGTGGAGATTATAACAGAACATGGCCAAGATGTTCAAATGTTCATAAATGACCAGCATGGTCAAATAAGAATAATCACAGTAGTTGTCGAGGGTGCAACAGGTCAGCACCTCAGGATTAAATTTCAGTTGGCTTTTCATAGCCGATCATTGAGAGTATCTCTACCGCTCCTGCTGTCTCTAGAGAGTTGAAAACAGCAGGTCTGGGACAGGTAGCACGTCTGGTGAACAGGTCAGGGTTCCATAGCCGCAGGCAGAACAGTTGAAACTGGAGCAGCAGCACGACCAGGTGGACTGGGGACAGCAAGGAGTCATCATGCCAGGTAGCCCTGAGGCATGGTCCTAGGGCTCAGGTCCTCCAAGAGAGAGAAAGAGAGCGAGAATTAGAGAGAGCATACTTAAATTCACACAGGACACCGGATAAGACAGGAGAAATACTCCAGATATAACAGACTAACCCTAGCCCCCCGACACAAACTACTGCAGCATAAATACTGGAGGCTGAGACAGGAGGGGTCAGGAGACACTGTGGCCCCATCTGATGATACCCCCGGACAGGGCCAAACAGGCAAAATATAACCCCACCCACTTTGCCAAAGCACAGCCCACACACCACTAGAGGGATAACTTCAACCACCAACTTACCATCCTGAGACATGGCCGAGTATAGCCCACAAAGATCTCCGCCACGGCACAACCCAATTAAGGGGCGCCAACCCAGACAGGAAGACCACGTCAGTGACTCAACTCACTCAAGTGACGCACCCCTCCTAGGGACGGCATGGAAGAGCACCAGTAAGCCAGAGACTCAGCCCCTGTAATAGAGTTAGAGGCAGAGAATCCCAGTGGAGAGAGGGGAACCGGCCAGGCAGAGACAGCAAGGGTGGTTCGTTGCTCCAGTGCCTTTCCATTCACCTTCACACTCCTGGGCCAGACTACACTCAATCATAGGACCTACTGAAGAGATTAGTCTTCAATAAAGACTTAAAGGTTGAGACCGATGCGTCTCTCACATGGGTAGGCAGACCATTCCATAAAAATGGAGATCTATAGGAGAAAGCCCTGCCTCCAGCTGTTTGCTTAGAAATTCTAGGGACAATTAGGAAGCCTGCGTCTTGTGACCATAGCGTACGTGTAGGTATGTACGGCAAGACCAAATCGGAAAGATAGGTAGGAGCAAGCCCATGTAATGCTTTGTAGGTTAGCAGTAAAACCTTGAAATCAGCCCTTGCCTTAACAGGAAGCCAGTGTAGGGAGGCTAGCACTGGAGTAATATGATCAAATTTTTTGGTTCTAGTCAGGATTCTAGCAGCCGTATTTAGCTCTAACCTAAGTTTATTTAGTACTTTATCTGGTTAGCCGGAAAGTAGAGCCTTTTATTGTCCCCAGCACAAGGTGCACCTGTTTGATCATTCTGTTTAATCAGCTTCTTGGAATGCCACACCTGTCAGGTGGATGGATTAACTTGGCAAAGGAGAAATGTTCACTAACATAGATTTAAAAAAATGTGTGCTCAAAAGTTGAGAGAAATTATAAAAAAATTAATCAACTTTATTTCAGCTCATAAAACATGGGACCAACACTCTTCATATTGCATATTAACTGTTGCTTTATGCAAAAGATGCACCTCACTTCCTGTCTCTCTTGTGATGGTTTGTTGTGTCTCAGGTGTTGAAGGTGGTGACAGTGAAGGCCCAGGCAGCAGAGAAGGTCAAGTTGGAGGTCCAGAAGGTCAAAGATAAGGCTCAGGCCATAGTGGACAGCATCTCTGCTGACAAGGCCTTCGCTGAGGAGAAGCTGGAGGCTGCCAAGCCAGCCCTGGAGGAGGCTGAGAGTGCACTACAGGTCTGTTGGGGGGGGGGGGGGGGGGGGGGGGGGGGGGGGGAGGGGTCTGGGGGGTGTGAGTGGGTGACAAGGGGGTTATTCTGAGCGTGTTTGGTGTGTCCCTCTCTGACCATGGATGCATTTGATTAAGCTGGAATTTACACTTTTGAGACAATTCCATTGGTTCCATTGTACCCCAAAAAACAGAATCAGTTTTGACAAATGTATTTGACCCAAGTCTTGTCCTTCAACATCAGGGGTGGGCAACATACGAGCCCAGTCGCCCAGGAGAGGTTGGAGAAAAAAACATGTTTTATGACTATCTTGGGTTAAAAAACACTCCAGGTCACTCTTGACTGTCAAACTATATAGAAAGTATGTAAAAAATATAATGGACCTATATGTTTTAAAATAACTGCCCTTTTTCTATGCCGCAAATTGCCCTCCGCTGAATTTTGAAATCCTGACGTGACCCGCGAGTTGAAATGATTGCCCACCCCTGCTCAATGTGGTAGTTCTCTCAGGTGAGAATATTTAATGAACACTCCCTCAGTTACTCATGTAGTTGTATTCCTTCCTCATGTATTCATCAGACCATCAAGCCGTCGGACATTGCCACGGTGCGGACCCTGGGTCGGCCTCCCCACCTCATCATGAGGATCATGGACTGTGTTCTGCTGCTGTTCCAGAGGAGGGTGAACACGGTGAAGATCGACCCGGAGAAGAACTGCACCATGCCCTCCTGGCAGGAGTCCCTCAAACTCATGACTGCTGGGAACTTCCTGGGCAGTCTGCAGGTAGGAAACAGATGGCCAGTATCTAAGTAATATTACTTAGATAAGCAAATAAAGTATTACAGTGTGCAGGTACAACGTCTACATCCTGTAATATTACTACACTGTGCATTTCTACAGTAACATACTACACTATAGACACTGCACTACAGGCACATATGACCAGGAAATCAACTTCAGTGGTGATGCAATGGCAGCTTGCTTTGAGATCTCCGGCTCTGTTGTCTCTCTCTAACAGCAATTCCCCAAAGACAGTATCAATGAGGAGATGGTGGAGCTACTGCTGCCCTACTTTGACATGCCAGACTACACCCTGGAGACGGCCAAGCGCGTGTGTGGAAACGTGGCTGGTCTGGCCTCCTGGACCAAAGCCATGGCCACCTTCTTCTCCATCAACAAGGAGGTGCTCCCATTAAAGGTGGGCCTAACCCAGGGGGTGTTGTGTAACACCACCCGCCTCTCTGATAACCTTTGACATGTGTACCACAAACTTGCTAATTGATTTCTTGTTTCCAGTACATTTTGTTGTCCCTGAGTGTCCAGTTAATATTGGATACTGTACTTACCTCTTAGGCTAACCTGGCAGTGCAGCAGAACCGGTTGGCCATAGCCAACATAGACCTGCAGACGGCCCAGGCAGAGCTGGATGACAAGCAGGCAGAGCTGGATGTGGTCCAAGCAGAGTATGAGAAGGCCATGCTGGAGAAACAGGTACTGAACACCTCTTGTCTCAATGCCTTAGATTAAAAAATAAATACAAATATTCTGTTAAAAATATATATTCTCTCTCTGCCTCTCTCTCTCAGACTCTGTTGGAGGATGCTGAACGCTGCAGACACAAGATGCAGACGGCCTCCAGCCTCATCAGTGGTCTGGCTGGAGAGAAGGAGCGCTGGACAGAGCAGAGCAAAGAGTTTGCCGCCCAGACCAAGCGCCTTGTAGGTGGGTTCATTCAACCCTTTTTCTCCGCCTTTTTTACAGTAAAAACAGGGCGAACTTTCCCAAAAGCTTCATATGACCTTTTGTCCATTGTCTACAATTCTCAAAATCGTATTTTTTGGGGGAGATGCTCCGGGTGCTTCTGTACCATATTTTTCAATGCGTATTAGTATTTTATCTGTAGTTATGCTATACAGTAGGATGGAGGCGTGAACCAACCTATGTGTGCTTACTTCCTGGTTCAGGTGACGTCTTATTGGCCACAGCCTTTCTGTCCTACTCCGGCCCCTTCAACCAGGAGTTTCGGAACCTTCTCCTGACCGACTGGCAGAGGGAGATGAAGACCAGACACATCCCGTTCGGGAACAACCTCAACCTGACCGAGATGCTGATCGACGCACCTACGGTCAGCGAGTGGAACCTTCAGGGCCTGCCCAACGATGACCTGTCCATCCAGAACGGGATCATCATCACCAAGGCCTCACGCTTCCCTCTCCTCATAGACCCTCAGACCCAGGGCAAGATCTGGATAAAAAATAAAGAATCCAAGAATGAGCTGCAGGTTGGACTGCATTCATTTTCACACTATTCTCTCCCATAACTATGCCCTCCCATTGTCCAGCCGATAGATTTTGTATGTTTCTGAACAGCGCTTACACTAGGCTTAGGCCTAACTAACCTTTGGATCTGTCAGATCTTCCTTCTTGGTAAAAAAACTATGTGGTATGCTGTGTCAGTAATGAGACATTTCTGTGGTTCCCAGATCACTTCCCTGAACCACAAGTACTTCAGGAACCACCTGGAGGACAGCCTGTCTCTGGGGCGCCCCCTACTGATCGAGGACGTAGGGGAAGAGCTGGACCCGGCACTGGACAACGTACTGGAGAAAAACTTCATCAAGACGGGCTCCACTTATAAGGTATGTACTATTATCCTAACCACATTATCAATCATCACATTATCAACTGAAACACATTATCGTTATGGGGTTATTATCTCTGGGGCTATTCTCTCTAATATAATACATAGAGAGCAAAATGTGTCCAAATGTTGTTATTGTCATAACCTTGTTCGGTTCAATGTTCTCTACCTATATAGTACTCTAAATACCCCAGTTCATAAGAATACAATATAAAACTCGCTGACACAATTCAAACCAATGAGGGTTCAAAACTTTAAAGCCAATTATCTCTGAATCATCTTTTTGCAGATAGGACCTTGTAGTCCCAAGCTCTCGACATTCATGTGGCCTATGTGCTATATTTACTCTTATAACAGTTACTGTGGGCAAACATTTGCTTGGTACGTTTTTCTGGTTGCAAACGACGTCACGGAAATATGTCATAATCCCATTCAGCAGGATTGAAGGTTTTGGAACGTTCAGATAGAAATAGGCTACAAAGATCAAACATGCCTCTCTGACATGTAAAATGAGGAATCACATCAGCTCTATTCATGGCATTTCTATCTGCAACGTTCAAGAACTCCCTTTATAACTGTCTTTCTCCCTTCATAACTGTCTTTCTCCCTTCATGACTGTCTTTCTCCCTTCATGACTATCTTTCTCTCTTCCTGCACCAGGTGAAAGTGGGAGACAAGGAGGTGGATGTGATGGGGGGGTTCCGTCTTTATGTGACGACCAAGCTCCCCAACCCAGCGTACACCCCAGAGATCAGCGCCCGCACCTCCATCATAGACTTCACTGTCACCATGAGGGGTCTGGAGGACCAGCTGCTGGGACGGGTCATCCTCACTGAGAAACAGGTCAGGAACCACGTCCAATCATATGCTTATGAAATCATGGATAAAAACATTTGAATGTATCAATAAAAGGTCATTTTGTTGTACTTGTTTAATAGTGACCCTTTATTAGAATTGTACATAATGACCGTGACCACCCATTTTGAAATGCACTGAATCAAATGAACACAGAGAGCATGAACCCAGCCAGGTCTGTATGCAGAGAAGTGTTAAAAGACCTGAAAAATGACCCCCAAAATCATTGTCTGTCTGAATGGTGTGCCTGTTTATCTCTTGCTGTTGGTCTGAATTTTCTTGTTCTGAGCTGTGTCTGACCGGTGTTTCTGCCTGTTGGAGAAGGAGCGTACAGACCTGCTGGAGGATGTGACGGCCAACAAGAACATTATTGTCTGAACAGTGCTCTTATCTATCCCTGGTATATCTAGGAGTTGGAGAAGGAGCGCACAGACCTGCTGGAAGATGTGACGGCCAACAAGAGGAAGATGAAAGAGCTGGAGGACAACCTGCTGTATCGTCTGACCTCTACCCAGGGTTCCCTGGTGGACGACGAGAGTCTCATCATCGTCCTGGGCAACACCAAGCGCACCGCCGAGGACGTCACACAGAAACTACAGATCTCAGCCGAGACCGAGATCCAGATCAACACCGCTAGAGAGGAGTACAGACCTGGTGAGTTGGTTGTACTGTGGTTAGGGTAGAGTTATTCTCGGTACAGACCTGGTGAGTTGGTTGTACTGTGGTTAGGGTAGAGGTATTCTCGGTACAGACCTGGTGAGTTGGTTGTACTGTGGTTAGGGTAGAGTTATTCTCAGTACAGACCTGGTGAGTTGGTTGTACTGTGGTTAGGGTAGAGTTATTCTCAGTACAGACCTGGTGAGTTGGTTGTACTGTGGTTAGGGTAGAGTTATTCTCAGTACAGACCTGGTGAGTTGGTTGTACTGTGGTTAGGGTAGAGTTATTCTCAGTACAGACCTGGTGAGTTGGTTGTACTGTGGTTAGGGTAGAGTTATTCTCAGTACAGACCTGGTGAGTTGGTTGTACTGTGGTTAGGGTAGAGTTATTCTCAGTACAGACCTGGTGAGTTGGTTGTACTGTGGTTGGGGTAGAGTTATTCTCAGTACAGACCTGGTGAGTTGGTTGTACTGTGGTTAGGGTAGAGTTATTCTCGGTGCAGACCTGGTGAGTTGGTTGTACTGTGGTTAGGGTAGAGTTATTCTCAGTACAGACCTGGTGAGTTGGTTGTACTGTGGTTAGGGTAGAGTTATTCTCAGTACAGACCTGGTGAGTTGGTTGTACTGTGGTTAGGGTAGAGTTATTCTCAGTACAGACCTGGTGAGTTGGTTGTACTGTGGTTAGGGTAGAGTTATTCTCAGTACAGACCTGGTGAGTTGGTTGTACTGTGGTTAGGGTAGAGTTATTCTCAGTACAGACCTGGTGAGTTGGTTGTACTGTGGTTAGGGTAGAGTTATTCTCAGTACAGACCTGGTGAGTTGGTTGTACTGTGGTTAGGGTAGAGTTATTCTCGGTACAGACCTGGTGAGTTGGTTGTACTGTGGTTAGGGTAGAGTTATTCTCAGTACAGACCTGGTGAGTTGGTTGTACTGTGGTTAGGGTAGATTTATTCTCGGTACAGACCTGGTGAGTTGGTTGTACTGTGGTTAGGGTAGAGTTATTCTCAGTACAGACCTGGTGAGTTGGTTGTACTGTGGTTAAGGTAGAGTTATTCTCGGTGCAGACCTGGTGAGTTGGTTGTACTGTGGTTAGGGTAGAGTTATTCTCGGTACAGACCTGGTGAGTTGGTTGTACTGTGGTTAGGGTAGAGTTATTCTCAGTACAGACCTGGTGAGTTGGTTGTACTGTGGTTAGGGTAGAGTTATTCTCGGTGCAGACCTGGTGAGTTGGTTGTACTGTGGTTAGGGTAGAGTTATTCTCAGTACAGACCTGGTGAGTTGGTTGTACTGTGGTTAGGGTAGAGTTATTCTCGGTGCAGACCTGGTGAGTTGGTTGTACTGTGGTTAGGGTAGAGTTATTCTCAGTACAGACCTGGTGAGTTGGTTGTACTGTGGTTAGGGTAGAGTTATTCTCAGTACAGACCTGGTGAGTTGGTTGTACTGTGGTTGGGGTAGAGTTATTCTCAGTACAGACCTGGTGAGTTGGTTGTACTGTGGTTAGGGTAGAGTTATTCTCGGTGCAGACCTGGTGAGTTGGTTGTACTGTGGTTAGGGTAGAGTTATTCTCAGTACAGACCTGGTGAGTTGGTTGTACTGTGGTTAGGGTAGAGTTATTCTCGGTACAGACCTGGTGAGTTGGTTGTACTGTGGTTAGGGTAGAGTTATTCTCGGTACAGACCTGGTGAGTTGGGTGGGTTGTATTGTACCAGTTTGTTTTAGGGTAAGGATCAAAACATTTTGGACTCTTTTTTGATTGGCTGACCAACCAATCACAGTGCTCTGCTGGATAGCAACTGGCACTAACCACCTTGTGTTGACTGTTCTTCAGGAGCAATCTGTTCCTCACACTTTTCCAGTGGCAAGTTTGTTTGAGCAGAAATGGATGTATGATAATATAGAATGAGCGTTGTCTGTCACTCGCTGTCAGCCTGTGTGTTATTGTGCTGTTACAGTGGCCACCAGAGGCAGCATCCTGTACTTCCTCATCACTGAGATGTCCATGGTTAACGTCATGTACCAAACGTCACTACGACAGTTCTTGGGAATCTTTGACCTCTCTCTGTCCAGGTACAGTAGCAATACACTTTTTCTCATACTGAATAACATATATTTGTATTTATGTATTTCATTTGAATTGTTGGTCCTCAGATGTGGTTCACTCATTTTATGTAAACATTGAATGATTAGTGAATTGATAAGTTACACTGGGGGATTTGTGGTTTTGCATAACCTTTTGTGTAGTTGTAGGAGTCGCCTGTTTCTTGAAGTATAATATCTGAAACGATAGCAACAGTTATATTTTAATATTAACATAATAACCATCACACTATGCCTTCTGTACAGATCAACCAAAAGTCCAATTACCAGCAAGCGAATAGCGAACGTAATTGAGCACATGACCTTTGAGGTGCACAAGTACGCAGCCAGGGGTCTGTATGAGGAGCACAAATTCCTGTTTACCCTCCTGCTGACGCTGAAGATCGACATGCAGAGTAACCGCGTGAAACACGCCGAGTTCCTCACCCTCATTAAAGGTGTGAAACAAACTCCGGCCTCCAATTAATTCCACCAATCTGTAGTCCACAGTTACTGAAATGTTGAATAGCAAAATGTTGTTCATTGCTCACAGACCATTGACTTGGAAAGAACATCCTCTGTCTGTCCTCTGCAGGAGGTGCCTCTCTGGATCTGAAGGCTTGCCCCCATAAGCCTGCCAAGTGGATCTTAGACATGACTTGGCTCAATCTGGTGGAGCTCAGTAAACTGTGGCAGTTCTCTAATATCCTTAATCAGGTGTGTTCCCCATGCGGTGCTTTCTTACACTGCTACTTCATGTTGTCCAACTCTCTAATACCCTCCCTCAATAAGTCTGTTTAAATGGCCCCCTAAAAAAGTCTGTTTAAATGGCCCCCTAAATAAGTCTGTTTCATGGCCCCCAAAATAAGTATGTTTCATGGCCCCCTCACCCTGGTAAACCCCCCTATTCATTGTAGTGCTCCTCTGATTACAGTGCTCCTTTTACTCCTCTAAGCTCTGTCACATATGGCATTGAACAAGTCATTGTACTGAGCTGTGTGTGTGTCTGTGTGTCCAGATCTGTCGTAATGAGAAGCAGTGGAAGGCATGGTTTGATAAGGAGGCCCCTGAGGAGGAGGTGATCCCTAATGCATATGACCAGAGCCTGGACTGTTTCCACCGCCTGCTGCTCATACGCTCCTGGTGCCCAGACAGGACCATCGCACAGGTACACCGGTAACTCTCATTGAATGATTAAGTAATTAATCAATCAATCAATCCAAAACATAATCCTTTATGAAATGTCTACTCTTTTTGGTATTTTCATCAAAGCTTTGGACTGAGTTTTAGAGAGTATTTCTACTGCATATTTCTTGAATCTAGTAGCAGGTGACTTTTTAACTAATGCTTTACCTGTTATCCTCCAGGCCCGTAAGTACATCATGGACTCGATGGGAGAGAAGTATGCAGAGGGATTGATCCTGGACCTAGAGAAGACGTGGGAGGAGTCAGACCCCCGGACACCGCTCATCTGCTTCCTGTCCATGGGCTCAGACCCCACCGACTCCATCATGGTCCTGGGGAAGAGGCTGAAGATAGAGACGCGCTATGTCTCCATGGGCCAGGGACAGGAAGTCCACGCACGCAAGCTGCTCCAGCAGACCCTGGCCAACGTGAGTCCTGAACACAGCATTACAGTACACACTCACTGGACTCCTAACAGGCAAGTTAGAATTATCCTCGGCCACAGGCTATTGCGCTTAGTGAGGAAGTCTGGGGAGTGAAACTAACTTATTAGGAATCAGCTTTCTGCCATGAATTGTGGTCCATGTCATCTCATTTGTAATCAAATTGGGAATTCAAAATGCGATAGGGATGGAATATGAATTGAAATTGAACCAATGTGTTAATGAAAATGAATGTGATTGATTTATATTAAAAATGAAATGGACTAACACCACATGCATCTCCCTCACATTATTAATTGAATTACATAAGGACATTAGTAATGAATCACTCTCGCAATATGGACAATTAACTATGTATTATATTATTTTGTATTTTATCCCGAATGCACACACAGGGTGGCTGGGCCTTGCTCCAGAACTGCCACCTGGGCCTGGACTTTATGGATGAGCTGATGGATACTGTGACAGAGACAGACACCGTCCATGAGACCTTCCGCCTGTGGATTACTACAGAGGTCCACAAACACTTCCCCATCACACTGCTGCAGATGTCCAACAAGTTCACTAATGAGCCTCCACAGGGACTGAAGGCAGGGCTGAAGAGGACTTATGGAGGTGGGTCACACCACGGTTCACACATACATATGCATGCATGTGTACGCACCTACACAAACACACACATTCACCCCCGTTTCTTCCGGTTAACCCTAAACCACAACCCTACCCTTAACACTTAATCTAGCTTCATGTCCAAATCCTGGTTCAACCCTAGCCTCAACCACAACCCTAATCGTAACCCCAGCATCATGTCCACATCCCAGTTCAACCCTAACCCTAGATTCACGTCCATTTCCCGGTTCAACCTTAGTCTCAACCACAACCCTAATCCTAACCCTAGCTTCATGGCCATATCCCAGTTCAACCCTAACCCTAGATTCACGTCCATATCACGGTTCAACCTTAGCCTTAATCCTAACCCTAGCTTCTTGTTTGTTGCCCCAGGCATTAACCAGGACCTGCTGGATGTCAGTAACATGGTCCAGTGGAGGCCCATGCTGTATGGGGTGGTGTTCCTCCACTCTACGGTCCAGGAGAGGCGTAAATATGGCCCCCTGGGCTGGAACATCCCCTACGAGTTCAACCAGGCTGACTTCAACGCCACTGTGCAGTTTGTTCAGAACCACCTGGACGACATGGACATCAAGAAGGTAGGTGCAGAGACGAGAAGCTCCTGCTGTAACTAAGTAAAGATCTATCTTTACTTCTACTGTTAGTACTGCTACCTGTCTTCCTATGTAAGATGTGTCTGTTCCTGTGTTGATGGTAGTCTGATGTCTCCCCAGGGTGTATCCTGGAATACAGTGCGCTACATGATCGGGGAGATCCAGTATGGCGGTAGGGTGACAGACGACTATGACAAGCGTCTGCTCAACACCTTCGCCAAGGTCTGGTTCAGTGAAAACATGTTTGGACCTGACTTCAATTTCTACAAAGGCTACAGCATTCCCAAGTGTACCAACGTGGACCAATATCTGACATACATTCAGGTCAGTCCATTTTTCACACTCAAAGTCTCTCCTGCAGTTTACAGTGCTGTGTAACATTATATTGAATTAATGTAGTCAGACTGCATGAAGATGTGTGCTGTATACATTATGTGCAGCATTGAGACATTTGGTAACACTTCCTATGAATACCTTGTTCATAATGCATTATAAGCACTTATAACACCTTATGAGATATCCACAATGCATTACACGGTTTACTGTAGTTTGGTAATGCACAGACATGCAGACTCTAATCCTATGTATTTTCCCCTGCAGGGCCTACCGGCTTACGACACTCCAGAGGTGTTTGGCCTGCACCCCAATGCTGACATAACGTATCAGAGCAAGCTGGCCAAAGATGTCCTGGACACCATCCTGTCCATCCAGCCTAAGGACAGCTCCAGTGGCGGAGGGGAGACCAGGGAGGCCATTGTGGCCAGGCTAGCTGACGACATGCTGGAGAAACTACCTCCAGACTACGTACCGTTTGAAGTGAGTAGCACTGGTCTGGAGTTAGCTAACCCTACTGGAAATAATCACCCATGATTAATACAGTGCTGGCCATTAAAAATATTATTTCCCATAATACCTTGCTGCAGCAAGGTAGATCGTTAAAAAACTCTCACAGGATGACGCCAAGTCATCTAACAATAACCCATGCAATAAAATTAATTTCATGAATATACCCCATAGTGCAATGAGATGCACTTTGAAGGTAATGTTTTACTGCAATACAGGTTTACTTTTTAATGTTCAGAACTGTGTTATGCATTTGCATTCCAATATGTTAAGAATCAAATCAAATCAACATTTATTTAAAGTGTAATTTCACAAGAACGTGTTTTCAATATATCCAGGTGAGAGAGAGGCTCCAGAAGATGGGTCTGCTCCAGCCCATGAACATCTTCCTGCGTCAGGAGATAGACCGCATGCAGAGGGTCATCGTGCTGGTCAGGAACACGCTGACCGACCTCAAACTGGCCATCGACGGCACCATCATCATGAGTGAGAACCTACGGGACGCGCTGGACTGCATGTATGACGCACGCATCCCCTCACGTTGGAAGAAGGTACGTTTATTACTGCCTCTGGGTACACATTTATTCAGTTTTCTACGCATGTATTCCGTGTTATATTTTCTACGCATGTATTCCTTTGTTCTAGGCGTCATGGGCCTCCAGCACTCTAGGGTTCTGGTTTACTGAGTTGCTGGATAGGAACCGTCAGTTCCAGGCGTGGATCTTTGAAGGACGGCCCAACTGTTTCTGGATGACAGGGTTCTTTAACCCACAGGGCTTCCTGACCGCCATGAGACAGGTACAGACGGCACATTCACACATTCTAATGCATTCACAATTGAACATACTTACTGACTTGGCCACTGAGGTTATATTTAGAGGTTGCACACACTACACAGTCATAGTTGATCATGAAGCTACAAAGACAAAGCCAGTCTATGTAACTCTGTTTTTGTGTGTGTAGGAGATCACTCGTGCAAACAAGGGCTGGGCTCTAGACCGTATGGTGCTGTGCAACGAGGTGACCAAGTGGATGAAGGATGACATCACCCAGCCTCCCTCTGAGGGGGTGTATGTGTACGGCCTCTATCTGGAGGGGGCGGGCTGGGACAGGAGGAACTGCAAACTCATCGACTCTAAACCCAAAGTGTTGTTTGAGATGATGCCTGTAGTCAGGATGTATGCTGAAAATAATGGTGAGTACTGTAGTCAGTAGTTACTGTAACTTCCTAGAGACTCATTGAACAGTATCTCATTTAGCTGCGCCTTGTTTTCATCTATACGTTATATGTTGAATATGTCAGTGGGAATGATATAGAACTTTTAGGTCAATAACAATGTGGTCTTCAATGGTTACAGTATGTCAGACCTACTGAATGGACAGCATGCAGTGAAAAAGAAACTAATGTGATCATTGTGTATAAGTAATGGATGTTTATCGTTGCTGTGGTCATTTCAGGTGTCAAGGATGCCCGGTTATACTCCTGTCCCATATATAAGAAGCCTGTAAGGATGGACCTGAATTACATTGCTACTGTGGAACTGAGGACTGCTCCACCGCCTGAGTACTGGATACTACGTGGTGTGGCGCTGCTGTGTGAAGTCAAATAACCCACTTCTATATTGTATAATAAGCCGACATCTTGGAGTGTAGTGTTTCAGTGGTTAAAGGGGCAATCTGCAGTTCAAACAACAACAAAGTTGACACCCCATCATTGTGTTGTTAAACAGCTGAGGGATGTGGCTGGAGAAATGTAACCTTTAAGGATTAAATGAGGGAAGTGTCTTCATTTAGATTATAGTGGCAAGCTTCCGTAATAACAAAGTTGCACCTGTCACTGGGTTGCAGGAATAATAGAAAAATAAAGTTGCACTATCTATACCCCCAATTATTGAACGTCTGAACTATTTTGGGTGTGCGTTTACTTATTTATTTTACTTGAAGGAATAATTCTAAATGTCCTTATTTTTGTACTCACCATAATATGGTTGTTACTAGACCAATATACATTGGTAGATGCTGTATTGCTGCATCTTTGTACTGTACCTGTTAAGAAAATGTTCATATTTCAGTCATTATAGATTTAGAATTCTGAGACAGAATATAAATGTAACATATGAATATAAAAACACAACAAAAGCAGTATAAAAAAGATAAATCAGAATGATTAAAGCAAGAGAGCACCAGCACATCTACACATCAACATGTAGATTATCCCACTGTCTTATCTTCAGCACATCTACACTGTAACGTTCGTCTGGTGGTGTATGAACGGACCAAGGCGCAGCGGGTGTTGAATACATAACGATTTATTACAAACAGACGAAACACTGACAAAACACTAGAACAAACTACAAAACAATAAACAAAGGCAACAGACCTGAAACAAACGAACTTACAATTAGACGAAGGACGCAAGAACAGGAACAGACTACCTAAAACGAACGAACAAACGAAACAGTCCCATGTGGATTACACAGACACAGGAACAATCACCCACAAACAAACAGTGAGAACAACCTACCTTAATATGACTCTCAATCAGAGGAAACGCCAAACACCTGCCTCTAATTGAGAGCCATACCAGGCAACCCATTAACCCAACATAGAAAACACATAACATAGACTACCCACCCAAACTCACGCCCTGACCAATTAAACACATACCAAACAACAGAAAACAGGTCAGGAACGTGACATACACATCAACATGTAGATTATCCCACTGTCTTATCTTCAGCACATCTACACATCAACATGTAGATTATCCCACTGTCTTATCTTCAGCACATCTACACATCAACATGTAGATTATCCCACTGTCTTATCTTCCTAAATATGTTACATAATAAAATTTAAAAAAGACTATTCCAGGCTGTATCACAACCGGCCGTGATTGGGAGTCCCATAGGGCGGCGCACAATTGTCCCAGCGTCGTCCGGGTAAGGGTTTGGCCAGGTTAGTCCGTCATAGTAAATAAGAATTTGTTCTTAACTGAGTTGCCTAGTTAAATAAAGGTTAAATAAAAATGTATGAGAATCTGTGATGTCATCGGCCTCCCCCCTTGCTTGAGGAACAATAGAGAAGCACTAGAGAACAAAAGAGGAAAGGCCCCAGGCTTGGGATCAATTCCATTTAAATTCCAGTTCAGGATGGACGCTGAAATTCCAATTATTTTCAATTAGGAACATTTTGAATTGGAGTTTGGTTTACTTTCTGAATTGACTGGAATTAAAATTGAATTGACCCCAACCCTGAAAGCAACACAAAAACATCTTCCAACTCACATGTACATCCTAAAACATATCCAGTGACCAATAGCACTGATGTGAAAGCTGAAAACACACCTCAAACATGTTAACTTATTACAAGCGCACATAGTAAGATGTTGAAACACAGTTTAAGAGGATTCATTCATTATTAACCTCATGTAAGATGGTTTCTTACTCTGAAAGTAGTCTATGAGCTAGGATAAACACAGTTGCCCCATCACTCCTATTGGTTTTTATCTAGCGGTGTTTAAAGTTAGCTGAAATGTGTGTAGTGGCTGTTTAAAGAAATACGAGACATGGATTACAGTTTTTCCTGGCTCATAGACTAATTACAGGGTAATGAACCATCTGACGTTGTAAAATACCGAAATTATCCTTTAAATGGGTCCCAAAACACAGTCACAACTGTAATAAAATATCCAATTAGTTTAGCTGTCTTCCCAACTGTCCTGCAATCAGATCAGTGAGTCACACATCAACCAGAGAGAAAGGAGGAAGGACAGAGGGGTCTGGTTGCAGTCTCTTGCTCCCCTCCTGCCCCACCCCATCCCTCTGTGGTCCTCTTCTCTCCCCTGTTGGACTCTCATCCTCCTGAATACTGTCCTCCCCCCTCATCCTCCTCTTCCTGAATGCTCTCTTTCCACCGGCCTTCTTTGGCACAGATGTATCAGTGCACGCCTCACCTCTTGGTTACGGATGGTATAGACGACAGGGTAAATGCACCATTAGTAACACAAACAATGTGTTGAGACAAGTGAAGGGGCAGAGTTTGCTCGTGTAGTTGCAGACGGGTAAGACAGTAGATTATTGGCACCAGCTGCAGTAGAAACAGACAGAGGTCGAAGGCTACAGTTCTACGAGCACGGTGGTTGTCTTGTTGGAGGGCCACAACAGCCCTGCGTGCCACATTGTACATACGCACAAAACAGAGGCAAGTAATTCAGAGTGAAAGAGTTGGGGTGATGATGGGAGGGCCATGGAACAGTGCCTCTTGCACAGGACTAAAGCTCACAGATGCTCTCACAATTCTAGGCTCACATAGCAGCCCTGCAGTGGCTCTATTAAATGCACCATGTGTGTCCCATGTTGAGCTGGACCAGTGATTATTACCAACAATGGCACTCAGTACCCAGACTAGCACCAAGGCAAGCCACACATGCCTGGATGTCATTATGCTCAGCTAGTGGATGCTGTAGCAAATGAACACATATCTTTCTATTTCAATGAGGGGCAGAGTCATCTGAACGCTCCAAAGGATGGTACACATAATACTAAAATGTTCCATGCACCACCCCGATAATCACAGTAAGTTGGAGCAGAAGAGAGTGCAAGACAAAGAATGCTGCAATGAAGCTATGCAAAAGACCACATATCAGCTGAAAATGTAACAAAGTGTAGAACGGTGTCACCAATCCAATGAGTAGGTTCATCACCAGAGAGAAGACAAAAATAACGACAAATCTGAAAAATATATATTTTTCCTGAAGCGATGTGCTGGAAAAAACAGGCAGACAGATCCATCATGTCTTGCTCCTCTTGAAATGTTGTCCTGTTCAGAAGGTGAGGTTTAGAGGGAGCATTCAGTACTGTTTTGTTACCATCAAAGCCCCATATACTTACTACCCACCACTGCGACCTGTATGCTCTTGTTGACTGATCCTCGCTACATATCCGTCGCCAAACCCACTGGCTCCAGGTCATCTATAAGTCTTTGCTAGGTAAAGCTCTGCCTATCTCAGCTCACTGGTCACCATTGCAACACCCACCCGTAGCACGCGCTCCAGCAGGTATATTGCACTGCTTACCCCCAAAGCCAACACCTGCCTTGGCCGCCTTTCCTTCCATTTCTCTGCTGCCAATGACTGGAACGAATTGCAAACATCACTGAAGTTGGAGACTTATATCTCCCTCACTAACTTTAAGCGTCTACTGTCAGAGCTGTTTACCGATCTTTGCAGCTGTACACAGCCCATCTGTAAATAGCCCATCCAACCAACCAACTACCTACCTCATCCCCATATTTGTTTTTGTTTTTCTGCTCTTTCTCACACCAGTATTTCTACTTGCACATCCTCATCTGCACATATATCACTCCAGTGTAAATTGCTAAATTGTAATTACTTTGCCACTATTGGCCTATTTATTGCCTTACCTCCTTCATTTGCACACACTGTATACAGATTTTTCTATTGTGTTATTGACTGTAATTTACAAATACTTATTTTCCACCATAATTTGCAAATAAATTCATAAAAAATCCTACAATGTGATTTTCTGGATTTTTCTTTCTCATTTTGTCTGTCGTAGTTGAAGTGTACATATGATGAAAATTACAGGCCTCTCTCATCTTTTTGGTGGGAGAACTTGCACAATTGGTGGCTGACTAAATAATTTTTTGCCCCACTGTACAACCAAAGCATGTGTGTTTAGTGAGTCCGCCAGATCAGAGGCAGTAGGGATGACCAGGGATGTTCGGTTGATAAGTGCGTGAATTTGACTATTTTCCCGTCCTGCTAAGCATTCAAAATATAATGAGTTCTTTTGGGTGTCAAGGAAAATTTATGGAATAAAAAGTAAGGAATGTAGTGAAGCAAAAGTAGTCAAAAATATATATAGTAAAGTAACTTAAGTAGTACTGTACTTTAATACTTTACACCACTGATAATGGACCCCTGGGGCTATCAGAAAATTGCTTTGAAACCATGTCATGAACAGTATACCTAACAGTATTTTGCCTAATGAACTTGATGGAAGAATAGTCAGGGGGACACTTGAAAATGTTCCAGACAGTAATTGGCCTAATGAATGTGATGGGGTTTGTGGCACCTTAACTGTTACAACAAGTGGTCCAAACCTGTTGACAAGGTCACTATAGGTGACTATTGCTGGGTTAAGGCCATTAACCCCTTCCTTTGAGAGAGGCTGTCCGCAGGCTTCTCTATACCAAGTCCCTCATGTGTACACACTTCCAAACCCCCTCAATACAATTCTAAGATTTTAATCTGTATCCAAATTATTGTAATAAAGTTTAGCATATTAATTAATATTAATGGTTGCTTGCTACCCAAATATTTGAACCTTAGGTATTACACTTTAGTACCTTGAGTAGAAAAGGAACATTTTCTTAAGAAAATGTGTGTGCTTGCTATAGTCTACAATAGTGAATAGGAGCAAACACGAATCTCACATACAGAGTATCCATCCATGAGTGTTCTGCTCTCGCTGCATTGACCTGTAGTAGAGACATCTACTCCAGAGGTACTTGCTTAGGTCACAACATATCGGTCACAGCTGTTTGGGCAATATGGCAGCACTCTCATGTTCTGTGGCTGGATCCCTCAATACAGGCTCTGAAAAAAATTGTCCCATTGGCTGCCACCCAGAGCCATAGAGACGTACAAAGACGTCATGGGGGAAAGCAAAGATAAACTGTGTGGGAAAAGTGTTGCTTCTGTTTTACTCAGGCTGTTGCCATAGTAACAGCGGAGCTTATCAACAACATGCGGGTTTTGTTTTAGCAAAGATATTAATGGTAGCTAGCAAGCAGGCTATCAAAGGAATATTAGCTAGCTGATGAGATCAAATGGCTGATAAACGTGGTTTGGAGAAACTGGACTTTGGTGCATTAAGCATCGAGCAACAGCAGCTACTCCGACAATTTAAGGTTAGTTAGCTAGCTAACACTTTACTACTGTAACGTTAGGTAACGTCGTTAGCATCATGAGTGCTCCTTGGCTTTTCCAACAACATTTAGTTAGCTAGTTCTATCGATATAATTAGGAATTAAAATACAATAGGATTTATTGTTCTATCACTCACTGCATTATTTTTGCATTCATCCAGGTAATAGTTAGCTAGCAGTAATTCCTTGGGGAAAGATAGGCTCAGCAATGACAAACATCGCGTGGGGTAACTTTAAATCTGCTATTGACCAGCTGGCTTTTCCCAATATCATGAGGCATGGGAAAGTAGAATGGACAGTAAAGTTATTAAGGGACATTCACCATTATATTTATCCTGGGACAAGAAAAGCCAACAATGTATATTAGAGAGCGCATCCAGAGGTGGAGGCCTTAATAAGCGACTTTTTAACGTTTGTTAATTGGCTGGCACTGACTCACGGTATATTTTCAGACATATTATTCTCCATTTCAATTAGGGCTCTCAAGCTCCAGACATCAATAACAAATATAATTATATTTCATATTTAGCTACAGTAATGAGGTCTAACTGGCGATTGTTTGGGTACCTGCTTCTTGTTTTGTTTTTTTACAGAGATGTATTTCTCAAAAGACCCACAGACATTCGAGCGTATGCAGCAGGTGAGTTCAATCAACAACACAAACCGACACGTACACCAATATACAGACTGGGACAGTCCTCTACTTAGAACTACCAATAATTAACATTTTCTCTCTTTCAGATTACTTCACCGACCAAAACCTTTGTTTGATCATTGGCTCCAAACTGCAGGGCGATCCTGCCACAGACTGAATCCTTACTGGATTGTTTGGCAGTTCAACTGTCATTGAAGTGTAAAGCTGTAACAAGCCTCTTTCTCTGCGTTCTGTACATTCTCTGCATTGACTAGTTATGTGTCAAAGTAACATGATACAAATATAAAACATTATATAAAGTGGGAATGTACTGGCACCCAGGCAGATGTTCTTACTGAGCATCATTACAACAGGTTAGTTACAGGGCTAAAGAAGGATGTTTTATACCGCTGGTTCAGAGGAAAAGATAGAGGATTTCTAGGCCTATAGGGTGGAGTGGACAGCCTCTTTACAGGAGTTCTCAGGGAAAAGTCTTAAAGGGATCATTGGAACATCCCAACTCTGACGTTAAGCCATTGAAGTTGAAACCTAAAACAGTTTATGGTTAGGGATGTCCTAAGGATTCCGGATAGCACTAACCATTTTCTCAAGCCTCAGAGTTCCCCCTTCTGGACTCTAATGTACTTCCACTAACTTCCCAACTCTTCAGATGAAACAAAAAACATTAAGCAAGATGAGACAATGTGACCGCAGCAATACTGACCATAACTTTAGAATGATCTGGATACATAGTTTAAATGTTTAATGAATTACAAATCATCAAGTAACCAGCACATCAGGCTTTGCTTTAAAAACATACATAGTGCAGTAAAAACTGGTAAATTCCATCTGTCACAAAGCATGACAAAATCATTCATAATTCTGTTTGATTCACATTTTATAATCTGACACTCTACAAAAATAGGCACATCTGGTTTAACAACTAAGTGATTGTATAGAGAAGACCCTGAAATTGTATAAAAACCTAGACCCTGACAATATTGGACATTTCAACAGTAGGCCTACGTAGTACATTCTGTAACCAACATACTGCATGTGAATATAGCATTTAAATCCTGAGCGAACAGGCACAAATCGTCAATGTTAAAAGGTAACAGAGATTTCCTTTTTATATATACAAGATTGTTAGATTTTTGTTCAGGCAATTGATTGTCCCTCTCTTATGGCTTGTATTGTGCTCCAGGAATCCAGAATTGTATCTTGGACACAGATCTAGGATCAGATTACATGATGTAAAATCTTAAACATAATCCTTAGGGAGTAAAACACACAACTGACCTTACACCAGTGTCTATAGGCAACATCATCCTACTGCCTAGCTCAGAATAGTGTACTACTACTAGACTCCTGACCCCATCTACATTCCACAGTATGATGGAGCTATCAATACACACTGATCTGATCCAAGGTCAGTGTTGCGTTATCCCCTAATGGTAATGGTTAGGATTCAAAGAGGGTAAGCTGGCCCTGGATCTGTGCCTATTAAACAATCTCACACACTTACTGTACACATGGAACTTTAACCACAACATACGAGATTCAACCAACGGCGATAAAAGTTAGTGTTCTTTTATGTTGTGTCTGACTTACACAGCATTTTAACGGTAAAGCGGATCCCCCTTTTAAAAACACGATTCCCGTTATTAGAACCCAATACAGACACTCACTTTAGTTCACAATGTCAAATTCTAGATTGGAGATACTGATTGAACGGCAATGACTGCAGCCATCCCACAGACACACACATCCAGTGTCCGATGTTCTTCACGTACAAACAGGTTTAGTCCCACACACACTTCCAATGTCTCCCATCTTCACACAAACATGGCCTGGGACACAAAGCTCTCTCCACGAGTCGCTCCGGCGACAGGGGGGTGGTCCTCCTCGTTGTCATGGTAATCATTGGGCTTGTACTGGTTGGCGTACAGGGGCGGGACTTCGTTTAGCCTGGGTTCATCCCAGCCAGAAGGGGCGCCAGCGTAGCGCAACTCCTCCGCATCACGATTGTATTCCTCATCACTGCACGCATCCAGGTCCTGGTGGGAAAGATAACATCTTAATAATCATGTACAAATAAGGAGAACCAATGGAGTCATCATAGTATTCTAGTGACCCTTGCATTAGTGAACAAACTGAAACCTTTTGAGAGTCTTGAACCCAGGTCTTCTAGCCCATGGGCAAACTTGCTAACCACTGCTCCAATAGGGTTAAATCACAGGGGGGAAATTGTAACTAGCTTACCAAGGCAATGGTTGCTACAGTATTACAAAGACATGTTTCTATCTATAGCATGTTCAGTGTAACAGCTTCTATCCACATAGCAGCCCTCCATACCCTTCAGTTTCCTACACATTGTCATGTTCTGGTAAATAGGGCAATCATGTTGAGTATATCACCTTCTATCCACATAGCAGCCCTCCATACCCTTCAGTTTCCTACACGTTCTCATGGTTGTGGTAAATAGGGCAATCATGTTGAGTAACTGGTAAATTAATTATCAGAAGTAGATGTTAAATGATTGATTTCTTTTTGTTTCATGAATCCTTTACCAGGATGCATTATGAATGATATAGATAATGAACTAAGAGTTGGGTTGAGACACTTTATAAGCCAAAGCTACAGAGCTTAATGTATCCCGATAGTCTACAACGGCTTCCTCTCCTGGTCTCCAGTCACTCCATCTTCACTGATAGGAAAACACAGGCCAGCTGGAAGCAATATCAAGGGGGCCAGCTGGGAATTTGCTTTCACCCGTCCAGGTCTTTTTATGTCTGAAGATTGAGGAAAGGAGTCAGGAGAGAAGGACTATTGAGAGATGCACCCCATGTATGGCTGTGTTCTTACCGTGCTGGGCTCGGCATCCTGCGGAGCGTAGTACAGGTGTTCCACGGACCCGTCCTTTCTCTCCACAGGGTCTCGACTGGTGTTCAGCTGCAGATGCGCACGCACACACACAGGATTATTCTCATGTACTCTGAGTTTGGGTTAAACTAGGTCCAAGAGGCTTCTAAACAGTTCCACCCCCAAGCCATAAGACTCCTGAACATCTAGTCAAATGGCTACCCAGACTATTTGCAGTGCCCATCTATTTCAGATGGAGGCTTTTTCCAGCATAATGTTTATCATTTAACAATGTTGATAAAAACATGTTGTGGTGTTGTAAAATACAACTTGAGGGGCCATTACAACAAGTCTAAAACTGTTATGGCTGGACAGCATCCCTCACCCTATCAGAAGAGCTGCTGGTGGTGGTCTGCTGCTTCATAGGGGGAGGGGGCTTGTACTTGGGTGGACCACTGAGAAAGAGAGAAAGGAAGGAATCAAAACAAAGAGTAAGGATGATCACTTGAGTAATGAGTAACAGAGACAAACACTCACTCTCCATTGTGCTGGTTGCGTTTTTTGCGGACCAAGACCACAACACTGCCGATAATGGCCAGCAGCAGAACCACCCCAATGAGCCCTCCTATAACACCGCTTGTAGCGGGACCCTTCACTGGCAGTTGAGTACCTGTAGAGAGAGAGGGAGAGTAGGAGAGATGAGAGAAAATAAAGTAGATGTGAGATGGGAAGGAAGACAAAAAAAAAAGGTAAAAGGGGATAAGTACAAAAAGGAGAGAAGAGAGAACATTAACAAGAGTAGTGATAACATTCACATGCTGGAGTAGCCCCACACGCACAGGAATAACCATACATTACACAACATCGTTTCATTTGTGGTGAAAGGTTCTGAAAGCGGAATTCAAAATGTAATCCCCAAGTAATGAAGTAGGGCTAACTACAGTCAATGGTGTGTGTGTGTGTGTGTGTAAGACAGAGGTGCAAAGAAAGTGTGTGTGGATGAGAGGTATAGAGAAAGTGTTGAAGTGTGTGTGAGAGCAACCCAAGATGCAGAGAAAGTGTTTGTCTGCCTTTACAGAAGGTCTACATTAGTGTAGACTACAGTCACATGGGGAGGCAGACAATCAGACATAATGACTGTAGTCCCTTCCTCTAATGAACCATGACAACAAGTACCAACACTAACAATAAGATAGGAATACATACACACACACACACAGTGTGACCCATCCCCATATCCCCCCCATCATTGCCCAGGGGATTATGCTAATAAGGGAGTGTTAAAGGGCAATGAGGAGCTCAGCTAATTGGAGGAGAGTTACACAGGGAAAGTCATTTGGTTGGCGCCTGATTGAATATTGTTAGGCTTATAATTATGGCTGTGGTACTGATGATCTCATAGCAACGCTCTGTAATGGAAATAATGGAGCATCCAATGACCTTTACACATGTAAATAGCAGTTGTTTTCAATTAGACCACAACATGTAAGTAAAATAAAAACGCTTTGGTTTCCCAATAAAACTATGAAAACTGTCAATTTTTTATATTTATTTAACCTTTATTTAACTAGGCAAGTCAGTTAAGAACAAATTCTTATTAACAATGACGGCCTAGGAACAGTGGGTTAACTGCCTTGTTCAGGGGCAGAACGACAGATTTTAAACTTGTCAGCGCGGGACTTTGATCCACTAACCTTTCGGTTACAGGCCCAACACTAACCACTAGGCTACCTGTCACCCCAATAATAAATTATAATTTCTTAAAATGATCTCAGAGTAGTTCACCCTGACATGTATAAAGTCATTATTGTTCAGAACATGGCATGTTTAATAGGTCTTATGAGACAAAGATTTACACCATAGCAGTAGTCCAGTTATAGGACTTAGAAGGGAGTGTTACTAGGGGATTTGTGTAATACAGCCTGTTGTCCACATGGCGGTGCTGTGTCTCCATAACAGTGGCTCTGAAGTACTAATAATCGTCACTACCTCTGCTTTGTTCCGTCCTCTCTGCTCTTCATCACTCCCATGGTCGTCCTATGTATCTAGCTATATCCATGCTCCTTTGTTGGCGCAAGAAAGCACTATAGACATCTTACCTCCACCATCCCTCTTTCTTTATCCCTCACTTGCACCCCAATCCCCTCTTCCCTGATTCATGTGCAAATATTGTACTATAAATTGTACCTTCCTGTATTATACTGATGCTAAAATGTTTATTCTATTATACTGAGCCATTTACTTTATGTTCATATTCTTATATTTTATTTCTTGTTGTTGCATTGTCAAGAAGGAACCTGCAAGTAACAATTTAGTTGGACAGTGTATATACACCATGTGTATCCTGTACATACGACTAGTAAAACCTGAAACTTTTCCTCCCTCTCCAAAGTGATTTCCTCCCCTCATCTCCTTTTTACTGATAGGGAATAAACTAGGCTGGTGACAGCTTTATCTGGTAAGCATTCTTTATTTATTAGGGTACTTTCTTTTCAGATCAGTTCAGATAAAGGAGAGGAAGCCACTTTAGTGTATTGAGATGCAGCCGCTGTCTGAGTAACTCCAGCAGTGGTGAATAGAGATCATGCCCTCTCTATCTGTGGTGGATACCAGCCATGTCTCGCTCTAACGAAATCTCCCAGACGGCCTGAGCATGCCCGCTGTGTCTCTCAGCTGGTGCCGCACTCCGCTGCCCTCCGACAAGGACAGGCTGGGCTCCATAAATTTAGCCAAAACGGGTGCGTGCGCGCGCACACACACTGAGCAAAGTCCAGCTGGCAGGGCCATCTTGTATACTATCCAATATCCCTGTCACTCACATCAACATTTATACACACCCACAATTCTCTGTGTTGTGCTGCATGCCCCATACCCTCCCTCCCACTCACTCACACCCCCATACCCTCCCACTCACTCACACCCCCACCCACAGATTGAGATAGAGTTTATCCACTCTTGGTGTATTCAAGGATTCTACCTGTATTCTCAATGTGAGGTATGGTCTAAAATACTGCTAGAGTTTTAAAATCTAAAACAAAATACTGCCAAAGTTCTACAACACTAGAGCACTGCTGCATAAGATAGCTGGTGCATAATTAAGCAGCCTCTAGATGATTGCTGGGGGATTTTCCGGTCTGAGAGACTGGCTGATCAGGAAACAGAGTAACATCTCGCTCTGCCTGCCTGCTTACCTCTCTCGGTGCGGCCTGCCTGCTTACCCCTCTCGGTGATACCAGTCTGCCTTTCCCAACTGGGATTAAGGTTAACATGCTTCCCCAGTCAACCATACAGGCCCATATGACTCATGTGACCTCGGGCTGGCTGACCTGGCCTAGCCGCACTATGCTGCACTTATCCCTGCCTCTCCCTTTTACCAACCTGCTATCCTCCACTGCTGCCTTCGTTTGGGAAACGCTCGTTTATCTCTCCTTAATATGGCAGCTCAAATCTGTAGCGTCTCCAGCTCTGCATCTTTAATCTCCTAACAGGCAGAGATAAGCCTGTTTTATTACCCTCCCTGCCCTCACACACATCTCTGCTCCCAGAGCTATGCATTTATTATACCTCAGCTATAACAGTAATTGACCCAAACAGATTAAAGGGTCATTCATTGGCCAAACAATCCTATTGCTGCTGATCATAAAATCCACCTGTATTGTTTTTTTGTTGACTTACATTTGAGCATCAACGGACACGTGGCAAACACGGTTACATTGAGCCCGGATGAGGTTACAGATTAGGTCTAGACGGATTGATCAGCACTGATAGAGATAAAGATGAGGATGAAGAGAGAGCTGAAGTAATCCCATTGCTCAGTCAGGGAGAGGAGAAGTCTAGCCCTTAGATCCTAAAGGCTTAACAGTGGTACATTACCAACATCCATTCAGCCCAACACAAACACACCTCGCTCCCTAGCGACCCTGTATCCTGGTAACCAGGCGCCGCATACATAATCACACAGATTGGAGGTGTGTGTGGGAGGGAGAGAAGGACAGGGGCATACAGTGATAGAGGAGAGCGGATGAATGGGAGAGACGGGGTGATGGAGAGGAATTCAGATCACTTTGGAAACTGCCTCTTCAAGTATGCTAGTCTTATATTACTGCTGCTAATAATAAACACACTATACACAATATAACTACCAACAACACTACTACAGTAGTACTACGTGGACTGCTGTTGCCTGCCTGCCTGGGCCCGGTGCTGTACTGAAGCTGTAGTCTGTCATACAGGCCCAGTATTCATTTAGGGTGATTCCAGAGCTGGCCCCATGCATTTACACTGCCTGGGATTAAACGGATGTCAGGGACACCAAGCCTGTGTGTGTGTGTGTGTGTGTGTGTGTGTGTGTGTGTGTGTGTGTGTGTGTGTGTGTGTGTGTGTGTGTGTGTGTGTGTGTGTGTGTGTGTGTGTGTGTGTGTGTGTGTGTGACAGCAGAAAAGACCGTGTGTATGCATACAATTGAGTGTGGGTGTGTGAGTGTTTGACGTTGATCTCCCCCTCTCTCTGCAGGGAAACAGTGTGCTCCCTGCCATGGTGCATTAAGGCACCGACAGGCACCCTGGGAGAAGGCAGGGTATCTCTCTCCCACCCTCATACCCTCTCTCTCTGACAAGGTCGAGGCTCCCTCTCGCTGTCTCTGCGTCAATATGTACAGTGCACTTTACACTGGAACAGAGGTGGCTGGGTCCAGCCAGCATGGAGCAGGCCTGCGGCATTACCCAAATGTAGCTTTACAGTCCAGCTGAGAAGGTTTAATATGGGTAGGAATAGGACTAGGCAGGCTAGTCCAAAGGCAACACGCACCAACCCACAACCACACCAAATAGCTGTTCATCCCAGCAACAGAGAGAACATACACAGGTTGCAGCTGGCAGGTCCATAACAAGGCATGCACACACAAGTACATGTGCCACACACACAGTCCAGTCCGGATAACTAGGAGTTGTACTATAAGAACCCAGGTCACCTCAGCTAGTGTGTCATAATGTGAACTGTCCCTAACCTCTGCCTCCCTCCCTGGGGCCTGGTCTGTCACCCATTGGTCTGTTTACCTGCCCTGTGACCTTCTGCCTGGGAGAACATTCACTTCATTACCTACTGGAGCACTACTCCGCCATGCACAGAGGGATCCCAGCCCAGAGCGCAGCCTCCTACTGAGAGGGGATTGAGGTGAGACAAACTAACATGTCCACTAGGGTTTCCTGTACTAACAATGTGCAGGTCTCAGGTTAGGCTGTGTTAGGTCAAAGCAATATCGAGGAGGATGCCTTGCTAGAATTCAATATCACTTATAGCTATATTTGTTCAACGTCAATAGAGATGGAGGACAGAGAGGAGATGACTTCAGGCTACTGAGATGTATCCTCTCGGCCACAGCAGACGGCTAATTGGGGGGCCATCTCCAGTAGACTACCTCGAATAAAAGACTGATTGACAGAACGGGGATCCGTAATGGCCCCGCTTTCCAGTTGCATTCTCTTCCCCTTTCATCCGAAGCCCCTCAAGAGATTCCGCAGAGCCAGAACGGCACTGGCCCGGCTCTAGCTCTGCATTTGGATTTAAACTCTCATTAAGACAATTCTCCTCTGCCTTGGTGAACTATTGGGCATAAAAACAATGGAATAGAATAAGCAATGAGGGTAAGATTTTGCATGTCGAAAAAAAGGACTTATCGTTATGTGGCGAGCTACCGTGACTAGGTTTAGTTTGTTGTTGATTTTGCAGGGTTACATTGCAAGTAACATACACATTTAATTATGCACACGTTATTTGCATGGACATCGAATGGGCCTGTGGGCATATGGGTGTGGAATCACAATGCAAACCAGAACCACAGTTATATATCGTTCCTCTCACGTCTACATCTACTGTGTTCCCTGGGAGGTGTTCGAGGTTGTGGGAGCCTTGTGCTGATCATACATGGAAGTCACAGGAGGTTGGTGGCACCTTCATTGGGGAGGACAGGCTTGTGGTAATGACTGGAGCGGCAACAGTGGAATGGTATCAAACACATGGTCTCCAGTTGTTTGATGTCATTCCAATTGCTCCGTTCCGGCCATTATTATGAGCCTCCTGTGATGGAAGTCATTACCACCTACTACGGTGTTGCTATAGACGTGTGTTCTTCACAGTGTCTGTCCTCAACACCAACATTACACATAGCATACTACAAAAGCATGCACACATTTAGTGTGTTACAAATACACAATCAATCATACAGGATGACAGACACTCACACAATGCATATGCATATGGATGCTAGTCACATTTACACATGCACACCCACCCCCGCATGTCACAGATGAAGAATATCAAACTGCTGTACATGTATCAAGGCATGCCCGACAATATCCTCCAGACAGACAACCCCATGAGCACATAATGATCCTTCCTACAGCATCTAACACACTGCATCAAGTCTGTCTCTCTCAGATAATACTTTTTATGTCACAATTCATCAGAATCTAAATATACAGTTAGCTATATCATGCTCCTCCATCTCTCCCACCTCTGTGTGTGTGTGTGGTGTCAGAGATGGACAGTTCAATAGCAACAGCAAAGTATAAAGTGGGTGAGTGGACATAAATAAATTGCAGTGGGCGAGGAACAGAGTGTGTGAGGTAATCAATAGGTAGCAGTGAAGGACACTTGATGCAGTGTGGAGCAGCAGGCCAGCCCTGCGTGAAAGACATGACACAAACACTGGTTGCACGTTACAATGACGCTCAACATGACAGTCAACACAATACAGAAAGACACACATACACAGAGTGTGCAAAACATTAGGAACAACCGCTCTTTCCATGACAGACTGACCAGCTGAATCCAGGTGAAATCTATGGTCACTTATTGATGTCACCTGTTAAATCCACTTCAAATCAGAGTAGATGAAGTGGAGGAGACAGGTTAAAAAGGACTTTAAAGCCTCGAGACATTCAGAGGGTGAATGAGCAAGACAAAATAAAAAAGTGCCTTTGAACAGAGTATGGTAGTGGGTGCCAGGTGCACAGGTTTGAGTGTCAAACTGCAACGCTGCTGGTTGTTTTTCACATTCTGATCGTTTTACTGTAGACACCAGTCAGTGTGTGTGAGTGCATGCCAGTCAATTTAAGTGTTCACCAGAGCACACTAAGTCATTGTGTGCGTTTGTGTCTATAGTAACACTACACCCCTTATTGTAAGTGCTTATGTATACACACACGTCATTGAGAGCTGTGTTGAGGGGAGTTATATCAGTGTTCCCTAAAGAGACACACTACATACCCTCAGCCTCTTATACTGATACACACTACACTAGCCCTTAAACACCCAGCACAGCATAGGGCTCTACATATTTAATACAGAGCTCAGAGGACAGAAGAGAGTGGAAGGGAGAAGAGGATTGATTTCTTGGCAGCTTTACACCAGCCCAATCCTCCTGAAGTAGTGTGTGTGTACGCTTCTGCACAAGTGTGTGTCAGACTGCGTTAGACACGGCGAGAGGAGAGGGTACACACACACGGAGAGACAGGAGTGTGTGTGGAGAAGAAAGGTACCTGTGTAACAACACAGTCAGAAGGATGGAACAGATCTGATGTGAGTGTTTTTGATCTGCTGCTAAGGGAATGGAGGCTACTCAATGTGAAGGATGAGGCAGAAATAGCAGCTATTACACACCTAGATGGGCAGTGACTTCCTTTCTACTCCAACTGTCTTTGCCTGGGTCGGTATTCTGTCTGTTCTCAACATCTCACAACGCTCAACTTTCTTTTGGTCTGTGTACCAGGGCTGGGGAAACTTCCATTTCAATTCAATCATTGAAAAGTTTCCATTTACTTTCTATGAGAAGTTTGCAGTTCTTGAATTTCAGTTCACTTCCTAGATTGACTGCATTGAAACGGAATTGATCCCAACCCTGCTGTGTACACAATAGCAGTCACCTGAACAAGAGCAGATACTGGCATTGTTCTCTGTGTAATCTATCAATGGCTTGTTGATGTTCAACACTTCCTGCAGGTGACACACGGCAATATCAGATAGATGTGTATCAGATAGATGTGTCTACTCTAGGTGACACATACTCATCTTTCTTCTAGACACAGACACACCTGTATCAGGTCCCTCTGTCTCTGCTCTACCAGCTCAACTGGAAGTGAACAACACACACCGGTCTCTGAGACACCTGTATCAGGACCATCAGTGTTTCCTGTAGATGACAGAACTGTCGAGCAGGTGACAGAGCTGTCGAGCAAAGGGGGGGGGGGGCAACTCCAGTCCTCAAGGGCCTGATTGGTGTCACACTTTCTCCATCCCTAGCAAACACAGCTGATTAATCAAATTGCATTCTAAACTGAAGATCATGATTAGGTTATTATTGGAGTCAGGTGTGTTAGCTGGAGCTGGGACAAAACTGGTGCAATCAGGCTCTGAAGGACTGGAATTTCCCACCCCTGGTAGCAGAACTGTCTAGAAGGTGACAGAGTTGACTCTAGCAGGTGACTGAAATGTCTAGATCAACCACTTCCTCTGTGAAACACACCAGTCTGTAGACCATTAAGCAATATTAGGCTGGTTGACTTAGCATACATGCCATAGACAACAGTGTCCACTGTCACAAATATAATGCCACCAACCCGTTTGACAGAAAGACACTCTCCCTTCACCCTCTGCTATATGACACCAAGGAATGTTCACCTGCACCGAAACCCATCATCGCATTATCTTCACTCACTCCAACTCATTTGTTCTCTTTTCAATACACAACAATAAACCTTCAGCTCTTTTCAAAAACGTCTGCCATCCTACCAGACTTCACACAGGTCCAATGCCTGAAGGAAAAGGGTGTTACTGAAAACAGAGACAATTTTACTGAAATATTAATTACAAAATGTCTGTCTGATTAAAACTATGAATGAGGCCTCCCGGGTGGCGCAGTGGTCTAGGGCACTGCATCGCAGTGCTAACTGCGCCACCAGAGTCTCTGGGTTTGCGCCCAGGCTCTGTCGCAGCCGGCCGCGACCGGGAGGTCCGTGGGGCGACGCACAATTGGCATAGCGTCGTCCGGGGTAGGGAGGGTTTGGCCGGTAGGGATATCCTTGTCTCATCGCGCTCCAGCGACTCCTGTGGCGGGCCGGGCGCAGTGCGCGCCAACCAAGGGGGCCAGGTACACGGTGTTTCCTCCGACACATTGGTGCGGCTGGCTTCCGGGTTGGAGGCGCGCTGTGTTAAGAAGCAGTACGGCTGGTTGGGTTGTGCTTCGGAGGACGCGTGGCTTTCGACCTTCGTCTCTCCCGAGCCCGTACGGGAGTTGTAGCGATGAGACAAGGTAGTAATTACTAGCGATTGGATACCACGAAAATTGGGGAGAAAATGGGATAAAAATAAAAATTAAATTTTTTTTTAAAAAACTATGAATGAAATAAAACCCTGGGGGGTAAAGTATTTCAGAATGAAAGAAGGTTGAACTACACATCTACAGTCTATCCATTGTATAGTGGAAGAACATCTCTAGTGACCAGTAACTTGTGTATATGCATACTGTGTGTGTGACATGTCTTGGCTGTGACATGCTCTCCCCACCCCCTGCAGAAGCGTGTGTGTGTGTGTGTGTATACACGCTTGTGTGTAACATGCTTATGCTGTATGGATCATGAATATTATTCATAGAGCTGAATGTCAACATGGATGAATCATTTTGCTGTAAAATGTCACCAAACAGCAGTGTGTGTGTGTGTGTCTCGCAGCTCCACTGCTGGACGTGGTGGCAGGCTAGCTATGACCCTGGTTGTCATCACTGTACAAAAACATTACCACAAATAGAGACAGGAGGGATGGAGTGAGGGGGGAGAGAACAGAGGAGGGTGGATAGGGGAGCCAGTGAAGGAGACAGGGGCAATAGGGGACAGGGGACACAGGGTGGACAGGACAGCCAGAGCTATAGGGGACAGGCATGGAGACTTAGCCTCAGAGACATGCTATAGGCCTGGTTATTGTACAGCACCTCAAGCTGTAGAGAGCCCAGTGAAACTAGTCTCTGTGGATGTTAGTATGATGTCAGCAGAGAGTTCAACACATTACTATCAACCCACACACAACTCCCTGACAAAGACACACAGCTCCCTGACAAAGACACGCAGCTCCCTGACAAAGACACACAACTCCCTGACAAAGACACACAACTCCCTGACAAAGACACGCAGCTCCCTGACAAAGACACGCAGCTCCCTGACAAAGACACGCAGCTCCCTGACAAAGACACGCAGCTCCCTGACAAAGACACGCAGCTCCCTGACAAAGACACGCAGCTCCCTGACAAAGACACGCAGCTCCCTGACAAAGACACGCAGCTCCCTGACAAAGACACGCAGCTCCCTGACAAAGACACGCAGCTCCCTGACAAAGACACACAGCTCCCTGACAAAGACACACAGCTCCCTGACAAAGACACACAGCTCCCTGACAAAGACACACAGCTCCCTGACAGACACACAGCTCCCTGACAAAGACACACAGCTCCCTGACAAAGACACACAGCTCCCTGACAAAGACACACAGCTCCCTGACAAAGACACACAGCTCCCTGACAAAGACACACAGCTCCCTGACAAAGACACACAGCTCCCTGACAAAGACACACAACTCCCTGACAAAGACACACAACTCCCTGACAAAGACACACAGCTCCCTGACAAAGACACACAGCTCCCTGACAAAGACACACAGCTCCCTGACAAAGACACACAACTCCCTGAAAGTTCCAGCAGCAGTTACATAAAGGAGCTTTTCTTGTTGCATTTTAAAAGCCCTCCTCCATCCCATCATGCCTGTGACCTTTAAGGTTGAGAGAGTGTAATGAGGAGTGGGGCTATACACTACAGACAGGCTCAGGGCCCATGGATGAAGGACAAGGAAGGAGGGAAGGAATAAAGGAGGGAGGGAGAGAAGGAATGATGAGGCAGTGTCATCTATGCTCCCTCTGGCTCTTCCAGCTGTTCTCTTTTCCCCCTCTCGCTTTTTCTCCTCCATTGCTTTTCAACAGCACTCGTCTCTCACCGATCACCCTTAAAACCACTTGTGCCCCTTCTCCTTGCCTCCCTCCCATCGTTCTCTTTTTCCGCTCTCTCCTCCACACAAATGACTCCAGGAAACCGGGCAACTGTTACAAAATTCCCCCTGCAGCTCAACCTGCTTAATACAATGCCTGACTCATCAAGTCAAATAGACTGCCTACACATACAGAGCAGACACACACTGAATGCAAGCAGACACACACACATTATAGAAAATCCTCCAACCACATAAATTGTCACACATATGTACGTGAACCACACATGCTACAAAAGGTACATCACATTACACCAGTAGCCATGCAGTGTCAAAGCCACACACACTCAGGTAAACACACACAGCCCAACTTCACACTCCTACAAACACACACTACACAAGGCAACCCAATGCATTGTTCCACAGACACACTATGAACAGTGATTGACTAGGGAAGAGGAGAGCTGAGAGAGACTGATATAAAAGAGATATTACCACTCCGGGACAGCAGCAGTGTAGAGGGCCCTAAGCAGGATAAACGACCTGGCCACAAACATGATTGTCTACGCACGCAGAGAAAACCTCAGACACTAGACTGACCATGTAGCACAGAAACAGATATAGAAATGGAACAGCTCCATACATCACATGGCCTGTGTCCCAAATCACAACCTATTCCCTATGTAGTGCACTACGTTTGACCAGAGCCCATTTCTAGTCTAAAGTAGTGCACTACATAGGGAATTTGGGACACTACATAGGGATCATTTTGGCCACATCCTTGGTGTGGGCCTATGGAGGATAAAGGACAGGAGAAAAGCTCATAGGCAGGCCCTGTAATACAGAGATAAATTGTAGAATAGAGGCATGGGGCTACAGATGATAGAAGACTAGAGACTCCCAGACCAGACACACACTAAAGTACAGCTAAACCAATATAGCGCTGCTATGCCCAAGGAGCCATAGGTGGTAAAAGATGAGCTCTAATATCGCTGTGTGTGTGTTACTAAGGTCCCAGGCTGCTCATTGCTCTCGTATGTCACACACACTGCTCTCGTGTCAGACACTCCTCTGCGCATGGACATGAATCAGGCCTATCCATGGAGCCGACCCACAGCACCATATTTGTGCCCGTCACTGTGGCCCTGTCACTGTGGCCCTGCAGTGTGTTAAGAGCAGGGCTCAGCAGACAGGTAGATACACCACACAGTTCAATACTTTCAGCTCCCCTCTGTTCTGCCCTCTAGACAACATCTGGCTTGCAACAGAGAAGCTCAATGAGTGGAAAGGGTAAGGAACTCCTTTCTACACAGAATAGATGGTGATCTGATTGGCTGCAGGCAACACTGGGGGGTTGTCAGTCTCCTGTGGTAAACAGATCAGAGAAACAGGGAGACAGATATAAGGGGAGGAGACGGTATCTCTGAGCAGTGAGACGAGGAGCGAGGTGGGTTGTCAGATTCTCACCATCCATCTCACTTCGTTATTATGAGAGTGACAGAGGGAGAAAGGTCAAAGAAAGGAGGGACAGAATAGAAGAGGTGAGAGTGAGCAGAGAGAGAGAGATGGAGAAGACAGATGTCTGATAGAGAAAAAAAAAGGTGTTTAGATGGAGACGGATGAATGGAAGAGATAATACAGAGTGTGTGTGTGTAGAAGTGTCAAGAGAAGTTGCCTCACACACAGACATAGCTGTGTGAAGTTGTCACAGTACTTCCCGCAACCTGACTCTATTTGATGTCAGACAAAGAACAGAAATAGACTTCACACCTACAGAGAGACGAGACCACACAGTCACTGAACAAATCACTCTGGACTGCCTCAGAGAGAAGACACTTTCCCTCTTTCCCGTGTGAGAGACGCATGTAAACAGTCACAAAGACGCACTCTGAGCAGTTGATTCAATCGACACCTGACAGAGTCCAATAAAAATGTCATACGACTTATCCTGACCAACCTAGAGCCAGAGTATTTCTGTTTCTGCTCTTCTCTTGATTGGTCGGTGTGTGTGTGTGTGGTGAAAGCACGATTGAGAGCCTGTTGAGACGGTGAATTAAGCAGCCAGTGCATCTGATCTGCAGAGCGCCCCGAGCCAAACACACATCTATTCTTAAGAGCGGAGCAGGAGTAACCATTCTCATATGGATAAAGATCCGACTCAAACAGACTGTAGGTCAGTGCTGCCAGCTAACCAGGAGCCTGAAAAATGGTCATTTTATTATTCTGTGTGCTTCAGGGAGAGGTTTAGTTCCAGGTACATCACAGCATGGGAGCTTGACGTGCGCGCGCACACACACACACACACACACCTCTTTCATCTGCGGCTGCCGTCTGTTTTTGCAGGTGGTGGTTGAGGTCACTGCACCACTGAGTGGGACATACAGAGCGAACACACACACTGATCTCACAGAATCTAAACTAACACAGCTGCACTAACCCCATGCCCCCCCTCTTCTAATCCTACTCCCCCCGTTCCTCTCCTCACCCCAAATCAACCCACTCCCAAACCTACACTATACTGAAACCCATCCCTCTACAACCCCCCCCGCTTCTCCTCCACAGTCCTCCTCCCAAACACCCTTCATCACCTCCTACACTATACTGAAACCTATCCCTCTACAACCCCCTCGCTTCTCCTCCACAGTCCTCCTCACCTCCTACACTATACTGAAACCCATCCCTCTACAACCCCCCCCGCTTCTCCTCCACAGTCCTCCTCCCAAACACCCTTCATCACCTCCTACACTATACTGAAACCTATCCCTCTACAACCCCCTCGCTTCTCCTCCACAGTCCTCCTCACCTCCTACACTATACTGAACCCATCCCTCTACAACCCCCCGCTTCTCCTCCACACCTCCTACACTATACTGAACCCATCCCTCTACAACCCCCCCGCTTCTCCTCCACAGTCCTCCTCACCTCCTACACTATACTGAACCCATCCCTCTACAACCCCCCCGCTTCTCCTCCACAGTCCTCCTCACCTCCTACACTATACTGAACCCATCCCTCTACAACCCCCTCGCTTCTCCTCCACAGTCCTCCTCCCAAACACCCTTCATCACCTCCTACACTATACTGAACCCATCCCTCTACAACCCCCCGTTTCTCCTCCACACCTCCTACACTATACTGAACCCATCCCTCTACAACCCCCCGCTTCTCCTCCACAGTCCTCCTCCCAAACACCCTTCATCACCTCCTACACTATACTGAAACCCATCCCTCTACAACCCCCCGCTTCTCCTCCACAGTCCTCCTCCCAAACACCCTTCATCACCTCCTACACTATACTGAACCCATCCCTCTACAACCCCCCCGCTTCTCCTCCACAGTCCTCCTCACCTCCTACACTATACTGAACCCATCCCTCTACAACCCCCCGCTTCTCCTCCACAGTCCTCCTCACCTCCTACACTATACTGAACCCATCCCTCTACAACCCCCCCGCTTCTCCTCCTCACCTCCTACACTATACTGAACCCATCCCTCTACAACCCCCCCGCTTCTCCTCCACAGTCCTCCTCACCTCCTACACTATACTGAACCCATCCCTCTACAACCCCCCCGCTTCTCCTCCACAGTCCTCCTCCCAAACACGCTCTGTCATGTGGAAGGTGCATTCAACTGGATTTACATTTATCCATCTACCCACCCTCTACTCCCACCCCAAAACTGTCAGATACCCCCCCCCCCTCTACTCTGGTGGCAGTGGGCCAACCATGCACCACCCCTGGTAGCCCTGCTACCCACAAGTGAGAGAGAGTGTGTGTGCACGCACAAAATGTAGCTTAATAAAACTCGGAGAAGAGTCAACATTATGACTTACTGATAGGTGAACAATACCATTTCCTGTGTCTGTTATGCTAAAGAGTAGTCTCAAGAGTTCTAGTGTGTTCTGCTTTAGTGTACTTGACATTGACACAACAACAGAGTAAGTGTGGAATGCAGATATAATACAGTCAGGTACCCAGGCTAGGCCAGGAGAAGCCATCATTATGCAAACAGCAGGGAGTAGAAGATCAATTACAGCACATGGGAAAAGTGCTCTGTAAGATGTCAAATATTGTCATTGGTGTGCAGCACCCGGCTCATATACAGGATTTGATAAAAAAATAAAATAAAATAAACTATGAATACACAATAAATCTGTGGCTCTGGATTTGAGAAAGTCAAACAGAATCTACACAAAGCATGTGATGAGGCCAAAAGGAGTTTCCACTCACATTAAAACAAGGTCAGAACCAGGCTGGCTACTCATATAGGTCATTGAAGAGATGCCCTCATGGGTCAGCCCATCAATACATCATACTGTGATTCACTCAACAGGCCAGCTATCACACTCTGGGATTGTTGAGTCAGGCCTGGAGCCTAAGGGTGAGAGGTTAAACGGCTTCTATCCATCCATCAGCAGACTAGAACAGTTTAAAGTGTGTGTTAAGGCTGTGTGTTAATCTATACACTACTGTATGGACTGGACAGTAGCTCAGACAATTAGAAGCCATGGACAGTATATACTTTGAATGCTGCAGGGTAAAACAGGCGTACACGCAGATACGCGTCTACCCACTCAGATGTCCACACACGTCTCCTCACTCGAATACCACCACCACACACACGGCACCCCCCTCAGGCCATCATACCAGACACGGAAACAAACTGTCCCACTTTGCTGGTGTCTAAACACAGACATGCTGTTATAGTACACGCTGCCGTGAACAAACACAGAAACACATACGATGATTCCTAACCGAGTCCGACAGACACACAAAAACAATGTCTGCCTCATCCTCCCGTCACAGGGAGCCAGAACAGGGCCACCATGACAGTGCCCCGGGCATCACTACAATATAACTACAGCGGATTGGCACTGGACTGGTACAGCACTACGTTAGAACAGGGATTGGACAACATTGAGAGCTTGGCCCCGCACTGTCAGTTTGGCTTCAAATCTAGGTTGTGGTTTTTGGTTGAACAGCCAGGTTTTGGTTTAAGGGGTCACTGCTCTTAAACTAGAGGGACGTTCAAATATCTGTGTCGAGCGCAACACAGTGTGCTTGTATTCCTCTCAGGCGTTTTAATTGATGCCACCATTTCCGCTCTGTGGTGAAAGGAAGTCTTTAGCATTCAGCCAGGAGCCGAGAGAGAGAGCGAGAGAGTCGCCTTTTGATTTTGCCAGCCTCAAACTCAAAGCAATTAGTGGAGCCAGATGGCTGTCTGGACTCCGAATAAATAGTTTGAGCATCGACGGAAAAACCCCATAGACGACACACACACACAGACCTGTGGCAATGCGTTGAGACACAGGGAAGATACGGACCTAAAGAACCAAATTGGTTCTAGCAGATACTACAGGGCAGAAAAACATTCAAACCTTCACACAATGAATCCATTTCGACTTCATCTCTGCACTGTATTACTGTGGGGAGTGAAGGTCACACGGTTTTAGTGATAAAATGATGGGCACATGCAAGCGTCTCCTCCCACTTTTTTGACCAAACCAGTCTGGTTGAGTCAGAGGGTTCAAAGAATGCAGCCCTTGAGAGCTGGTCTAATTACTTAGTTTCAGCCAGCATGCACATTCCCCAACTGATAACAAACCCTCCCTCTATGTGGTAATACTAAAGCTCACCACATTCCTAAGCCATTACACACTGTATCTGTACTTTTCCTTGACTCTCCCACTCTGTCCAAACTACCTGTTACCACGGCAGCGGGGTCACCTTAGTCAACCAGATGACATATGCATATCAAACAAACAGGGGGAGGGGCTTGGGTGTGTGAGTGAACACACTTCACCTCTCTCCCTCGCTACCCTTCTCCGGTTGATTCCCATAGCCTAGATACTGTACGTTATCAGCACTCTTGACAATGAACAGTTTTATCACAACCGAAACGGGACAAACAGCAAGACTCAGCACCCTCCAGGGTATGCTAACATGTTACACTAGCTAACAGAGGACATTGATAATAAATATACCCAGATACCGACATTAAATTACTATTTATATTCCTTCTATGTACATTTACAGAGCAACAAGGTCATCGTTTCAAAAATCAAGAAAACTTTAATTGCAACCAAATACAAAAATAAAAATAAAATAGAAAGACATGACAAATAGTGACAAATTCTAAAAGGTTTCTTTAAAAAAATAAAAACAAACAAGTTCAGAGAGCGGTGAATAAAAAGCACATTTTGTGATAAGATTGTTTCGAGTGTGCACTGTACAAAATGGTGCACGGTAAAAGCACATTAAGCCTGTTTTGGCGTAGTAGTCACAGCAAAGCAGTCGATAAATAAAGCACTCCAAAAACAAATTATAAAGCACTGCAATAAGAGATAAAAAGATAAGGACTTGTAAAATAAGCATTGATACAGAAGATAATAAATCCTTCATGCTTGGCGCTGAGAAATAGAACATGTGACAGCATAAATTAGTAATTCTTTATTTTTCTTTCCACTAGATAGTGTATTTATATATTTATACTATGTACACGTCAGGGGGGAGCGATTGAGACGACAAGGAAGTTAAGGCTTCGATTAGTCATCAGTGTTTAGAGCCAGAGGAGGACGATGTGGATTATCAACAACAACTAAATAACAACCTAAAGCTGTGTTAGCTCCAGGTCAGGAACATTACGTCAACTCTCTAAAAGCATTTTTATTTCAAAACCTTTGTGCCAGGCAGTACAAGCGGAGGTCAAGAGAAGTACATTCCCAGAAAGCATTTACTTAAAAAATAAAATAAAATGTTGTAAAAGATTGGCCAATTGGGTATTTATTTTATGAAAGCTTTAAAAGCACAGCCCTCACAGAGAGAGAGCAACAGTACAGATGATTCTCAGAAAGTGTTCTCAGAACACATGTTCCTTAAATCCCTGACAGTGGGCAAGAGGAGTGTGTGTGTGGCTCTCTCCCACTCTCTGAAGAACAGAAGGGTCTGTGAATGTTCTGACAGAGTTCAGACCACTAAGTGTTTGTGTGCGTTTGGGGAAGTGTCTCTCCTACTAGTTTCCCCTTTCTGTGTGTGTGTGTGTGTGTGTGTGTGTGTGTGAGTGAGTGAGTGAGTGAGTGAGATCAGGCTGCAGGGGACAGTGTACAGTAATGTTTCCTCTAACTCCCAATGCTAAGAGACAGAGGGGGCAGGAAATGGCCATTCGGGTTACACACCCTGTGGCACTGACAGATGTCCCAAAGCCTCTGAGCCACACACACAGCGCTGACTCAGAAACCACACAGATCACTGCCTCTGTGGGAGCTAGTCTATCTGATAAATAGTATGTGTGTTTATGGGTGAAGGAACAGGTATCTTAAGTATGTTGATTGAGTTTAGTGAACCTGACAATCCAGTTATTTCAGTTATCAACCTGGCTGAAAAACTCAAATGTTTACATGCAACTCAACTATTGTTCTTGAGATGAACTAGACTCACCAGTATTTAATAGCTGAAGATGTGCATCTTATACCTTTTCATTGAAGGGTTGTCTATTCAAGCAGTTACATTCGGAGTACAGTATTATTGGCTCTGATTGAACGTTGACCTTGGCCAAACTAGGAAGTGAGTTCCACATGACACCATTGACTATACAGCAATTATTTACACTCTGATCAATATCCACATTTTTTCCACAGGAGTTCGACAAGAAAAATAAAGATCCGTACATATATAGTATACAGATACCTCACACCAAAATATACATACAACTTTCTCCCTTCCCTCCCTCTTCACTTCAAACTTAAGGACAATATCAATATTTCTCCAGACACACTTTATCACCTTCATACAAATCTAACTCATGGGCATATCCTGTTCTGGTGTTACAAACAAGTGCAAAGATTGGAGATACGTGTTTGTTAGTGGTCATTATAAGTAGTTCACTACAGGCCTCTACGCTGACCTTTTTTAGGAGCACGTGTGTGGCTAAGTTGAAAAATGTAGGCGCACACAAAGAAATGTAGGAGCACAGTGAAAAATATTTGAGGTAATAAAGCTAGAATTCTAAATTTGTCTAGACGCACCGGTGCTCCAAAATAAAAATTCCATGTCGCAAAGCAAAATACTTAGGCGCATATGAAAGTAAAATGGTCGCACTGTAGAGCCCTGCTCCCTGCATGTGTACTGTATCTATAATGTTTATGTAAGCCAGAGTTTCAGCCTATACTGAGGACTGACAGACTTAGGCTATCGTGTTATCAAGTGCTGATGGTTAGGCGAGTCGCAGTGGGTCAGTATCTATCCCTTCCTCCCAGTCTCCCCCCTCTCCGTCCCTTTCTCTCCCCCACACCAAGGTCAACAGCCACCACAAGAGTTAACGTCATCCTGGAACACTGTGTGTGTAATATGTGCGTTTCTCTGTGACCCCATGACCTTTGGCTGGCCGTGACCCAGAAACAGACCCAGGCTTAATGGGCCAATCAGGCGCCTCGCCTGGTCAGGGCAGCCAAGGAAACCCCACTGATTAACCAGGGAACACGATGAATCACAGGGGAGTCATGAGATAGGAATCGTTCAGGGATTGATTCAGATCTGGGCTATTGAGGGTAGGAAACTAAGGCTCTTCAGGAAGACAGCTGGTCATAGCCTTCCAGTGGTCATCTGTTTGCCTCTAGTGATGTATAATAATTGTACATGGTGATATTGGCTTGAACAGCCCTGTCTTGTTAGAAAGACAAGTTAGTCACTAAACTATCAGGCTCCGGTCTCTCTGAATCATGAAGGATTATACCCAGACCTCTGCTAGTCAATATAGGTCCTATAATAGGTCATATGCACAGAATCAATCAATGCATTTGACTTAATTTATATCTTAATTGGTTACAGATGCAAATATGCCATCATGTATTTGGATTTCTATATAACCTGACTAACCAACCTATGAAAGCTGAGATGTACAGTGAGCAGGGCATGACTCCACCATAGCTTTCTGAGTCAGGTCTGGCAGGAGGAAGGGGGTACAGTAAGTGGGGTGTTTGACACGTAGGGAGGGAGCCAAGGCAATACTCCCTCTGCTCTCCCTGTATCCCTGACCTCCACACAGCCCTGTGTAAATCGCACACACACACACACACAGGGTAGAGAGAGGTGATGGAGAAAGACTGGGGGAGGAGACGGGGAGAGAGAGAGAAAATGTCCACGTCATAACATCCAAGCGGTGGTAATTTGGTGTGCGTGGGCTAAGCTAAGCGGTGACTTCATGGCTCATTCGCAATCAAACTCTTAGGTGTCAGGAACACCACAAGAAGAGAGGGATCAAACAGAGGAGAGGGAGAACAGCCCTACTGTTTCAGAGCATTTCCTTTTTCTCCCTCTCAATTCACCCTAATCCCTCTCTCCCCGTCTCTCCGGAGAACAGCTGTACGGTTCCCTCTATCCATTCCCTCCCTCACATCCCTCTATCAATCCCCCTTTCATGTACTCTTCATCTAGATGACTACCCCTCCTTCAGTAAGTTGTTTATCATTTCAGAATGTCCCAAACTAAATTCTGTGCATACTTCCAGTTGGTGGCACAATAGCAGAGAGAATGAGGTAGAAAGAGGAGGCCTACTGCAACATACAGACACGAGAGAGAATCTGACATTCTACATCGACCACTTCCGCTGCCAAACTTCCCCTTCCCTTCCCCAGTACTGTCACATACAGCAGAAACAAGGCTACTGTAGCCGGAACAAACGTTGTCCCACAGGAGAGACGAGAATAGCAGGGAGCAGATATCATCGTGACACCCCTTACATTGCTACTGTGCGTTTAGTGGAGATAAGAGTGAATATTGTCGTGAGGAGTTTCTCTAGCTAGCGAGGGAACGGCTGCATGGAGATGCCATTTTACCCACAAGTCCCTAACGCAATGTGTCTCTCTGGAGGCTTCAATCTCCAAGGTCCCTAAGCTAAGGAAAGGAGGAACACAACAGACAGAGCAGCAATGTGAGGAAGATAGTTTTAGGATTTCTTGTGTTTTGGTAGATAAATACCAAGTGATCCACTTTTCATATTGGGACCAGAGAAAAAGATTTTTCTTATCAATACACCAGTCCTCCATCTTGTTTCTGTACATTCCCTCCCACAGCCACGTCATCCAGTTCATCTTGCTCTCTCTATGGGCTGCATTGTTGATCATTGTTAATATATTTCAAATGATCCAACAGAGGAGAACCAACCACCACCAACTCCTCTGGAAGGAGGACATTTTCATTCATCCTTTCCTTCTTCCATCCCGCTTTCCCTTCCTCCTCCTCTTCCTCTGCCCGTTCTCTCTACACGTACACGGCAGTCCGTGAGATGACCGATCCGTCGCGCTGAGACTCCATGTCGTCGTCAAGGTAACCGCCCATGATTCCATCCTGGTCATGTGATGGGCGGAGCTGCAGGATGGGCCCGCCCTTTCCAAAGTGGTCGTAACTCTCCTCGACGTCGTCGTCCTCCAGTTGGTCAAACTTTCTCCGCTCCGCCTCGTCCAGCTCGCCGCTCAGCAGGATGTCCTGCGCCGTGGCAACCCCCCCCTCACCATGCCCCCCCAGGTGTAGCGGCACGTGGTGATTGGCCTTGGCAGTCAGGCCATCATGGGCGGAGCCCTCCTTGTAGACGTAGATGGGGCTGTTGTTGCCGTCCGCCCCGCTGCCCCCGGCGCCAGCACCTGTTCCGTTCTTGCTCCCCTTCTTGCCGCCACCGAAGATGCGCGACTTTATGTCGTAGGAGCTGGGGTTTTGGTTGCCGCGGTAACCCTGCTGTTGCCGGCGGCTCCGGGTGACCAGGACGGCAATAAGGGCGGCGACGAGGAGGAGGGCCAGAAGGGAGCCAATCACAGCACCTGCCACCACACCTGCATTGGAGGGGACCACAGAGGGTTCTGTAGGAAGGGAGGGAGGGAGGGGAGAGGAGAGAGACAGAGAGAAGAGGATGAGACAGGTGGAGGAAAGCAGATTGAGAAAGAAAGCAGATGGAGGGAAATAAAGGGGAAATAAAGAGGACAAGAGGGAGAGAAGAGGGGTTGGATGATGTCAGCAGTCTGCACTGTATTCCATGTGATGTGTTCTTGCATGTGGGAGTGTGTGTGCTGAGGCTCTAACAGCAGTGTTTAACGTCACTGGAATTTCCTACTCTCCCTCTGAGCTGCTCTTGTCCCCATTCCCTCACAAACACCCTAATAACGTCAGAGCAACATTTCAACAAGGTCTCTGCAACATCAAGGCAACGTGCCAATGACATCTTCTCCTAAACAGTTTGAGGGCAGTGTGCAGGTTCTCTTTAGTCTCAGCCCCCTCACCCACAAAATAGCAGAACGACTGAGCAAAAACAAAAGACGGAGGACGATAAATGGATGGAGGGATGCAGCCAGGGATGAAGGAGAAGAGGATGCGGGTGGTGGTGACTGACAGAGCAAGACAGTAGAATGACAACTCCTGCTTCAAGCTACTATAATGTAAAACAGGAGAGTCAGTCTGCCCTCTCTCCCCTAGCTACTGAACACCCAATTGAGCTCTGTTGTATAAGCCCCGAACGATGTGTGTGTTTTCCCTCAGTTTGGTCATATTGCAAGGCTCATGACTCCAGACACATTGGCAGGTGAGATTCCTAGTTATTTGCTACCACTCTCTACTTCCTCTCCCATTCTTCCTCCATCTACAACACCTTCCTTTCCTCCCTCCCTCCCTCCCTCTCATGTCCGACACACCACCCCCCTCAGCCCTCACTCTCTCTGTTTCTTTCCACACACTGCTCACCTGTACACACAGAGTATGCTTGAGTGCTAGCGCAGAGGACGCTGGAGCAGAGGGCGCTAGCGCAGAGGACGCTAGAGCAGAGGACGCTAGAGCAGAGGACGCTGGAGCAGAGGACGCTAGAGCAGAGGACGCTGGAGCAGAGGACGCTAGAGCAGAGGACGCTAGAGCAGAGGACGCTAGAGCAGAGGACGCTAGAGCAGAGGACGCTAGAGCAGAGGACGCTAGAGCAGAGGACGCTAGAGCAGAGGACGCTAGAGCAGAGGACGCTAGAGTACAGGACGCTAGAGTACAGGATGCTAGAGCGCTAGAGCCCAGGATGCTAGAGCACAGGAAGCTTAAGCGCTAGCGCAGAGGACGCTAGAGCAGAGGACGAGGAGCGCGAGCAGAGTGCGAGGAGCGCGAGCAGAGGACAGCAGAGCGCTAGCAGAGGACAGCAGAGCGCTAGCAGAGGACAGCAGAGCGCTAGCAGAGGACAGCAGAGCGCTAGCAGAGGACAGCAGAGCGCTAGCAGAGGACAGCAGAGCGCTAGCAGAGGACAGCAGAGCGCTAGCAGAGGACAGCAGAGCGCTAGCAGAGGACAGCAGAGCGCTAGCAGAGGACAGCAGTGTTGTGTCCCAAGGTTTCACTAAACAGCTTCCTGTAAAGGAATGCTTCCTCTCCCACGGTGTTTGACATTTTAAACAGCATGGGACAAGCTCTCACCAGCATGATCACACACACCTTATGTTTTACTATCCTTGTGGGGACACAAAATGGATTTCCATTCAAAGTCCAATTTTCCCTAACCCTTAAGCTTAAAATAGCTTTTGTCCTCGTGAGGATGTGGGAAATCTCCCCACCTGAGAATTTTCCTTACACACACACACACACACAGGGGAGACACTTCTCCCAGTCAGACAGTAAACACACTGAGCACAACGCCTTGGGAAGAGCGGTACACAATCCTCTCAATGAAAAATGCACTCACATCTCCCTCGGTCTCACCCCCACAAGGTCAGCCCCCCCCAAATATAAATCAAATGCGTCAGCCAGAGAACCACTCACAAAGTATAGACAACCAATCACTGTCCATGATGCTGAAATTGTCTATACAGCTGCCTATCAAAACGATGATAGGTTACATGCCCTGGCACCACAAAAAGCCTATAGCTTTACTTAATGGATAAATGTTTATTTGGTCGTCATTTTCTCATTTTAAACCTAACATTTCACGATGCTATACACGTTGTTGTAGGGAGTCCATTTAGACTGCTGTCTGGGGGCAAGAATGTAATTACCTGTTCAGTAATTACAAGTTAGAAATTCAAACATTGCAGATGGTCAAATATATGTTTAATACAACAGCATACTAATCAGCAACCAATTGATGTTTTCATTTGATATACAACTGTCCTGTATATCCTACCTGAACCTGCATGACATGAGCCATTCCTCGCAGCTTGGATAGAAAGTTGTTTTGTGTAAAGCCAGTTTATTAATGCAAATCTCTCTTTCCTATGTAGAGGCCTATAGTAGCTCCAGTATGCGGCTGCGTCGGCTTGCATCTTTGTGTGCAAATGTTCTCACCACGGCCTGTAGGTCCAGGTTACAGACCCGACTGTTTCTATACTGAGTATTGACAACCCAGACAGTTTCTTCTGTGACATTGTGCATTATATGTCCATTGCGCTGCACACAATTTAAACTTAGTCTTGAATTGTGCATAGCAAGATAAACCAGAGATAAGGGACTGTTAATATTGCAACCACACAACTCAAATGTCGGTTCACCAGTATGAACATAATCACAACACGCTTTTTTTGTTTGAGCCCTCAAGGACTTTTGTCCGCTCAAGATAAATTTGTTTGCATCTGCCAACTTATTGGCTGTCCAGTATCCAGACGACCTGTCCCAGAGCTTCCTATTCAGTTCATCTCTTTCCGTAACCCGTTGAGTCCGGCAATTAAGGAGATGCTTAAAATCTAGCAGTTCTGCACCACCACTCCCTTCTACCCAGTTCCCCTCCTCTTGCTACGGCAATCAAGCTGTTTATAACCATCCCTGTAACTGTCGCTTCTGTGGAGATGGTTTTCTAAACTAAAACTCATAAAGACCTACTTAAGAAGCATTTAACTCCTGAGTAAGCTCCACTCACTGCACTGGCGCCGTCGTAGCCTTGACAACGGCATTTGTTCACCGATATCCCCTTATACTTTCAATCAGTTCATTTCTTCTTCAAGGCCTGAGGCACTTTGGTCAGTCACATTCTTGAAGGCCAAGAAACAAATGCTTAGCTTCCTAGTACATTAAAAAGATTCTTAATTCCTTTTTAGAGGGTTACTGTCACAATTGTTTATGTCAGACAGGTGCATGGGCCCCCAGAGTTTGTTGGCCCCCAGGGCTGTCCGGCCAAAAAGAAAGAAACAACCCCAGAAAGTACACTATGCATCGCTCAAGCACAAAAACCGCTGGCTGAGGAAAATGATGCTTTTTATAGATTGCATCATGCACGACCATAAGCTCCAAGTAACCGCAAGTAATGAGAGAGATGGGGCGGATATAAAGCCTGCTGCCGCCCGCCTCCTAAATACATGCAGCAGCCCCCCAACGCACACACACACCACTCAGTGGTGCATGGGCATATATTACATCACATCATGGGAGAAGACTGATTGGTTGGTGAGAGAGATGGTGAGTTAGCAGCAGTACTGAATGTGACTTATTGAATAGTCTGGAACAGACCATTTATACAGGTCTCTGGTCTTGATCATGTCTTACTGAGGGGTGGAGGGATGGCAGAGGGCAGTCAGGCCTGGAGGCTGGAGAGGAACAGACTACATTAGATCTGTCGCTCTTCTCTGTACGCATGGCCAGAGACGGACTGACTGACAGACCGGAGGAAAAAGGAGATGCATCCTCTGAAGGGGGGGTGACACCACTACAGGGGAATATGTGAAATAGGAAGGTTCCAGGTTAACTCATTAAGAGGGGCTGATTTGGACGGGAATGGGGGAAACGGAAAGGAAAAAGGTTTGTCTGAACAGGTGGGAAGGATTTTGATGTGACACCAGTGCATGGGAATATTGGAGAGACCAGCTCTGGAGACAGTGGTGATGGCAGAAAGTGGGTTAGCTAACTGCGGCGGAGCAGGATCCAGTGCAGGATCAGTGGAGCTAAGCAGTGATTAAGAGAGCCGGTATTTAAGAGAAGGGGAGACCAGCTCAGCAGGATGAAAGAGAGAGATAGGGTAAGGGGGATGAGAGAGCGGTATGAGAGAGAAAGGAAGGGAGATGGAGAGAGAGAAAGGATGGGATGAGAGGGAGAGGGGTGAGAGTGGAGAGAGGAAGAATGAGACACAGGGTGAGAGGGAGATAGAGGGGAAATGGAGACTGCCTCAGTGCTGTGGGCTGGGATTTGAGAGAGAGACAGAGAGAGGGGGTCACAGAGAGGGCTAACGGCATGTCTCTCCACTGACCACAGATCAGTACAGCGCTGTAGGAGTCTGATAGGAACACTGACAGAGGACCGGACCAGGGGCAGGGACACAACACAGACAGATCCCAGGTCAGCTCGTAACCCTGTGCAGGGCTCTCTGCGTCAGTTGTCACACAGCTGGGGGCAGGACAGGAGCAGCAGCAGGCCAGGAGCCTGCTCTAGCCTGGTCCAGACGCTGGCCATTTCACGGCCACGGCCCGTCAGCCCTGGTTGGACACAGCTCCATCTGTATTCACACTACCTCTCTCTCCGTCTCAGTCTTTCTCTGTGTGGGCCTGCACTCAGTTCATTCATCCTCCTTTTTACTGTCTTTCTCACTGAGGGGGAATGACAGGAGAAAATATTAGAAGAGGGAGATGACAGGACAAGGGGAGGGGAGTAGAGCTGACATGGTAAAAATCTGTTGTTCTGCTCCTGAGCAAGACAGTTAACCCACTGTTCCCAGGGGCCGATGACGTGGATGTCGATTAAGGCAGACCCCCGCACCTCTCTGATTCAGAGGGGTTGGGTTAAATGCGGAAGACACATTTCAGTTGAATGCATTCAGTTGTACAACTGACTAGGCATCCACCTTTCCCTATAGCAGGAGAGAGCAGATGAATGGCGAGGGAGTAAGAAGGAAAGAATTTAGGGGTGATGGACCAGAGGAGAGAGAGGGAGGACAGGAAATCATTCTGGGAGACCCGAAAGGACAGCAGAGTTTATGGGAGACAGGATGGTGAGGGGGAGGAGAGCGAGGACAGAAGAGAGGGAGTTAAGGAGAAGCAGCCAGGAGCTGAAGCAGCAGAGGCCAACTGATCCGCTCAGAGAGGAGAGAAAGACTACACACTCACAGCACTGTCAGCCTGCTCGCTCTCACACACACTAATCAGAGAGAGAAAATGGAGGGGGTGATAGTGGTAGAGAAGAAGCAGTGCCATAGATTCCCATAGGGGTTTTAAATGGCATCAGCATCCTGTTCCCCTCTCACCCCCTCCTTATTCTAAAAGCAGTCACTTTCACTCTCTACCTTCTACCAACCCTTCCCCTTTCTCACTCTCTCCATCTCACTCATTCAATCACCCCTTTTTCTCCCTCCTCCCACCCCCCAGCCCTTTCTCCATACCCAGCCCTGTAAAACCCTGTGGGACTGCATGGGGACGTCCGTTATGTTCCAGAGAGATGCTAGTGGCCCATCAGAGAGAACACATTAGTACCATGGGAAGGTGAAGGACGGAGCGGGGGAGGTGAGGGACGGAGCGGGGGAGGTGAGGGACGGAGCGGGGGAGGTGAGGGACGGAGCGGGGGAGGTGAGGGACGGAGCGGGGGAGGTGAGGGACGGAGCGGGGGAGGTGAGGGACGGAGCGGGGGAGGTGAGGGACGGAGCGGGGGAGGTGAGGGACGGAGCGGGGGAGGTGAGGGACGGAGCGGGGAGGTAGAGGAGTGGTGGCTTTTAAAACATTCACTAGTGAATTGCCCTTTTTCTCCATTTGTCCTGCATTCCCCCGTGGCAGCACAAAACGACTACAGGTAAAGTGCATATCAGGGCGGCGGAGAGAGAGAGCGCAAGGTGGAACTCGTGGAGGGGATCGATGGACGGAGTGTTATTTATTTAAACTGCGCGGTCGACAGAACATCTCTTTCAAGTGGTGTAGTGGTTGTCTAGTCACAGTACACAACAAGGAGATAGCAAGGTTTAGTATCAGTCCAGTCAAATGCAAACCGTACGCTCAAACAAACCCTGCCAGTGTGTGGAGACCTGAAACGGTCTCTGATGATGATGCAATCCATTCTACCAGTAGATGAACAGACGAGTAGAGCTCAAACATCACAGCTAGGATCCATAGATATGAACAGAAGGAGAGGATTGCATGCAAACAAGGAGGGATGGGTGATAAGGTTTCAAAGAGTAGAGGATGGATAGATGGAAAACCCAAACGGAGGAAGAGGCCCAGTAAACTGCCCCCCAACCACTAACCCCAGGGACAGAGCATGCTTCTCTCCCTGACTACAGACAAGCATCGCCACACCCTCTGTGTGTGTGTGTGTGTGTGTGTGTGTGTGTGTGTGTGTGTGTGTGTGTGTGTGACCCAGCATGCCTGCATGTGTAGTAAGTGTGTTTTCAGGTGTGTGTCCAGGTGTGTTTGTAGCATAGCATGCACATGTGTATGATTACAGTCATTTCAGGTGTGTGTGGACTCACCTCGGACCATAACAGTGACCTGGTCCTTGCCGGTGCCCAGGCGGTTCTTGACCTCACAGACGAAGGTTGTGTTGACCTGCTCGTCCACCTTCAGCACGGTCAGCACATTTTCTTTTACCTGCACTGTGTCTGGCATCTGACCGGACATACTGGGGGTAGAGGGAGAGGAGGAGGAGAGGGTGGAAAACATAAGTATTGGAACCTAGCCCAGATCTCCCTACTTCCAAATGACCTTTTCATACCTAGAAAAAGGTAATACAAGTAAGTGATTATGGAGGAGCCAGTCAGGACACTGCATGGCTTATTGATTCTACTGGGGTTAAACTCCACTATGGAAAGTTACACCATTTTTCCATCATCAAGATAAGAGTCCAGTGGCTGTCGAGTTGATCATTATTATCTGTGGTTTATAGTGGCCTGTGGATAGAGTGATAATTAAAGAAGGAGAGAGAGAGAGAGACCGGGATACAGACGGACAAAGAGACCGGCCGACGGATAGATACTCACGTTTTCCATATGATGGTGGTAGGGATGGGGTTGGCAGTAGCCTGACAGGTCAGAGCCACGTTGGTCCGACCCATGTACCAGTTATTATCATAGCCCACGATGGTCACCTGTGGGGGGTCTGAGAGAGAGAGGTTAATTAGTGGGACTTCCTACAGAGAGAAAATAATTATATTCGGATGCATATTCATGACAACATTAAAAAGGTCTGAGAATACGCTCTGCATGAGTAAGTGTGTGTGTGTGTGTGTGTGTGTGTGTGTGTGTGTGTGTGTGTGTGTGTGTGTGTGTGTGTGTGTGTGTGTGTGTGATACATGTGTGCACCAGTGTGTGCAGTGGCCTTACATTCGATGGCCAGTTTCATCAGGAAGCTCTCAGGCTTCCCCTGGGTTCGATGGGACACCAAACAGCTGATGTCTTTGCCATTGTCTGCTGCTGTGGGAACCAGCATGTACTGGCTGGATACCGTCACAGTGTTGTCAGCGGCCGTCGTAGAGGCGGAGGTAGCGTTGCCGTTGACAGCCGTCACCCATGCGATCTGAGCAGCAGGACGACCGTCGGCCGACTCACAGCGGGCCACGGCAACTGGCTTGGCTCCCGCGGCGACAGTGGAAGCTATCACTGTTACCCCGGAGGCAGAGTTCCTGGGTTTGGCTGATGAAGGGAAGAGAGAATAATTAATGAATACCAATCTTGATAAACGACTAGACCGGCGAAAACAAGACAGACCTCTCCCCCCCTCTCCATATGGCTGTTGAATGTGAGTAGAGCAATCAGGACAAGAGCCGACACCAAGCATGACAAGCAGCCGGATCAATAAACGCCCGAGGGGAGAGAGGGGAGCTGCGCCCAGGTTAGAGCAATGATTCTAATGCATTAACAGAAACACAATTGCTCTGACAATACCACTTCTAATAGCAATTAAGCTGCATGGACAGGGTAGAGGTCAGAGGTGGACGAGAGCACTTACACAGATACATAATAGAACATGGATACACACACACAGTCTAGGGAAACAGAACACACACAGTCTAGGGAAACAGAACACACACAGACAGTCGTACCGAGCATGACGAGGGAGGTGACGCCCTGTTCGTTGCCGCTGGGGTAGGTGGCGTATTCACAGATGTATTTCCCCTCGTCAGTCATCTTGACGTCCGAGATCTGGATGGAGGGGTTGTTGAGGGAGGGGGGTACCGTCGTGAAGCGGACCCGCCCCTTCAGGGGAGATGTGGGGTAACTTGCCCCAAAGGTAGGGTGGTACACGGCGATGTTGAGCCGCTCGCCCTCCTTCGGCTCATAGATCCAGGACACCTGCGTAGTAGAGTCAAGTTCATTCATTCAAATATTACACAACCTGTCAAATGGGGAAAAGGGGTCAATAAATAACAGCGACTCTTACTCTTTTCTTTGTGAACATGTATTACTATCTTTGATTTAATTTTTTTAATCCTTTATTTAACTAGGCAAGTCAGTTAAGAACAAATTCTTATTTACAATAATGGTCTACCAGGGAACAGTGGCTTAACTGCCTTGTTCAGGGGCAGAACGACAGATGTTTTACCTTGTCAGCCCGCGGATTCGATCTAGCAACCTTTCGGTTACTGGCCCAATGCTCTAACGACTAGGCTACCTGCCGCCCCACTACTGTAGATAAAAGCTTTCAAATCAAATAGCATATCAGACAATCCATGTACAGTGCACGTACACTTGGATGATCAAGGACAAAGTGTCTTAATAATAATGTAGAATTTTCTCTTGTTAATGGTCATGAATGGCCATGAGTTCCTGTATGTGTGTGTGTGATCATTTAGGCCTTTCTTCTCATGTTGTAGAAACATATATATTTGTCTACATACGAGTTCCTGTCTGACACTGACCTGTGTGAGCTGTATCCCTCCAGGGTCTGTGAAGGCACACCTCAGGTTGACCGCCTGGCTGGGGTAGGACATCACTTCCGGTTCAACCTTCACCCGCTGAGACAACGCCCCTGGGAGGAAGAGGAGAGGACGTTAGAGCACCTTCCTGTTTTCCCCTCACTGTTCTTTGTCAGGGGCCATGAAGGAAAGGTGAGTAGGAGAGGAAGCTTGTTGGCACTATTGGGACCAGGCCCTAGTCTGTCCGATGACCGATTATAGTTCTGTGGAATCGTCTGGTACACCATTAAGACTACCTACAGTAAGCAAGTAGGTCAACGCTCCAGGAGTCTGCTAGAGGGGTGTGTGTGTGTGTGTGTGCGCGAGCACATGTAGTGATGAGAAAAAAGCCCAGTCTGCTCCACACAGGTCATAAATCATTTGGATTGCTTATGCTTTTCTAGAACCAGCTATTTACTCTGGGCATCCACACACACACACACACACACACACACACACACTGTGTACAGGGATTGGTGTGTGTTTGTGTACATGTTGTCCTACATTATCAGGACCACAACATACTGACAAGTCACCAGAAGGTGTCTTTCGTGCATGTCTGCGTGAAGATGTAATTAACTGTATGAATGAGTGTGCATCGGTGTGTGTGTGTGTGTGTCTGGTCTACCTGTTCTAGGTAAAGACAAATTATCTGCTGCGACACACCTGTCAATGTTTACCAACATTTCGCTCTCTCTCTCTCTGCGTGTGTGTGTGTTCCCATATTGTGCAGCCACAGGCTTCTTAACATGATGCACACACCCACGTGATTGATACAGAAATCAATTTTAGCATCATAACTGGTTCTACTGGTTTGTTCATCCTCTCTGAGTGGAGAAACAGAAACTAGAGAAGGTGGGGTGGAAAACACACCATCCCTATAGAGACACGAGTCAAAGGCCAGGACTGACGGTCTTCTCTGGTGGTGGTGATGAGAAACCCACACAGCCTACCTCTGCTACCATGGTCTTTAAACAGGAAGAGAGAGAGAAAAGATAGCGAAAGAAAACAAGCAAGGCATTTCCTAGAATTACCCACCGTCACTCCCAGCACCAACCCAATGTCAGACTCCAACCACAAAATAACCCTTCTGCAACCACAGAACCTCTTTACAACCACCTGGAGACTCTGCTGCCAGGATGGAAGAGCCAGAAGCACTGGTATTCCCCTCATGAGGGGGGAAGGGTTCAGAATCTGAGTGTTCTAGCTGGATCCTGGTGCCTCTCCAGACCTTGAAGACCAGTGTGTATTGTGTCCTAGTGTAGGGGCCTACTGCTGTGTGATCTAGGTGTTTGTGAGGGATCAGGCAGCAGCCTCACTTCAATCCACCTGCAGCAGATAGACCAACTACAGATTAGCTCTGGGACCTGCTCGGCTCTAGTGAGGGAAGGAGGGAGGGCTATTGAAACCCAGGATTGCTCGTCTCCACTGGGGAGTATTAATTGAGTCAACCTTGCACGCCACAGGTCATTACACAGACCTGTATTGATGTGTGCGCGCGCACACACACTTTGTAATCCCAGGAAGGAAGTAAGGCAGGTAGAAAGCCCAGAGGGACAGGGCCGAGGAAAGCCTGCCTGCTGTCAGTCACAGACAGAGCAATAAGAGGAAAACCAACCCAGTTTAACTCTCTCCAAGATGAGAGGGGGATGAGAGGAGAGGAATGGTTTGAGACATCCAACCCCCCCAGTGATATAAATATAACCCACTCCCTGAAATGACTAACCCCCCAGGATTGTAGACTATCATTAGAACGACAAGGGTTGACTTGATTATTTATGGTGTGTGTGCTGTGTTGCTAAGGTAAGGATGCCTTAAACAGAAAACTAATATTAAGGAGGACAAATTCAAATGAAATATATATAAGAGATCGAGAGAGAGGGTCGAAGTCTGGAACCAACAAGACCCTGTACATCATCTACCCCCAAGCCATAAGACTATTTTAGAAGTTTGTTTAAATCAGCTTCTTGATATATCACACCAGTCAGGTGGCTGGATTATCTTGGCAAAGGACAATTGCTCACTAACAGGGATGTAAACAAATTTGGCCACAATTTTTCAGAAATAAGCTTTGTGTGTGTATGTAAAAATTCTGGGATCTTTTATTTTAGCTCATGAAACATGGGACCAACACTTTACATGTTGCATTTATATATTTTTTTGTAGTTAACCAATAGCTACCCGGAGTTACTGCATGTACCTTTTGTGTGCGAACTCTTGACTCATCACATACGCTGCTGTTACCGTTTAGTCTATCCTGTTGCCTAGTCCCTTTTCTCCCTCTCTGCATTGTTGGGAAGGGCCTGTTAGTAAGAACTTCAGTTTGTCACATGCTTGGTTAACAACAGGTGTAGACTAATAACATTTGATTTGGGTTGAAGGGTAGAGGAGAGAGGAGACAGTTGGAGGGTAGAGGAAACAGAAGAGACAGTTGGAGGGTAGAGGAAACAGAAGAGACAGTTGGAGGGTAGAGGAAACAGAAGAGACAGTTGGAGGGTAGAGGAAACAGAAGAGACAGTTGGAGGGTAGAGGAAACAGAAGAGACAGTTGGAGGGTAGAGGAAACAGAAGAGACAGTTGGAGGGTAGAGGAAACAGAAGAGACAGTTGGAGGGTAGAGGAAACAGAAGAGAAGAGACAGTTGGAGGGTAGAGGAAACAGAAGAGAAGAGACAGTTGGAGGGTAGAGGAAACAGAAGAGAAGAGACAGTTGGAGGGTAGAGGAAACAGAGAAAGAGACGGTTGGAGGGTAGAGGAAACAGAGAAAGAGACGGTTGGAGGGTAGAGGAAACAGAAGAGACAGTTGGAGGGTAGAGGAAACAGAAGAGACAGTTGGAGGGTAGAGGAAACAGAAGAGACAGTTGGAGGGTAGAGGAAACAGAAGAGACAGTTGGAGGGTAGAGGAAACAGAAGAGACAGTTGGAGGGTAGAGGAAACAGAAGAGACAGTTGGAGGGTAGAGGAAACAGAAGAGACAGTTGGAGGGTAGAGGAAACAGAAGAGACAGTTGGAGGGTAGAGGAAACAGAAGAGACAGTTGGAGGGTAGAGGAAACAGAAGAGACAGTTGGAGGGTAGAGGAAACAGAAGAGACAGTTGGAGGGTAGAGGAAACAGAAGAGACAGTTGGAGGGTAGAGGAAACAGAAGAGACAGTTGGAGGGTAGAGGAAACAGAAGAGACAGTTGGAGGGTAGAGGAAACAGAAGAGACAGTTGGAGGGTAGAGGAAACAGAAGAGACAGTTGGAGGGTAGAGGAAACAGAAGAGACAGTTGGAGGGTAGAGGAAACAGAGAAAGAGAAGGTTGGAGGGTAGAGGAAACAGAAGAGACAGTTGGAGGGTAGAGGAAACAGAGAAAGAGAAGGTTGGAGGGTAGAGGAAACAGAAGGGACAGTTGGAGGGTAGAGGAAACAGAGAAAGAGAAGGTTGGAGGGTAGAGGAAACAGAGAAAGAGAAGGTTGGAGGGTAGAGGAAACAGAAGAGACAGTTGAAGGGTAGAGGAAACAGAAGAGACAGTTGAAGGGTAGAGGAAACAGAAGAGAAGAGACTGTTGGAGGGTAGAGGAAACAGAAGAGAAGAGACTGTTGGAGGGTAGAGGAAACAGAAGAGAAGAGACTGTTGGAGGGTAGAGGAAACAGAAGAGAAGAGACTGTTGGAGGGTAGAGGAAACAGAAGAGAAGAGACTGTTGGAGGGTAGAGGAAACAGAGGAAGAGAAGGTTGGAGGGTAGAGGAAACAGAAGAGACAGTTGGAGGGTAGAGGAAACAGAGAAAGAGAAGGTTGGAGGGGTGGAGAGAGAGAGAGAACAGAAGCTGCGTGTCAGTCAGTGCTGCTCTACTTTACTTCAGTTTACCGCCTAAAGGATGGGTGACAACACACACACCAATACAAATACCAACACGTACACAGATTTAGCATCTAAAAGTAGCACATCAATGTTCAAGTCGGCATCCTAAGTACTGTCACCAATCATTATGTCTCTCCCTCTCTCACACCCTATGAACAGTGACACCCCTGCTATATTAACCCCTTCCTCTCGGCGCTCTGCCTGACATTTACATATTTCCCACCATGCCTTTGCTGGAGGGAAAACGGATCCGAAAAGGAGGAGAGGTGTGCCGGGAGGATGGAAGGATGAGAGGAGGAGAGACAGCTAGGAGATGTCAAAGTGAAGCAGGATGAGTGGACAGCAAGAGAGAGCGGGGATGAAAGGTTGAAAGAGAGAGAGGGTGAGAGAGACTGACAAAGGGAGAGAGCAGGGTGAGAGTGATGAGTGAAGGAAGGGACATGAGGGAAGAATGGATAGAACAGGGTACAAGGACTGGAGGGGGAGGGGAAAAGGGAGAAGCAATAAACAAGGTTGATGAGCGACAGAGAGAAAGAGAAGAGCGGGAGACAGGAGATAGAAAGGGAAAGGGAGAGAAATAAAGTAGGAGAGATGTTGAGAATGAGAGCAAGAACAGGAGAGGGAATCAGTGCATGGAGAGATGAATGACAGAAAGAAAGAGGAAAAGGGAGAGGGGGAGGTATGGAGCAGTAAAGGAGAGCAAAGGTAGACGACATACACTTGACCTTGAGAGAAAATGAGGACTGTCTCAGAATAGAGAGAGGGCAGAGAAACAGTGGGAGTATGACACACACACAGACACCATTTGAACAGCCGTGGCTTTAAAGGGAACATACGCCTATTACCCTTCCCCTGCTTGTCTGCCTCCCTGCCTGCTTGTCTGCCTCCCCCCACGCCCGCTTGCCTGCCTCCCCGCCCGCTTGCCTGCCTCCCCGCCCGCTTGCCTGCCTCCCCGCCCGCTTGCCTGCCTCCCCGCCCGCTTGCCTGCCTCCCCGCCCGCTTGCCTGCCTCCCCGCCCGCTTGCCTGCCTCCCCGCCCGCTTGCCTGCCTCCCCGCCCGCATGCCTGCCTCCCCGCCCGCTTGCCTGCCTCCCCGCCCGCTTGCCTGCCTCCCCGCCCGCTTGCCTGCCTCCCCGCCCGCTTGCCTGCCTCCCCGCCCGCTTGCCTGCCTCCCCGCCCGCTTGCCTGCCTCCCCGCCCGCTTGCCTGCCTCCCCGCCCGCTTGCCTGCCTCCCCGCCCGCTTGCCTGCCTCCCCGCCCGCTTGCCTGCCTCCCCGCCCGCTTGCCTCCATGTTGGTTTGACTGTTTACCTGCCTGCCTGTCTACTTAACTCCCTCTATCCCTGCCTGCCTGCTGCTTACCTGAATCAGTGTGTGACTGAGTGAGGGAGTGAGGCTGATGGCTAATGGTTCTCTTGTCCTCTGTCTGATGGTCATTGTGATGCAGCACAGTTCATCTCCAGCCCCAAAGAGGCCAGTTATTTACAGAGTAACACCACATCCCCAGTACTCACTAGACCATTTACTGGCCAAAACAAGCATTCAGCCAACTGTCTAATGCCATACAGGTTTAATCCTCAAACAGTATTCCCTGCTGTGTGTGCTCTAGTCAAGTCCTGTTCAGTTGGGAGGAAACTGAAAACATTTGGAAATTGAGTAAAGCAGGGAGGTTCAACCTGCATGTGTCCAATAAGAACAACGAGTTGTTTTCCACTGCTAAACATTGTGCTGTGATGTATCCTACTGAGAATGGCCTTGTACATTAGCCCCTGTGCTACCCTGTTCTCCCCAGAGCTCTGTGGTGGTCCATTTGTTCAATCATCCTGGACCTTGATTTATTTCATTAGCTACATTATCTGCTGCACTCCCTCTGGTATTCAACCAAACACATTTAGTCTTTTAGTTCCTCAGTGTGATCCTGTGGGCTGGCCAGTGGTTGGTCTCTGGGCTTGGAGCCAAATAACCTGCATCTCTGCAAGTACTCTGACTGCCATTGTGTCACTGACATCCATCACAGATGGCACCTATTCCCGATATAGTGTGTATTTAGAGCCCTGTGGGCCATGGTCAAAAATAGCGCACTACATTGGGAATAGGGTACTATTTGGGACAAAGCCTGTGACTGGGCTAATAAAGTAGTCTAATAAGTAGTTGCTGCTGTAGGCTGTGTGGTGGCGAGGGAGAACATACATTAGCCTTTGTGCCTTCTGGTCTAGGAGAATAACAGCCTTGATACAGGCTACAGTGGTAGAATCTACAGTAACTGTGTATAATGGCCGGCATTTGCCCTCTAAACTACACACTCTTATCTCAAAGTAACAGCAGAATTGGGCTGCTGTGTAGTCGGTACAGTATCTCTACTTGAAGTGAAGCCTCAAAAAAAGTGAAGGTCTGAATACATTCCGAATGCACTGTAGTGCACTACTGACCAGCGCCCCTTTACCCATATAGGGAACTACATGTGGAATAGGGTGTCATTTGAGGCACAGCCTATTGTTGTAGTGTATCTAAATGTATCCTTCCTGTGTATTGATTATCTGGTGATGTAGTGGGCTGAGAGAAGGTCAATGAGAGGATGGGCCATGTTTCACTCTCCACTTCCTCTCCTGTTGTAAGCTTGTCAAACGCCTGCCCTGCCCGTTGCTGTCCTAGCTAACGTGCTGACCAGACCGCACGCGCATGTTGATTCTGCCCACCCACACCAGACACGATCAGGACGAACTCTGAACCAACTATATTCATTTGGGGACAGGTCGAAAGCATTAACACCTGTACTGTAGACAATAAGTCATAACTTTAGTCAACTGTTTCTTCAGCAAATTAAACATCCACAGAGACATTCATATTTCAAAAAGGAGGTTGACAGTGCATGTCAGAGCAAAAACCAAGCCATGAGGTCGATGGAATTGTCCATAGAGCGCCGAGACAGGACTGTGTCGAGACACAGATCTGGGGAAGGGTACCAAAAATAAAAATAATAATAATAATTTCTGCAGCATTGAAGATCCAAGAACACAGCGGCCTCCATCATTCTCAAATGGAAGAAGTTTGGAACCAAGACTCTTCCTAGAGCTGGCTGCCTGGACCAAACTGAGCAATTGGGGGAGAAGGGTCTTGGTCAGAGAGGTGATCAAGAATCCAACGGTCACAGTGACAGAGCTCCAGAGTTCCTCCGTGGAGATGAGAGAACCTTCCACAAGGACAACCATCTCTGTAGCACTCCACCAATCAGGCCTTTCTGGTACAGTGGCCAGACGGAAGCCACTTCTCAGTAAAAAAAGGCACATGACAGCCCGCTTGGAGTTTGACAAAAGGCACCTAAATGACTCAGACCATGGGAAACAAGATTCTCTGGTATGATGAAACCAAGATTGAACTCTTTGGCCTGAATGCCAAGCATCACGTCTGGAGGAAACCTGGCACCATCCCTACGGTGAAGCATGGGTGGCAGCATCATGCAGTGGGGATGTTTTTCAGCAGCAGGGACTGGGAGACTAGTCAGGATCGAGGGAAAGATCCTTGATGAAAACCTGCTCCAGATTGCTCAGGACCTCAGTCTGGGGGTGAAGGTTTACCTTCCAACAGGACAACGACCCTAAGCACACAGCCAAGACAAAGCAGGAGAGGCTTCGGGACAAGTCTCAATGTCCTTGAGTGGCCCAGCCAGAGCCCCGACTTGAACCCAATCGAACATCTTCGGAAAGACCTGAAAATATCTGTGCAGCAACGCTTCCCATTCAACCTGAAAAAGCTTGAGAGGATCTGCAGAGAAGAATGGGAGAAACTCCCCAAATACAGATATGCCAAGCTTGTAGCATCATACCCAAGAAGACTCAAGGCTGTAATCGCTGCCAAAGGTGCTTCAACAAAGCACTGAGTAAAGAGTCTGAATACATAAATGTGATTCGTTTAAAAAAATATATTTGCTAAAATAAAATTCTTCATCATTATGGGGTATTGTGTGTAGATTGATGAGGGGAAGAAACAATAATACATTTTAGAATAAGGCTGTAACGTAACACGTGGAAAAAGTGAAAGGGTCTGAATACTTTCTGAATGCACTGTACACACATTTTTTTTTTTAAATTTTTTAAAGGTTGTCATCTGAGATTGGCACACACGTCACCCAATGGATAAATATTTAGTCATATATAGACTATTCAGAGACCAATCCAGTAGTGAGGTTGCATGGGTTCTAAGTCAGGTGAAAGTCTCTCTCTCAGGGCAAAGTGACTAGGCAACAGGATAGATAATACACAGTAGCAGCAGCGTATGTGGTGTCTGTGTGGGGCATCATGTTGTGTATATGGGCATGTGTGCTCCCCCTGTCTGTTTGCATACCAAAGCTTGTTTACATGCTTTGTATTAGAGTTTGTTCTGTAGAAAATATGTTAACATTTCCACACAAAAAGTCAAGTTTGTTACTTAATTACACAAAAACTAAAAAACATTTCAATAGTTAGTATGCCTCCAACTGAAATGCCTTCCAGCAGGATCTGACAGGGGCCTCCAGTCCCTTTAACTGCAGAAACCCCAGAAGGAAATTACAGACTAAATGTATTACATGCTGTATCTCTGGATTTCCACCCTTCCCTCTCTCCTTGTCCATCTATCTCTCCCTCCATCCCCACCTTCTCACCAGTTGTGCACATACCAGAGAGCAGAAGGTCAATTCTGGTCCAGTGAGTTTGTTTGGATGGAGTGATCATTATAGAGGCAGACTTTGAATAAGCTCCACCCCAAATGGCACCCTATTCCCTAAATACAGTAGGGCACTACTTTTGACCAGGGCCCATAGGGCATGCATCATATGACTGAGTGCAGCCATACAGTAGCTGAATTTAATTTCAACAGTAGTGCACTAAATGTCCAGAGTAGCGTAGTCTCCTAACAAGGGGTATACCTACTAACATACAGTACTGAACATTGACATGGTTTTGTACCATTCTGTACAGTACATACTACATCATTTAAGGAGGTGCAGGCAAAGAAAAAGCCCAGTACTCAACTAAACAAAAAAAAGATTTGCATAGAAACATGCATACCCATTCAACTCAAGCGGGTGCACACACACGGCGAGGCCCAGGCAGGCTCTCTCGTCTCTACAGGGGCTGAATTATTAATTTCCTTGTGAAAAAGAGCACAGCGGTCTCCTCTTCTCATACCTCCATTAATGATAGAGAGAAACATTTACACTGGGGGGGGGGGGAACAATATCAAGAAAGAGAACGGATTTGTGACTCCAGAGAGACTACAGGAGGATGAAAATGTGGTTGTGTTGTGGGCTTTTGTCTGGTTGTTGGCCTGTTCAGGCCCCATAAAGACAACACATGGTTGTTTACAGAGAACAGAGAGTACACTGCTCTCCTCAGCCAAATATACTGCTGCTACTGCATGACTCAGTCTCTCTGCTGTTATACTGCTACAGTCTCGATGGATGTGTGGACCCGGGTCAAACGTAGTGCACTATAAAGGGAATAGGGTAGCATTTGGGACACATCCGACTGCTACAGTACAGTCCACCTCTCCTCTGGGACTGTCTGGCCATAACAGCTTTGTTCTATACCCACCTTATTTCAGTCCAGGTCCTCCCTCTCTCGCACACGTTATCCTTCTAGCTTTGGTCTATCCTTGTTCATCTGGTTCTGGCCTAGTCTTCTCACTCCACCTCATTCCAACCAAAACCTCCCCAAGGAGATCCTAACTAACACAAACCAGACCTCAGATCAGTGTCAGGGGAAACTTCCTGTAGTAACCCCTAAACACAGATTCGGGATCAGTTTCTCAAACTTCCCTGATCTCTTTTTAATTCTAGCCTTGTCCTACACCTCTTTAGCGAGTCTAGCAGGCTGCCAGCTTCAGCAAAAAAAACAGGCCGACATCCCTCTCAGCCAGTGTCTGTCGTCTGCCACTATCTCACCTCCTCAGCCCCAGAATAGAGTTACCATCAATTATACAGGTCTAGGATCACAGGGAGTGGCAGGTGATCAGGTAGACACACGCTACACCAGACAGGAACTTCTCCAAAAGGTTTTTAAGTTATGGACATAAATATACACAATTGCAACTTTATCAAGTGCTGGCCTTTTGTACTACTCAAAACTGTCTGCATTCTATGTGTGTGTGTGTGTGTGTGTGTTTCAGGAGAGACTCCATCACTCCTGAGCAGTGTAACAATGTGCCTATAACAAGGGGATACACCTCAGTTCACACCTCGTCGACAACACAAACAGCGGTGTTGCCGCACTCCCTTGTTGCCATCGGTTACGTTCAACTTTAATTCACCTTGGGACGTTTCCCAGCTGCTCTTTCTGCTTTTGTTAGAGCTGTCACTCAAACCTAATTACACACGCCCATTGGTCGCCGTCGTGGCTTGAAAGGCTCCGTCCCCCAATCAAAGACACGGGAGACCAATCCAATTACTGATACTTTTAGAGGATTCAAAGAGTGTACATCAGGAGGTAGACAACCCTGGTCCTGGAAGACAACCCTGGTCCTGGAAGACAACCCTGGTCCTGGAAGACAACCCTGGTCCTGGAAGACAACCCTGGTCTGGAAGACATAGGCACTTCATGTTTTTTAACTGACCTGGAAGACCAGGTGTCTTGAATTTAGGCAATCACTGAACAGATCAATTAGCTAAGTTGGTCAGGGCTGTGTTCAGTATAGAAAAACATAATAGAACGTTCTATTGAAGTGAAACAGTGCAGGACTGAACAACCAGTTAAACAGGGAGGAGTTGGGAGTTCAAAATGCACCGCTGCCCTTTAAATACGTCAGTCATTACTTCAAGACCCGACACACCTACCGAACGGAGAAAACCTCTGAGTCCATTCAAGAACATTTTGGGAAAACGTGTCGTTCAGTAGAAACCGTTCCACAACATAGCACATATTCTAGCTAACTACACGCACCCCTGGTGTAGTGCCTAGTTGGAACAAAATCCTGGAGTACCTGCAGAACACAAGGAACAGGGTTACCTACCCCTGGTGTATGTGATATGTATAGTGCATTAAACCACAATCTGTCTGATTGGATCAGGACTCATGCATCAAACCAATGCCTGACCATATGGCTGGCTAACAAAACGCTGACTGAGGGACAGGGTAGTGAACACTTGGTCAGATATTATCAGCTGATCGACTACATCAGAACAGCTGAGGACGACTCGGGCCTAAATTAGAAAGCTAGCCTGTTGGAATGAATCACTGCTGACAAGCAAGGGAGGCGGAAGAAGAGAAGGAGAGAGAGAGAGAGAGAGAGAGAGAGAGACAGACAATGTGAGACACACCAAGAGGCCAAGAGAGAGAGAGACGCACAAAGGGGTAGAAAGATTCTTTGTGAAGGAAGTAACAGAACAGTTCCATTGTCCTGCTGTTTCTCTCAGGTATGTTAGGACCAGCAGACAGATGGGTTCCCTCCTGCCATTGTTCCATTCTGAATAGGTGGCAGGTCACATGAAACCCAGCTAAAGTGAGAAGAAGAGAGGGATGGAGTAAGAGAGAACACAGCCTCTCTTCCTGTATGATCATAAACTGGGTTTAAATAGGAGCTTTAGTTTACATTGTAAGAGAGAATGGTGTGAACCAACCAACAGTCATGTCCTATAGCGCTTTCAAATCTAACACCTCTACAGCACAAATAGGGAGTTGGTATATTACCTACGTCACCATGGTGACTGGCGCTGTGAACACTGTGTCCATCGTGAGCTAGCGAGTTTAAACAGTGTTGTTACTAAAGTGCTCCAAACGTTACTACATCACTGAGGGTTTATTAAAGCAACAATCATTGAGTGGACATTTACCTGCCTCTCTTTGGGCTTTGCACACTGATCTAAGGCAATGGCAGCTCTCTGAAGATCACACAGGAACAATAGTGCACACGATTACACACAGTCACACACCATCAGGCAGGAACAGTCACCCATCTACCAGTCATTACAGTTGGGAGGGGCTGCCTTTGTTGACTTGTCTATTCTGTTAAGATTAGAGGGATGGATAGAGATGGGAGAGGAGAGATAGGATGGGGAAATAGGACACGGTCCCTAAATAGACCCTCTCTCATGGCCCTCCCAGTCCCAGTCATGCTCTGATGCCCTACTACCACAGGACCCATAGTCATCAGACTGTAATCAGTAACACACAGACAGAGGGACAGACAATTGAGGCTCTATTGTGTTGTAGCCTAATCCACCTTTCACTGTGTCATTTCTGTTCAAAAAATGCAAAGATGCTCCACCCCCAAACCAAGACCTGAAACTATTCATTCCGTTATCACAACGTGTTCTAATTTTGTTCACTAAAGGATGGGAACTCTTTTTAATTCTGACATTGGTATCAACGTTGAGTTCTGATTTGGGCCAGAGGACATCTTTATGAAAAGGAATGCGAGGGGATTTTTTATTTTTTTTTAATCATCACACAAACACACATTGTCATCTCAAGCTATAACATACAGAGTCCAGTAGAATGGGTGGGTTAGTTCCCATCTAGTGGACAACATTCCTTACTAAGCAACACACTGGTCTTTTAGGACAATTTCCTGTTTCAGTGTTAAGTTCAAATTTTAACAGACAAAGTGCAACTGCAGAAATTTAACACTGCCCCCAAACCATCAAACCAAAACTGTCGGTTGTGAAAGTGAAAGTTTGTGTCTTACTCAGTCAACAACGATCTCCTTATTTGTGTGGGTAAAAATTAACCACTGGTCTTTTAGGGGAAGTCCTGTTTCAGTGTTAAGTTCAAATTTTAACAGACAGACAAAGTGTAACTGCAGAAACTTAACCCTGCCCCCAAACCAAAACTGTCGGTCGTGAAAGTTTGTATTACTCAGTAAACATTGTACTCTATTTGTGTGGGTAAAAATGAACCACAGTAACAGTCAACATGGAAACTAACGATGTCTTCTAGTGTGGGAACTCTTATGACTGACAGGTTAATAGATCTTCCTCCCGTCTTCCTCCCCTCTCCAGGTGTGGGATGTTGGGAATGAAAGGACACCTGGGCTGCTACCTACCTGAGGACAGAGGGCAGTGCTGCTGTGCGCTAACACACACCAAGTGCCACTTCAAACGCTAGCTGGCTAATCACACACACTAGCTAATGAGTCAGATCCTCAAAGGAGAGCCAGGAATTGACTGATCCTTCCTTTGAATCTCCATCAGCCCAGGCAGGAATATTCAGATGAACAGCAGCTCTACAGAGAGAGGGAGAGGTTGAAGGTCATAGGAAACCTGGAACCAGCTTGTCTGGTGAAATTTGATCTAATAGTACGAAGGCAAAGTGGCGTTCCATATAACTGTGCTCCACATCAGCAAAGTAGCATACACACACACTCACAGACCCGCACACATGCAGGCGCACACACACACTCACAGACCCGCACACATGCAGGCGCACACACACACAGGAAGGGTATAAGCTTTATCTCTGTATCCTTTAAAATTAGACTGCTTGTTGCGTTTCCCATTAAGGGATTTGAGCGATGGTTAAATTCCAGCTCCGGTGATATTCCGGAGCAGTCATTACCACCTGGCGTTCCAGGGAGCAGCGTTGATTAGGAGCGGATCTGCCACACTGATCCCAGATTTCCACCCCAGATCAGAGCCCCATCCATCAGCATAGATGGAGGAGGTCAGAAGAACTAATTACACACGTTGCAGCTAGTCTCTCTCACACACACACAAGCCCGGGCAATGCCCCCAGTGCTCCAGACATCAGAATGACACGACCCCCCTCCTTTTCAGAGAGCAAGAGAAATACACATAACCTTCAATGAGTTTCTCAGGTACTGTAAGGAACCCAATACACATAACCTTCAATGAGTTTCTCAGGTACTGTAAGGAACCCAATAAACATAACCTTCAATGAGTTTCTCAGGTACTGTAAGGAACCCAATACACATAACCTTTAATGAGTTTCTCAGGTACTGTAAGGAACCCAATAAACATAACCTTCAATGAGTTTCTCAGGTACTGTAAGGAACCCAATACACATAACCTTTAATGAGTTTCTCAGGTACTGTAAGGAACCCAATACACACTCTACACACTTCCAGCTGACTACACTTGACGTGATGACATGTCTATCCGTGTCTAGTTCAGGCCAATACAAGCCCCTCAATACAGTATAGTCAACAGCAGTCAATACTACAGTATAGTCAACAGCAGTCATTCCTCCAACACCCTGCTCCATTCAGTCAGACTGGACATAGACTGGCCCCTTGTTCAGATCCCAACCCAGTTGTGCTTTCAACCTAGCCAACAGAATTAGAGGGGAATATATGAGTGAGTGAGTGAGTGAGTGAGTGAGTGAGTGAGTGAGTGAGTGAGTGAGTGAGTGAGTGAGTGAGTGAGTGAGTGAGTGAGTGAGTGAGTGAGTGAGTGAGTGAGTGAGTGAGTGAGTGAGTGAGTGAGTGAGTGAGTGAGTGAGTGAGTGAGAGAGTGAGAGAGTGAGAGAGAGTGAGAGAGTGAGAGAGTGAGAGAGAGAGAGAGAGAGAGAGAGAGAGAGAGAGAGAGAGAGAGAGAGAGAGAGAGAGAGAGAGAGAAAGGAGGGAAATAACATAGATGGAGATAAAGCCACAGCAACAACCAGCTACTCTGAAATGGTACAGGAACCTAGAAGCACATGTTCTCTTCCTGCCTCTGCCTTCCTCAGCCCTTCACATCCCCCTCTCCCTTCCTTCCTCCATCGCTCGCTTCGTCATGTGAGACTGACAGAACAACAGAGGCCTGTGAGTGTGGAGATGAAAGGCTGGGGGTGGGGCGTGTGTGTTCTCATGAATGAATGACCCCTCTTGTCGTTCCCCCCTCACACACTGCCCTATCCTCGAAACAATGGCTAAAAACATATACACCATGGGGCAGGAGGTCACACTGTGTTAGACAAGGGGGGAAATCTACAGAGTTACATATCAGGATATTATTTTTGACGTTATATCGTATTGACTGCAGTTGGCTGCACCAAGACTCCAGTATTTGTATAGCTTGTTCGCCATCTTGTTAAATAGGACGCCAAATTGTTTTCAGCATTTTTCATTTCCATGACTGATCCAAACTAATTTTCTCATGGCTCTCTCCAGCAGACATATGGTGAGAAATATGTTTGGAACATTGAATCAGCACCAAAGTATCGTGATCATATCTTATCGTGAGGTCCCTGCCAATTCCCAGCCCTACTGTGTGTGTCCTTACTGTCCCCCATCTCATGGGTGGTATTACCAAGTGAACCCCACGTGTCTTATCTCATCTTAGTGCAGGTGAAACTCATGGCCTCATCCCAGCTCCAGCAACAATACTGGGTGTACTGAGCTAGTGGCCATTACACCGTGAGGAACAGAACACAGTACTAGGAGAGGAACTCACTGTCCAGTCTTGACCGCATGCCAAATGGCACCCTATTCCTTTTATAGTGCACTTCTTTTGACCAGGGCCCCCCGTGTCTATGGCCACAGACTGACAGAGGGCAGCTCTGTAGCAGGGTGCTCTACATCACTTCATTTGGCAGCAAATGAAGGGAGAGAACAGAGTAGTTTATATTGATATCTCTCCATGGTCCCTGAGCAGAGCAGAGTAGTTTATATTGATATCTCTCCATGGTCCCTGAGCAGAGCAGAGTAGTTTATATTGATATCTCTCCATGGTCCCTGAGCAGAGCAGAGTAGTTTATATTGATATCTCTCCATGGTCCCTGAGCAGAGCAGAGTAGTTTATATTGATATCTCTCCATGGTCCCTGAGCAGAGCAGAGTAGTTTATGTTGATATCTCTCCATGGTCCCTGAGCAGAGCAGAGTAGTTTATGTTGATATCTCTCCATGGTCCCTGAGCAGAGCAGAGTAGTTTATATTGATATCTCTCCATGGTCCCTGAGCAGAGCAGAGTAGTTTATATTGATATCTCTCCATGGTCCCTGAGCAAAGCAGACTTTACGTTCTATAGTGGGGTAAACAATTGCACTCCTTTGAGCTCTCCTCCTCCCCTCTTCTCTCTCTCCCTCGTCTCCTCCGCCTCCTCGTTTCTCATCCGCCGCCACAAATAACAATCTACCCAACACAGCAGGCACCTCCAAAATATTTACTCAGTTCTGTTCTGAATACAAATGCCATTCTCCCACTGCCTCTGATGTCCCTCACACACACTCTTGCATTTGCTCTCCACTAGTGATGATGGGGGGGAATCGATGCGGTTATCTATCGAGATATAATTTGACGATATATCGTACTTTGTCGTATTGACAATATTACAATATTATTTTTGTGCTAGTTGTCTGTACCTGCACCAAATCTCCAGTATTTTTCCTCCATAGCTTGTTCTCCATCTTCTTTTTAAATTGGAAGCCAATTTGTTTTCAGCACCTTTATCTCCATGACTGATCAAAACTTGTTTTCTCATGGCTCTCTCTTGTCCCTCTGCAGCAGACATATGGTGAGCAATATATTTGGAACATCGAATTGCAATACATAAAGAATCTTGAGAATCGCAATACACATTGTATCGACACCTAAGTATCGTGATAATATTTTACCTTGAGGTCTCTGGCAATTCCCAGCCCTACGCTCCACACACACACACACGTTAGAATTCCTGCGTCTCTAGGCTCTCTCCTGCTGATCACCTCCGACTGTTCTACCACTCTGTTACTGCTCTCTAACGAGGACTGCAGGTACAGTACAGTAGGCCCCCTTGGCTTGTCGTGTGTGTTGCTCACACTCGCTATCCCACACGGACACTTCAAATTTCTCAGTGTTCACACCTCATTTGTACTCCATCTCTTCCTGTGCAGCTTGTGCCCTCCCTTTGTCTGTCTCTCATCATCCATCTTCACCTCCTCTCCATCTTTCTTTGCCCCTCTTCACTCACCTCCCTTCTCTTTTCCCTTCCTCTCTCACTCCCTCCCTCTCTTCCCTTCCTCCCCCGCTCCCCTTTCTCCCCCTCTGACAGTCTCGGTGGTTTCACAGGCAGCACCTGTGTCTCATTACCACCGCTGATGGTGTTGAAACGAGCTTCCCTTTCTCCTCTCTTCCCTATCCCTCTCTCCTCTCGTCTCCCCCTTTAGCTACTGCTAAGGCACATTTATCTCTGTGTGCTGAACAATTATCTACTTCTCGCTTTCCCATCCCTCTCTTTCTCTCCATCTCCTGTCCGTTCAGCCATGGTAGACTGAGTTCAGATGGTTTCCTAGGTGCTCTGATGGTTGGGTTACCTAGGTGCTCTGATGGTTGGGTTAGCTAGGTGCTCTGATGGTTGGGTTAGCTAGGTGCTCTGATGGTTGGGTTAGCTAGGTGCTCTGATGGTTGGGTTAGCTAGGTGCTCTGATGGTTGGGTTAGCTAGGTGCTCTGATGGTTGGGTTAGCTAGGTGCTCTGATGGTTGGGTTAGCTAGGTGCTCTGATGGTTGGGTTAGCTAGGTGCTCTGATGGTTGGGTTAGCTAGGTGCTCTGATGGTTGGGTTAGCTAGGTGCTCTGATGGTTGGGTTAGCTAGGTGCTCTGATGGTTGGGTTAGCTAGGTGCTCTGATGGTTGGGTTAGCTAGGTGCTCTGATGGTTGGGTTAGCTAGGTGCTCTGATGGTTGGGTTAGCTAGGTGCTCTGATGGTTGGGTTAGCTAGGTGCTCTGATGGTTGGGTTAGCTAGGTGCTCTGATGGTTGGGTTAGCTAGGTGCTCTGATGGTTGGGTTAGCTAGGTGCTCTGATGGTTGGGTTAGCTAGGTGCTCTGATGGTTGGGTTAGCTAGGTGCTCTGATGGTTGGGTTAGCTAGGTGCTCTGATGGTTGGGTTAGCTAGGTGCTCTGATGGTTGGGTTAGCTAGGTGCTCTGATGGTTGGGTTAGCTAGGTGCTCTGATGGTTGGGTTAGCTAGGTGCTCTGATGGTTGGGTTAGCTAGGTGCTCTGATGGTTGGGTGCCTGAAGGAGGATGGAGCTCAAGCATCTCCATCGTTCAACACATCTCCTGGTCTGGTGGTGCATTCAGCTTCAATTATACAACAGGCCTTGTTGCTCCTCTCCCACAGACTGATTCAGATGGGATGGTACGGACAACAGAGAATGTGCAGTACATACTGAAATCTAGAGAATGGTAGATGTATCATTGTATGGTTTTTTTTTAAACTCCAGCTACATCTGCATGGTAGGACAATGCCACCCCCTTCCTCTAAACCACAACTCACACCATATACATCACATTAAGAACTCCTGCTTTCTCCATGACAGACTGACCAGGTGAAAGATTTAATGTCACTTGTTAAATCCACTTCAAATCAGTGTAGATGAAGGGGAGGAGACAGGTTAAAGAAGGATTTTAACCCTTGAGACAACTGAGACATGGATTGTGTATGTGTGCCATTCAGAGGGAGAGATGAGGACAAAATATTGAAGTGCCTTTGAACGGAGTATGCTAGTAGGTTGCAGGCGCACCGGTTTGAGTGTAAAGAACTGCAACGTTGCTGGATTTCACTCAACAGTGTGTATCAAGAATGGCCCACCACCCAAATGACATCTAGCCAACTTGGCACAACTGTGGGAAGCATTGGAGTCAACATGGGCCAGCATCTCTGTGGAACGCTTTCGACACCTTGTAGAGTCCATGCCCCGACGAATTGAGGCCGTGGGGGGTGCAACTCAATATGAATGTTTTGTAGTGTTAGTTCACCTTCCCACGCTGTGAATATTAATTTGTTCTCATTATGTCGCTAAGCTGCAGTTGTCACATTGGACACCGCATAATTATGTCATCAACAAGGGGACGAGACATGTACAGAAAGAGGGGAGAGGAGAGGTGGATGGGAATGCACGTTCTACAATAGAAGTGTGAATCTAAGTCTCATTATTATGCTTCAGTCTCTAGAATGAGCTCCAACTCTAGATCTCTGCCTTATAAAGGCCAGTTCATACTCTAGTTACATTTGGCACTAGTATGAAATCAGATTTAGTCCTAAGAGAGGACTTGAGAAAGTGTCAATCTTAGAATACTGAAATGGAACTGAACTAACTAACTGATGACATTGACAGAACACTAAAATGACTCAACAAACGCAGGAAGCCATTTGCCAAGTCATTAGCCATGTTTAGCTTGACAGAACTGTTCAGCGTCTGTTCACATCCTGCCAGCCACCAAACCCACTCCATCCATGCATCCCTCCATATAAACCTTCTTCCATCCATCACTCCCTGTGCATGTAAATAAATATAGGCAGAGTAGGGAACACACAGAGCGAGAGCTAGAAAGTAGGCCAGAAATGGAGAGAAATAAGAGAAGAAGAGGGGAAGACAGATAGCGAGAGGAAAGAAGAGTTGAGCTGGGAACAGGAAGGAAGATGACAGTAGTTGAGGGGAGAGATGGAGTCAGCTGGAAGGAATGAGGGGGGAGAGAGAGAGAGGAAGAGAGGTAGCGAGGGAGGGAGCGTGGAAGGGACCTGACTGGTGCAGGGAAGAAAGCCAAAGGATTGAGGAAAAGGGAGAATGGCAGATAGGAGGGTTATAGCTAGGGAGGACATCAATAATCTATGGCGGATAAAGCTATTCCGTGTTGGGAGGAGAGAAAGAACGAGAAAATGAGAGCAATACAAAAGTTGGTAGGTGGGGCCTTGGGGACATCTATTTAAAAGAAGAGAAATTAAAAGACGCTTGTGTTCGTTTAGAGAGCAGCCCCCCCCCCCCAACATTCCCTAGGCAATGTCTATTTAAATGTGGGTTTAAAAATCAGAGTGTTACAGCTCTAATCACGGCTGGCGTCACAGCACATTCCCTCTCTCTTTCTCCATCTCTCGCTCTACCGTTCTCCCACGCCCAAAGCCCTCACCCGTCGCAAACATGAACACACACACCAAGCACGACAGAGCTGAATTCATGAAATCACTGATGGACGGAATCAACTGAGAGTGAGTGAACGTAGGGAGGAGAGGAGGAGTAGTGAGAAAGGAGAGGGAGGATTGTTTCCTATAAAAAGACACTGAAAGTTAAGGAGAAATCAGGAAATTGCCCCTAGCTGCCTACAAGGCCAGAACACCCAGGAGGGTTCCCAGTGACATGCCTGGCTCTGTACCCCCCCGTGTGTACTGAAGAGCCCATAAGTAGCTAAGAAAGCCAGTCGACTAGCACGAAGGAGATACACAACACCAACAGGAACTAAACATACACCACACACACAAACCAAAGTAGTTCTACCACCAACTAGCCACTTTCTACACATGTTCCTCCATCTTCCGCTCTCATCCAGAAGGCGAGGTCTTATGATTTATGTGTATTAGGTATTTGTTGTGAAATTGTTAGATATTACTTGTTAGATATTGCTGCACTGTCAGAACTAGAAGCACAAGCATTTCACTACACCCGCAATAACATCTGCTAAACACGTTTATGTGGCCAATAAAATTTGATTTGAGAGAGAGGTTGACTATTGTTTGGAGCTCTGCCTTTGGAGCTGGGTAGTCAGACAGCTCTGTCCATTCACACAGACACACAGGTGAGCTGGAAGGAAGGAAGGGGAGGAGGGGAGGAGCTGGCCCGGCAGAGGAGGAGGGGAGGAGCTGGCCCGGTAGAGGAGATGGGGAGGAGCTGGCCCGGTAGAGGAGGAGGGGAGGAGCTGGCCCGGTAGAGGAGGAGGGGAGGAGCTGGCCCGGTAGAGGAGGAGGGGAGGAGCTGGCCCGGTAGAGGAGGAGGGGAGGAGCTGGCCCGGTAGAGGAGGAGGGGAGGAGCTGGCCCGGTAGAGGAGGGGAGGAGCTTGCCCGGCAAGGGGGGGGGGGACTGGCAAGGTAGCGAAGGAGGGGAGGGAGGAGGTTCTAAGGTACAGGCTGCTCTGTGACCCTCTAGTGGCCCTGGGGGAGAGAGGGAGAAGGGGAAACCAGGGAAATTAAGGAAAGAGGAACTGGGAACTTCACTAGGAACACAATGGCAGGCCTGTTTCAATAACAACAGTGTATAATTTACCCACCAATGGCTGGCTGGCCCACAGTACAACAGTAACTTGATATGAATGGAAGTATCTCACATCAAGGCAAGACATGATGCTGTTCTTCAATTCCCCAAATCCAACTTGCTGTAGAACCCAAGCATGGTACATTAGGGGAAATGACCTGGCTATACTTCACATCTGTGTAATGTGCTCTATAGTCCTTGTAACAGCAAAGCAGTGTCCCGAGAGTGTAATAGGAGTTCTCAGAGGATTGAGTGTGGCCACAGCATCTCTGTGGGACAGGTTAGTCCTGATAAAACCATACATCTGTTTCCCTTTCCTCTCCCTCACACAACCTCCCTCCTTCTCTAGTCAATCTGTGATTCAGCCCACCATTGAGCTTGAGGTTCTGTGAATACTTTTTTTTTTTAAGTGTGTGTGTGTGTTGGAGGGACAGCTGAGTGCCATTCTGCAGCCAGGGTGAGGGAGGGAGGAGGAGGGAGAGGGCTTGAGAAGATTGTTGGGAAACGTTGCACTGTCGCAGCAACTTAACCTTCAAAAACTGCCTTCTGGGACAAGAGCCGGGGAGGGAGGGAGGGAGAAAAGGGAACATTGTTAGGAGGCAGAGAGAGACTGCAATAGAGGCAGCAATACACCATGTTGATAGGAAAGGCACCATTACAAAACAGTGAGGGAAAATAAGCAACAAGGAGAGTAGTTTGTACTGGCAGACTTAAAGAGAAACTTCAAGGTTGATGTAGGTGAAAGAGAGGGAATAGGACAGAGGGGGGAGAGAGAGAGACGGAGAGAGAAAGAGAGGGAATAGGACAGAGGGGGGAGAGAGAGAGACGGAGAGAGAGAGAGAGCAGAGAAAGAAGGGAACCAAAGACATTCAAATTACAACAGGAGAAACGAGGCAGTGATGACTCAAGAAAGAGAAGGAGAAAAGAGGGATGAGGGGAAGGAGGGACGGAAGGAGAGGGGGACACGGACTGTAAGACAGGAGCTTACTGAACAGACGGATCAATTACGAGGACCAAATTACAGAGATGAGGAAGTTAAAAAGCTACTCAGAGGAAATCAACAGACAGAGATGGAGGGAGGGGGAGAGATGGGGGAGACAGAGAGAAAGAGAGAGAAGGGAAGATAGTGAGACAGAGTAGGAGGAAGGAAGATAAGTAGAAGGCATGGAGGGAGAGTGAGACATGGAGTAGGAGGAAGGAAGATAAGTAGGAGGCATGGAGGGAGAGTGAGACATGAAGTAGGAGGAAGGAAGATAAGTAGGAGGCATGGAGGGAGAGTGAGACATGGAGTAGGAGGAAGGAAGATAAGTAGGAGGCATGGAGGGAGAGTGAGACATGGAGTAGGAGGAAGGAAGATAAGTAGGAGGCATGGAGGGAGAGTGAGACATGAAGTAGGAGGAAGGAAGATAAGTAGAAGGCATGGAGGGAGAGTGAGACATGGAGTAGGAGGAAGGAAGATAAGTAGGAGGCATGGAGGGAGAGTGAGACATGAAGAAAAGCAGAAAGAAAGAAAGAGGGAGGGATAGAGCTACAGGAGGTAGATTGGATTCATTAGTTAGAGGGCTGGCAGAGGGCAGAAGAATAGAGCAATAGGAGTCAGAGACCCCACTGTGGCTGTGTGAGAAGGATGGGATCAGCTATAGTGTGTGTGTGTGTGTGTGGGGGGGGGGGGGGGGCTCATTCAACACAAAATTCTATTTAGATGAAGTGCCAAGACTATCTGTAGTAAACAAACAATTTGGCATGCCCTGTTGACAAAACCCAGTGAGAGGAAAAGGCCAACCTGTCACTCCAGTCTCCTTTCTACCAGTCCTGGTGGCTACAATGAATCTCAATGGGGATCATTCAGATAGGCTAGTCTTCTGTAGAAATTCAGGTTGAAAATGGTCATCATGAGGTTTGCTTTGAGTGGCAGTTGCATAACTACACTATAATTGACAGAGGTAACATCTGAAATGGCACCTTATTCCCTATATTGTGCACACTTGACTAGGACCCATAAGGCTCTGGTTAAAATGAGTGCACTATATATGGAGCCTTTTGGGATGCACCCAGAACAAGCCAAACAGAGCTGGTAAGGTTAATAGCTGTGGGCATCAGTGTGTTGTGACTAATCAGAAATGCAGTCTGCCAACAGCCATCTTCACTTTAATGTTTCTGAGATTCAAAAGAACATCAGGAAATAGAAGACTGAGCACACTAATATTTCTGTTTTATCTTGAACAATTTAAACATAACTGAATGTTCTGTTCCAGCTCCACTCTTATCTCTGATAAAATGTCCCACACTAAATAAACTCCCACTTCACTGCCTAAATGTCTTCCCTGGCTGTAGCCCAGTAATACGGCACGTCCTCTCTCCTGCTCTAAAGAACTACTTCCCACAAATCTAAAAGCGTTGGATTGGTGGAAGCATGGACTAATGGGAGTTTACACCATATTTCTTATACCAGTCATTTCCAATCAGGGAAGGGAACAAGTGCACACTTGGGGAAGAAGGAGCGATAACAGGGACATTCAATTCTTCACCATCAACAGCCCAGAGTAGAATGTGATAATGTGGTTGGGTCTTGGGAGTGTCACTGTAAACAAGGTCCTGTCACAACTAAGTAAATATCCTCCCTCAGCCCTGTCTCTGTCTGTCCAGACAGGCTGGTAAGTGTGATCTTGACATGACCTTCAAAGTGAGCTGAACTGAGATGCAGAGAATAAGGCAACTGGGTGTGTAGAAGTGGAAGAGACAGGTTGTGACATCACGGATAACATACAACACACTATGAAAAAACAAAGATGTGAAAAAAAGTGAGAGAGAATGGGTGAGCAAAAGTGGTGGTAACTGTCAAACTGACTTGGACACACACACACAGACCGAGAGAGAGCGAGAAAGCGAGAGAGGGGTTTGACGGAGCCGTCAGCGCGAGACCTAAATGTTTTCAATAAAACATATGGATACTGCATCATTCCCTGATCGATACAGGATCAATAACACAAACCACACTCTCCATCTGGACACATTAAGGTGACTGCTAATGACAACGGAAATGCGTGTCCGTCAAAGTGTGTAGCTAGGACAATGTCAAGACCTCTGTGTTTAGTGCCATACAGATCTGCTGAGTGCACCACAGAGGATTTTACAAATCGAGAGGGAGGAAGGTGAGAGGGAAAGACGAGAAAAGTGTGAGATTTGTTAAAAAGAGAGAAAGGTTAGAGATAATTGGCCCAACTCCATCAGTGATAGCTGGATGTCACTGTTAAATGGTCAGAGAGAGGATGATGCTAAATTACAAATGAGCAGATCCTGCCTCCCTATCCCTCTCCTCCAAATCCCCTTATATCCCTGTGCCAAGTTGCCACTGTGAGGAATTTAAAAGTATGATGTCATCCCCCACTAAACCTGCCCCCTTCATTCCAACTGTACCCACCCCTCTAGGCCCTACTACCCCCCACCCCCTCTCAGACCCCTTAACCAGCAGCATAGTCCTAGTGCTTTGGTTGGTGGATGGGGTCCAGTGGTGTAAAGTACTTAAGTAGTACTTTAAAGTAGTTTTTCTTAAGTAGTTTTTTGGGATATCTGTACTTTATATTTTTGACTACTTTTACTTCCCTACATTCCTTATGAAAATATTGTGCTTTTTACTCCATACTTTTGGGTGTCAGGGAAAATGTATGTTACATTTTGAATGTTTAGCAGAACAGGAAAATGGTATAATTCACACACTTATCAAGACAACATCCCCGGTCATCCCTACTGTCTCTGATCTGGCATAAATAAGGAATTTGAAATTATTTTAACTTTAGATAATTAAAACCAAATACTTTTAGACTTACTCAAGTAGGATTTTACTGTGTGACTTTCACTTTTGTCATTTTCTATTAAGGTATCTTTACTTTTACTCAAATATGACAGTTGGGTACTTTTCCACCACTGTTTGGGTCACAGTTTCATTGGCCACAGCAGGAGTCTTGGTAACTGGTACTGTGAAACCGTTGCTGCAGTGTCATGCCATGTCTTATTCAAGGGGCTGTTACCAGACTCAGTCTCTCTCGATGGGGGTTTGACCAGTGTAGCTGGGTAATCATCTGGGACTGTGTCAAAGAGAATCTCCTACACCAAACATGGACAGCTAAACACTGCTTCTCTAAGATACTGTGTTGAGTGTACAGAGGCAGGCAGGGCGACAGAAACTGGTGTGTGTGCAAATGTGTTGCTGTGACTAAGACATTTTTGATAGAGGGATGGATGATAAGGAGCACTATCAGCATTTCAGCTGATTGATACCACATCCAGCCTTGATAACATCTACAGACGGGTGTGTGTGTGTGTGTGTGTGTGTGTGTGTGTGTGTGTGTGTTGCTCTAGTTGCAATCCAACCTGATCCCCAATGACCTCAGCAGAGCTATGTTTTTGTAAACCCTTCCACTCCCATTCATCGTAACGGCATTTGGCATTCCTTAAAAAGGGTGGGATTTCTAATTCTTCTCCCTTTGATTGGATGGGATGGCCTCCAATCTGGCAACCCTGCCAGGCAAACTCAAACACTCCCAGTGGGGATCTCTGTAAGACCTCATCGTGGGCCACAATGTTTGCTCCTAGCATGCAGCTACTCTCCCCATCCAACCTGATAGAGCTTGAGAGGATCTGCAGTAATGGGAAAAACTCCCCAAATATAGGTGTGCCAAGCTTGTAGTGTCATACCCAAGAAGACTCAAGGCTGTAATCACTGCCAAAGGTGCTTCAACAAAGTACTGAGTAAAGAGTCTGAATACTTATGTAAATGTGATATTTCAGTTTATTTTTTATACATTTGCAAAAATGTATAAAACCTGCTTTTGCTTTGTCATTATTGGGTATTGTGTGTAAACGATTTAATACATTTTAGAATAAGGCTATAACGTAACAAAATGTGGAAAAAGTCAATGGGTCTGAATACTTTCTGAATGCACTGTATATGTAGGCTACTGAGCTGATGCTTTAAGCACTACATTTAAAAATGAAGACACATTACTGCCTACTGCTCTTCGCAGATTCTACCATTAGGCTCCTAAAGTTCCCGGTAATAGGCGACACCAGTGGTCGGCATCCTTTTCCATTTGTAGTGCCAAGTTATCGTACCATTTCTATTGATCTGCGTGCCAGTTATGAATTCCATATAAACATTTTCATGGAACAGTTTCATGTCATTTATAATAAAGTCTACATATCTCAAAATCAATGTCAGGTAGAAAATATCCAGAAAAACTAATACCTTAAAAATTACTTTGAGAAGCTACACAGTGATGGTGAGTTAAGACAACAAGAAATAGTAGCCTATCAGATCCCCAAATGGTGACCTTTATAAGCCTATATTTGCATGCAGGCCAGGTAGCCTAGGCCTACTTCTATGCACAATCAGGTGGGTGTCCTTACTCAAGACTGACAGGGAAACTCCAAACAAAAGACACTGAATAAATTGATTACTCGTAACTGGAATTAAATAAACCAAAACTCTCAAGTGTAGCCTAGGTTGTACACAATGACAAGACTGTAGTAGTAATAATAATAATAAATTAACAGTAATTACCCTAACCAAACAAACATTGTAGATCAGAAATGATGGGAATTAACAGTAAATGTACTACTGGATGGCACACCAGTGTCACCCCGCAGCCTCCGCAATGGATTAGTCCACTGAGACAGCCGTGAATCAGACAGGTGTCTCGTGTGCCATACATTCTTTAACATATTTGCCACTGCTTGTCTGAAAAACCAAACCATCGTCCAGTCGACTAAATGGGGTCAGCCCTACACAGCATAGCCTCAGGTTACACGCCCTCATTTATCACTAGCTAGCGGTGTGTCAACTATTATCGCTCCTGCATCCCAATCCAATAGCAAAATGTACAATTCAATGACAAGAACTGTTGCTGATCTTTCTCTCACACACACTCGCAATCGCACACTTACTCACTCACTCTCGCACTCGCACTCGCAATCGCAATCGCAATCGCACTCACTCACTCACTCACTCTCGCAATCTCACTCACTCTCGCAATCGCAATCTCACTCACTCTCGCAATCGCAATCGCACTCACTCTCGCAATCGCACTCACTCTCGCACTCGCACTCACTCTCGCACTCGCACTCACTCTCGCACTCGCACTCACTCTCGCACTCGCACTCACTCTCGCACTCACTCTCGCACTCGCACTCACTCTCGCAATCGCACTCACTCTCGCAATCGCACTCACTCTCGCAATCGCACTCACTCTCGCAATCGCACTCACTCTCGCAATCGCACTCACTCACTTGCACTCACTCTCGCAATCGCACTCACTCTCGCACTCACTCTCGCAATCGCACTCACTCTCGCAATCGCACTCACTCTCGCAATCGCACTCACTCTCGCAATCGCACTCACTCTCGCAATCGCACTCACTCTCGCAATCGCACTCAATTGCACTCACTCTCGCAATCGCACTCACTCTCGCAATCGCACTCACTCTCGCAATCGCACTCACTCTCGCAATCGCACTCACTCTCGCAATCGCACTCACTCTCGCAATCGCACTCACTCTCGCAATCGCACTCACTCTCGCAATCGCACTCACTCTCGCAATCGCACTCACTCTCGCAATCGCACTCACTCTCGCAATCGCACTCACTCTCGCAATCGCACTCACTCTCGCAATCGCACTCACTCTCGCAATCGCACTCACTCGCACTCACTCTCGCAATCGCACTCACTCACGCACTCTCGCACTCACGCACTCTCTCACTCACTCACTCTCTCACTCACTCGCACTCACTCTCGCACTCACTCTCGCACTCACTCTCGCACTCACTCTCGCACTCACTCACTCTCGCAATCGCACTCACTCACTCTCGCAATCGCACTCACTCACTCTCGCAATCGCACTCACTCACTCTCGCAATCGCACTCACTCACTCTCGCAATCGCACTCACTCACTCACTCTCGCAATCGCACTCACTCACTCACTCTCGCAATCGCACGCACTCACACGCACTCACTTGCACTCACTCACTCTCGCAATCGCACTCACTCACTCACTCTCGCAATCGCACTCACTCACTCACTCTCGCAATCGCACTCACTCACGCAATCGCACTCACTCACTCTCGCAATCGCACTCACTCACTCTCGCAATCGCACTCACTCACTCACTCACGCAATCGCACTCACTCTCGCAATCGCACGCACTCACACGCATTCACTTGCACTCACTCACTCTCGCAATCGCACTCACTCTCGCAATCGCACTCACTCTCGCAATCGCACTCACTCTCGCAATCGCACTCACTCTCGCAATCGCACTCACTCTCGCAATCGCACTCGCAATCGCAATCGCACTCGCAATCGCACTCACTCTCGCAATCGCACTCACTCTCGCAATCGCACTCACTCTCGCAATCGCACTCACTCTCGCAATCGCACTCACTCTCGCAATCGCACTCACTCTCGCAATCGCACTCACTCTCGCAATCGCACTCACTCTCGCAATCGCACTCACTCTCGCAATCGCACTCACTCTCGCAATCGCACTCACTCTCGCAATCGCACTCACTCACACGCACTCACTTGCACTCACTCTCGCAATCGCACTCACTCTCGCAATCGCACTCACTCTCGCAATCGCACTCACTCTCGCAATCGCACTCACTCTCGCAATCGCACTCACTCTCGCAATCGCACTCACTCTCGCAATCGCACTCACTCTCGCAATCGCACTCACTCTCGCAATCGCACTCACTCTCGCAATCGCACTCACTCTCGCAATCGCACTCACTCACACGCACTCACTTGCACTCACTCTCGCAATCGCACTCACTCTCGCAATCGCACTCACTCTCGCAATCGCACTCACTCTCGCAATCGCACTCACTCTCGCAATCGCACTCACTCTCGCAATCGCACTCACTCTCGCAATCGCACTCACTCACACGCACTCACTCGCACTCACTCTCGCAATCGCACTCACTCTCGCAATCGCACTCACTCTCGCACTCACTCTCGCACTCACTCTCGCACTCACTCTCGCACTCACTCTCGCACTCACTCTCGCACTCACTCTCGCACTCACTCTCGCAATCGCACTCACTCACTCTCGCAATCGCACTCACTCACTCTCGCAATCGCACTCACTCACTCTCGCAATCGCACTCACTCACTCACTCTCGCAATCGCACTCACTCACTCACTCTCGCAATCGCACTCACTCACTCACTCTCGCAATCGCACTCACGCACTCACTCTCGCAATCGCACGCACTCACACGCACTCACTTGCACTCACTCACTCTCGCAATCGCACTCACTCACTCACTCACTCTCGCAATCGCACTCACTCACTCACTCTCGCAATCGCACTCACTCACTCTCGCAATCGCACTCACTTACTCACTCACGCAATCGCACTCACTCACTCACTCACGCAATCGCACTCACTCTCGCAATCGCACGCACTCACACGCATTCACTTGCACTCACTCACTCTCGCAATCGCACGCACTCACACGCATTCACTTGCACTCACTCACTCTCGCAATCGCACTCACTCACTCACTCTCGCAATCGCACTCACTCACTCACTCGCAATCGCACTCACTCACTCACTCTCGCAATCGCACTCACTCACTCACTCTCGCAATCGCACTCACTCACTCACTCACTCTCGCAATCGCACTCACTCACTCACTCACTCTCGCAATCGCACTCACTCACTCACTCACTCTCGCAATCGCACTCACTCACTCACTCTCGCAATCGCACTCACTCACTCTCGCAATCGCACTCACTCACTCTCGCAATCGCACTCACTCGCAATCGCACTCGCTCACTCTCGCACTCGCTCACTCACTCGCTCACTCTCGCACTCGCTCACTCTCGCAATCGCACTAGCTCACTCTCGCAATCGCACTAGCTCACTCTCGCAATCGCACTAGCTCACTCTCGCAATCGCACTAGCTCACTCTCGCAATCGCACTAGCTCACTCTCGCAATCGCACTAGCTCACTCTCGCAATCGCACTAGCTCACTCTCGCAATCGCACTAGCTCACTCTCGCAATCGCACTAGCTCACTCTCTCTCACTCACTCACTCGCACTCACTCTCGCACTCACTCTCGCACTCACTCACCCACTCACTCACCCACTCACTCACCCACTCACTCACCCACTCACTCACCCACTCACTCACCCACTCACTCACGCACTCACTCTCGCACTCACTCTCGCACTCACTCTCGCACTCACTCACCCACTCACTCACCCACTCTCGCACTCACTCACTCACCCACTCACTCTCGCACTCACTCACCCACTCTCGCACTCACTCACTCTCGCACTCAATCACTCTCGCACTCGCAATCGCACTCAATCACTCTCGCACTCACTCACTCACCCACTCACTCTCGCACTCACTCACCCACTCTCGCACTCACTCACTCTCGCACTCAATCACTCTCGCACTCGCAATCGCACTCAATCACTCTCGCACTCGCAATCGCACTCACTCTCGCAATCGCACTCACTCTCGCAATCGCACTCACTCTCGCAATCGCACTCACTCTCGCAATCGCACTCACTCACTCACACTCACTCACTCTCGCAATCGCACTCACTCACTCTCGCAATCGCACTCACTCACTCACTCTCGCACTCACTCACTCTCGCAATCGCACGCACTCACTCTCGCAATCGCACGCACTCACTCACTCACTCTCGCAATCGCACTCACTCACTCTCGCAATCGCACTCACTCACTCTCGCAATCGCACTCACTCACTCTCGCAATCGCACTCACTCACTCTCGCAATCGCACTCACTCACTCACTCTCGCACTCGCACTCACTCACTCACTCTCGCACTCACTCACTCACTCTCGCACTCACTCACTCACTCTCGCACTCACTCACGCAATCGCACTCACTCACTCACTCACTCAATCGCACTCACTCACGCAATCGCACTCACTCACCCACGCAATCGCACCCACGCAATCGCACTCACCCTCGCAATCGCACTCACTCACTCACTCACTCAATCGCACTCACTCACGCAATCGCACTCACTCACCCTCGCAATCGCACTCACTCACTCACTCTCGCACTCACTCACTCTCGCACTCACTCACTCTCGCACTCACTCACTCTCGCACTCACTCACTCTCGCACTCACTCACTCTCGCACTCACTCACTCTCTCACTCACTCACTCTCGCACTCACTCACTCTCGCACTCACTCACTCTCGCACTCACTCACTCACTCACTCTCGCACTCACTCACTCTCGCACTCGCTCTCGCAATCGCACTCGCACTCACTCTCGCACTCACTCTCGCACTCACTCTCGCACTCACTCTCGCACTCACTCTCGCACTCACTCTCGCAATCGCACGCACTCACACGCACTCACACGCACTCACTTGCACTCACTCTCGCAATCGCACTCACTCACTCACTCACTCTCGCAATCGCACTCACTCACTCACTCTCGCAATCGCACTCACTCACTCACTCTCGCAATCGCACTCACTCACTCACTCACGCAATCGCACTCACTCTCGCAATCGCACGCACTCACACGCATTCACTTGCACTCACTCACTCACTCGCAATCGCACTCACTCACTCTCGCAATCGCACTCACTCACTCTCGCAATCGCACTCACTCACTCTCGCAATCGCACTCACTCACTCACTCGCACTCACTCACGCACTCACTCACTCTCGCAATCGCACTCACTCACTCACTCTCGCAATCGCACTCACTCACTCGCACTCACTCTCGCACTCACTCGCACTCACTCTCGCAATCGCACTCACTCTCGCAATCGCACTCACTCTCGCAATCGCACTCACTCTCGCAATCGCACTCACACTCGCTCACTCTCGCAATCGCACTAGCTCACTCTCGCAATCGCACTAGCTCACTCTCGCAATCGCACTAGCTCACTCTCGCAATCGCACTCACTCACTCTCGCAATCGCACTCACTCACTCTCTCTCACTCACTCACTCACTCACTCTCGCACTCACTCACTCACTCACTCACTCACTCACTCACTCACTCACTCACTCACCCACTCACTCACCCACTCACTCACCCACTCACTCACCCACTCACTCACCCACTCACTCACCCACTCACTCACCCACTCTCGCACTCACTCACCCACTCTCGCACTCACTCACCCACTCTCGCACTCACTCACCCACTCTCGCACTCACTCACCCACTCTCGCACTCACTCACCCACTCTCGCACTCACTCACCCACTCTCGCACTCACTCACCCACTCTCGCACTCACTCACCCACTCTCGCACTCACTCACCCACTCTCGCACTCACTCTCGCACTCGCAATCGCACTCACTCTCGCAATCGCACTCACTCTCGCAATCGCACTCACTCTCGCAATCGCACTCACTCTCGCAATCGCACTCACTCTCGCAATCGCACTCACTCTCGCAATCGCACTCACTCTCGCAATCGCACTCACTCTCGCAATCGCACTCACTCACTCACACTCACTCACTCTCGCAATCGCACTCACTCACTCTCGCAATCGCACTCACTCACTCTCTCTCACTCACTCACTCACTCTCACTCTCGCACTCACTCTCGCACTCACTCTCGCACTCTCGCACTCACTCTCGCACTCTCGCACTCACTCACCCACTCACTCACCCACTCACTCACCCACTCACTCACCCACTCACTCACCCACTCACTCACCCACTCACGCACTCACTCACCCACTCACTCACCCACTCTCGCACTCACTCACCCACTCTCGCACTCACTCACCCACTCTCGCACTCACTCACCCACTCTCGCACTCACTCACCCACTCTCGCACTCACTCACCCACTCTCGCACTCACTCACCCACTCTCGCACTCACTCTCGCACTCAATCACTCTCGCACTCGCAATCACTCTCGCAATCGCACTCACTCTCGCAATCGCACTCACTCACTCACACTCACTCACTCTCGCAATCGCACTCACTCACTCTCGCAATCGCACTCACTCACTCACTCTCGCAATCGCACTCACTCACTCACTCTCGCAATCGCACGCACTCACTCACTCTCGCAATCGCACGCACTCACTCTCGCAATCGCACGCACTCACTCACTCTCGCAATCGCACTCACTCACTCTCGCAATCGCACTCACTCACTCTCGCAATCGCACTCACTCACTCTCGCAATCGCACTCACTCACTCTCGCACTCACTCACGCAATCACTCACTCACTCACTCACTCAATCGCACTCACTCAATCAATCGCACTCACTCACTCGCAATCGCAATCGCACTCACCCTCGCAATCGCACTCACTCACCCTCGCAATCGCACTCACTCACCCTCGCAATCGCACTCGCTCACCCTCGCAATCGCAATCGCACTCGCTCACCCTCGCAATCGCACTCGCTCACCCTCGCAATCGCACTCGCTCACCCTCGCAATCGCAATCGCAATCGCAATCGCAATCGCAATCGCAATCGCAATCGCAATCGCACTCGCAATCGCACTCGCAATCGCACTCGCACTCAATCGCAATCGCAATCGCACGCACTCGCAATCGCAATCGCACTCGCAATCGCACTTGCACTCGCAATCGCAATCGCAATCGCACTCGCAATCGCACTCGCTCTCGCACTCGCTCTCGCACTCGCTCACTCTCGCAATCGCACTAGCTCACTCTCGCAATCGCACTAGCTCACTCTCGCAATCGCACTAGCTCACTCTCGCAATCGCACTAGCTCACTCTCGCAATCGCACTCGCTCACTCTCGCAATCGCACTCGCTCACTCTCGCAATCGCACTCACTCACACTCACTCACTCACTCACTCACTCACTCACTCACTCACTCACTCTCGCACTCACTCTCGCACTCACTCTCGCACTCTCGCACTCACTCACCCACTCACTCACCCACTCACTCACCCACTCACTCACCCACTCTCGCACTCACTCACCCACTCTCGCACTCACTCACCCACTCTCGCACTCACTCTCGCACTCAATCACTCTCGCACTCGCAATCGCACTCACTCTCGCAATCGCACTCACTCTCGCAATCGCACTCACTCTCGCAATCGCACTCACTCTCGCAATCGCACTCACTCACTCACACTCACTCACTCTCGCAATCGCACTCACTCACTCTCGCAATCGCACTCACTCACTCACTCTCGCAATCGCACTCACTCACTCACTCTCGCAATCGCACGCACTCACTCACTCACTCTCGCAATCGCACGCACTCACTCACTCTCGCAATCGCACGCACTCACTCACTCTCGCAATCGCACTCACTCACTCTCGCAATCGCACTCACTCACTCTCGCAATCGCACTCACTCACTCTCGCAATCGCACTCACTCACTCTCGCACTCACTCACGCAATCACTCACTCACTCACTCACTCAATCGCACTCACTCAATCAATCGCACTCACTCACTCGCAATCGCACCCACGCAATCGCACTCACCCTCGCAATCGCACTCACTCACCCTCGCAATCGCAATCGCACTCACTCACCCTCGCAATCGCAATCGCAATCGCAATCGCAATCGCACTCGCAATCGCAATCGCAATCGCACTCGCAATCGCAATCGCAATCGCAATCGCAATCGCAATCGCAATCGCACTCGCAATCGCAATCGCACTCGCAATCGCAATCGCACTCGCAATCGCAATCGCACTCGCAATCGCACTCGCACTCGCAATCGCAATCGCAATCGCAATCGCACTCGCAATCGCAATCGCAATCGCACTCGCAATCGCAATCGCACTCAATCGCAATCGCACTCGCAATCGCAATCGCACTCAATCGCAATCGCACTCGCAATCGCAATCGCACGCACTCGCAATCGCACTCGCACTCGCAATCGCACTCGCACTCGCAATCGCAATCGCACTCGCAATCGCACTCGCACTCGCAATCGCACTCGCACTCGCAATCGCACCTTAGCACTCACTCGCACCTTAGCACTCACTCGCACCTTAGCACTCACTCGCACCTTAGCACTCACTCGCACCTTAGCACTCACTCGCACCTTAGCACTCACTCGCACCTTAGCACTCACTCGCACCTTAGCACTCACTCGCACCTTAGCACTCACTCGCACCTTAGCACTCACTCGCACCTTAGCACTCACTCGCACCTTAGCACTCACTCGCACCTTAGCACTCACTCGCACCTTAGCACTCACTCGCACCTTAGCACTCACTCGCACCTTAGCACTCACTCGCACCTTAGCACTCACTCGCACCTTAGCACTCACTCGCACCTTAGCACTCACTCGCACCTTAGCACTCACTCGCACCTTAGCACTCACTCGCACCTTAGCACTCACTCGCACCTTAGCACTCACTCGCACCTTAGCACTCACTCGCACCTTAGCACTCACTCGCACCTTAGCACTCACTCGCACCTTAGCACTCACTCGCACCTTAGCACTCACTCGCACCTTAGCACTCACTCGCACCTTAGCACTCACTCGCACCTTAGCACTCACTCGCACCTTAGCACTCACTCGCACCTTAGCACTCACTCGCACCTTAGCACTCACTCGCACCTTAGCACTCACTCGCACCTTAGCACTCACTCGCACCTTAGCACTCACTCGCACCTTAGCACTCACTCGCACCTTAGCACTCACTCGCACCTTAGCACTCACTCGCACCTTAGCACTCACTCGCACCTTAGCACTCACTCGCACCTTAGCACTCACTCGCACCTTAGCACTCACTCGCACCTTAGCACTCACTCGCACCTTAGCACTCACTCGCACCTTAGCACTCACTCGCACCTTAGCACTCACTCGCACCTTAGCACTCACTCGCACCTTAGCACTCACTCGCACCTTAGCACTCACTCGCACCTTAGCACTCACTCGCACCTTAGCACTCACTCGCACCTTAGCACTCACTCGCACCTTAGCACTCACTCGCACCTTAGCACTCACTCGCACCTTAGCACTCACTCGCACCTTAGCACTCACTCGCACCTTAGCACTCACTCGCACCTTAGCACTCACTCGCACCTTAGCACTCACTCGCACCTTAGCACTCACTCGCACCTTAGCACTCACTCGCACCTTAGCACTCACTCGCACCTTAGCACTCACTCGCACCTTAGCACTCACTCGCACCTTAGCACTCACTCGCACCTTAGCACTCACTCGCACCTTAGCACTCACTCGCACCTTAGCACTCACTCGCACCTTAGCACTCACTCGCACCTTAGCACTCACTCGCACCTTAGCACTCACTCGCACCTTAGCACTCACTCGCACCTTAGCACTCACTCGCACCTTAGCACTCACTCGCACCTTAGCACTCACTCGCACCTTAGCACTCACTCGCACCTTAGCACTCACTCGCACCTTAGCACTCACTCGCACCTTAGCACTCACTCGCACCTTAGCACTCACTCGCACCTTAGCACTCACTCGCACCTTAGCACTCACTCGCACCTTAGCACTCACTCGCACCTTAGCACTCACTCGCACCTTAGCACTCACTCGCACCTTAGCACTCACTCGCACCTTAGCACTCACTCGCACCTTAGCACTCACTCGCACCTTAGCACTCACTCGCACCTTAGCACTCACTCGCACCTTAGCACTCACTCGCACCTTAGCACTCACTCGCACCTTAGCACTCACTCGCACCTTAGCACTCACTCGCACCTTAGCACTCACTCGCACCTTAGCACTCACTCGCACCTTAGCACTCACTCGCACCTTAGCACTCACTCGCACCTTAGCACTCACTCGCACCTTAGCACTCACTCGCACCTTAGCACTCACTCGCACCTTAGCACTCACTCGCACCTTAGCACTCACTCGCACCTTAGCACTCACTCGCACCTTAGCACTCACTCGCACCTTAGCACTCACTCGCACCTTAGCACTCACTCGCACCTTAGCACTCACTCGCACCTTAGCACTCACTCGCACCTTAGCACTCACTCGCACCTTAGCACTCACTCGCACCTTAGCACTCACTCGCACCTTAGCACTCACTCGCACCTTAGCACTCACTCGCACCTTAGCACTCACTCGCACCTTAGCACTCACTCGCACCTTAGCACTCACTCGCACCTTAGCACTCACTCGCACCTTAGCACTCACTCGCACCTTAGCACTCACTCGCACCTTAGCACTCACTCGCACCTTAGCACTCACTCGCACCTTAGCACTCACTCGCACCTTAGCACTCACTCGCACCTTAGCACTCACTCGCACCTTAGCACTCACTCGCACCTTAGCACTCACTCGCACCTTAGCACTCACTCGCACCTTAGCACTCACTCGCACCTTAGCACTCACTCGCACCTTAGCACTCACTCGCACCTTAGCACTCACTCGCACCTTAGCACTCACTCGCACCTTAGCACTCACTCGCACCTTAGCACTCACTCGCACCTTAGCACTCACTCGCACCTTAGCACTCACTCGCACCTTAGCACTCACTCGCACCTTAGCACTCACTCGCACCTTAGCACTCACTCGCACCTTAGCACTCACTCGCACCTTAGCACTCACTCGCACCTTAGCACTCACTCGCACCTTAGCACTCACTCGCACCTTAGCACTCACTCGCACCTTAGCACTCACTCGCACCTTAGCACTCACTCGCACCTTAGCACTCACTCGCACCTTAGCACTCACTCGCACCTTAGCACTCACTCGCACCTTAGCACTCACTCGCACCTTAGCACTCACTCGCACCTTAGCACTCACTCGCACCTTAGCACTCACTCGCACCTTAGCACTCACTCGCACCTTAGCACTCACTCGCACCTTAGCACTCACTCGCACCTTAGCACTCACTCGCACCTTAGCACTCACTCGCACCTTAGCACTCACTCGCACCTTAGCACTCACTCGCACCTTAGCACTCACTCGCACCTTAGCACTCACTCGCACCTTAGCACTCACTCGCACCTTAGCACTCACTCGCACCTTAGCACTCACTCGCACCTTAGCACTCACTCGCACCTTAGCACTCACTCGCACCTTAGCACTCACTCGCACCTTAGCACTCACTCGCACCTTAGCACTCACTCGCACCTTAGCACTCACTCGCACCTTAGCACTCACTCGCACCTTAGCACTCACTCGCACCTTAGCACTCACTCGCACCTTAGCACTCACTCGCACCTTAGCACTCACTCGCACCTTAGCACTCACTCGCACCTTAGCACTCACTCGCACCTTAGCACTCACTCGCACCTTAGCACTCACTCGCACCTTAGCACTCACTCGCACCTTAGCACTCACTCGCACCTTAGCACTCACTCGCACCTTAGCACTCACTCGCACCTTAGCACTCACTCGCACCTTAGCACTCACTCGCACCTTAGCACTCACTCGCACCTTAGCACTCACTCGCACCTTAGCACTCACTCGCACCTTAGCACTCACTCGCACCTTAGCACTCACTCGCACCTTAGCACTCACTCGCACCTTAGCACTCACTCGCACCTTAGCACTCACTCGCACCTTAGCACTCACTCGCACCTTAGCACTCACTCGCACCTTAGCACTCACTCGCACCTTAGCACTCACTCGCACCTTAGCACTCACTCGCACCTTAGCACTCACTCGCACCTTAGCACTCACTCGCACCTTAGCACTCACTCGCACCTTAGCACTCACTCGCACCTTAGCACTCACTCGCACCTTAGCACTCACTCGCACCTTAGCACTCACTCGCACTTTAGCACTCACTCGCACACTCTGGAACTATCCATCTTGTCTAATGATGTTTGTTAAATCAACAACAACCTAGACTGGTCTTTGATTTAAAGAAAATATGTTCACAGAGAAAATAACTTTGTCTCTCCACATGCATGGATTATAGACACACACACAATCAATAAGCTCTATGACTTGACTTACTGCAGTAGGTCTTTTCATTCTATGTGGAATGTAGTTCATTGACGGACTGTTATAGACTGCCATAAAATGAGGATTGAATTAGAATTCCATGGAGGCAGCAGAGTCAGGGCCACAGGTGTTGGGCATCATCCACGCACACACACTTAAGTGCTGACCAGACCGGACACGTCGCAAAATAAATTTAGAAACCCATGTTATTCAATTATTGCACCCACACTGCTTGCACGCGCCAACGAGCGTCTGCGACACCAAGGGCTAAAATAGATGTCGTTCCTATTTCTGACGCAGATCGCGCTGTAAGTCCTGCCTCTCCCATCTCCTCATTGGTTTATAGAAGCAGGTATACACGTGCCATCTCCTCATTGGTTTATAGAAGCAGGTACCCACGTGCCATATCCTCATTGGTTATACCCATGTGGGTGACAGAAAGATGAAAACTGTTTTGCCGGTAGTCGTGGTAATACAATGAAAGTTTAGATGCGATCACCATATAATTTAAACGATGAAAAAGCCTGGAAGGAGGAGAGATGACTAGAAACGATTCGGTTGGCCGTTTTATATGTGGATTAATTGTCGGAGTAGAGATCCTTGTCCATTTCAGGTAAAATAACAACTCAATGTTTATATCCCAGGACAAATTTGCTAGCAACAGCAAGCTAGCTAAATAGGACAAATGAACGTTAGCTAGCAAGTGCAAGCTAACTAGCTAAAATACCATACATGTTTAATGCTTTTCGACCTGTCCCCAAATTAATGTCATTGGTTCAGAGTTTGTTTTGATATTTTAACCTGCGTGTTGTGATCGCGTTTGGTGTGTGTGTGGGGGGGGGGGGGGGGGGGGGGGGGGGGGGGTAGCGCACGCGCGCTAGCGCACGCGCGCAGCTGGTTTGGGCAAGGTGTTAGTATTACTTTCACGACTCCATTTGGCTGTAAATTAAAAACACACATTTATGTCTGAATCAACTGAGGTTTACTGGTGATGAGGGCAACTATTAATCTACACTAAACAGGCCCTGCAGTGAGTGAGAGTGAGAGAGACAGGGCCAGTGATGAATCCATACTAAAAGCAGACAAAGCAAGGCTAACGAACACACACCTGACCTTTTCCCAATCCCCATGGCATTTGCAGCTCTATAGCGGAGGGGCAAGGACACCTCATTAACATAACACCTGGAACATAACAGACATTCATTGACAAGTTCACACACTCAAAAAAAGGTTGCTTTTCCAATTTGAAATAAGACTAGTCTATTTCTGCAGCGTTGTTTTGCTGTGTTTGTCTGGGAAGAAACATTGATTTAGATAGGAATGTTTCAATTATATTCTCCCATCTCATTATTTTATCCGTGGAATATCACATCTTTCTCTCTTCCTCCCCCAGCGTGGCCTTGAGGACAGAGCGAGGGGGAGAGGACAGAGCAAGGGGGAGAGGGAGTGTGTTTGAATAAACCAATAACTAACGTCGCTCAAACAAAAACGCTGGACAGGAACATGAATGACAAGAGAACAAGGCCCCCTGTATGTACTGGGTCTGGCAGGCGGGGGAGGGAGCTCAAGTGGTGGTGGGGACGGGGGGACAATCAGTTGTTCATTCAGTCCTATAAACCAACTGATCTACCAACCAATGGACTGACTCTGAAACACAATCCTCAGCCTGCACTGTCTCTGCATCATTCTAAAGAATCCACCTGTTCCCAAATGGCTGAAGAGACCCATCAGGAGGATCTCAAGTGTCTTCACTGCTGGTCACTGCACAAAGTCAATTTGGCCTAATGTCACATTTCTCTCTTCTTCCAACAGCGTGTGACTGTAGGCTGCTCTCTTCCCTGACCCTGCCAGCCCACCAGTCGCTCTCACACGCACACCAACGCGGTTTACTCAGCTGTAAAGACGACTTAACCGCTCACAGCTGACCCCATAGCCCTATTTCAATATAAAACATCACTATGGCAATGGGGTTCAAGCCCTCCTGACCCACATAGGATCTGCACCTCGGTAGGGGGTATTACAGTGTCGTTTTTGGGCTCAAAGTGGAATCCCATTCATTCTCTCTTCATTTTCTACTACATGTCTTTTATTGATTGTTTTCATACTATAGAAACCTACCTTAATTAAAAACAAATTTAACTCACTGTTATTACACTGTAAGCTGGGTTATGAGACTATATTAAATTGAAATTGATGAGAACTGAACTAAGCCTACCGTCCTCTACTAAGCTACTGAAACTCTGTCTGGTCATATCCTTAAAAACAAGATTTTCTTGGCTTAGCAGAGAACAGAAAACATTTTCCAAACAACCATTCTCCCGCAAAAAAAACACACAAACAAGTCCCGAACATTGTCGTGTAAGAGGCTCTTTCAGTAAAATCAGTGAAGTGAAGAGGGAGCTGTTTACACTTGAACTGGTTAAACAAGCATTTTCCCTGATAAATATGCAGAAACCTTTTGTTTTGTTTGCAACAATTTTCCTTCCCCTTAATTGCACTAGATCTTCTGTAAAATGGATTTGGGCTGATAAAGGTCCACACCATAAATAAATCAGAAAATACAATTTCTGGTCCGGATGATATTATTATTATTATTATGTTATGAACAACAATGCTCCTGAGTGACGCAGCGGTCTAAGGAACCGCATCACTACAGACCCTGGGTTGATCCCGGGCTGTATCACAACCAGCCGTTATTGGGAGTCCCATAGTGCGGCGCACAGATGGACCAGCGTCGTACGGGTTAGGGTTTGGCTGGGGTAGGCCGCCATTGTAAAATAAGAATTTGTTCTTAACTGACTTGCATAGTTATATAAAGGTTATATAAAAAATATTAAGAATGAAACCAACTACAGCAGGCCTCGGCTAGGTCACTACCCTCTCTTTCTGTGGCACTAAAGTTTGCATAGACAGTGTTTACTTTTTTGTCCATGGGAAAGGAAAAAATATAGAGGTCTGAGTTAAACTGCCACTACAAATAAATTAATATAGAGATTTACATTTGTTTGGGCTAACTTGCCTGATCACTCTGCAAGTATAGGGAGAGAATCTACACATCTGAGCTCGAAGCCTACCACACCTGAATAAATTAACCTTCTGAATACAGCAAATACATTACCAACATCTTTTGATCTTCATATGCAAGTGTGATGCCAAAAGATGGCACAGTTGAAAAGTTAAATATAGCCTAATATAGCCTATTTCTTATCACCTGGGAACATGAACAGCAGTGTGCGGTGTCTTCCTTCTTATTAGCCATGTTAGCTCCCCACTGACATTACATGGGGCATTTTTTTTTTAAAGACTATTAAACCGAATGTCTAGAATGAGTATTATGATGCATTTACATGACACTACAAACATTCTATGGCAGCCACGTTAGCTCAAAATTCGCTCAAACTCTAATTTAGCTTTTTTTTCTTCCATTAGTCCACTGCTGATGCAGTACCAAAATGTGTTGCAAGTCAGAGGTAAAGTAGTCAAAATATTGGACTTTCAAGAAGCACAGTGTCACCGGCCACATCATCATGGTTTTGTGGCTGGTGACACGATGTCCAATATCTTAAACTTGACTGCTGACATGAAAAACACTTAGGAAAAAAATACCAAAAGATAGTTTGAGTGGATTTTCCCTTTAACATTATTTGGTGAATATTTAAACAATACTATGCAACTGAATGTCTAGAATTAGAACAATATTCTCAGTTGGTCCAACTAATTATAAACTGGGTGGTTCGAGCCCTGAATGCTGATTGGCTGAAAGCCGTGGTATATCATGCTGTATACCAAGGGTATGACAAACATGTATTTTTACTGCTCTAATTATGTTGGTAACCAGTATATAATAGCAATAAACCACCTTAGGGGTTTGTGATGTATGGCCAATATACCACGGCTGCGTGCGATTGCGGTCTAGTTAGCTTATAAGGGCTGTATCCAGGCACTCCGCGTTGCGTCGTGTTAATAACAGCCCTTAGCCGTGGTATATTGGTCATATACCACATCCCTCGGGTCTTATATGGATCTGGGCACAGGTGTTTATTTAAAATACACAGGCCACAAGGACGCTATCAAGTGCGATTCTGCAGCCTCAATCACTTTATGGCGTTGGTGGCAACTAGGCTACACCCTGTTGCTGCACTGTTTACATTAAAAGCTATTTCTAACCCAATGTATGTGTTGTGAACTGGAACTAATCGAGGATGATGTGTCGGACAGAGGAAAGAAAAGGCGCAGGGGGACGTAAGGAATTGAAGGAGAAGCGTGGTCCTGGGGAAAGAGGATCAAGGACACGCAACAGCGCTAGGGTTGTATTTGGAAAAGAACAAGTGCACCTGCTGGCATCAGGAAGAAAAATATACTTCAATTGCCAACTGAACCACACCTTAGCAAAAACAACGCGTAGTCTACTTTACGCCGAAACGCATGTTACCGAGTGAGAGTGTCACTGTCAGAAAATAGTCTCGTCAAATTAGTTTAGGGACAAGTAGACTTTGTTTATTAATAATTTTTCACAACCGTAAGAAGCAAAATGTTATCGTGAAAAAACATTTGAAGACCTAGTGTACACCTGAACGTTGATTGGATCGTAACTGAAACCTCTCCGGCAGGTAACGCAACCAAACGAACCGTGGTAAAAGTAGAAGATAACATTTAGCTTAGGCTGCTGGTGAATTTCCATGGTGGTTTTTGAAATATGTTCTTCTTACCTTGAAAAGTCAGCAACGTGACCACGCTGAACAGTCCGATGATTTTTGTGAAGTCATGCCTATTCCGAGCGTCCTCTCTCGACATGCTGTCTGTGCTGATTAAACTTAATCTAATATCGTTGGTAAAACAAAATCTCTATCCGTGTCTTTTCCCGGTTTGAACTTAATCCTGAACTAATCAGAAGTCAATAATTCAAACCGTCAGTTTTCAAACGTCCTTCACTGGCTGCGCTTCTGTCGGAGCCTGTTAAAATTAATAAAAATCCTATCCAATTGGTCCAAGCGATGCGGACAAGAAACTCACAAATGTATATTGCTCTGGTAGCTAAAAAGGTGGATTGGACTGCGTGCGCTCTACCAACTATTTCCACACTGCGGAGAGATCGCTATTGTGTGACTGATTGTGATGTCATAGACTATCCCTAGGCAACGTCACAGTTCCTTGAAATCAAACGATATGTGACGAAGTTTGGAAACTCCCTAAAGTATGACAATCTTTAGGAATTATTATTTTTAAAAGATTGTGTTATCCAAAACGGAAACCTTGTTGATTTCCAGCACTGACTGGACAACACAGTTAATAGGGCGCACACCTACATTTGTTGAGCCTCAAGGCGAGCACATTACTCGAGCTGTCTTGCCTGTATTTTACAAAAAATTAACTAGACAAATTCGTCAATGTACCCTCCAGTTTTCTACAGTATTTTTATTGGAAATTTAAAAAATCAGATGGAGGATGCTACAAACTTCAAGTTTTGATTTAGAACAAAAATAATCTACCCGTAATGTGTTGGATAATTTATGGGAAAGTACACCCTCTCCAATATTTTACATTGATTAGGTCAATTGTAATACATGTACCATTCAATTACCTAATTCTAGGCACATTAGCCCAGCAGTGGTGGATATGAGGCAAAGGGATGATTATTGCGCCCTCTGCTGTTTGGCTCTAACGTCACACAATCATGACACAGCCTACTAAAGTTTCACAATAAAATAAACATTGGAACAAACGTTACAATCCAATAACCACTAACATTGGTGTCACAATCAACATATTTGACGCAGATGTCACAGTCAAATAACCACTAACGAAGACCAGAGATCACAATGAGATCACAATCAAATGACCACCCTCAGGTGTGATTCTAAAGACCTTGATTAGCTCAATCAGGTGTGTTAAAACAGGGCTGGAACTAAAGCTTGCAGACCCAGATCAGATCTCAGGGTTAGTCACCCCTGCACCCACTAATCAAAAAACAACATTTTCTTATTGTCCACCAAAGTAACATAGGAAAGCCATATTATCCTGCAGCTTTAAGGCTAATCTGTACGTCCATGTGTTTTACAGGCGTGCAGAGGACATTGATTCATTGTTATTGTCCTTATTGTCATTGTCCTTCTCATCCCATATTTCACTCTTTGCCCCTAACCTCTCATTGCTCATTTCCTCTCCTCTCCTCTGTCAGTCCACAATTGTCACCTCTAAATTCTCCCAATCTCTTTTCACGTTCAATACTCTGAGCCCTTCTCCTAGCCATGTAGGGAACTAATTTTTCCCCTCCCCTCATCCCTCACTCCTCTGGCCAATGTTACATCTGGATTTGGTCACTCTTCCCTCTCCTCGTAGTGTCCCTCACTTTCTTTGTCCCGGCCTTGTCTTTCACTCCTCTCTCTTCTTTTTCCTCTCCACTCCCGTCACCCTGTCCTGGGGTTGCCTGTGGGTCTGTGACTAGGATAGTGGAGTTCATAGTTGTCGGGTATTAGCTCATTGACAGCACTCATTAAACTGAGCCAGGGCTTAGAGTGATTATTTATCCATGAGGGGGGGATCAGTACTACCATGCTCTCTCTCTCTCTCAATTCAATTCAAGGGCTTTATTGGCATGGGAAACATATGTTAACATTGTCAAAGCAAGTGAAGTAGATAATAAAAAATAAAAATGAACAGTAACATTACACTCACAGAAGTTCCAAAATTATAAAGACATTTCAAAATCTATCTATCTATCTATTCAATTCAATTCAAGGGGCTTTATTGGCATGGGAAACATGTGTTAACATTGCCAAAGCAAGTGAGGTAGATAATATACAAAAGTGAAATAAACAATAAAAATTAACAGTAAACATTAAACTCACAGAAGTCTCAAAACAATAAAGACATTACAAATGTCATGTTTAGTATATATACAGTGTTGTAACAATGTACAAATGGTTAAAGTACACAAGGGAAAATAAATAAGCATAAATATGGGTTGTATTTACAATGGGGTTTGTTCTTCACTGGTTGCCTTTTTCATGTGGCAACAGGTCACAAATCTTGCTGCTGTGATGGCACGCTGTGGAATTTCACCCAGTAGATTTTATCAAAATTGGGGTTGTTTTTGAATTCTTTGTGGATCTGTGTAATCTGAGGGAAATATGTGTCTCTAATATGGTCATACATTGGGCAGGAGGTTAGGAAGTGCAGCTCAGTTTCCACCTCATTTTGTGGGCAGTGTGCACATAGCCTGTCTTATCTTGAGAGCCATGTCTGCCTACGGCGGCCTTTCTCAATAGCAAGGCTATGCTCACTGAGTCTGTACATAGTCAAAGCTTTCCTTAAGTTTGTGTCAGTCACAGTGGTTAGGTATTCTCCCACTGTTTACTCTCTGTTTAGGGCCAAATAGCATTCTAGTTTGCTCTGTTTTTTTGTTAATTCTTTCCAATGTGTCAAGTAATTATCTTTTTGTTTTCTCATGATTTGCTTGAGTCTAATTGTGCTGCTGTCCTGGGGCTCTTTGGTGTGTGTTTGTGTTTGTGAACAGAGCCCCAGGACCAGCTTGCTTAGGGGACTCTTCTCCAGGTTCATCTCTTTGTAGGTGATGGCTTTGTTATGGAAGGTTTGGGAATCGCTTCCTTTTAGGTGGTTGTAGAATTTAACGGCTCTTTTCTGGATTTTGATCATTAGTAGGTATCGGCCTAATTCTGCTCTGCGTGCATTATTTGGTGTTCTACGTTGTACACAGAGGATATTTTTGCAGAATTCTGCATGCAGAGTCTCAATTTGGTATTTGTCCCATTTTGTGAAATCTTGGTTGGAGAGCGGACCCCAGACCTCACAACCATAAAGGGCAATGGGTTCTATGACTGATTCAAGTATTTTTAGCCAGATCCTAATTGGTATGTTGAATTTTATGTTCCTTTTGATGGCATAGAATGCCCTTCTTGCCTTGTCTCTCAGATCGTTCACAGCTTTGTGGAAGTTACCTGTGGCGCTGATGTTTAGGCCAAGGTATGTATCGTTTTTTGTGTGCTCTAGGGCAATGGTGTCTAGATGGAATTTGTATTTGTGGTCCTGGCGACTGGACCTTTTTTGGAACACCATTACTTACTGAGTGTAACGATTCTCGTCTGGTGAAGGAGAAGAGGACCAAAGTGCAGCGTGGTAAGTGTTCGTCATAATTTAATTGAAAACTGAACACTACACAAAATAACAACGAGGAGAAAACGAAACAGTTCTGCAAGGTGAACAGACACTACACAGAAAATAAACACCCACAACCAAAATGGGGAAAACAGGCTACCTAAGTATGATTCTCAATCAGAGACAACGATCGACAGCTGCCTCTGATTGAGAACCATACCAGGCCAAACACAGAAATATAACAACATAGAAAAAAGAACATAGACTACCCACCCCAACTCACGCCCTCACGCCCTGACAGCAGATGGATAGATATCTATCTATCTATGTATCTATCTATCTATCTGTATCTCTGGTTTCTCTCACTCACCCAGTCACCACTTCTCTTTCTGATGCTACTTTCTCTTTTTTCCTGTATTTTCCAATTTCTCACACTGCCATACATCTCTCTCTTTTCCTCATTTATCTACCCCCTCTTTCTCTCCATTGTCCCGTCTTTCTCTTTCTCCCACACCCTTCCCCTCTTCCCTCTCTCCCATGTCTCTCTCTTTCTCTCTCTCCCCTCTCTCTCCCCTCCTCTCCCCTCTCTCCCCGTCAGCTCAGTGGTAATTAGGAGTGTATCTGGTAATGGAGTAATGGAGCTCAGAGGAGCTGATAGCACCGTTAGCTTAATTAAACACATTTATGGGATGTAAAGACATTTAGCCCAGGGGTTTCACTGCTCCCACTATAACCCAAACTCTTTATCTCTCTAACTTCCTCGTTACCTCTCTCTGTCTTTCTCACTCACTTTCATTCTGTCCATCTCTTCCTCTCGGTCTCTCCCCCTTTATTGGTATTTTTCCCTTTCGCACTGTGACATATACTGTCCGTGTTTGTTCCTTTTGTCGTTCGCCAACCCCAGGTTTGAGGTCATCGTATGGATTTTAACCCAAGTGAAGTTCTTCCCTCTCTGTTCAAGAACATACACAGTACAGTGACTGAGCTGCAGCATGAGTTTACATCATCATGTAGCCTGGTGTGTGTGTGTGTGTGTGTGTGTGTGTGTGTGTGTGTGTGTGTGTGTGTGTGTGTGTGTGTGTGTGTGTGTGTGTGTGTGCGTGTGCGTGTGCGTGTGCGTGTGTGTGAGCGTGTTGCCTGTTTGTGTTTGTGTTTCTGTGCTCGCCTTTTTCCCCTGTGCCAGTCCTATAAGTGTTTATCAGTCACCAACAGACTACCAGTCAGTGGACACAGTGACACTCTCTTCCGGAACACTATCAAGGTTTTGGACGAGTCGTATCCTGTTCAAACCAAAGACACAGTTTGGCCCCAAATTGCACCATATCCCCTATATAGTGCACTACTTTTGACCAGTCCTATTGGCCCTGGTCAAAAGTAGTGCATTAAATAGGGTATAGGATGCCAACCACATTCCCTGTTAATGACAATTATAGAATACAGAAATGTTGCTAGTAAACTGGAGATGAGAAGGGTGCTGTTGTTTGTAGTGGTGGTGGGTGCTAGTGGAGAGTATGTTTGGGTCTGTGTGTGAGTTGACTTTATACCTGCTCGGCTGCCTCCTCTTGGACCATGGAGTTTAGCTGTCTCCTCTTTGTTCTTATTTCTTCTTCGGTGGTGCTCATCACTCAATCTGACATGACCACTAAAGGTATGGTGAAATTTGAACCATTGATAGATGACATCGAACAAATTGCCTTCACTTGCAAGTATTCTCCCATACAACTGTTGTGACTGGGTTACTCACTCGTTTTGAAGCTGAAAACGAATGTGAGATTCTTCTGTCGGTGTTCAGTGGATCTTTTATAAGAAAGTATATGGAAAACATAACATTCAAAATAATCAAAGTAGTCTTTTATAGCCTTTTTTTATAGCCTCATAGCCTGGTTCCTCTCTAGGTTTCTTCCTAAGTTCTGGCCTTTCTAGGAAGTTTTTCCTAGCCACTGTGCGTCTACACCTGCATTGCTTTCTGTTTGGGCTTTTAGGCTGGGTTTCTGTACAGCACTTTGAGATATCAGCTGATGTAAGAAGGGCTCTATAAATACATTTGATATTTCATGAATAAGGTAGTGTTTCAGTAGAGGTTTACAAATATTCCTGTCGTTTGAAGGTCAAACCAGGGATACACATCTCTAATCTGTCCAGTCTGGCTGGCTCAACTCTCCTTGGTGTTTAATTGGTCCATTAATGCCATTGATTGAGCTTAAAGAGTCCACAACACACTGGTTCTTCCTGATCTAAATCAGTTACTGATTAAAAAGGAAGGATAAAAACCTGGGTTGCGTTCCAACTGGCTCTCTATTACCTATATAGTGCACTACTTTGGACCAGGGCTCTAAGAAATAGGGTGCCATTTGAGAGTCCTCTAGAAGCAGAGCTGAGCGTCTCTGGGTTAAGTCTGAGTGTTGATTGTGGCTCCAGCACTAGTCACCTCTTATCTCCTCAGGTCGATTCTATCAGTAGTGAGGCCAGAGCCTGATCCAACTGCAACCCCTTCTACTAGCACCTTTTAGTTTTTACAGAACACATAGAGCTGGATAGGTGTGAGCAGCCATGGCAGAAGTTTCCCTGTAAGCCCATTGGAAGGTTAGACCTATCACTATTTCACTCACTTGTTTTTTTGTGTGTTTTTTGGCATCATCAGACCCTGACTGGAGTGATGTCGTTGTGACAATGGTTGGCAGGGAAGTTACCTTACCCTGTGTTGATTGGCCTCTCACGGGTTCTGTGAGCATTAATTGGAAGATGAAGTCTGAAAACCACTGGAAACTGGTCCTCTCGGCCAATGAGAGGCAGCAGTTCTCGGGCGCAGCCTCAAAGGCTTCCATGCGATTGGTTGACTCAAACTTTCAGGAAACTGGGGACTTTTCTCTGCTGTTCGTCCCCAAAATGGAGGACATGGGTCGCTACTCCTGTCTGATTATACAGCAACAGAAGAAACTGAGAGAGAAGATCATACTATTAGCCGTCCTCACAGGTATAGAACTGTGGTCCTACACACAAAACTACCGTTACAGGCTACCGTTACCGTATGTCCATATACATGTAATATACAGTTGTGATGGTATTGATACAAATATTATGTATAAATAATTCCCCATGCCCACTTTATTTGACACAATCAGGTCAGACTGTAGTAGCAATATCCCACATGTTTTTTATCTCTTCTATTGTTTCTCCTATTTCCTACCCCCTACATCGGTCCCAGTCTCTATCTTTCCTTCAGCCACTCTCCCTCAGTACAGCACACTGCGTCTGATGGCAGAAGTGTCCCCCGCCTTCACCGTTTCTGAGGTAACCTGGCTGTCCCCTGGCGGGACGCCCCTACGATTGGCAAGGAGGTCAGGGGGGGGGGGTTGCCAAGCTGCCCCAGATACGCCCCACTGACCGGGGGGTATACATCTGCCAGGTGTACCCAAGGGGTAACAGCAGCACCCCTATGTTCCCCTTCACTGTGGACCTCCGCGTGGATGGTGAGATATGACGGGGGGGTGGAGAGAGGGAGGAAAGGGTGTAGTGCCATAATTGGATCGGCATTGTATTGGCATTGTTATATAATTGACTAGTGTTTATATGTGCTCCCACTATATCCACTGCTCCCACACTAACCCAAATATTTTGTTTCTGTCCCTTTATTACTCTCACTCCCTTGTTCCCTCTCTGTCATTCTTCCTCTCTCTCCCTCTCCCTCTCTCTCTCTCTCTCTTTCTAGGTATGAATGTGGCCTCGTTCACCAATATAAGCCATAGTGAGTGACGTCACCGTGTACAGTAGACTCTAGTCTAGCTAAAACACAGAGTCAGCAACCTTTGGATCAAGCAACACAATACAAACTGACCTTACTGAGGGACCAGCTATCTCTCAGAAACATAACGACATAATCCCTGTTGCTGCTGTGCACCTCTCTCTATCTCTCTTTCTTTTCCTCTGTCTGTTCTGTTCCTCTCTCCACTGCCACTTCTGTCACTCATCCTCCTCTCTATATCTCTCAACCCCACCATCTTCCCTACATATTTCTCTCACTGTTCCCCCACCACTCTCTCGCTTTCTTCCTATGTCTCATGTTCTCTCTCTCACTTACATACCTCTCATTCTCTTCCTCTCCCCCATTCCCCCCTTTCTCTCTCTCCCTCCCCTCCCTCTCCTCTCCCCCTCCCTAGGTAGTCAGATCTTTATGGCCAGTCTCACCCAGACCCCTCTCACCCTCGCCTGCCCTCCGAAGCAGGGTGACTATGTCCTGCTCTATTGGAAGCCACCAGACAGCAGAAACATCAACACCACAACCCTGGTCTACGGGTACGACCGCTGGAGGGACCGCACAGAGCAAAGCAAGGTACACCCAGAAGAGGATGTGTGTGTATGTGTTCATGCTTGCGTGCGTATGAACTGAGTTCCTCTACAGGTTTCTTCCTTCAATGGGGTTTTCCTAGCTACTGTGCTTCTGTTTCTGCCTGCTCCACAGGGTTCAGGCCTGGTTACTGTAAAAGTACCTTAATGACAACTGCTGATGTAAAAAGAGCCTTTATAAATGAATGTGATTGATTGAATGTGATTGAATGAATTTGATTGATCTAGACTCATGCCCAGCTGAGCCTGGATGGGCCATTGTCTTCCCCAAAAGAGGGTTTTTTCTCCTTCCTGCTGAGCCCGGGGTTGAATGATGGAGGCCTCTACATGTGTGAGGTCTTCCTCAATGACAACGTGTTCAGCCAGAGGACCCTGCTTAGCATCCTCCAAGGTACAGAGGGGAAGAGGGAGGAGAGAGGGAGGAGTGAAGAGAGAAGAGTTATGTATTTATGTCTGATATAGAGATATCGGTATGAATAAAAACAAAGACTAAAAATACTGTCCAACTCCCACACATGCAGAAACACACACACATACTCACACACTCGTCTGTCCATTTCTGCGGGCTTGGAAGGCCTTAATAATCACTGTCCCTCTGGCAGCCATTACAGCTGCCCAGACATGACCAAGCAATCTGTCACTATCACCCTGCTCCACACATCTGTCACACACAATTATACACACACACATACAGCCCCACGGACCCATATATTTTTAACCTGCCTCATTATGGGTGTAATTGTGTATGATTATACCAGCCGCTCTCCCACCAGGGCTGTGGGAGGCACACATTAAACACTGTAATCACGGACAGAGACGCGTGTGTGTCTGTAGGGCTTGATTAAACCCAGATTGATCCTCATTGGGGTTCGATGAGACATGGGGCATCAGTCACCGTCAGGCGACACATTAGAAGCAGTTCTGTGTAATGAATATATATTATTTTGGCCCATCTCTGATTCGCATTCGCCCCCCCCCCCCCCCCCCCCCCCCAACACCTTCTATCTCTCCTTGCCCCCCTTCTCTTTTTGTCCCCCGACTACCCCTTATTGGTACTTCCTTCACTCTCTCCTTATCCCTACCTCACATTGTCTTTCTCTTTCATACTCCCTTGCCTTCCACTCTCTCCCCTCTCCTTCCCCCTTTCTCACTATCCCTCCATCCCAGTGAAAGCCAGACATTCTCCATCAGCCCTGGTCCTGACATGTCAGTATACAGAGCGCTCCCAGGTAGGTAACCATCCCCTGACTGGCAACATTCATCCCTCATCTCTTCACTGTCATAGTTAGCTGATGTGTGGTGAGCTTTCAGGCACAAAATGGCTCCTTGAGCACCTGGGCTGAGTTCATTAGGCACAAAATGGAAAACTGACTGAAACAGGGAAGGACAACCTGGACTTTTCCAATTAGAAACACACATTTAATTTTTTCTGTTGTAAGTTTTCTATTGCGTAGTCCCCTAATGAACACGGCCCTGGTGGATAAAGAACACGCTGTATAAACCCAATCCATCATCCTCCATCCACCAGGTGAAGCGGGTGGTGTGGAGCCACCAGAACCAGAGTCGCACGCTGAAGTGGAGCTCCTCTGGCCCGGGTCACCTCAGCACCGTGGTCCCCCTGTCCTCCACCCAGGACACGGCTGGGAACTACACCTGCACCATGCTACTGCGGAACGGACAGGCGGTCAAGGCTGTTTACACCGTCAAACTGCCCCCGAAAGGTGGAGAGAACCAAACGGTCCAACTTGGGTCTTTAGATATAGATCTAAGATCAGCTTACCCTCTCCTAATGCTAACCATAATCAGTAATGCTAAAAATGCTCAACTTTTCTCAGGTCAGTGTCAACTAACTGTACCTAGCAGGACTAACAGTAGATATATAGGCCTACATGTTTGTCCAAATAGGTCCCTTTACAATGCTTCCTTTCCTTCTTGCTATCATCTTATCCTTTCTTCCTCACACCTACCCAGTCAGTTCCAGGGGCGGTCCGGGCCAATGTGTTAGAAATGTCAGGACCGATTTCTGGACCCAGTCCGCCCCTGGTCAGTTCCCATCAGTGATACTCATCAGTTATTAACAGAAGGGGGAAATATATTTAAACCACTCAGATGGAACCATTCAAACAGAGAAGTTGTAAAACCAGGAAGTTATGTAACTCATCTGTTTGTGTGTTGCCATTTGAGAGCTTTAAATATACTCTGCTCTTTAACACCATTATAGCCAACACCACTGTAATCATTATGAACAAATAGGCACTCATCCAAGTTCATGTTTACTGAACATGAACCTCCTCTATCAGTGGCCCCCAACACACGGACAAACATACCTGATTCAACTCTTTGAGGGCCTTATGATTAGTTGCCAGGTTGAATCAGGTGTGATTGTCTGCGGCTACAAATAAAAAGGTGTACTGTTGGGGGTACTAGAGGACCGGAGGTGGGAAACACTGCTCTAGATCAGTGGTTCCCAACCTTTTTCGGTTACTGTACCACCAACTGAATTCTGCTCTGCCCGGAGTACCCCTGAAGTACCCCCTCATGTGCATTTTACCAGTAAGCCTATGGTCTTAAAAGTCTTCTCAAGTACCCCCTGTTGATAGACCAAGTACCCCCAGGGGTCCTAGTACCCCTGGTTGGGAACCACTGCTCTAAATCCTAAACACACAAGACATCCCTTCCCAATAGAGAGAAGTGAACAGCAGGCTAGCTCAGCTGCTAATCCGTTAGCTATGTAAACACACCTGCCTGTGTTTATCCCTCTCTCCTTTCGCTCAAGTCCTTCAGTGCTGGATATGTGCCCACTCCATCCTCATCTCGTTATCTCCAGGGCCCTGTTGTGAGCTAACCAATCAGCCCAGAAATTGAATAGGCAGGATGAATTCTAAATTCCAATTCTAAATTCCACATAAACTTTAAATGTTCCACGATATGGTAGTGAGAATATCAAGAATTGTACACATATAGAAGACAAAGAAAGACACTGAATTCTGCGTGAGGATGTGCTAAGTATTGACTGAAGAAAACGTCCACATGACACCCAATATGGTCCCATGTCTGATCCAGCCACACACCACAGAGCATTGCTTTGAATGGGAGTCTAATTGTCTGCTTCACCTATTCTATTCTACTCCATTCTATCCTATTCTACATCCTTAACCCATTGTTCTGTTGCTTATCACAGCCAGACAGGTTGACCTGAAGTTGCTCTACAACCACTATAAAATGCTTCACAGAGCACTGACCTTGCCTGCCTGCCTGCCTGCCTGCCTGCCTGCCAGTGTCCCTGCCTGGCTGAGTGACAGACTGTTTCTGCATTCAGCAGTGCTACACTGTTGCCTTGGCAAGATGAGGAGAAGTTAGCTAGAGCAGAAATAGACTAGAACCATGGCCACTAACCATGTATTTCTGTCTGCTACACTATACGTCTGTGTCCTAAATGGCACACTACTGTTCCTAGTCTAAATTAGTGCACTATATAGGGAATAAGGCCTCTGTCTGACTTAGAGTGTTTTGGTTTACAACAGATCTCAAAAAGAGAATACAACCCCCAACACACTGATCGGTATTTTTCAAACCATTCCTCTCTCTCTCTCTCTCTCTCTCTCTCTCTCTCTCTCTCTCTCTCTCTCACTCTCTCGCTCTCTCGCTCTCTCGCTCTCTCTCTCTCTCTCTCTCTCCACCACATACAACTTTGACAAGGATAAGAAATATGGCTTCTTTCCCAACGGAGGTAATGGGTCACTGTCATCACCACCAGACCCGCCTGGGTTCAAATAGTATTTGTTTGTCTGTCTGTCTGTGTCTTTCTCTCTCTACCTCGCTTCACACCCCCACACTTCTTCAGATGATAAGTGTAAATGGTGAGGGAGGACACCAGGACAGCTCTCTGGAATGTATTCACATTCATTGTATCTGAGGAAGCACACACAGCCACAGAATGATCTGATAGTTGAATGAATCTCCTTATGGAGATGAGCTCACTATCAATACCCCCATACATCACTGATACAGAGGAGCCATGATGATGACACACAACAAAGCAATGCTTTAACAAGAGTTATGGATATGCAAAGGGAACTGTTGCATATCCATTTAGAATGAGCTCTTGTTTGTGAGGGCTGATTGAACGTTGTATTGTGGTTTGTTGTCCCATTTACTCTCTTATTGGGATGTGGGAGAGAAGAGAGGAGGAGGGAGGTAGGGAAGGGAGAGAGCGAGATGGGAAGAAAGAATAGAGGAACAGAGGGGAGCAAAGAGGGAAAGATGGATGATAGACCCACATTAAAAAAATATATAGTATACTATGGTATAAATACTGTTGTATTACTATATGTATATACTGTAGTATTCACTGTAGTGTTTTTGCAGCCTTTATTGTAGTATTCACTGTAGGGTTTTTTAAGACATGACTGTAGTATTTACAGTTTACTATAGTATAAATACTGTAGTATTACTATATTTCAAAAACTATAGTATATACTAAAGTAATTACTGTAGTGTTTTTGCAGACATTACTGTAGTATTTACTAAGTGTTTTTGTTTATTATCTTTGATTGTAATATGAATGGATAATTCAACGCTTCTGCTCTTTTCTATAACCTTTAGGGAACACAATATATAGTCTATACTTGGCATGTAGGTTTCGAATACTGTAGTATTACCATAGTAAAAAGAACGGTAGTGTTTTTGTGGATAAAATTGTAGGATTCTACACGGTATTATATAGTAAGTACTACACCTGATCGAGTGATACTACAGTGTGTAGTATATTATTTGACAGTATACTACAGTTTACTTCAGAATGTTATACTAAGCACTACATGATTGAGTGGATACTACAGTGTGTCATATAATATTCTATAGTATACCACAAAATTCTATAGTAAGCACTACAACGTGTAGTATAGTATTCTACAGTATACTACAATATTATAATGTAAGAAATACACGATCGAGGGATACTACAGTGTGTAGTATAGTATTCTATAGTATACTACACATTTCTATAGTAGGTACTACACATGGTCAAAAGATACTACAGTGTGGAGTACAGTATACTACAATATTCTATAGTAAGAAGACACGGTCGAGGGATACTACCGTGTGTAGCATAGTATTCTACAGTATACTACAAAATTCTATAGAAAGCACTACAGCGTGTAGTATAGTATTCTACAGTATACTACAATATTATAATGTAAGAAATACACATTCAAGGGATACAACAGTGTGTAGTATAGTATTATATAGTATACTGCAAATTTATATTGTAAGTACTACACATGATCAATGGATACTACAGTGTGGAGTATAGTATTCTACAGTATACTACAAAATTCTATAGTAAGAAGTACACGATCGAGGGATACTACAGTGTGGAGTATAGTATTCTTCAGTGTATTACATTTTACTACAGCATTCTATAGTAAGGACAATAGTATTTTATAGTAAACTGTAGTAGTCTGTCATGTGGGGAAGTGTGTAGGGAAAGGAAATTAGAGGAGAGCAGAGAGGAAGGAAGGGAGGCAAGGTGCACCCAGGCCATTGAGGAGTGATGGAATTTATGCCTCACCTCGCTGCACCCAATTACCATAATTCATGCAGTGTTAAAGAAGCTGGCATTGAGAACAGAGCAGGTCAACCTGGCCTGGGGGTCAACTCCCTGCCACCACACTATTCCATTAGGGACCCCAACACACACACACACACACACAAACACACACACACCAACACCACCCCCACCAATCAATTACACAGCAAGTCATGATTGATTCATTTGGAGCACCATGTATAAGTCATGACAGCAGGGCAAGGTGAAGGCCTGTAGAGGAAACTTCTACGAAACAAACTTATGGACGTTTTTTGGAATTTGTAACTTGATGATGTAGTACAAATGAAACATGCGTGCTATCAAATTTAGTTTTTTTTATCCAGAAAGACATGCAACCTCACAATAGAATCATCATAAATTAGCAATATATAAGTAACAGTAACATGTTAGTAATGGTCACATCGCTGATATACAAATTAAGAGATATATATATAAATGAAGATATACACTGGTGACATCAAAGTCTCTCTTATATTCTGGATGCTTGTGAGCAGGTAGTTGTCACTGTGGTAACTGACACCTCCCAAACAGCTCCCATGTCTCCCTGTGGCTGTTTGCATGAATGATGTCACCTCACCTCACCATGCAAACACACCAGACTACTGTAATCATATCGCGTGTGGCGCTTTGTCAGTCTACAAATGGCTAATTTGAATACCATGAGCTAATCACATGGTTATGTCATGTAATAATTCCGTGTCTCCCCTCCCAACCTTCTCTTTCATCGTTCTGTTTCATCCAGAGTACTGTATGCAGTGTGACACAGGATTTAAACTGAGTGTCTTGCCATGATAAGGAGTTAGACATATAGCAATTAGCTTCAGTGATCTTGGAGGAATTTTAACATACTCACATTGACTCACCCTCCCATCTTGTCTCTCGCTATTTCGATAGGACCTCTCTGGAGCTAAACCAGGGATCAGGCCTGCCCCCTGCTGGGAATGAGACCATACGGTTCACTAATCATTAATGTACAAGTGTTCAATTGTGTTCAAGTGTTCATACAACCCTCATTAACTTATTTTCTTTCTCTCCTCTTCTCTCAGACAACACAGAGAGCACTACTTCGATCTCTCCTCCTCACCCAGAGAGCAACAATGCCTCGATGCTTCCCTCCCTCCTCTCTGCTTTATTACTCCTGGTGCCCCTGGTTGCCGCGGTTGCTGGTGTGTTGCTATGGAGACAGAAAGACATTTCTCGCCGCGGTGAGTCTTCCGGCGTTTTCTTTTTCGACATCCCTACCTTCTTGTGTTCTCTCCATCTCTGGACTTATCAACTCCAGTGAGTGATCTGGGGCATGACATATTATGAGGTCGATGCAATGAATCTGGAAGTCTGCCTCTCACTGTGTGTGTGTGTGTGTGTGTGTGTGTGTGTGTGTGTGTGTGTGTGTGTGTGTGTGTGTGTGTGTGTGTGTGTGTGTGTGTGCGTGTGCGTGTGCGTGTGTCTGTTTCTCCACAGGTATTGAACAGTCTCTCTCCCACTACTCCGGGGAAGTGGAGAATATCTATGAGAGTCCTGAGGATGTCAGACAGGTGATGGATTCATGCCTTCTCTGTATCTCAATACTCTGATGAATCTCTGTTCTCTTCTCCCTCTCTCTCTCTCCTCCTTCTGTCTCCCAATTTCCTGTCTCTGGCCCTCTGTTTCTGTCTCTCTTCTTCTATCTTCGTTTTCCTTTGTTTTCACGCTTCTTCTTCTTTACCCCTCATCTAACTCCCTGCCTCTGCCTTTCTCTATGTTTCTCTACCCCTTTCTCTATTCCTTTCTCTCTCTCTCTGTCTCTCTCTCTCTCTCTGTCTGTCTGTCTGTGCGGTTATTGAACACTGTTTTCTCTCCTCTCTCCCTATAGACTTCTCCCCAGGGTTCAGTGTACATGGTGAGTTATTGTGTTCTGTTCTCAGCATCACAGACACAGACGCGTTCCCCTGAGTCTGTGTGTGTGTGGGGAGGTTAGCTTGTAGTGGCCTCCCTTGCTAGTCTGTCCTCAGTGTGTGTGTGTATTTCTCCCTCTTCTGTCAGCAGATATGACCCCCCCCCCCCCCTCCCCCTCCCCATCAGTCCTGTGGTTTAGAAAAACCTGTCAGTTCTTAACTGTCAGCCTTACATAAGTGATATTAACAAATCAATCGCATCACACCCAGGAGGATGCCTTTAAATGTGCTCTCCTCTCCCTCCCTCTTGTCTCTCTCTACCTTCCAACCCTTCATCCCCTTCTCCCCCTCTCTCTTCTCTCTCATTCTACAATGCCTCTATGTCTTTCTCTTCTTCTCCTCCCCTCCTATCTCTTGCTGTACTATGCCCTCCCTCCCTCCCTCCACTTCTCTCTCTCTCTCCTCTTCTTCTCCTCTTCTTCTCAGGACCTGAAGCCCAGAGTGGAGGATGATGTCTATGAGGAATTGGATCGGTAAGAATTAAATAGCCCTGGGTATGGTGTGGTGTGTGTGTGTGTGTGCGTTTCTGTCACAATTTCCCATCTGCCCTTCACAGGTCCTTTCACCCCCATCAACTCTGAACATCACTATGACACTGTCAACCTGGCGCTGCACGTCGGTAACATAATGTCACATAATGCACTGACAGTGAAGGGTGTGTGTGTGGTTTTGGGTGCGACATGCAGCACGTCATGCATGGGTGTATACGTTTGTGTGTGTGTACCTGTATGTGTCTGTGTGGTTTAAGAGTGTGTTCTCCTTTCAGATACAAATCATGCAGCCTTCTGGAGACCTCCACATCTCAGGAGTTATCAGCAAAAGCTTGAAGCAATATTATCTCACCTCTGTTCAGTATATGGACATTTACAGTGCCTTGACTTTTTTCACATTTTGTTGTTTTACAGCCTAAATGGATTATGTTGAGATTTTATGTCACTAGCCAACACACAATACCCGATAATGTCAAAGTGGAATTATGTTTTTTGACATTTTTACAAATTAATAAAAAATGTAAAGCTGAAATGTCTTAAGTCAATAAGTATTCAACCTCTTTCTTATGACAAGCCTAAATAAGTTCAGGAGTAAAAATTTGCTTAACAAGTCACATCATAAATTGCATGGACTCACTCTGTGTGCAATAATCGTGTTTAACATGATTTTTTAATTACTAACTCATCTCTGTACCCCACACATACAACTACTATATCTGTAAGGTCCCTCAGTCGAGCAATGAATTTCAAACACAGATTCAACCACAAAGACCAGGGATGTTTTCCTATGCCTCGCAAAGAAGAGCGCCTTTGCCTCGCAAAGAAGAGCAGGCATTGAATATCCATTTGAGGATGGTGAAGTTATTAATTACACTTTGGATGGTGTATCAATACACCCAGTCAGCTCAAAGATACAGGCGTCCTTCCTAACTCAGTTGCCGGAGAGGAAGGAAACCGCTCAGGGATTTCACTATGAGTCTAATGGTGACTTCAAAACAGTTAAATAGTTTAATGGCCGTGATAGGAGAAAACTGAGGACGGATCAACACCATTGAAGTTACTCCACAATACTAGCCTAAATGACAGAGTGAAAAGAAGGAAGCCTGTACAGAATAAAAATATTCCAAAACATGCATCCTGTTTGCAATAAGGCACTAAAATAAAACTGAAAAAAATGTGGCAATAGAAATGAGCTTTAAGTCCTGAATACAAAGCGCTATGTTTGGGGGAAACACAACACATCACTGTGTACCACTCTTCACGGTGAGTATGCTTGTCATCGGCAAGGACTACGGAGTAAAAAAAAAAAAAAAAAGATCTAATAGCCTCCCGAGTGGCGCAGCGGTCTAAGGCACTACATCGCAGTGCTAGAGGTGTCACTACAGATCCGGGTTGGGTCCCAGGCTGTATCGCAGCCGGCTGTGACCGGGCGACCCATGAGGCGGCGCACAATTAGCCCAGCGTCGTCCGGGTTATGGGAGGGTTTGGCCGGCCGGGATGTCCTTGTCCCATCGTGCTCTAGCGACTCCTGTGGCGTGCCGGGTGCATGCACTGTCTCCAGTTGGACGGTGTTTCCTCCAACACATTGGTGCGGCTGGCTTTCGGGTTAAGTGAGCAGTATGTCAAGTAGGAGTACGGCTTGGCAGGGTCGTGTTTCTGATGACGCATGGCTCTCGACCTTCGCCTCTCCCAATCTGTACGGGAGTTGCAGCAATGGGACAAGACTGTAACTACTAATTGGATATCACAAAATTGTGGAGAAAAGGGGTAAAAAGTACAAAAAAGTATAATATATATAAGTCGTAAGTTTACATACATTTCAACCACTCCACAAATTTCTTAACAAACTGAAGGTGTACCTGTGGATGTATTTCAAGGCCTACCTTCAAACTCAGTGCCTCTTTGCTTGACATCATGGGAAAAGCAAAAGAAATCAGCCAAGACCTCAGAAAAAAATTGTAGACCTCCACAAGTCTGGTTCATCCTTGGGAGCTATTTTTAAATGCCTGAAGGTACAACGTTCATCTGTACAAACAATAGCGCGCAAGTATAAACACCATGGGACCACGCAGCCGTCATACCGCTCAGGAAGGAGACGCGTTCTGTCTCCTGGAGATTAACGTACTTTTGTGCGAAAAGTGCAAATCAATCACAGAACAACAGGAAAAGACCTTGTGAAGATGCTGGAGGAAACCGGTATAAAAGTATCTATATCCACAGTAAAACAAGTCCTATATTGACATAACCTGAAAGGTTGCTCAGCAAGGAAGAAGCCACTGCTCCAAAATAAAAAAGCCAGACTATGGTTTGCAACTGCACATGGGGACAAAGATTGTACTTTTTGGAGAAATGTCCTCTGGTCTGATGAAACAAAAATAGAACTGTTTGGCCATAATGACCATCGTTATGTTTGGAGGAAAAAGGGGGAGTCTTGCAATCCCGAAGAACACCATCCCAACCGTGAAGCACGAGGGTGACAGCATCATGTTGTGGAGGTAATTTGCTGCAGGAGGGACTGGTGCACTTCGCAAAATATATGGCATCATGAGGAGGAACATTATGTGGATATATTGACGCAACATCTCAGGACATCAGTCAGGAAGTTAAATCTTGGTCGCAAAGGGGTCTTCCAAATGGACAATGACCCCAAGCATACTTCCAAAGTTGTGGCAAAATGGCTCAAGGACAACAAAGTCAAGGTATTGGAGTTGTCACGACTTCTGCCGAAGTCGGCCTCTCTCCTTGTTCGGGCGGCGTTCGGCGGTCGACGTCACCAGCCTTCTAGCCATCGCCGATCCACTTTTCATTTTTCATTTGTTTTGTCTTTGTTCTACACACCTGGTTTCAAGTCCCCAATTACATGTTCATTATTTAACCCTCTGTTTTCCCCATTGGTTTTGTGCGTGTTTGTTTATTGTATTTCGGTCCTTTTGTGTGGGCTTGGTATAATACATGTATTTTGGTATTTTGAGTAAAGTTACTTCTATTCCCGTGGTGCTGGGCTTACCCTGGTTGGCCTGTCATGATCCCGCTATGATCCTGCTATTTTGTGGCAACAGAGGGCTCGAAAGTGCTCGGAGAGGTGTTTAGGGGTTTCCGTCAGTGCTACTACGGTGGAAAGTCCAGACCAGGTCTCCACCGTGCGCATTCCCTCTGAATATGCTGATTTGGCTCTCGCTTTCTGTAAGAAGCGAGAGCCAAAAAAAAAAGCGACTCAATTACCACCTCATCGACGGGGGGATTGTGCGATAGATCTCCTGGTAGACGCAGCACTTCCCAGGAGTCACGTGTATCCCCTGTCACAGGAGGAGACGGCGGCTATGGAAACATATGTCTCCGAATCCCTGGAGCAGGGGTACATTCGGCCCTCCACTTCACCTGCCTCCTCGATTATCTTTTTTGTGAAGAAGAAGGATGGAGGTCTGCGCCCGTGCATTGCCCATCGAGGTATCAACCAAATCCCTGTGAGGTACAACTACCCGCTGCCTCTCATAGCCAGTACAATAGAGTCAATAGCGCACTTCTTCACAAAATTGGATCTCAGAAGCGCTTACAACCTGGTGCGTATCCGGGAAGGGGACGAGTGGAAGATGACATTTAGTACCACCTCAGGGCACTATGAGTACCTCGTCATGCCGTACGGGTTGATGAATGCTCCGTCAGTCTTCCAGGCATTTGTAGCCAAGATTTTCCAGGACCTGCACGGGCAGGGTGTAGTGGTGTATATCGACGACATTCTGATATACTCCGCTACACGCGCCGAGCATGTGTCCCTGGTGCGCAGGGTGCTTGGTCGACTGTTGGAGCATGACCTGTACGTCAAGGCTGAGAAATGTCTGTTCTTCCAATAGTCCGTCTCTTTCCTGGGGTACCGCATTTCCACTTCAGGGGTAGAGATGGAGAGTGACCGCATTTCAGCCGTGCGTAATTGGCCGACTCCCACCACAGTAAAGGAAGTGCAGTGGTTTCTAGGGTTTGCCAACTACTACCGGAGGTTTATCCGGGGCTTTGGTCAGGTAGCGGCTCCCATTACCTCACTGCTGAAGGGGGGACCGGTGCGACTGCAGTGGTCGGCTGAGGCGGACAGGGCTTTTGGTCACCTGAAGGCTCTGTTTACCTCGGCTCTCGTGCTGGCTCATCCGGATCCCCCTTTGGCGTTCATAGTGGAGGTGGACGTGTCCGAGGCTGGGATAGGAGCCGTGCACTGTCAGCACTCGGGTACGCCACTAAAGCTCCGCCCCTGTGCTTTCTTTTCGAAGAAGCTCAGCCTGGCGGAGCGAAACTATGATGTGGGGGACCGGGAGCTGTTGGCTGTTGTCAAGGCCGTTCAAGGCCCTGAAGGCGTGGAGACGTTGGCTTGAGGGGGCTAAACACCATTTTCTCATCTGGACTGTATGGCTCGAACAGCATACGCCGGGGCGTCCTCGATGTCCAGAGGGGGCGGAGGAACCTCCCGCACCTCAGACTCCTGGAGTGGACCAGCCACCACCGGCCATCGCCGATCCACTTTTCATTTTCCATTTGTTTTGTCTTTGTTTTACACACCTGGTTTCAAGTCCCCAATTACATGATCATTATTTAACTCTCTGTTTTCCAAGAGTGTGCAAAGCTGTCATCAAAGCAACGGGTGGCTACTTTTGAAGAATCTCATATACAAAATATATTTTGATTTGTTTAATACTTTTTTGGTTTCTACATGATTCCGTATGTGTTATTTCATAGTTTTGATGAATTCGCTATTATTCTACAATGTCGAAAATAGTATAAATAAATAAAAACTTTGAAATTAGTAGGTGTGTCCAAACTTTTGACTGGTACTGTATATATAAAATGGAATAGAGCTAAGCACAGGCAAAATCCTAGAGGAAAACATGTTTTCACTTCTTTCATTATGGGTTGTGTTAGATGGGTGAGAAAATGTTGGAATTCAGACTGTAACGGAAAAATTTAGAATAAGTCAAGAGGTATGAAGTTTATGGTGATATTGATCACTGGCCATAAGGATAGATCTGGGCTGGGGGGAAATGGAAACCTTTACCATGGACTTTTGGTCTGTCTGTTTCAATAAACATCACCAAATAAACGGGTCAAAGGAATCTTTATTGTCTGTTATCAAACCCAATGTCATTGTCACAATTGTGTTATTGCAGCATTTATTACGACAGTAAAATTAATAATTATTTATCCTAAAACTCATGCATGGAAAGTGACAAGTTTTCCGAGAAAGGGTTGAGATGGCGGAATTGGAAGTGTTGTTTGAAGATGAAAGCGCGTCGAGTACAGCTAGTGAGAAAGATGAGTGGACAACAGTGAAGCCCACGAATAGTACATAAACGGCTAAAATTATTGTGGAAAATTAGTCGTTGCTTGTTGGAGTACGTTTTTTAGATAAGTATGTTCACTTGGGAAACCCTTTTGAAGTCAAGAGGATTGTGAAGAAGGCGTTGGGAAAAGTGAATGCAGTCAAAGTAACCAGGAGTGGTATGGTGTTAACCACGTTGTGACATCTGCTGATGTAAAAAATACTTTATAAATACATTTTATTTGATATCGTGTGTATCTAAAGAGCAAAAGGAGCGTGCATTGTTGCTTGCGAAATTATCGATGCATGAAGTGGACAGCTTTGATTTTTGGAGCAGGGCACCGGTAAAAGGTGTTATCTCTTGCGTCCCATTGGACAGTGATAATCAATATCTTCGGCAAAAAAAATCCAGGAGTAGTTAATGCATGTCGCTTGACACGTATGGAGAATTGGGAAAAAGGAGCAAAGTTTATCTGTATTATTGATGTTTGATGAAGAGTTTCTACCTCCCTATGTAAAACTGGAATATATAAGATACCCCATAAGAGCGTTCGTGCAAAACCCGATGCAATGCAAGACATTTAGAAAGTTGTAGTTTGGCCACGTGTCAAGTGTTAGCAGACGCAACGAATATGCTATAGAAGGGTCTGTGAATGTAAAGTGTTGCAACTGTGGTGGAGGTCATATTTAAGAATTCCCAAAGTGCCCTGTGAGGGTGAAAAATGTTGAGGTGTCAAGGATCAGTGCTGTACAGAAAATATCTTATATGGAGGCGGTGAAGAGAGTTGAAGGGGCAACAGCCCACAGTTCTGAAGAAGATATGGCGGTGGATGCACCGCAAATGTTAAACATCAAAGTGATCTGGATACACTTACTGTGAAGAAGGTGGATTGTGTAGCATTTATATCCACATTATTAATTGTTGTCACAAGTGTCCAAGAAGCTGGAAATCATTAGATCTGTACAGCTGAGAAGACTTCATGGCAGAAGCCCTGCAAGGTCTACTCTCGCCAGAAAATATGCCACCCTCACAACGTAACTGATTAGAACAGAAAAGCAGGCTGATTTAGTTTAATTCAAAATGTGTTTTTGAAAGTTTGTATGGATTTATTTGTATCCCGCATTATTTCCTTTTTGGGATATTTATTATCCACCTGTACAGTAGGTGGCGGAATGCACATAAAATGGTTGAGAAGGCTATTATACCAAAGAAGAAAACGCTTGGACTGTATGTTTGGAATTTACGTCCTGTGTCGTCTACCGGAGGAAGAATGGCCGGCTGGATGTGGTTTCGCTGCTTTTTGGGGCCTCATCTCCAGAGAGTGCACCGTTCACAGGAGGAGTCCCGACCCGAAGGAAGAGCAGGCAGGAGGGTAGGCTCACGGTAGATACCGTGCTTTTGACCGACCAGGAAGAGCTAGGAATGTAACTTTGTTCGACGCTAGCACTAGCTCTCCCTCCGGCCAGGACGTGTTAGTACGTGTTATTGAAACTGCTGTCCATCACTGACAGGGGTGACAATGTGAAAAATTAGGCATAGTTAACACATTTGGGAATGTTAAGCTAGATTCCAAGGAGAATCAAGTATAATGGCTATCTTTGCGTTGTTGCAGGTGATTATGCTAGCAAGCACGTAACCTAAGCCGCTGTTAGCAATGCTAGGTAGCTAACGTTAGCTGTACTAGTTAGGCAGGTAATCATTGCAGTTATCCAGTTAGCTGGCTTGGCTAGTCACCACTCATTTAGCAACTAGCTATTAGCTAACTACTTCCCCTTCTCTTACAGCCCCATGGATGGACTTATCAACCCAGGAGTCTGGAGAAACACACTGACAGCATCCTCGGATGGGTCAGTATATAACTAGCAAGTTACCACACGTATCTAATTGTTGATCATTAATCTGTTTTGATTAGCTAGAGAACAAACTCTATTTTACTATTACATGCAGTGGCCTGCACTGTGATACACGAGCTTTGTTTTTCCATAAATTGAAGCCACAGGTAAAGACAAGTAGCACACTTGCATAGCTATACAGGTAGTCTATACATTCTCATACTTTGTGTTGAGATGTAACTGTTGTCTTGTGTGTTCTCCCTCCAGGCGTCAGCTTTGTGGTCTCTGTCATACTACAGCTCCCCTCTCCTCCTCTGCTACCTTTACAGAAAAGGTAATGTGTGTGTGTTCGGTCATGTGATATGAAAGGTAATAAAAATGACTCATGCAGTGATGCTCTTATTGGGTTTAACTATTAATACCTCCCAGCTGAAGTGTAGTAGGTAAGTATTGGTACTGGCTAGTGGTGTTATAGTTTGACGTAGGACATGTGTGCATGCTTTAGTGCAAGAAAGAGGAAGCAAATGGCTATTACGAGCCTAATTGTTTGTGTAGTGTTCGTAGCCCTAACCGTTGCTGTGTGTTTCAGGGTACATCTGCAGTAGTAAGCTGGTCCCAGTCAGTCAGTATGTGGGAACAGTAATGGTTTGTCTGCTGGGAGTTGCCTGTCTGAGAGGTGAGAATTTTACCACTCTTTTTACTGAACTTGTATTGCTCTTCCTGGATTGGTCTGGTTTGAGAAATCCTCTGTGTTCAATGCTTCCCCACCCACCCCAATAAAATATTATAGCATCTCAAACCTAATTGTAGAGAATGTAGTGTCTGGTGTTCTTCATCTACTAAACAGACATTGGATTCTGTGTGACTGGGCTACAGGTAACTATGATTGCATTCCTGTGGGGGTTACGATTTCACACACTGACTCCCTCACAAGGTGTGGGTCTATCAGGTACACTAAGTACACCCCTGAGACTCGCTGGCACTCACTGCTTCTCTCCCTTTCCCTCCCTCTCAGGTTGGGGACGGTGGAGGAACTCTGAGTATCAACAGTTCATCTCCATTCTGGAGGAAACCAGGAAGAACCACACGCCTAGCAACAAGGTAACACTGCTATGGCAACAGCTTGTCAATAGTTGGGCTGCGTCTCAAATGACACCTTACTCCTCATATGGTGTGTTATGTCTAACCAGTACCCTATATGTCATTTGATATTATTCTCAGGCCTGTTTTGCTAGTGGTTGTCAATCTTGAATTCAAGAAACAAGCCACAGCTATTCTTTCTGAGCACTAATTTTGAATGTACTGTCTGTAGAAAAGGCTGGCCTGCTATGATTTTGACTTCTCTCACTGGCCGGCAGACTTCAGCTGGGAAGAAGTTAGCAATCCGTGAGTTGTGTGTAATTTGCGTACTGATGTGAACCTTTTACACGTGTTATTTTTACACTGTGATTGTAGTTTTTTTTGTATGAAATACACCAGGTGATACAGTAAATGTTAACAGGAGGACTGTGTCTGGGTTATCATTTGAGCGTAAGGCTCTATTTTCACTATATAACTTGATTTGTTAAATATCCCTTCTAACATCCTGTGTGGCAGGAAGCTGCTGTCCAAGGCAGGAGTGTCTCTACTGAAGCCAGAGCCCAAACTGAGAGGGGCAGCAGACAGCGTGCTCAACTCTTTACGCACTCTACCATGCCACATCGTCAGGTATAGACAGACTACAATATCCACAATACACTGTACTCTACAAGGGCTTGACATTACCATTTTTAGCCACTTGTCCTTTGGACAAGTAGGACAGGGTTATTTATTAAAATGGTTAACTTGTGTGACCTTTTTGGAGGGAAGGGTGACAAGTATGTAACACCATGGGCCAAAAAGGTGACAAATTGTTGTATGATATAAAATATCCTTCATTACTATACATTATCTTCTGCCATTGTGGCCTTGAGCAAGACACTTAACCCCCCACAAGTAAAAAACTGCACTGATAGACTACTGTTTAAAACGCATGTGGTCCGTCAACCCTCCATCTGGAGAGCTACCGGGTGTGCAGGCTTTGGATCCAACCCTGCACAAATACACCAGTCAGCTTATCAAGGTCCTGTTGAGCATTTGATTATTTTTTGAGGGAGCGGAAGCCTGCACACCCAGTAGCTCTCCTGGAGGATGGTTTGTCCAGTCTTTATACAATGATTCCCTCGTTAAATGAACCAGGGATCAAATGGCTAAGGTTGGTGAGGTAGCTAACTAAGATGTTTTATCTATTTGTAAGGTTAAAATATTCAGTGTTCAGGGAAGATCTTGACAACATTGTTACTTGTCAATTGGGCTATTCTAAGAATATATATTTATATCTTTGTCAGAATTACATGGCCAGAATTGAATAGATGAGAATACTAGCTAATTTTGAGGGCTTGAGACTGTTTTACAATGTGAGTATGCCGCATTTGGTTTCATCAACTGCACCTGTATCAACTGTCTCCCATTTGCGGTTATACACAAGTGCCAGTGGAAAGTTATTTTAGGACATCGGACATGACAATGACATTAATACATGCTAAGTAGTTAACAAGATAACTAGCTAAACTACACTGTTTTGAATTGGCTATCTAGTTAGTCTGTTGTATATCATTTATTTTACCTGCTGCGCAAGTCTCCTCTGGCAACGACCCGCTGGCACACACTCCATTCACATGGAGTTGATCAGGCTGTTGATTGTGGCCTCTGGGATGTTGTCCCGCTCCTCTTCAATGGCTGTGCGAAGTTGCTTTATATTAGTGGGAACGGTTGTACGCGTCGATCCAGAGCATCCCAAACATGCTCAATGGGTGAGATGTCTGTTGAGTATGCGGGCCATGAAAGAACTGGGACATTTTCAGCTTCCAGGAATTGTGTACAGATCCTTGCAACATGAGGCCGTGCATTATCATGCTGAAACATGAGGTGATAGCGGTGGATGAATGGCACAATAATGGGCCTTATCTTATGCCTGGCCATACCATAACCCAGCGTTTCCCAAACTCGGTCCTCGTGACCCCAATGGGTGCATGTTTTTTTTTTTCTTCCCTAACACTACACAGCTGATTCAAATAATCAAAGCTTGATGATTATTTGAATCAGCTGTGTAGTGCTAAGGCAAAAATCAAAACGTGCACCCCTTTGGGTCCCGAAGACCGATTTTGGGAAACTCTGCCATAACCCCAGCAACACCATGGGGCACTCTGTTGACATCAGCTTACCCACGCTTACCCATACAACGCCGTACACATGGTCTGTGGTTGTGAGGCCGGTTGGACGTACTGACAAATTCTCTCAAACAATGTTTGTGGTGGCTTTTGGTAAATAAATTAACATTCTCTGGCAACCACTCTGGTGGAAGTCCCTGTAGTTGGCATGCCAATTGCACGTTCCCTCAACTTGACATCTGTGGCATTGTGTTGTGTGTCCTTTTTATTCTCCCCAGCTAAAGGTGCACCTGTGTAATGATCATGCTGTTTAATCAGCTTCTTGATATGCCATACCTGTTAGGTGGATGGATTATCTTGGCAAAGGAGAAATGCTCACGAACAGGGATGTAAACAAATTTGTGCACAAAATTAGAGAGATATAAGCTTTTTGTGAGTGTGGACATTTCTGGGATCTTTTATTTCAGCTCATGAAACATGGGACCAACACCTTACATGTTACGTTTATATTTTTGTTCAGTGTACATACATTATATTCTACCACATCGTCAGGTACTTAACTAAATGCACTATATTCTACCACACCACATCGTCAGGTACTAAACTAAATGCACTATATTCTACCACACCACATCGGCAGGTACTAAACTAAATGCACTATGTTCTACCATACCACATCATCAGGTATAAACACTCAATAGACTACAATATACCACACTACCATGCAACATAATCAGATATCGTACTACACAGTTCATAATGTAACCAAATACTGTTTCTGTCCGTTTCTCTCTGCGTCACACTTACAGCAGGCAGGCTTGGTATATTTGATTGATATTACATTACTGCCTGCTAGCCCACTGATGCTACCTTTTCTTTCCCCTCCCTCTTTCTCCCTCTAGTTTTCTGATTGCCCACTCATTTGGGAGGAGAATTCTGTACCCTGGATCTGTATACCTACTGCAAAGAGCAATGAGACCCATGCTACAACAGGGCCAGGCTAGACTTATAGAAGAGGTGAGTCATCTCACACACACACACACCACAGTAGGTTCAAGTTACATTAATTTACAATAGTTAAATATGTATTCATATACAGTGCATTCAGAAAGTATTCAGACCCTCTGACTTTTTCCACATTTTGTTATGTTAGCCTTATTAAATACGTTTTTCCTCATCAATCTACACACAATACCCCATAATGACAAAGCGAAAACAGGTTTTTAGAAATAGCTTATTTACATAAGTATTCAGACCCTTTGCTATGAGACTCGAAATTGAGCTCAGGTGCATCCTGTTTCCATTGATCATCCTTGATGTTTCTACAACTTGATTGGAGTCCATCTGTGGTAAATTCAATTAATTGAACATGATTTGGAAAGGCTATATAAGGTCCCACAGTTGACAGTGCATGTCAGAGCAAAAACCAAGCAATGAGATCGAAGGAATTGTCTGTAGAGCTCCGAGACAGGATTGTGTCGGCACAGATCTGGGAAAGGGTACCAAATAATTTCTGCAGCATTGAAGGTTCTCAAGAACACACTGGCCTCTATCGTTCTTAAATGGACGAAGTTTAGAACCCCAGGAGAAGGGCCTTGGTCAGGGAGGTGACCAAGAAACCGATGGTCACTCTGACAGGGCTCCAGAGTTCCTTTGTGGAGATGGGAGAACCTTCCAGAAGTACAACAATCTATGCAGCACTCCACCAATCAGGCATTTGTGGTAGAGTGGCCAGACGAAAGCCACTCCTCAGTAAAAGGCACATGACAGCCCATTTGGAGTTTGCCAAAAGTCACCTAAAGGACTCAGACCATGAGAAACAAGATTGAACTCTTTGGTCTGAATGCCAAGCATCATGTCTGGAGGAGACCTGGTACCATCCCAACGGTGAAGCATGGTGGTGGCATTATCATGCTGTGGGGATGCTTTTCAGTGGCAGGGACTGGGAGACTAATCAGGATCGAGGGAAAGATGAAAGGAGAAAAGTACAGAGATCCTTGATGAAAACCTGCCCCAGAGCACTCAGGACCTCAGACTGGGATGATGGTTCACCTTCCAACAGGACAATGACCTTAAGCACACAGCCAAGACAACGCAGGAGTGGCTTCGGGAAGTCTCTGAATGTCCTTGAGTGGCCCAGCCAGATCCTGGACTTTATCCTGATCTAACATCTCTGGAGAGACCTGAAAATAGCTATGCAGCACCGCTCCCCATCCAACCTGATAGAGCTTGAGAGGATCTGCAGGGAAAAATGGGAGAAACTCTCCAAATACAGGTGTGCCAAGCTTGTAGTGTCATACCCAAGAAGACTCAAGGCTGTTATTGCTGCCAAAGGTGCCACAACAAAGTACTGAGTAAAGAGTCTGAATACATTTACATTACATTTAAGTCATTTAGCAGACGCTCTTATCCAGAGCGACTTACAAATTGGTGCATTCACCTTATGATATCCAGTGGAACAACCACTTTACAATAGTGCATCTAACTCTTAAGGGGGGGGGGGGGGGTTAGAAAGGATTACTTTATCCTATCCTAGGTATTCCTTAAAGAGGTGGGGTTTCAGGTGTCTCCGGAAGGTGGTGGTTGACTCCGCTGACCTGGCGTCGTAAGGGAGTTTGTTCCACCATTGGGGTGCCAGAGCAGCGAACAGTTTTGACTGGGCTGAGCGGGAACTGTACTTCCTCAGAGGTAGGGAGGCGAGCAGGCCAGAGGTGGATGAACGCAGTGCCCTTGTTTGGGTGTAGGGCCTGATCAGAGCCTGAAGGTACGGAGGTGCCGTTCCCCTCACAGCTCCGTAGGCAAGCACCATGGTCTTGTAGCGGATGCGAGCTTCAACTGGAAGCCAGTGGAGAGAGCGGAGGAGCGGGGTGACGTGAGAGAACTTGGGAAAGTTGAACACCAGACGGGCTGCGGCGTTCTGGATGAGTTGTAAGGGTTTAATGGCACAGGCAGGGAGCCCAGCCAACAGCGAGTTGCAGTAATCCAGACGGGAGATGACAAGTGCCTGGATTAGGACCTGCGCCGCTTCCTGCGTGAGGCAGGGTCGTACTCTGCGAATGTTGTAGAGCATGAACCTACAGGAACGGGTCACCGCCTTGATGTTAGTTGAGAACGACAGGGTGTTGTCCAGGATCACGCCAAGTTTCTTAGCACTCTGGGAGGAGGACACAATGGAGTTGTCAACCGTGATGGCGAGATCATGGAACGGGCAGTCCTTCCCCGGGAGGAAGAGCAGCTCCGTCTTGCCGAGGTTCAGCTTGAGGTGGTGATCCATCATCCACACTGATATGTCTGCCAGACATGCAGAGATGCGATTCACCACCTGGTTATCAGAGGGGGGAAAGGAGAAGATTAATTGTGTGTCGTCTGCATAGCAATGATAGGAGAGACCATGTGAGGATATGACAGAGCCAAGTGACTTGGTGTATAGCGAGAATAGGAGAGGGCCTAGAACAGAGCCCTGGGGGACACCAGTGGTGAGAGCACGTGGTGCGGAGACAGATTCTCGCCACGCCACCTGGTAGGAGCGACCTGTCAGGTAGGACGCAATCCAAGCGTGGGCCGCGCCGGAGATGCCCAGCTCGGAGAGGGTGGAGAGGAGGATCTGATGGTTCACAGTATCAAAGGCAGCCGATAGGTCTAGAAGGATGAGAGCAGAGGAGAGAGAGTTAGCTTTAGCAGTGCGGAGCGCCTCCGTGACACAGAGAAGAGCAGTCTCAGTTGAATGACTAGTCTTGAAACCTGACTGATTTGGATCAAGAAGGTCATTCTGAGAGAGATAGCAGGAGAGCTGGCCAAGGACGGCACGTTCAAGAGTTTTGGAGAGAAAAGAAAGAAGGGATACTGGTCTGTAGTTGTTGACATCGGAGGGATCGAGTGTAGGTTTTTTCAGAAGGGGTGCAACTCTCGCTCTCTTGAAGACGGAAGGGACGTAGCCAGCGGTCAAGGATGAGTTGATGAGCGAGGTGAGGTAAGGGAGAAGGTCTCCGGAAATGGTCTGGAGAAGAGAGGAGGGGATAGGGTCAAGCGGGCAGGTTGTTGGGCGGCCGGCCGTCACAAGACGCGAGATTTCATCTGGAGAGAGAGGCGAGAAAGAGGTCAAAGCACAGGGTAGGGCAGTGTGAGCAGAACCAGCGGTGTCGTTTGACTTAGCAAACGAGGATCGGATGTCGTCGACCTTTTCAAAATGGTTGACGAAGTCATCAGCAGAGAGGGAGGAGGGGGGAGGAGGGGGAGGAGGATTCAGGAGGGAGGAGAAGGTGGCAAAGAGCTTCCTAGGGTTAGAGGCAGATGCTTGGAATTTAGAGTGGTAGAAATTGGCTTTAGCAGCAGAGACAGAAGAGGAGAATGTAGAGAGGAGGGAGTGAAAGGATGCCAGGTCCGCAGGGAGGCGAGTTTTCCTCCATTTCCGCACGGCTGCCCGGAGCCCTGTTCTGTGAGCTCGCAATGAGTCGTCGAGCCACGGAGCAGGAGGGGAAGACCGAGCCGGCCTGGAGGATAGGGGACATAGAGAGTCAAAGGATGCAGAAAGGGAGGAGAGGAGGGTTGAGGAGGCAGAATCAGGAGATAGGTTGGAGAAGGTTTGAGCAGAGGGAAGAGATGATAGGATGGAAGAGGAGAGAGTAGCGGGGGAGAGAGAGCGAAGGTTGGGACGGCGCGATACCATCCGAGTAGGGGCAGTGTGGGAAGTGTTGGATGAGAGCGAGAGGGAAAAGGATACAAGGTAGTGGTCGGAGACTTGGATGGGAGTTGCAATGAGATTAGTGGAAGAACAGCATCTAGTAAAGATGAGGTCAAGCGTATTGCCTGCCTTGTGAGTAGGTGGGGAAGGTGAGAGGGTGAGGTCAAAAGAGGAGAGGAGTGGAAAGAAGGAGGCAGAGAGGAATGAGTCAAAGGTAGACGTGGGGAGGTTAAAGTCACCCAGAACTGTGAGAGGTGAGCCATCCTCAGGAAAGGAACTTATCAGGGCGTCAAGCTCATTGATGAACTCTCCAAGGGATCCTGGAGGGCGATAAATGATAAGGATGTTAAGCTTGAAAGGGCTGGTAACTGTGACAGCATGGAATTCAAAGGAGGCGATAGACAGATGGGTCAGGGGAGAAAGAGAGAATGTCCACTTGGGAGAGATGAGGATCCCAGTGCCACCACCCCGCTGACCAGAAGCTCTCGGGGTGTGCGAGAACACGTGGGCAGACGAGGAGAGAGCAGTAGGAGTAGCAGTGTTATCAGTGGTAATCCATGTTTCCGTCAGTGCCAAGAAGTCGAGGGACTGGAGAGAATACTTATGTAAATGTGATATTTCAGTTTATTTTTTATACATTTGCAAAAATTTATAAAACCTGCTTTTGCTTTGTCATTATTGGGTATTATGTGTAGATGGAGAGGGAAAAAACAATTGAATCCATTTTAGAATAAGGCTGTAACGTAACAAAATGTGGGGAAAGTCAATGGGTCTGAATACTTTACGAATGCACTGCACGCAAACTTTAGCTTATAGAACTGCGTAACTTGAAGTTTCTGTACCTCCCTCCCTCTTCTGTGTGCAGTGTGAGGGCCAGAGGAACAAACTGGTGGCGTGTGATGGGAATGAGATTGATACCATGTTTGTGGACCGCAGGAGAGAAGAAGGACCGCACGGACAGACTCTGGTAAGGACCTGCACTAGGCTCTATGAACCATCTGAACTACATTACCCATGATTCCACTAAGGAACTGGACTACAGTAGCCTCTATGAACCATCAGAACTACATTACCCATGGTTCCCTGTGAGGTCTATAGTGATTTCTGTATGTCCTGTTGTAGGTGATCTGCTGTGAGGGGAACGCAGGCTTCTATGAGGTGGGCTGTATGAACACTCCATTGGAAGGTAAGGAACCTCTGTCTGACACTTACACATCAAATACTTCTTTCCTACTTCCTTCCATCCTACTTACCATCCTTCCTTCCTTCGTTGTAAAGATCACTGTTCATACATGGTTGTTAACATATTCCATAACCTGTTAAATTTAAACTAGAGCAATATAAAACTGTTTCTGTCTGTTGCAGGTGGATACTCAGTGCTTGGCTGGAACCACCCTGGCTTTGCAGGAAGCACGGTAAGCCTTAGTGTCCCTCGCTCTTCCCCATCACGCTTTTGTGTGAACTTACCAGCATGTTTCAACGGCATTATTAGGCAAGTTTGTCTTGTGTGGAAAGTATGGTTTGTCTACATCTGTCATTCATAGAGAAGGTTGGAAGACATACAGGGTTCTGGGTTCAATTCCCACAGGGGACCAGCAAGTAAAAGTATGAAAATGTATCAACTCACTCTGGATAAGAGCGTCCGCTAAATTACTAAAATCTTAAATGTCTGTGTTAGCAGCAGATTTGTTTCTGTCTGAAAATGTGCATTGACATGAAAGTAAATGTAAAAACAATGACTATTTCATTCCCCTATCCACTCCTTTATTTCTCTCCTCGCAGGGCGTACCGTTCCCCCAGAACGAGGCCAATGCCATGGATGTAGTGATCCAGTTTGCAGTGCACAAGCTGGGCTTCCAGCTCAGTGACATAGTGGTGTATGCCTGGTCCATAGGGGGATTCACAGGTAGGGACCCTACTGGTATATGCAGTTTGTGTCTGGCTCAAGTCTGTTGTGGGAATGAGTTGACCAATTTCACCAACATATTGCAAGTACCACTTCTTTATTTCTCCCCCCTTCTCTTCATTTTCTCTCCGTCTCACTCTTCTCGCTCACCCTCTCTCCGCACTCCTCCCTTCTCTCTCCTCTCATACTTCCTTCTCTCTCCCATCTCATACTTCCTTCTCTCTTTCTCTGTCTATATATTTCTCTCTGTCTCTCAGCCAGTTGGGCTGTGATGTCCTATCCAGAGATCCAAGCGCTGGTATTGGACGCCTCCTTTGATGACCTGCTGCCGCTGGCCCTCAAGGTCATGCCCGACAGCTGGAGTGAGTCTCTCGCAGGGGTCATAGGTCAAGGCGTGGAAAAGACCAGTGATGTCATATAAGCAGAAATGTATTATGTCTTTGGATAACACTTTTCCTATTATGAGATATATTCTATAAGAATATATATTAAGAAGTGAATACAGTCACTCTGGATGAGAGCATCTCCTAAAGGCGTGAGGTGTGTGTATTTGTAAGGGCTGTGTTTGGTTCAGGATCTGACAATGAAAATGGTGTGTTTCAGGGCCTCTGGTGACACACACAGTCAGGCAGTACATGAACCTCAACAGCGCAGAACAGCTCTGCAAGTAAGTGCAACACTCTTCACTCAAACAAACACTTTACACGTGTGTGTGTGTGACACGAACATATCATACATGGAAAAAATTGGGTACATTTATTTGAATTTAATCACTTTTTGACCGCATCCCAATTGGCTCATTCATCCCCCTCCTCTCCCCTGTAACTATTCCCCAGGTCGTTGCTTCAAATGAGAACGTGTTCTCAGTCAACTTACCTGGTAAAATAACGGTAAAATAAAATAAAAGACACAGCGTGCAGTTATATCAAATAAGCTAATTCTGTGTCATCTGTAGCCCCACGAAATCAGCCAAAACAAGCTCAACTCAATGAATGCACACACTCCTATTGAATATGCATACACCTGTATTGTGTACAAAACATTAGGAACACATATACTTTCCATGACAGATTGACCAGGTGAATCCAGGTGAAAGCTATGATCCCTTATTGATGTTACTTGTTAAATCCACTTCAATCAGTGTAGACCAGTGGTTCCCAAACTGGGGTATGCGCAATGCCGTCGGGGATAAACCAAATTAAAAAAGTGATTCGCATTTAAAAAAAAATGTTACATTTTTCTTTTCCTTCAGATTTTCAAATAGTCTATTTATATTTTCCAACAGGGCTATACATTTGGGTGAGTTTTTTTTTTTCTTTTCTCGCCTGAGTAGCCTCGTTTCACTGCCAAAAATCAAATTAAACCATCTGGTGTTCAGCGAAATAACAACACAATGTCAAATAATTAACATCCAATCACATTACCTGTTACTCTCTCGCGGGAATTCCACTAACGGTCCGTATGTAACCAAACGTAGCTGCTGCTCATGTTGGTATCTGTACTGATGGCGCAAAAGCCATGACCGGGAGACATAGGTGTGCAAGCAGTTGCTCACGACACCACTTGGGTACACCGCAGCATCCGAAAAGGGAATGCCTGACAGATTGAAAGACGTTTTGGACACTACAGTGAAAATGGTTACGTTTGTTAAAGCAAGGCCCCTGAACTCTCGTGTTTTCTGCATTATGCAATGATATGGGCAGCGACCATGTAACGATTTTGCAACATCTGCTGGTTATCAAGGGGCAAAGAATTTACATGTTTTTTTTAAATTGAGAGATGAGCTTAAAGTTTTCTTTACTGACCATTTCCCCTTGTTTGACCGCTTGCATGATGACGAGTTTCTCACACGACTGGCCTATCTGGGTGATGTTTTTTCTCGCCTGAATGATCTGAATCTAGGATTACAGGGACTCTCATACAACTAACGTGCGGGACAAAATTGGGGCTATGATTAAGAAGTTGGAGCTCTTTTCCTGTCTGCATTAACAAGGACAACACACAGGTCTTTCCATCATTGTATGATTTTTTTGTTTTAAATGAACTCAAGCTTACGGACAATGTCAAATGTGATATAGCGAAGCACCTGAGCGAGCTGGGTGCGCAATTATGCAGGTACTTTCCCAAAACGGACGACACAAACAACTGTATTCGTTATCCCTTTCATGCCCTGCCTCCAGTCCACTTATCGATATCTGAACAAGAGAGCCCCATCAAAATTGCAACAAGCGGTTCTGTGAAGATTTTATCAGAAGTCACTGCCAGATTTCTGGATTGGGCTGCTCTCAGAGTATCCTGCCTTGGTAAATCTCGCTATTAAGACACTGATGCCCTTTGCAACCCCGTACCTCTGTGAGAGTGGTTTCTCCGCCCTCACTAGCGTGAAAACGAAATACAGGCACAGACTGTGTGTGGAAAATGATTTAAGACTGAGAATCTCTCCAAAAACCAAACATTGCAGAGTTATGTGCATCCTTTCAAGCACACCCTTCTCATTAACCTGTGGTGAGTTATTCACATTTTTTGACGAACACATTTTTATATTTATAGGTTTTATATGTAGGATGTCTAAATAAAGAGCAAAATTATTGATTATTTGTGCCCTGGTCCTTTAAGAGCTCTTTGTCACAACCCGGCTCGTGGGAAGTGACGACACTCATTCTTATGTTTAGTAAATGTATTGTATAGTGTGTGTGTAGCAGGCTTACAATGATGGCAAAAAACATTTTGAGTGCGCTGACCCTGGTGCTAGAGGGGGTATGCAGCTGGAGGTTGAATGTTCGAAGGGGTTTGGGAACCACTGGTGTAGATGAAGACTTGAGACATGGAGTGTGTATGTGTGCCATTCAGAGGGTGGATAGGAAAGACAAAAGATTATACTGCCTTTTCCACGCTCAACAGTTTCCCGTGTGTTTCAAGAATGGTCCACCACCCAAAGGACATCCAGCCAACTTGAATCAAGACGGGCCACATCCCTGTGGAACGATTTCGACACCTTAGAGTCCATGCCCTGACGAATTGAGGCTGTTCTGAGGGGGGGGGGACTCAATATTAGGAAGGTGTTCTCAATGTTTTGTACACTGTGTATAGACCTAAGCTACAACTTGATTTACCCAGTTCATCAATCATTCAAATAAATTACCGTTATGTGAATAGATTAGTAAAATGTATTCTATAATTGATTAATTCATCCATACATAGCCGTTTCTGAAAAATTTTACCGTAAAAACTTTCAAATCTAATGATATTGAATTTTAAAAGATGCTCAACGATTGAACAGAGCAGTCAGTAGCTGAGTTTGTGCCATTCTGTGACTGGCTAATATTCATTTTTTGGTGTTGACAGTATTTGTATTGAAGTCAATTCTGGTATCGTGACCAACTGTATTCAAGACCATGTCTCAACCGAGGGCGGGCACAACACAACATCAGATGTAGGGTATACGCTACAACGTATACAAATATGAAGAACAAAAGTTTTCCAAGTATAAAATAGTTTGGATTTTTTTTTTTTTTTTGCTTTTAAATATCAATTACAACTATCTTTTCCACTGATGAAGACAAGGATGTGTCATTAGTATGGTGGGATATGCAAAATAGGTCAAATTTGAGCACCTTTACTCTCCTGAATGTTTTGGGTTTCAGGTCCAAAAGGACACTTTCTGAGCACTTTTACAATGGGCAAATATGTATGGGAGGTTAAAAGGGGTGATGATTACCCTGTGGGAGGTTTTGTGTATTTTGTGACCCTTACACTCATGAGTTCTTCCTTAGGTACCAGGGACCAGTGCTTCTGATCAGAAGAACCAAAGATGAGATCATTACCACCATGTGAGTCACTATGAAGGCATGAATAACGAAAAGGGCCCATTCAGATTACCTCGATTTACCAGTGCATAGCTATAGTGACTGGTTCTTGTGTTTCAGGGGTCCAGAAGACATCATGTCCAACAGAGGAAACAACCTCCTGCTCAAACTTCTGCAGTTCAGGTCGGTTCTCGGTCTCCAAGACCTCACATAGGCTGTCTATGTCTACGTACACATTGTACACTACAGACCTGATTATCCACAACCTCACACAGACATCTAAGGTGTTGCTTTGTACCATATATACATACAGTAGGAACAGTGTGCGCTGTGTTTCTGTTTAAACCCTTTCTGATGTCATCTTCAGGTACCCCAAGGTGATGACGGACGATGGAGTCAGGGCCATCAGAGCATGGCTGGCAGCCTCCAACCACGTAGAAGAGGCAGCGGTGTACAGTAGCTATGAGGTGGATGATGACTGGTGTGTGTCTGTACTGCAGTCGTATAAGACGGAGAGAGACGTTTTCTTCCCCTGGAGCGTTGGTAAGACTGCTCCTCAAATGACAACACCATTACAGCTGTTTGACTTCGATTAGAATCTCCCTAGATAAACTACCTGATGATGTTATTTATTTTGGTCTTCGTCCTTTTGTCAAAAGGGTTTGTTTACGGCCCGGCCCCTTACACTCCTTTCTGCCAGAGTTGGAAAAAGTACTCATACTTGAGTAAAAATAAAGATACCTTAATATAAAATGACCCATTAAAAGTCTAAAAGTATCGGATTTTAAATAGTACTAAATTGTCATACTTGATTAAAAGTACAAAGTAAATGCTATACATCAAATTCCTTATATTCATCAAACCAGACGGCACAATTTACTTTTTTTGACAGCCAGGGGCAGCTCCAACACTCAGACATCATTTACATTTAGTGAGTCCGCCAGATTGGAGGCAGTAGGGATGACCAGGGACGTTCTCTTGATAAGTGTGTGAATTGGACCTTTTTCCTGTACTGCTAAGCATTCAAATTGTAACTAGTACTTTTGTGTCTCCGGGAAAATGTATGGAGTAAAAAGTACATAATTTTCTTTAGGAATGTAGTGAAGTACAGAGACTCCAAAAACATACTTAAGTAGTACTTTACACCACTGCTCTCAGATTGTCTATCCATATATATTTTTTAACTAGGCAAGTCAGTTAAGAACAAATTCTTATTTACAATGACAGCCTACCAAAAGGCCTCCTGTGGGGACGGGGGTTGAGATTAGAACACAGACGCGACAACACTGCATAAAGAGATCTAAAACAACCTATATAAACACACACGTGTGGTTTTAAGCCTTTCCTGTTTGTTTTGTCAGGTGAGGACATGACACTGGAGGGGAGACGGCAGCTGGCGCTCTTCCTGGTGAGAAACCACTTCTTTCATCTTCCATTGTTCCCCCTCTCTACAACATGACTTGTGTTCTACCCCCCCCCATCAGTGCCTTTCTTGTCTCCTTCACCCCATCCTTTACTTACCTGTCCTCCCTCTTTCCCTAATTGTATTTAAGGGTAATTACCATGCTGAAGAAGACTTGTGGTTTCCATAGTAACTAGGTCACCTGTTCTCTCCTTGTGACTGGTGTAATATATTTCTATTGACTCTGTGGTTATTGAAGTAATTTACTACAGCATGATAGAAGCGTAATCAATTACTGCTAATGCTGCTACAGCGGACTAATGCCTGTTAAGTACATCTGATTCCCTCTATATGGAAATGGTGGTGAGTGGGCTTTCGTTGACATAAGACAAAACTAAATCTACAGATTTCCATTTATTGGGAATATTCCCCCCCATCTCCGTTTCATCACTTGTCCCCGTCCCCCCCCCCCAATCGCCGTTTCATCACTTGTCTCCCCCCCCCCCCATCGCCGTTTCATCACTTGTTCCCTCCCTCTTCTCAGGCACGGAAGTACATGCGGAACTTCGACTCAACTCACTGCACTCCTCTCCCCTACTCGGAATTCGCTGCCCCTTGGGGACTGTAAGAGTGTTGATGGATATAAAAACGAGAAGAAAAGATGCAGGCGAGACCGACCAACCAATCAGGAGAGGTATACAGAGCATGGATTGAATCTATGGGAGGTGTTCAAGGCAGCTACACCCAGACGGTTTTAGAACGTTGCGACCCTGCACACCTGTGGGGAAAACAACCTGTGGTTACCCCATTGGCTCACAGCAAAAACTTTGTATTTTGTCTACTTGTTTTAATCAATTACAAAACTATATTTAAGAAAAGTAGATGTCTAAAGATTACTACATAGAAAAACATAATTTTGCCTCATGCCCCTCATGACAATGCTAGCGGCCGACCGACCGGAACATCAAGCTTGTCAAGACCAACGCTAAACAAACTGTACTAAACAATGCTTTCCACACGCACAGCCTACTTAGATTCTGCGTCCCCACTCCAAATAGCCTGAAGCCACAGGGCTCTATTTCCCTACGTTGGGAGCATTGCGAACAGTCGGTCGTGATTTTTGACCTGGCTACATGTACATTGAACAACACAGCAGCTTTTTGTTATTTCTGTAGAACATTTTAAAAAGTTGGTTATTTTCCAATTTGTGGGTGTGGTCTAGGGGAATTCCTTATTGCGTTAATATCAGATGACTGTTTTTGTTACTGTCAGCACTAATTTATGAACTGAGTGGTTCCAGACTGTATACCACGGGTATGACATTTCTTTTTACTGCTCTAAATACATTAGTAACCAGTTTCTAATAGCAAAAAGGAACCCCGGGGGGTCGTGGTATATGGCCAACGGCTGTGTCCAGGAACTCCGCGTTGAGCTTAACAGCCCTTAGCCGTGGTATATTGGCCATATACCACACCCCCTCGGGCCTTATTGCTTAAATATAGTCTGCCGTCCTCGAACTAGATATTTAAATGCTCCCTTCCATAAAGTAAGCACTGATCTGTAGGTAATTGGATAAAAGGCTCCATTCTATTGCCCGACTACATTACTACAAGGAATAAGGAGCTTGTCTCTCCCTCCTTTCCTCCCTCTGGCTGCATTAAAAATAAATAAAAAGCATACACTTATTCTAACTACTATAAACAAATTGGCTTTGATAGCCTTAGATTAAGCCCAGACAAAGATCTACTTTTTACAGATACAGCCAGGCCATCCTCACGTTCTAAAGGTTGACTTTTTTTGTACTATTATTTTCTTGTGGGCACTGTCATTTTGAACAAAGCTGTTAAATAAAGTGTTGGCAAAATAAGTTTTGTATTTCTTATGAAACTGCAATCTTGCATGTATAATGTTTCTGACCATAACTATCACAGTTCCAGGCCCTAATTCTAGACAACTAGGGCCTTGAGGTTTTCCAGTTCAGGATAAACTCCTGGACCTAATAAGCAGAATGCACAGAGATCCCAGCCTGTCTAATATAAGGTCTTTATTCACTCACTTTCCTGCAGAGAATCCTTTATGGAAAGTGGCATAGTACTGACATGAGAAATACAGTGAGCTCAATGTATTGGGACAGTGAAATAGTTTTGGCTCTGTACTCCAGCACTTTGGGTTAAAGGGCAGACTGTCAGCTTTAACTTCAGGGGATTTCCATTCAGATCGGGTGAAATGTTTACAAATGACTAAGTAGTCTTTCCAGAATTTGCTGGTTTCAGAATTTTGTGCCTATTAGAAATGAACAGCCTCATTTGAGTCACTTATTGTAAATAAGAATAGAATGTTTAAACATTTCTATATTACCATGATTGCGGATAATTGTGAAAGTTAGAGGCACAACTCCCCCATGTCTTGGGTGTATGAATGATATTTGTGCGTCCGTACATTTCTCATTCAGGATTATTCGTAATTGCATCCACATTCATGTAGAAATGTTCCCCCGATATGCATGAAAATGCCCCAAAATGAAATCTAAGTCTGCACTTTAACCTCAGTCATTGTATCATTTCAAATCCAATGTGCTGGAGTACAGAGCCAAAACAAGTCACGGTGACAACACTTTGAACTCACTATGATAAGAACCATATTGTAAAAGGGGACGGAGAGAGGAGCGTTACACCATTCTCTTGAAGTTGTCTATGGCTTCCATTGCTTTCTCCAGCTCCGTCTGGCTCTGACGCAGCTGGAAGAGGGTTAGAGAGCAGGATCACAGGTCACTTCACAAGCAGAGCGTCTTTACTGTGGGAATGCCACACGTTCCAAAACTAAAACCTGAGTAATAACATTCCACCACATCCCGCCCCATTCCTTACCTTCTCAGTGTCCAGCTCCTGTACTTTAACAGGCACCTTCTCTTTGTAGTCACTCTTATCCATCTTTTCTCTCAGTTTATCCATCTGTTTCTCCAGCTCTCCCTTCTTCACAGTCAGCTTGGCCACCTCCTTCTCCAAGTCTATCAGACCCTGGGAGAGAGATTAACAAAGAGAAAAGGAAACGTAGTTGTAAAAACAGAAAAGTGTAACAATTTCACTAGGGAATAAACAGATGACTGTAGTATACACTGTTAGCCAATCACAACACAGAATAATGTGCGGTTGAAGCCCGTAAAATTGCCCTCTTACTTTGAGCATGAGGTGGACGGTGCACCTGTCGGAGGCAATGGCCACAGCACAGCCCTCTGGGACGGCCCCGGTGGCTGGGACGGGCTGGATGGTCTGGGAAAGAGACAGGGTCTGGATCTGCAGACTGTACTGCTCCACCAGAGACATCGTCTCACTGTCTATACACTGGAGGTAGCCTGGGGAGGGAGGGGGTTAGGACTATAGTAAAACAACGCTATGAGAAGTGTTCTAGTCAACAAAGTAGATGATCATGCCAATTTTGACTAAATCATACACCCTTGCTATAACTAATTAGTAAATATAGTACACTGCTTGTGGTCATGTATGAACTCACAATCGGCACGTGTCTTGGTCAGGTTGTAGTCGGCCCTGAGTGAACGGATGGTCCGGACCACGGTCATCACAAACTCCATCTTACGGTCAACATCCTCACTGTGCCAGCAAAACTAGAGACCACAGAGACGACAACCACCTCAAACCACAGTCAACAAAACACATGCCCTGTGGTTTATTATACAGTGTACTCAGTGTATCAATATAAAGTTCTCTCCCTCACCTCTTCAGTCTCAGGGTAGGGCATGACATGGATACTAGGGTGGCCATCCTGGGGTCGTCGCCGTGGCAACCTCTGGTAGAGCTCCTCGCCCACGAAGGGCATGATGGGAGCTAGGAGGCGCAGGCCGGTCTCCAGGCAGGTGAACAGAGTCTGTCTGCAGACTACAGCCTGGCTCTGAGACCCACTGTCTTCTTCCGCCCTGGAGAACACTGGCTTCACACTCTCCTAGAGGGGTGGGGGAGGGAGGTAGAGAAGGGATGAGGATGGAGTTTGGGAGCAGGAAGTTAAGGAGTGGTAATATATTAATCCCACACACACACACACCACTCACAGGCAGACAGAGACAAGGCAAACAGACTCTCACCAGATAGACGTCACAGAGCTCGTAGAGCCAGAAGTTGTAGATGGCTGTGGTGATAGCTGGGAAGTCGTAGGCCTGGAACCCTGCATTACACAGACCCACAGCAGTACACAGACGGGACAGAATCCACCGGTCTGACACACTCTCCTCCCCACACAGCTAACAGGAGGAGAATTGGACATTTTACAGAGATATAAACCTAAATACCATATCATACAAAGACCTGTTTTCACTCTAACAAATTAAGAGCATTTTCTCAAAGCAACTTTATTTTCCTTAATTTACATGGGCATGACACTGCAGTACACACACACAATGAATAGACCTAGGTAGAGATGTCACCTGGGCTTTCTCTGAAGGAACAAAGTTGTCTCCCAGCGTCCTCATGGCAAACTTCACAGCATTCCACAGCTTGTTACAGAAGTGACGGTAACCAAGGATACGATTCACATCCATGTTAATGTCCCTGCCTGAGAGAGTTAGGGGGAGAGAGGAAAAAGGGTTGTGTTGGTGTGTACATGGCATGCCAGCCATAACATGACACAGCCACATCACCAGATGGCAGTAGTGAGTGATGTACCTTGGCTGGTGTAGGCACACAGGGCGAAGCGGAGGGCATCTGTGCCACACTCTGGGATACCAGTGGGGTAGTCAGACTTCTGTCCCTGCTTGGCCTTCTCAACCTCTACTGGGTCCAGATTACTGTCCTGCAGCTGGGCATACAGACCCTGCACACACACAGTCAGCAGAGACATCTATCTATGTCCTGGTGCTTCGTTCTAGGCCCTTAACCACACTTGCAGTGCTGCATGACAACATAAATGCATGACACTTGATTCAAAGCAGCAAGAGACACTGTTGGTTCCTCAATTCACCTGATATAGTAAGAGTATGTACTGCCAGAGCCCTGTATAGCAGTGGTCACCAACCGGTCGAGCACCAAACATTTCTGTAGAAAAGATAAAGGCTTGCGCTCCTTTAAAAAGAATGGTGTTGCGCTGCTGGCGGTAGGTGCACTTGATTCAGAAGCACTGCGCACCGGGTAGGCAAAGTATTCCCATTTTGAACCATTTCATTTGTCTGAAAAGACACACTCCGCCTACCCGGCAGACCGGGAGCGTGCCTACTGCGCTGTCCATTCGGATAGCTCAAATCACCATGCCTACAGCTTCCACGACCCCAGCTACAGCAAAGTTTGATCCTAAACTACATGAGATTTTATCACTTTTAAAACCATGACCACAGAGAGACTGTCACAATACAGCAAAGGGCTGCTGTTTTTATGAGTGAGTTCATGTCTAAGTTTTTATTCAGTACTGTCAACGCTGTTTTTATTCAACACTATTACAAAACATAAAAACACACTTCTCCCTACTTCCACCCGTGCTGTAATTAATTAGTAGCCAAGTGTCTCGATAGCCCTGCATTTTGTATTTTTATTAGCAGCTCATCATGTCTATTTTAATATGGAGGAATAGAGCAGGGACGTGAGAGGCGGACCCTCTGCTGCTCTCTCCCTCCTCTGAGACTAATGTAGTGTTCAAAACAACAGGGAACTCGGAAGAAAAGGAGATCCGACTGGGGAAAATCGTTTCTAGATCACTGACATCATGATTTGACCTCTTCTTTTCTCTTCTTCAGTTGTCTTGAAAGCACCATGACCATCAGATTGATGCAGGTACCAGTCCAGTAAAAATAAAAAGTGAATTATTTGCAAATTCTCAATTTATGCTCAGTTCTGCCTCGCAAGTACTGCACAAACTGATCTATTTTGTTATCAAAGCGTGAGTTTTTGTATAATATGGTCTGAGAAGAACTGGCAAGCCAGGCATATAGCCAATATGCTGTGATAATGTTTTAGGCCTACTGCACAAACCTCATTCCTACAGAATTGTTTTTAGGTAAAATGTTTTTAAAAATGTTGAAAGAAATTATTAAAAAATAGCTTTTTGACTCCGAAAGTGACCTTGACTCAGAAAATGTTGGTGGCCACTGCTCTAGAGGGCTGACTCAGCTCTAGACTTGAGCGATATACCGTTTATACTGTATACCGGGGTATTTCAGCTGGGGGGTGTGTGCTTCGTCACTGCTTTTGACTAGAAGTTGAGTATATAAGAAACCTAAGATGTGTCAAATCAATTATATCCAGCTCAGGGCTCCAGCTATGCATTTGGTTTGCTAACTTGCTAGCTAAGTGGCTAGATCAAGCTTCTTGGTTACATTCAATCCGTTCCTGGATCAAGATCCATGTTGCCTAAATTGTTTTGTGCCCCTTGTGTGCATTTCCGGTAATACTGTATACCCCTGTATGGTACAGAAACGGTATGACGATAAGAAAATGTGGATACCTCCAAACCCTACTCAGCTCAGTTTGAGGGAGCAACAAATAAATGGCCTCAATAAAGCCTGGAATAGCTGCTTAATAAAGCAGACAGTACAACACCCCCCCATGGGAACATGGTGTGTTACCTCCAGAGAGATTCCTGTGATGACATCCAGAGGGTCGATGACGTTACCCAGAGATTTGCTCATCTTCCTCCCGTGGGCGTCTCTCACCACCGCATGGAGGTACACCTAGTATCAAACACAGCCATTACCATTACTATACAGGCTGTCCCCACTATAATTAATGACATGCTAAACCGGTCAGAGGCAGCAGGTGATTACCTCTTTGAAGGGCAGCTTGCCAGTGAGTTTGAGGCCCATCATCACCATGCGGGCCACCCAGAAGAACAGGATGTCATGACCTGTCTCCAGCAGGCTGCCTGGATAGAACACACTCAGGTCCTGGGTCTGAACAGAGAGAGGAAAACCTGTATTACACACCCAGGTCCTGGGTCTGAACAGAGAGAGGAAAACCTGTATTACACACTCAGGTCCTGGGTCTGAACAGAGAGAGGAAAACCTGTATTACACACTCAGGTCCTGGGTCTGAACAGAGAGAGGAAAACCTGTATTACACACTCAGGTCCTGGGTCTGAACAGAGAGAGGAAAACCTGTATTACACACTCAGGTCCTGGGTCTGAACAGAGAGGAAAACCTGTATTACACACCCAGGTCCTGGGTCTGAACAGAGAGAGGAAAACCTGTATTACACACTCAGGTCCTGGGTCTGAACAGAGAGAGGAAAACCTGTATTACACACCCAGGTCCTGGGTCTGAACAGAGAGAGGAAAACCTGTATTACACACTCAGGTCCTGGGTCTGAACAGAGGGAGGAAAACCTGTATTACACACCCAGGTCCTGGGTCTGAACAGAGAGAGGAAAACCTGTATTACACACTCAGGTCCTGGGTCTGAACAGAGAGGAAAACCTGTATTACACACCCAGGTCCTGGGTCTGAACAGAGAGGAAAACATGTATTACACACAGAGGGTATCACACACTCAGCTCTAGACACACCTTACCCACACATTCAATATCATCAATCCAGGAACTATGGAAAGCATATTTTAACAACTTTAATACACTCACACTTACCACAGACCACACACACACACACACACGCAGCCTCAGACAGACAAACACGCACACACACCCCCACAGCCTCACCTCATTGGGCCAGCCGAAGATGGAGAAGGGGAAAATACCAGAGGAGAACCATGTATCCAGTACATCCTCATCTGTAACACAGGAAGTGAACAAAAATCACTGGGCAATGGGCAGAATACTCCATTTCACTGTAAATTATCATCATTTGAGAGAAGATCTTACCCTGTCTGAGGGTGATCTTGTCAGTGGAGACATTGAAGCGCTTGGCAGCTTTATCTCTGGCCTCCTCCTCTGTCCTCCCACTCACCCAGTAATGACCATCCATGTCCTGGAGGACGGGAGGGAGGAAGAAGGGAGAAGGGAGCCAGAGAGATGGGACGTTTGGACAGGTGTGACTTAAATGACACAGAGAAAATCAGAGAGAAAGGAAGAAACGGATATCACCTCTCCTGGTGTGACTGAAGGGTCGGTCACGGTGACAAAGTAGGCTGGGATCCTGTGACCCCACCACAGCTGACGAGAGATACACCAGTCCCTGGGAGGAAGGGAGAATGAGAGGGATGAGTTCAAGTGAATATGTGAGGAAAGAGAGAATGAGGAAACCTGAGCACAACTGGTGACAGATGAAACACTAAAGAAGAAAAGGGGTTTGGTGCTGGAGTAGAGGTGCTCACTGTTTTTAACTAGAGATCTAACCAGGATCTGTAATACACTTGATTTCTATAATGGAGAGTGTGGCGTGTCACCTTCTAATACGTAGAGAGATGGAGCACATTAAAGAGTAGAACGGGAAGGACAGCGAAGAATGAGAATGACTGACAGAATGACAAAAGAGAGGTATAGAGGCAAGAGGAAAACAGAGCGGAGATGGAGGTGACCTACCTGATGTTGTCCAACCAGTTGAACCAGGTCTTATGGTGGTGGTCTGGGATGATTTTGAGTCTTCCCTCCCGGACCGAGTCAGCTGCCTGCTTGCCCATGTCAGCACAGTCCACATACCACTGAGGCTTCAGCAGGGGCTCCACTATGTCCTTAGAACGACTGGGGAGGAGAAACACACTCACATTCAATACTAACACACTCACACATCCAATCCAGAATGTTCTCACTAACATGTTCACACAGACGTGACCACATTTCGCACACTGATGCACGCGAAACTGAAACAAATATGTCCTTCTGTGCTCGTAATGTGGACTGATCGTAACGCACCTGCAGACAGGCACCACCATGGGGTTGTCTTTGGTCTCCTTGAAATGGCCTCTGTCCTTCAGAGCCTGCAGCACAGCCTTCCTCGCTTCGAAACGTTTCATACCCTGAGAGAGAGCGAGAGATGAGAGAGAGGAGGTAGGCAGAGAAAAACAGAGGAAGTTCCCAAACAGTTACCACACAGAACAACAAGGAGGAAAGGGAAGAAGAAGAGTGACAACACACCACAACTACTAGACAGCATGATGACAAGATCCAGGTGAAGAAGTCGTGCGTGTGTACTGTACCAGGTAAAGAAGTAGTCCGTGTGTACTGTACCAGGAATGGAGCCGGCACGTTGATGAGCAGGCCGTTCTCATCCAGGATGTTGATGAAGGCCAGTTTGTGTCTGTTTCCAACCTCATAATCATTATGGTCATGGGCTGGGGTGATCTTCACAGCACCTGGCGGAGAGAGAAAGAAGGGGGAGAGAGAGACAAGGTTCCGTACAGCTCAACAATACAAACTAACAGTATCCCACTATTCCTTAGACCACCAGATTACTACAGGACAGCCACATGGCCACACAGCCACACAGCATGGTTAGTACCCGTTCCAAAGTTGACGTCCACAAACTCATCAAACACGATGGGCATCTTCCTGTCACAGAAGGGATGAAGCACCCTCTTCCCTTTAAGGTGCTGAGACACACAGATAAACCAAAGCCTGTTAGTTCTCAATTAGAATGCCACAAACATTCATCAAAACAACATTTAAATGTCAAGAAAGTATAACCTTTCATGGATTTTCCCAAAGAATGTCTGTATTGGAAGGTTGGCAGGGTGTGTGTGTGTGTGTGTTGTAGAGACCTGGTATCTGGGGTCGGCAGGGTGAACGGCCACAGCAGAATCTCCCAGCATGGTCTCTATACGAGTGGTCGCCACAATCACCTCCTCATCTAACAGTGAGACAGAGGGAGACATTTAATAAGAGAAGACAGAAATAGAGGGAGGGAGAAAAAAATGGAAGGGAGAGATCAATTAACATAATTAACAGAAACACTCAAGATAAAGCCGTGTCCCTGTACCTCCCCAGCCCAAAACGACTCTCCCCTTTCTCTCCATGTCTTACCTGATCCCTCTATCTTGTAGGAGAAGGAGACCAGTACTCCAAACTCCACCTTGTCCTTGTAGCCAGGCACGGGCAGCAGAGTCCTGCCAGTCAGCTCCTTCTTATCCACCTGGACAACACAGCATCATGGGAGTGTTCATTATGGTATGCAACAGAATGGACATTTCAAAAACGGTTTAAAACATTTCACAACAGAATAATACCTCAATATCCGAGATGGCAGAGTTGAGGGTGCAGGACCAGTTGACCAGCCTCTTGCTCCTGTAGATCACGCCGTCCTCATGCAGACGAATGAACGCCTCCTGGACTGCATAGGACAGTTTCTAGAGAGGGCGTCACAATAGTTTAGTGTTGGGAACATTACAACGTTAGTAAATGCTCAGTCTAGACATAGTACTTTATGTATTAGACTAATAAAGCTCTCATGAGTTGTCCATGAATACACAGTAAAAGGTGACAGGTAATGTAAAGTGTAATGTAATGCAAATGATAGTAAACTCACAGGGTCCATGGTGAAGCAGGCTCTGTCCCAGTCCAGAGAGGAACCCAGCTTCTTCAGCTGGTGGTAAATACGGTCTCCCTTCCTACAACACAGCGCAGGGAGGAAGAAAGAGGGTGAGGGAGGAACTCTAGATCTTACTTTCACTTCTATTGTTGTTCTTTCTTTTGAAACCCTCTCTCCTTCTCCTTCCTCTCCCTCTACTCACTCGTTCTTCCACTTCCAGACCTCCTGGATGAACTGATCTCTCCCCAGGTCGTGACGGCTCATGCCCCTCTCCCGCATCAGTTTTTTCTCCACCACCACCTGGGTGGCGATACCCGCGTGGTCACAGCCTGGGTTCCACAGGGTCGTCTCGCCACGCATACGGTGCCTGGGGAGAGGGAGGAAACAGGAAATGCACCATCATACTGCGATAAGGACAGAACTAGATTACAGCACTACAGAATGTTGAGAATGGGACAAGACATGAATGTTGAGACAGGTGAAGAGGAAAGTGGGGCACGTAGAGTCATAACAGGAACATAGAAAGCAAGACAGAGATGGCTAGAGAGAGAATGAGAGAGAAAGTGTGAGAGGTTGGTAGAAAGAAGAAAGATAATAGAGAGTGAGATTGGTGAAAGGATGTAAAAATAAACCGCTAGAAAGGGAGAGAGCAGATTGGTGTAATCAGATAGAGAATCCCATTACCATCTGGTCAGACAGTCCTGGATGGCGTTGGTTAGGGCATGGCCTAAGTGAAGAGATCCCGTCACATTGGGCGGAGGGATACACATCATGAACACTCCACGGGGATTCGGCTCACTGATACTCTTCCGCTGAAGAATATAAGAACACCATAATAGCTTGATTATGACCTCAACCATGGGCTGGTTAAACGTCACATTTCATAAACTATGAAATACATAAAGAGAGTGACAGTCTCACCCCGTACTCAGGCTTGAAGTATCCCTGCTTCTCCCACCAGGAGTACCAGGCTGCCTCCACGTACTGAGGACTGTACGAGTCTGGCAGGGGGCTCAGGACATCTGACACAGGGAGAGATAGGAGTTTAATACGCACACGCACACACACACACACGAGTATAATAGAGAGAGTGGTGGATTATACATGGTTAATAACAGAGATCCTATTCAATTATTCAAATTCCTAATTCAATGGTTAATAAGCACCTTTTTTCTCTCCAGGAGGGGTGGGGACGTCGTATGAGATCACTCCCAGGTCCTTCTTCTCTGGTTTGGCCTTTTTCTGGAGAGAGACCAGAATGAGACTGATGAGACCTATTGGCAAGACACCTACTGAATGACCTTATCTAGGCTGTAAAAACTGTAAAGGGAGTATACTTTAAGGATCATCATCTTGTTGGGCCCCAGTTGATCCACACAGCAATGGTCTTTGCAACAGGGAACATGAGAAATGAAACCAGCCACCTGTCCATCTTCATACCTCTGTCGGGGGTGCCAGTTTCTTTTCTTGCTTTTTCTTCTCCTCCATCTCCTTCTTCTTTTGGAACTTCTCCAGCTTCTCTCTGTTTTTAGCCTCTTTCTTCAGCTGAGCTTCTGTCTTTGGTTTGCCTGAGAGAGAGAACACACTTCTGAGAATAACATACACACTCAAACAAATTCAAGCGGACACAAACACACAAAGGAGTCAACTCATGATGCTATGTATCCAGAAAATATTCCTCCGATGTAACTAACTGATAAGATGTCAAATGTAGTGAAAACAAACGGATTTGCCATTCAGCTTGACAAGAAGACACCGTTGGTCTTCAGGATAATAAAGCTATTCTTCAATCTAAAGCTGATCTCACACAAAGACACTTGAGCAGAATTTCTGTTGCATTTGCAGGTTGCAAATGTCATCATCTCAAGCAACTTTGCAGATATACGAGTCAACTCACAATTATTATAATTGTTTTATTGTATGCAATATACAATCAAATTGAAGGTACTTGTCATTTTATTGATTGCATATTTTTTGCAAATTCTTAAAAGCTGCAACGTAACTTTTTGGGCGACCCAACCAAATTTACATAGAAATGTGTGTTATAGATCTGCCATTCTCATCGAAAGCATGTCTAAGAAGCAGCAGATCTGTTCTACTTTCAATATTTCTATGCTTCCCGTTATCAAGTTTAGTTTTTGCGTCTTTTATACACCAGATTCAAACAGCTGAAAATACAATATTTTTGGTCATGGAAAATATATGTTTAACAGTGGTTTAGATGGTACAGTGATTCTCTACACTATATTTGCTTGTTATGTTGTATAAACTGAAATTAGGCGCACTATTAGAATTTTAGTAACCAGGAAATGGGGGAGCAATTTCTGCATAGTGCATCTTTAACACATACTACCAGACGAGTTACTCACAGTCAAAGACATGGCCTAAGCCTCTTACCATTGGCAGCGTTGGCATCAGCAGTTGGATTAGCGTTAGCAGCAGGAACAGGAGCAGCGCTGGGTTTGGGTGTGACGGGCACCATCTTCTCACACAGAGAGATCTGTCCCAGGACCTTGACAAACTGAGGCTGGTTGACACAGGTCAGAAACCACCTGGTCACGTTCGTCAGGGCTTTCCTGTTGGATGGCTCCAAGGCCTAGTATGACATAATAATAATAAGAATGTTATTGGAGTTCAAACAATGTGAAACAGGAAGATCTTACATTGGATGTTGCATGCAATTTCAGTCGAGTTGCTTTGTGTATCAGCAAAGTTGCTTGAGATGTCACTTGCAATCTGCAACATAAATTGCATACGGATTGCTTCGTGTGACATCAGCATTACAGTACAACTGGGGTGTATTCATTATGCCGATTCTGTTGCTAAATGTTTTGCAAAGAAAACTGTTTACTCCAAATGGAAAATGTTTTATCAACAAAAACAATAGTTTTTATAGGACAAATGCGGGTAGGCCCCCCGTTTTGTTCTGCGTGCTCCATTTAGTTCTTAAACAGGTTCTGTTGCAATTTGTTCCTTTAACTAGGCAAGTCAGTTAAGAACAAATTCCTATTTACAATGATGGCCTACCGGGGAACAGTGCCCTGTCCTGTTCAGGGACAGAACGACAGATGTTTACCATGTCAGCTCAGGGATTTGATCCAGCAACCTTTCAGTTACTGGCACAACGCTCTAACCACTAGGCTACCTGCCACCCCTCCCTAATGAATACACCCCAGCACTCACTTACCAGACAGTCTGTTGACAGAAGACAAATACTTTCACTTCTTCCTAACGTTAAAGAATAAGGAAGAGTAAACACAAATAAGATAAAAAGATAAATGTTAATATAAAGACTTGGGCTCACGTATTTGAAGGGCAGGAGTGCTGCGGTTGCCACAGCGATGTCGGCCAGAGTGAGGCTGTCTCCCACCAGGAATGTTCTAGGCTCCAGGTTCTTATCTAGAACGTTTAGCACGCGCATCATCTCAGCATGAGAACTCTGCTGAAGCTGCATGGACTCATCAGAATCAGAAAAAAACAGTTGGTAATCAACATCGTTAACACAGGAATTTGTCTTGGGCTATGTTATATTCCAGATTAGTGTTCCCTCCCCTTGCTCTGTCATTGGTCAATCACTCCCATAGTCCAATTCATTTGAAATTACGCTAATATACACCATTATACTCCTATTTGTGTTTGTGACTGCATGGGTTGCTGCCAGTAGTGAGACCCTCTCCCTCACCTTCTTATCCACTCCCATCACCCCCAGCAGTGGGAACACCACAGCACAGGACACAGGAGTCAGCTCATTGTCTGCAAAGCTGAGCCACTGCCACACCTGGCTCTCCTGTTTAGCATTCGACCCTATCCTCTTCCCCTGAGAGGCTAGGTACCATGCAACGGCACTGGCCCCAGAGAGCACCTCACCTCCCCCAGAGCCCAGCACCAGGCTGGGGCGAGAGCACAGGGCCATGGAGGCAGGAGGGTCCTCTATGAGTGTGCAGGGCCGAGAGGGGCAGAACTCTGCAGCAACCAGGGCCATGAGGCTCCTGAAGTCGTCAGGGTGGGGGGAGACGTAGAGCGAAGCCATCCCTAGGAGAGGGGGGAGAATGACTGAGATTGGCGTATCATATAACGCTTCCATGGTTTCATTAAATAGTACAGATATGTATTTGGATGCAAACCACTTCACAAGTCATCCAATCTCAGCTAAAACTAGCTTGCTAGCAGGTTAGCTACATAACAGTAGGCAGTACCGTTACTGTTTTGGGCATGTTTGTTTATGCTAACTTAAGTTATGCTACACTAAGGTGACATCTCTTAAGTAGCAAACGCTAAAGTTAGCTACAAATCTGGGAAATAAACAGAGACAGCTCCACAAACAGAGACGTGCACAGATAGCTATGCAACGATTCATGCGCTATTTTCTAGTGCAACTAATCTGACAAACTGAAAAGACATGCTAACCATTAGCGGACTAAACTCCACTCCATGGTGAGTTTAGTCGGCTAGCTAATCATCAGCTTTGGCAAGCTGTAACTTAAAAAAGGGACAATATGTAGTTGCTATATCCATTGTAAATAAATTATATATACCCATTCATTCTTGAAAAAATATAACATAGCTAAATGCCTTATAAGCTTCGTTCAATGGTCGTACACCATCATAACCCAAAATATAAACTTGTTTTACTCCAATGTTTGTAAACAAAATAACGTTAGCTAAGTGTAAACAACCACTGTGTTGTCTCAAAAAATAGTTTAAACTATCAGGTTGATATCATGAACGGTCAGTCCTTGCATCGGGGGCGGCTGGTAGCCTGCTGGTTAGAGCGTTGGGACAGTAACCGAAAGGTTGCTGGATCGAATCCCTGAGCCGACAAAGGTACAAATCTATCGTTCTGAACTGACTTGCCTAGTTACATTTAAAACATCCATAGCTCCATCTATGAATTTGAGAGTTACATTTCACCTGCCTTACACCATGAATTATGTACACAAACCTTTGATATAATACATCATTTTAAACTAAATGGCACTTGAAAAAGTTATCCATACCGTTGAATGAAAAAGAAAGGGACGTCAACTCATGAGTTCCGGATAAGCAGCGTATTACAGTAGTCGGCCGTCTGATGCAATGTGGCGCACATGTTTGGTTCGAAGGACCTTTGAACAGATTCATTTCCGCCACATCAAGGCGGCCTGTAAGAATGCCTTTTCCAAATTGACCATGACATTTGTCCAGACTCTCACTCAGATCAATTATTGCAGTGTTATTTATGAATGTGCAAATTAAAATGATTCAGCTTCAAGGCAAAATATATTGGTAGACAAATGAATGAATCACAAATAAATAAATTGCACTAGTCTGAGTGGATGAGATCAATCAATTATCCGTTTTAATCAAGCAAGCATATAGTTCATAAAGTAACATCAATTCTAACACCTATTACCATATGAACTCACACAGTAAAAGCACGTTTCCCCAAAATAATACCATATTGTAATTGATCAAATGGCCATGGGGCTACCCTGCTTCACTTTCTGACACATATACATTTTACATTTTAGTCATTTAGCAGACGCTCTTATCCCGAGCGACTTACAGTAGAGTGCATACAATATATTACATTTTACATACTGAGACAAGGATATCCCTACCTGCCAAACCCTCCCTAACCCGGACGATGCTATGCCAATTGTGCGTCGCCCCACGGACCTCCCGGTTGCGACAGAGCCTGGGCATGAACCCAGAGACTCTGGTAGCGCAGCTAGCACTGCGATGCAGTGCCCTAGACCACTGCGCCACCCGGGAGACTGGAGTCCCAGCTTTAGTCTTTTGGAATCCTGCTTCTTTACAACTAAGAAGTAGTAGAAGTAGAAGTCATCTACTTTAGGGAGCAAAAAAATATGAAAATGCATTGTGTGCCTAACTATGGGTTTATGTTAGACAGCTTAGCTAGAGGCATTGGCATTGCGGTGTACCCATCAATTCTCTCTTGCTATCTGGTGCATATTTACATACTTTTTAAGAACAAGATATACAATTTTCAAGGTTTGCAAAAAATCTGCAATGTTATTGATGAACATTCTCTGTAGACCTAAACCATCCACCGTTCTGGTCCTGCCCAAAGGCCTCCATCACATTCTCCACAACCGTTTCCGCACTCCCTACTACCAGCCCTCCTGCCAAACTCACTATGTTCCCCACCCCATTCCCACACCTCCACGCCAGCTTCCCCATTCCCCCACCCACTGCCTTCACCTGCCCTCCCATCTCAGACACCACCGACCCCACATACCCCCCACCCTGCTCCCACGCCTGGTCCCCAACCACCCTGGACACCCACCAGGCGTTGTCAAAGATCCTCCCGAATATGCCCACCCCATCCCAGGCCAGGGTGCCCACCCCTGTGACCCCGTCCTGGCAGCTGGTGAACAGGGAGCCAACGAGAGGGGCTGTAATGCAGTACAGAGTGGACAAGCACATCTCCCCCACTCCAAGTATCAGGCCTGTGACTGAGCCGACTCCAGACACCAGGTCAGACGCCATGTTGTAGAACACAGAGAGGATGTCGCCTGGCAGGGCAGACAGGACCCCCAGGTCCTCCTGTAGGACAAAGGCCACCTAGACGAGGAGAGGAGATATATTCTGTTACAAGATATTGTCTGTCATAACAGAAACTTATTTTTGTGATCAGAAATATAAAAGGATATACACTGCTCAAAAAAATAAAGGGAACACTAAAATAACACATCCTAGATCTGAATGAATGAAATATTCTTATTAAATACTTTTTTCTTTACATAGTTGAATGTGCTGACAACAAAATCACACAAAAATTATCAATGGAAATCAAATTTATCAACCCATGGAGGTCTGGATTTGGAGTCACACTCAAAATTAAAGTGGAAAACCACACTACAGGCTGATCCAACTTTGATGTAATGTCCTTAAAACAAGTCAAAATGAGGCTCAGTAGTGTGTGTGGCCTCCACGTGCCTGTATGACCTCCCTACAACGCCTGGGCATGCTCCTGATGAGGTGGCGGATGGTCTCCTGAGGGATCTCCTCCCAGACCTGGACTAAAGCATCCGCCAACTCCTGGACAGTCTGTGGTGCAACGTGGCGTTGGTGGATGGAGCGAGACATGATGTCCCAGATGTGCTCAATTGGATTCAGGTCTGGGGAACGGGCAGGCCAGTCCATAGCACCAATGCCTTCCTCTTGCAGGAACTGCTGACACACTCCAGCCACATGAGGTCTAGCATTGTCTTGCATTAGGAGGAACCCAGGGCCAACCGCACCAGCATATGGTCTCACAAGGGGTCTGAGGATCTCATCTCGGTACCTAATGGCAGTCAGGCTACCTCTGGCGAGCACATGGAGGGCTGTGCGGCCCCACAAAGAAATGCCACCCCACACCATGACTGACCCACCGCCAAACCGGTCATGCTGGAGGATGTTGCAGGCAGCAGACCATTCTCCACGGCGTCTCCAGACTCTGTCACGTCTGTCACGTGCTCATGTGCTCAGTGTGAACCTGCTTTCATCTGTGAAGAGCACAGGGCGCCAGTGGCGAATTTGCCAATCTTGGTGTTCTCTGGCAAATGCCAAACATCCTGCACGGTGTTGGGCTGTAAGCACAACCCCTACCTGTGGACGTCGGACCCTCATACCACCCTCATGGAGTCTGTTTCTGACCGTTTGAGCAGACACATGCACATTTGTGGCCTGCTGGAGGTCATTTTGCAGGGCTCTGGCAGTGCTCCTCCTTGCACAAAGGCGGAGGTAGCGGTCCTGCTGCTGGGTTGTTGCCCTCCTACGGCCTCCTCCACATCTCCTGATGTACCACCCTGTCTCCTGGTAGCGCCTCCAAGCTCTGGACACTACGCTGACAGACACAGCAAACCTTCTTGCCACAGCTCGCATTGATGTGCCATCCTGGATGAGCTGCACTACCTGAGCCACTTGTGTGGGTTGTAGACTCCGTCTCATGCTACCACTAGAGTGAAAGCACCGCCAGCATTCAAAAGTGACCAAAACATCAGCCAGGAAGCATAGGAACTGAGAAGTGGTCTGTGGTCACCACCTGCAGAACCACTCCTTTATTGGGGGTGTCTTGCTAATTGCCTATAATTTCCACCTTTTGTCTATTCCATTTGCACAACAGCATGTGAAATGTATTGTCAATCAGTGTTGCTTCCTAAGTGGACAGTTTGATTTCACAGAAGTGTGATTGACTTGGAGTTACATTGTGTTGTTTAAGTGTTCCCTTTATTTTTTTGAGCAGTGTATATAGGATATGGAACCATCACAGTATTGTATTCCATCAGTAATCACCTGTCCAGGGATCTCAATGAGGGTGGAGACTACAGGGCGTAGAGGGGCCATGAGCAGGGAGACAGAGGAGGTGATGATATACACCAGAGGGTTGCCGGGCGACTCTGTGTCCGACTCAGAGGCCAGTGTCTCGTTGTCCTCTGAGGGAGGGATGAGAGGTTCTGTGTCAGCAGGTAGTGCCTCTAGGCTTCGATCAGTAGTCTCATCTAGTGTTTCCTCAATGGCGTCTGGCCTTGCGACTGCTTTCTGCTTTTCTACGACTCCAACCATCGCATCACTGAGCAGTATCCCTATGTCTCCCTCCGTGTCCCCATCTGCTTCCCCGCAACCCTCTGAAAATAGATCTGTCACTCCAATCATGTGTTCCAGCTCCTTAACACTCACCACCCTCTCCACTCCACCTGTCTCTCTCACTACCCCCACACTGAACCCACTCTGTCCCTCTGGGCCAGCACAGCACACTGCAGACCACTGCACCCCAGCCTCACACCCCTCATTCCCACCCTCCTCCATCCCGGGCCCCAGCCTGAGCCCTGTGGCCCCTGTCAGGACGTAGAGCTGGCCCCCTGTGGAGCCACACTGGGGCAGAACGCTGCTCTGGATCAGCTCTGTGACCAGGGAGTCCCACTGGTGAAGGGGAGAGTCAGAGTGAGCTTGGGGTTTACCCCCCGCCACATCCCCTCGGAGCAGGGCTGGGGTCATCACCAGGGGAGGACTCTGGGACCCTTCGTCCTCTTTCTCCTCCCCTCTGGCATCCTCTTCCTCCTTCTCTGTCTAGGAGATAGGTTTGGAATCATGAGTCAAAGTCCACATATTGAATCACGATTGCAATTAGTATCAACATCATGATAAATGAATGCTAGGCCTTTATTTGGGTAAAGCCTACTGTACATTACAGTACATTTAGTATCAATGCAGTTTGTAAATAGAGTAGGATTGACGAGGTCGTCTTTTACTCAGGTGTCATGGCATAAATAATATGCCATGCAGACCATTCCAGTCTTGTGAGCGTTAGGGAGCTTGTCTACTGACAGACATCTGAGTCAAATATCAAACTGTTGTTCACATTCATCTTTCAGTTCACTCTGACTTGTTTTAACAAGTTCAGGTTTGCATGGAATGTTGATATCAAGAGTAAGTTGACTGCCTCTACAGGACAAGAGTTTCGTTTCACTTGAACAAGTTTCATATCGGAAAAACATTCTTGTAAAACAACTGGAGGAAAAGAGTGGTATACAGTTGGTTTGATCATGTCCGCTGTAACTTGTGTGATTGTGTTGAGAATGTACACTAAACTGTACAAGGTAGTGCTTACGCAGTCCATGCATGACAATGATTCCACTGTTACCACATAATAAAAATAAAAGAATCCTCCCTTACCCTCTCCTCCTTTCCTCCTCTCTCCCCCCATCCTTGGCTGAGATGAAAGGCAGAGTAAACAGCTGCGTCACAGGTCGGGTGGTAGAGCGTGGCGAACGACTGTCCCCCTGGCAGCCTGTGACAGATGGGGGTCAGGAGGGCCCCCCCGCCCAGAGGGGGGGTCTGTCTGTAGAAGCTCTGTCTGCAGAGGGAGAAGCCTGGGTCTGGTTCTGATAGTGCCGTGACTGGTAGAGACAGCTCCAGAGTCAGAGTCAGCCCCAGCAAGATCCAGCCTGCAGTACTGACACTGACACCAGCAGGACACCACCGCAGTAGCAGCATGGTGAGCTCAGCAAACCCACACACTCACAGAGAGAGAGAGGCTGGTAAATAATCCAGAGGTTTGTGCTGTATCTACGCAGATGGGAAAGGATAATGGCCGATAGCTAGGGTTGACAGCCAGGGAATCTCTGGTATGTCGTTCTTTTATCCCTTTCTCAATCTTTCCCTTCTTTTTTCTCTTCTACCCCATCAGCGTCTCCACCCATGCCTTTCTCCTTGGACTGTGTGTGCTGTGCTGTCTGTGTCTGGGCACAGTCTTGCTTACACTCTGCTTCTCCCTCCCTCACTGACAAGCTCACTCTTCCTCCCTCCCTCACACATTCTCCCTCTAGCTACACCGCTACCTGGCTTTCCCTCCCTCCTTACTTCCTTTCATAGCTTTTTTTGGTTACACCTTTACCTCACATTACTGTTAGGTACACACACACCAGACCCACACCTAGTAACCGGTTCGTATTACCTGTAAGTCTGCATTCCCAAACAATGTTTCCACAAGGTTTGGCTGTCTGATTGACAGCTCAATGGTTCATTTTCTCTGTTACAACACACACCTCTCAGAAAGTGCTGACTCCTCTGTGTATGTAGCCGAGTGCTTAAGCATGCACTATTAGGGTGCACAGTGAAACCGCAGCAGAATATCTTACAGCAGTGGCCTAGAGTTGAATATTACACAGTAGATCTATCCACCATCAAGGTTCCAAAATAGATCTTATTGACTGAATTACAGTTTCTCTGCTATAAAGACAAAATTATTTTGGATTTTGTGTTTCAGCCGCCACTTGGTTTGGTAAAGCTGAGGGAAATTGGGAAATGTATCCACTCTCAAATTCATAGAGGGAGTCCTCCAATCCGATCCATCGCAACCTCTGTGAGATGACAAGAGAGGAAAGACGAGAGCATAATAATTAAGCTCTTCACATGTGACCTTTGTCAGCGAGAAGTCAGAGCTCAGGGATGACATACGAGTTTCCCACTAGTTATTACGAGTTTACGGGGGCATTTAAGTGGATTTTTCCCAGTCGTAAGTGGTAAATACCACCTTCCCACTTGGTTATGAATGCAGCATGAAATGCTTTTGTCTCCAGGCACAGCCAATAGAAACAGTTGTTTTGAGTAAAGGCACAGTACTGCATGTCTGTGCAGCACATACTGTACACTATACTACCAGTCCATTAGGCTTTCAACAACAACTACCACAGTCATCTGAAATGTTACCACTTTAATGCAATTTAATTTTGAAAAGTCATTGGTAGAAAACATAACATCTCCATTATCTCCAACAAAAAATGTATTATTTGACAGTTTCCTATAAAAAGGTAGGTGCTACATGTATGCAGTCCTGTAGCTGTCCATGCCTTCAATACCATTTCTTCCATGACTTGTATAACAGTAGAAGGCAGTAAAATTACATTAAAGGAGTCAATTAGTAACATTATTATGACAGGTCACATTGTTTAGAGAGAGATATTGTTACAGTAACCTGAAGGTCCACTGGGGGGAGCTTGGCTAAGCATTTGACAGTGGGAGGGGTTGAATCCACACACACTCATTGTGCTTTTACACACTCTTTCTAACAATCCTTTACACACACACACACACTTCACTCGTTGGGGATATCGATGACAAGGTCAGCCTCTTCTCCTTCCCCCCTGTCGTCGTCTCCTCTGTCTGAGTCTCCGTCACTCTCTCCCTCCTCCTCCGCCGCGTCTCCACTCAGCATCTGCCTGGGCACCCAGTTGAACGAGGCGCTGGATGTGGGAGGGGCAGTCGGGCCCGCTGGGTAGTTGGCTGCTAGAGGGGCCACCACCTAAGGGGAAGGAGGTAAAAGGAATAAGGTAGATGGAATGAGAGATGCAATGGAGAAAGAGAGGAGTAGATGACTTGGACTGCATCCCAAATGGCACCCTATTTCCTTTATAGTGCACTACTTTTGACCAGAGCCCTCTGGGGTAGGAATAGGGTTCCATCTGGGATGTAGTTAGTCTACTGAGGAAAAACAACCCTTTAAATGAATGGTCAGGAATTGAAAATGAAGAGTCCATGATATTATGGCAGTATGTGACTTCATTGACGATGTCCAAATGTTATGGACCTTCCTATAGCCTACTGTAGGCCTGCACCTAACCTGCTATATGTAGTGCAGTTATACTGTAGAAACACCCTCTGCTAGACCCTAACTCAATACCCTACATGCCACATGTCTGTTCCCTCATCTGTGATCTCCTCCTCCTCCCCTCTCACCTTCCCCGATGTCTCTTTCTTGTGTTTGGGCGCCTTTGTCTTTCTCTCTTTCTTCATTCTCTCAGCTGGTGGAGCCAAATACTCTGGTGGGAAGGGCAACTGCCCGCCACACACACACACAGGCCCCATGTGTCAATTTAACACACGCATACAAACAAACAAAAATGCAAACACATATACGAACAGAAAACACACACACACACACACACACATACCGTGACAATTTCCAAAACAAACATACACACACATTGTAGGTACAAATACAGCCCCAAAAAATAAAACATGATAGACAACAAAAGATAAACGGAAAACATATAATAAACAATATTAATAATGCCCCAAATCAAAACAGTGATTATCTTCGGCAATGAGAAAACGATAATGGCAACAATCAATGATGTTATAGTTATTGATTGTATAGATTCAGTGAGGGGAAGGCGATTATAACTCACTGTGTTGAGGTAGGGGGTACTGCCGGACGACTGGAGAGAGTTCACTCCAGAACGAGAGAGGAGAGAGAGATGGGAGGATGAAGGAAGGCCTACGCCAGGGCTACTTCTTCTCCTAAGAGAGTTCACAAGAGTTGAATAAATAGTGAGACAGTGAGAGAGAACGGCAAAGATGGAAAGAGTGCAATTTGAAATATTGTCTGTGTTGCTGGCATGCCGCATCCTCACTTCTTTCCTCCGTCTCTCTCCCTGGTGCCATCTCCTTCACTGTTCTCAGAAGAGGCTGTGGCATCAGAATCTGAAACACAGCATGACAATCAGACACTGTACATCAGCATACTGACATGATCCATACTAAAAATACTCTACAGCAAGGCAGGTAAATGCATGATCAGTATTGGGTGAGCTATGGATAAGAACAGATATTGTGGAGAATGAAACATTGAGACTTGGTGCTTTAGTCCTACCTGAGGAGTCCTCGTCCACCCGCTCGTATTGTAACAGTCGGTCCAACAGAAAACTGCAAGAGAAGAGAAGCCAAGGAACGACCAGTTTTAACTTTGAACATGCTTGTACAGTATGTGTACACATTCAACAGGGGTGTATTTCTTAGTAGCACATCGTAGTAAAAGGTTTTGATACAGTGTGACAAAAAAAATACACCCCATCTGTCCAAACTAAACAAACTTTGTAGATTCACCCAACCACCTTTTATCTCTGGACACTTTGAGCAACTTCCTCTGGGATCTTCTGAGCTCTTCCTGAAAACACTCCTGCTCCTAGACGGAGACAAGTAACGAAATACAACAGTTTTACTCTGTAAATTACAGTTCCTTGGCTAATAGGTGTTATAATAATAACAAGTCATTGACAATTGGATGAAAAATTAAGACTCACATAAACCAGGAATTTCAATTTGCGTTTGAGATTTTTGTATTTCTGCTTGTAGTCCACCTCCATATCGGCTTGACCGTTCATTTCTGACGCTGTTGTTGAATCGTCAGTGGACCTGCTATACAGGTAGGGTATTTGTTAGTGTCGTGGTTATGTTAACTTTAGTTAACAGCGGCTTGTTGGCTAGCTCACTGCTAGCCTTTCCAGTACATTATCGTAGTTTTTTTAAGCATTTAGCTGGAAGCAGAAGAATAGCAATGGAAAACGCTTGAAAGTAGGATAATAAGGAGACGAAACCATGTAATTATAAAGTTAAATAGCTTGAATTAATATGAAAAATCCTTCATACCTCTCGTTTGAATGAATATGTGCGACGTGTTCTTTGTTTACGTCTGTTATTCTTCTTCTTTAGGATTTGGTTGTCAGTTCGCATATACCGCCACCTACTGTACTGGCGTGTGAGGCCATTCACGGCCTACCTACATTACATTCTTGAGTCTACTTCCGTGTGTGTGTGTGTGTGTGTGTGTGTGTGTGTGTGTGTGTGTGCGTGCGCCATTCTTCTTCTTTAAATTTGTATTGGCGGATCGCAACCAACTGAAAAGTGCATACACTGCCACCTACCGTACTGGATTGTGATTCTGGTCAAATCAAATTGTATTAGTCACATGCGCCGAATACAACAGGTGTAGACTTTACAGTGAAATGCTTACTTACGAGCCCCTAACCAACAATGCAGTTAAAAAAAATACGGATAAGAAATAAGAGTAACAAGTAATTAAAGAGCAGCAGTAAAATAACAATTGCGAGACTATATACAGGGGGGTACCAATACAGAGTCAATGTGTGTGGCACCGGTTAGTTGAGGTAATATGTACATGTAGGTAGAGTTATTAAAGTGACTATGCATAGATGACAACAGAGAGTAGAAGTGGTGTAAGGGCGGGGGGGGGGGCACTGCAAATAGTCTGGGTAGCCATTTGACTAGATGTTCAGGAGTCTTATGGCTTGTGGGTAGAAGCTGTTTAGAAGCCTCTTGGACCTAGACTTGGCGCTCCAGTACCACTTGCCGTGAGGTAGCAGAGAGGAAAGTCTATGACTAGTGTGGTTGGAGTCTTTGACAATTTGTCACAACCTCCCTATTCATGGATTTGTCTTTTCAACCCTTGTATTTCCGCCTACTGGAGTGTGAATTCATTACACTTTGTGATGTAAAAGGGAAGAGAAAAGGACAGGGAAAAGGGAAGAAACCCTACCAACTAACCCTACAGTGGCACCCATTAAAACCTCACCTCACCACTAGTTGGTTGTCATTTTCAAGCTCCTGAAAGTGACATTTAAAACAGTGGGCGGGGCCAGACATAGAGCCAGAATGAAGGAAAATAATCTAACCCCTGCAGCGGTCACATAAATCAAATACATAAACGAGGGATCTAGGCTATTTTATGGAGTGTGAGACCTATTCATACCCATGAACAATAGGCCTTATCAACTAATGATTATGACCCAAACAAGATGACCTTGAATACAGAAATATATGGGATACAAAAGCAGCCGCATTTCCTATAGAGAATTGTTCTGTTGCATATTACAACAAGTGAATCATGTTCAGTGTGTGCACCTCTGCATGTGAGTAATATTCATAATAATGCATTGTGCTAGTTTTCTGTATTCTGTCCACCCACAGTACTGGAGTAGACTACAGTGGTTTGGTTTATGGCGCTGAAGGTGCAGCTTGCTCACTTCAGCAGAGCACACAGCAGTCACATCGTCAGGACCCAGGACAATGAATTATAGATGAGGAACATTCCAGAGATGAGTAATGCTACCTCTGCACACACACAGCCAACCAGCCAGGCTGTGTGTGTGTGCATGTGTGCATGCGTGTGTGTGTATTAGAATGGGAGAGAGGTAGAGGGAGAGAGGAAGGCAAGGAGAAAGGGTGTGTGTGTGGGGGGGGGGCAGTGTGTGTGTTTGTCTCTGAGGGGGAGAATATTGCGAGAGAAAATGCTGACTGCTTGCTTTTATACCAGTGCTCCCCCACTCTTCTTTAAATGTTTTAATTTCACCTTTATTTAACCATGTAGGTCAGTTGAGAACAAGTTCTCATTTACAACTGCGACCTGGCCAAGATAAAGCAAAGCAGTGTGACACAAACAACAACACAGAGTTACACACGGAATAAACAAATGTACAGTCAATAACACAATAGGAAAAGAAATCTACATACAGTGTGTGCAAATGACGTAAGATTAGGGAGGTAAGGCAATAAATAGGCCGTAGTGTCGAAGTAATTACAATTTAGCAATTGATGAATGTGCAAGTAGAGATACTGGGGTGCAAAGGAGCAAAAAAATAAATAAATAACAATATGGGATGAGGTAGTTGGATGGGATATTTACAAATGGGCTATGTACAGATGCAGTGATCTGTGAGCTGCTCTGACAGCTGATGCTTAAAGTTAGTGAGGGAGATACGAGTCTCTAGCTTCAGTGATTTTTGCAATTCGTTCCAGTCATTGGCAGCAGAAAACTGGAAGGTAAGGCGGCCAAATGAGGAATAGGCTTTGGGGGTGACCAGTGAAATAAACCTGCTGGAGCGAGCGGGTTGGTGCTACTATGGTGACCAGTGAGCTGAGATAAGGCAGAGATTTACCTAGCAAAGAATTATAGATGACCTGGAGCCAGTGGGTTTGGCGGCGAATATGAAGCGAGGGCCAGCCAACGAGAGCATACAGGTCGCAGTGGTGGGTAGTATATGGGGCTTTGGTGACAAAACAGATGGCACTGTGATAGACTGCAGCCAATTTACTGAGTAGAGTGTTGGAGGCTATTTTATAAATGACATCGCCAAAATCAAGGATCGTAGGATAGTCAGTTTTACGAGGGTATGTTTGGCAGCATGAGTGAAGGATGCTTTGTTGTCACGCCCTGGCCTTTGTATTCTTTGTTTTATTTATTATTTTAGTTAGGTCAGGGTGTGACATGGGGAATGTTTGTGTTTTGTCGGTTTTGGGTGATTATATGGTAAAGGGGGTGTTGGGTGTATTGTATGGGTTTGTGTGTAGTGCATGTGTCTAGCGTTGTCTATGTTGGTTTAGTTGTTTAGGAGAGTCTATGGTTGCCTGAATGAGTTCCCAATTAGAGACAGCTGATTTCTGTTGTCTCTGATTGGGAGCCATATTTAGGGTAGCCATAGGCTTTCATGTGATGTGGGTAATTGTCTATGTTATACGTTTGTAGCCTGTGTGTGCACTACGTTTGATTAGCTTCACGATTGTTTTGTTTAGTGTGTAAGTGTTTTTGTTTCGTTTTGCATTCGTCATCAATAAAAGAGATGGCGTATTTTCCAAATGCTGCGTTTTGGTCCGTCAATCCTCCACACGATCGTGACAGAATTACCCACCAATACAGGACCAAGCAGCATGTAAAGCGGCAACAGGACCCACCTACACAGGATTCTTGGACATGGGAGGAGATACTGGATGGTAAGGGGCCGTGGGCACAACCGGGAGAATATCGCCTTCCTCGTGAAGAGCTGGAGGCAGCGAAAGCCGAGAGGAGGCGATATGAGGAGGCAGCACGGAAGCAAGGCTGGAGACCCGTGAGTAATACCCAAAAATTTCTTGGGGAGGGGCTCATGGGGAGTGTGGCGAGTCCAGATGGGAGAACTGCGTCAACTTCCCGTGCTACCCGTGAGGACTCTAAGAGGGAACCTGAGCCAGTCGGGCTGATATTGGAGGTGAGCAATGGGAATGATGCAGAGACTGTTAAGGATTTATTGGGGAGGTTGGAAGAGAGTGAAATGAGGGAGCTGCTGTGTTGGTGCGTGAGGCACAACATCCACCCGACAGAGCGTGTGCGGGATGTGAGGTTACCTGAGTCAGCTCTCCATGCTCGTCCTGATGTGTGTGCTAACCGTCTGGGAATGACAGTCCCACGAACCAGGCCTCCTGTACGCCTCCCTAGTCCTGCACCTCCTATATTAGCCCCATGTACTAACTCTCCTGTGACAGTCCCCAGCCCAGTACAACCAGTGCCTCCTCCACGCACTAGCCCTATGGTGCGTGTCTCCAGCCCTTTACCACCAGTGCCTAAATCACGCACCAAGCCTCCTGTGTGTACCCAGAGTCCTGTGCGTCCTGTTGCTGCTCCCCGCACTAGCCCTGAGATGCGTGTCCCCAGCCCGGTACCACCAGTTCCGGCACCACGCACTAGGCCTAATGTGCGCTCCCAGGGTCCAGTATGCCCTGTTCCTGCTCCCCGCACTAGCCCTGAGATGCGTGTCCCCAGCCCGGTACCACCAGTTCCGGCACCACGCACCAGGCCTACAGTGCGCCTCAGCCGGCAAGAGTCTGTCGTCTGCACAGCGATGCCTGAACTGCCCGTCTGCCAAGCGCCATCTGAGCCATCCGTCTACCCAGCGCCATCTGAGCCATCCGTCTACCCAGCGCCATCTGAGCCATCCGTCTACCCAGCGCCATTAGAGCCGCCCGTCTGCCCCGAGCCATTAGAGCCGCCCGTCTGCCCCGAGCCATTAGAGCCGCCCGTCTGCCCCGAGCCATTAGAGCCGCCCGTCTGTCCCGAGCCGTCAGAGCCGTTCGTCAGTCAGGAGCCGCTAGAGCCGTTCGTCAGTCAGGAGCCGCTAGAGCCGCCAACCAGACAGGATCTGCCAGAGCCGCCAACCAGACAGGATCTGCCAGAGCCGCCAACCAGACAGGATCTGCCAGAGCCGCCAACCAGACAGGATCTGCCAGAGCCGCCAACCAGACAGGATCTGCCAGAGCCGCCAACCAGACAGGATCTGCCAGAGCCGCCAACCAGACAGGATCTGCCAGAGCCGCCAACCAGACAGGATCTGCCAGAGCCGCCAACCAGACAGGATCTGCCAGAGCCGCCAACCAGACAGGATCTGCCAGAGCCGCCAACCAGACAGGATCTGCCAGAGCCGCCAACCAGACAGGATCTGCCAGAGCCGCCAACCAGACAGGATCTGCCAGAGCCGCCAACCAGACAGGATCTGCCAGAGCCGCCAGCTAGCCATGAGCAGCCAGATCCGTCAGCCAGCCATGAGCAGCCAGATCCGTCAGCCAGCCATGAGCAGCCAGATCCGTCAGCCAGCCATGAGCAGCCAGATCCGTCAGCCAGCCATGAGCAGCCAGATCCGTCAGCCAGCCATGAGCAGCCAGATCCGTCAGCCAGCCATGAGCAGCCAGATCCGTCAGCCAGCCATGAGCAGCCAGATCCGTCAGCCAGCCATGAGCAGCCAGATCCGTCAGCCAGCCATGAGCAGCCAGATCCGTCAGCCAGCCATGAGCAGCCAGATCTGTCAGCCAGCCATGGGCCGTCCCTCAGTCCGGAGCTGCCGTCCCTCAGTCCGGAGCTGCCGTCCCTCAGTCCGGAGCTGCCGTCCCCCAGTCCGGAGCTGCCGTCCCCCAGTCCGGAGCTGCCGTCCCTCAGTCCGGAGCTGCCGTCCCTCAGTCCGGAGCTGCCGTCCCTCAGTCCGGAGCTGCCGTCCCTCAGTCCGGAGCTGCCGTCCCTCAGTCCGGAGCTGCCGTCCCTCAGTCCGGAGCTGCCGTTCCTCAGTCCGGAGCTGCCGTTCCTCAGTCCGGAGCTGCCGTTCCTCAGTCCGGAGCTGCCGTTCCTCAGTCCGGAGCGGCCCCTTATCCTGGTGCTGCCCCTTATCCTGGTGCTCTCCCTTATCCTGGTGCTGCCCCTTACCCTGGTGCTGCCCCTTACCCTGGTACTGCCCCTTACCCTGGTACTGCCCCTTACCCTGGTACTGCCCCTTACCCTGGTACTGCCTCTTAGTCCGAAGCTGCCTCTTAGTCCGGAGCTGCCCCTTAATTCAGTGGGGTTAATGTGGAGGGGGGTCATTTGGAGGAAGCTAAGGAGGCGGTTAGTGACTGTGGTGGGGTGGGGACCACGACCAGTGCCGGAGCCGCCACCGTGGAAGGAAGCCCACCCAGACCCTCCCCTAGACTGTGTGCTGGTGCGCCCGGAGTTCGCACCTTAAGGGGGGGGTTATGTCACGCCCTGGCCTTTGTATTCTTTGTTTTATTTATTATTTTAGTTAGGTCAGGGTGTGACATGGGGAATGTTTGTGTTTTGTCGGTTTTGGGTGATTATATGGTAAAGGGGGTGTTGGGTGTATTGTATGGGTTTGTGTGTAGTGCATGTGTCTAGCGTTGTCTATGTTGGTTTAGTTGTTTAGGAGAGTCTATGGTTGCCTGAATGAGTTCCCAATTAGAGACAGCTGATTTCTGTTGTCTCTGATTGGGAGCCATATTTAGGGTAGCCATAGGCTTTCATGTGATGTGGGTAATTGTCTATGTTATACGTTTGTAGCCTGTGTGTGCACTACGTTTGATTAGCTTCACGATCGTTTATTGTTTTGTTTAGTGTGTAAGTGTTTTTGTTTCGTTTTGCATTCGTCATCAATAAAAGAGATGGCGTATTTTCCAAATGCTGCGTTTTGGTCCGTCAATCCTCCACACGATCGTGACAGAATTACCCACCAATACAGGACCAAGCAGCATGTAAAGCGGCAACAGGACCCACCTACACAGGATTCTTGGACATGGGAGGAGATACTGGATGGTAAGGGGCCGTGGGCACAACCGGGAGAATATCGCCTTCCTCGTGAAGAGCTGGAGGCAGCGAAAGCCGAGAGGAGGCGATATGAGGAGGCAGCACGGAAGCAAGGCTGGAGACCCGTGAGTAATACCCAAAAATTTCTTGGGGAGGGGCTCATGGGGAGTGTGGCGAGTCCAGATGGGAGAACTGCGTCAACTTCCCGTGCTACCCGTGAGGACTCTAAGAGGGAACCTGAGCCAGTCGGGCTGATATTGGAGGTGAGCAATGGGAATGATGCAGAGACTGTTAAGGATTTATTGGGGAGGTTGGAAGAGAGTGAAATGAGGGAGCTGCTGTGTTGGTGCGTGAGGCACAACATCCACCCGACAGAGCGTGTGCGGGATGTGAGGTTACCTGAGTCAGCTCTCCATGCTCGTCCTGATGTGTGTGCTAACCGTCTGGGAATGACAGTCCCACGAACCAGGCCTCCTGTACGCCTCCCTAGTCCTGCACCTCCTATATTAGCCCCATGTACTAACTCTCCTGTGACAGTCCCCAGCCCAGTACAACCAGTGCCTCCTCCACGCACTAGCCCTATGGTGCGTGTCTCCAGCCCTTTACCACCAGTGCCTAAATCACGCACCAAGCCTCCTGTGTGTACCCAGAGTCCTGTGCGTCCTGTTGCTGCTCCCCGCACTAGCCCTGAGATGCGTGTCCCCAGCCCGGTACCACCAGTTCCGGCACCACGCACTAGGCCTAATGTGCGCTCCCAGGGTCCAGTATGCCCTGTTCCTGCTCCCCGCACTAGCCCTGAGATGCGTGTCCCCAGCCCGGTACCACCAGTTCCGGCACCACGCACCAGGCCTACAGTGCGCCTCAGCCGGCAAGAGTCTGTCGTCTGCACAGCGATGCCTGAACTGCCCGTCTGCCAAGCGCCATCTGAGCCATCCGTCTACCCAGCGCCATCTGAGCCATCCGTCTACCCAGCGCCATCTGAGCCATCCGTCTACCCAGCGCCATTAGAGCCGCCCGTCTGCCCCGAGCCATTAGAGCCGCCCGTCTGCCCCGAGCCATTAGAGCCGCCCGTCTGCCCCGAGCCATTAGAGCCGCCCGTCTGTCCCGAGCCGTCAGAGCCGTTCGTCAGTCAGGAGCCGCTAGAGCCGTTCGTCAGTCAGGAGCCGCTAGAGCCGCCAACCAGACAGGATCTGCCAGAGCCGCCAACCAGACAGGATCTGCCAGAGCCGCCAACCAGACAGGATCTGCCAGAGCCGCCAACCAGACAGGATCTGCCAGAGCCGCCAACCAGACAGGATCTGCCAGAGCCGCCAACCAGACAGGATCTGCCAGAGCCGCCAACCAGACGATTGTTTTGTTTAGTGTGTAAGTGTTTTTGTTTCGTTTTGCATTCGTCATCAATAAAAGAGATGGCGTATTTTCCAAATGCTGCGTTTTGGTCCGTCAATCCTCCACACGATCGTGACATTTGTTGCGAAATAGTCATAATCTTTATGTCAGGAAGAGAAGGAAGAACAGATGGAAACTGACCCCAGTTTGCCCTAGATCTACCAATATTTATGTTCAGTTTTAACACCAACATTTTATTGTTTAGTTGTCATACTGCCCTCTCCAGACGCCCTAGTGACGATAGTACTAAACCAACATCGGCCTACCAAAATAAATACACAGCCTCTCTCTCCTATCCCTTCCAGGCAAACCCCTCCCTATGAAAAACGATATCCCCCTACATCCCGACCCACTGCCTGATTCTATCCCCTGACAGATTCCCTCTTTTGTTTCCAGAACAGCAGACAGAAATAGAATCTTCTCCACCGTGCAATGCCATAAATCGCTGCTGCCTGCCTGCTTGCCTGTCCATCCTGGCCAGCAGCTGTGGCTCCTGCCCCCCTCCCTCTGTTTCTCCTCAGTGTTAATGGACCCTAGTCTTCAGCCAAGCTGCGTGTGGAGAGAGAGGGAGAAGGCTGCTGTTGGTTGGTATTTGATGGTGACCCTTGTCTCTTTAATTGTTTCTAGATAAATCTCCATCTGACTGGTTGGATGTATGTATGACACTCATTCTCTCTTCATGCTAATTGTTTTGATGACCTCAGAGAGGGTATCTCTTCCTATTGGTTTCTCTCTCCATATCTGCTCTCTGTCTATCTGTCTCTCTCTGTGTCTCTGTCGATCTGTGTCTCTCTCTGTGTATCTCTCTGTCTATCTCTCTCTAATTTATAATTTTCTCTTTCCATGTCCTTCAATTCTCTGTCACTGTCCCTCCCTCTTTCATCTTTACTCTCTCCCTCTCTTTTATTACACCAAGAGTACCTCGTTTGCTTTCCAGTCTCATCAGGAGAAATTGGAATGTACAAAAATCACATAAAAGACACCAACAACAATTGCAATAAAAGCCTTCTCCTTGACCATAAGGTAAGCTGCACAGTTTATAATTTCACCCTTGGGTTTATGTCTAAAGGGAAGTCAGCCAAAAGAAAGTTAAATTAATTATGAAAGAGATTATGTTTGGGAAAGGCTCTCCCATAAAATCTAATAGGCTATATCGATGGGACATTTTTAAAGTACATTTTCAATGGCACAACAATATCATGTTCAATAAATAAATGACTTCTAAACTCATAGGAAAAACTATTATCTAAATGCATGCATGCTGAACGTACTCTTTTGTTAAATAACTTAAGTCACTATTCTGTCACTATTTAACATTGTTTCTCTGTCTGTTTTTCCATTCTCTCCTCTCCCCTCATGTTTGTCTATGTGCGTGTTACAGGAGAAGCTGATCCAGGCTATTAAAAGAATAAAGCATGAGGTAGACGAGTGCTGGGAGGCAGAGAGAGAGACGTACATATGGTCTGTTGGTGTAGAGGTACGGTACTGGCTGCCAATGCATCATTTACCACTGTCATTTACTTTTCATTATTTATTAATTTGATTATTTCATTCAATCCTGAATATGATCATCTGTGAATGTATTAGTGTGTCAGTAATATTACAAGCATTTTGACTGATAGTGGTGAGAAATGTGTATCTAAAAACATTATAAGTATTTTGTAGTATTTACATATTTAGCATTAAAATGAACATACTGTAATTGATGCGTGTTGGCTAAAGCTGAAAAATCTGTCTCTCCCAACCAGGATAGTATCCTTCTACTACCCACTATATAGTAATAAAATATAGTAAAACCTACTACACAAAATAGTCAAGTCTGTCTCTCTGTCTATCTCTCAGAGATGTTTTGATAATCTGGAACGGGAGGTCCGAGCTGAGTTCCAGAACCTCCATCGCTTCCTGGACGAAGAGGAGACCATGGACATGGAGCGACTGAAGAAGGAGAAAGAGAAGAGGGTGAAGCTGCTTAGGGAGAGAGAGAAGAAGATCGCCATGCAGGGAAGAGATCTAGAGAGAGGCATTGCCACGCTGAACAACAAACTGGCCGAGGAGGATAGTCCCAAACTGCTCAAAGTGAGTGAGTTTGGGTGTTCAGGCTAATGTTCTAGCACTGCACCTCTACACTGTAAAAAGAGGGATGGCACTGCTGTTTATCTGTATTGCTTTTTCTAAATGGTATGATCCAAAATTAAGCTTTGGTTCTGTCACGTTCATCTTACAAGGAAGACCAAGGTGCAGCGTGGTATATGTACATTCCTCTTTAATTAAAGAATGAACACTGAACAAACTAACCAAACAACAAAACAAACCGTGAAGCTAATATGAATAGTGCAGACAGGCAACTAAACATAGAACAAGAACCCACAAACACCAAAGGGAAATGGCTACCTAAATATGTTCCCCAATCAGAGACAACGATAAACAGCTGCCTCTGATTGGGAACCATATCAGGCTACCATGAACATACAAATACCTAGACCTACAAAACCCCTAGACAATACAAAACCCCTAGACAATACAAAACCCCTAGACAATACAAAACCTCTAGACACTACAAAAACTAGCGTATCCACCCTAGTCACACCCTGACCTAACCAAAATATAAAGAAAACAGAGATATCTCAGGTCAGGGCGTGACAGGTTCGTTCAACATGTTCTATTCAATTTGCCTGAAATCAAATAACACATTTGACAGATCAATGTGATTTTTAAAAATTGAATGAAAGCTTCTAAATTGCTTTCAACACCCCATGCGCATCAATGTTGCATAGTGGTGGGAGCAATGTAGCAGTGGCAGCCTATCAGAATTGTTGGAGGCATGGCCTGTTGGGGGCGTGGCATTCTGTTTGTTATTGTTGGCCACCCGTGAGAGTGAGGTAATTCCAGGTAATGTGTTCTGTTTTTTTAATGATTATATATTTGCTGCCAGCACTGAAACTTAAATGATATCTGTTAAGAACTGTGATACTAAAGTGCATGGAAAGGCTTTTATTGATGAGATGGTCACCATTTGGTTACAATATCGTAACCAGTTAATGTGGAAATATTATGTAAAGAAAGTATTTGGAGTCATTATTTCATGTTATAGAACCAATTTAATATCTTGATTAACAGGAAATGTATTTAATTAGCTTATAACCCAATCGAAGAAATTTGGATAGGTAATTCCAGAGTGAAAAATCTACAACATGAAAAAATGTGTTCTACTGTATATACACTGAGTGTACAAAACATTAAGAACACCATGTCCATGTCTCAGTTTTCTCAAGGCTTAAAAATCTCTTCTCCCCTTCATCTACACTGATTGAAGTAGATTTAACATGTGACATAAATAAGGGATCGTAGCTTTCAGCTGGTCAGTCTATGTCATGGAAATAGTAGATGTTCTCAATGTTTTGTATATTAGTTTGCATTTATGTTATTTTTAGGTTTAACCAAAGGTTTATTCCCACAGCGCCCCCCTTGCAACTCCTCCTCACACCTCTTTCACCCCCAAATAATAGCTTTTTGGGAACTAACAGTTGACTTTCGCTCTTACTAGCTCTGACTGCTGATAGCTACTTTAATGAGGACAAATGTACTTACTATGACTGTGATATGTAGTTGTCCCACCTAGCTATCTTTAGATGAATGCACTAACTATAAGTCACTCTGGATAACAGCGTCTGCTAAATTACTAAAATGTTCATGTAAAGCTAGTGCAGGGCTGGAACTAAAGCCTGCACACTGCAGTAGCTCTCCATGAGGAGAGTTGCCACCGTCAATGATCATAAGATGAAACAAACTGTCATAATATTTTATGACATCTCTTATGTCATTATTACGACACCGTCATCCAGGTCTTATGATGAAAGGTCGGAGAGCAAAGTGTTACAGAGAATGTGATGAATGGCAGGAGGGAGGGATTTGGGGAGGGTCAGGGGAATAAGAAGCTTGGAGTACCTCCACAGAATCAGCTTCCACAACAGCTAGCCTACGCTGACATTGCAGTCCTCAAGGACCACCGTGTCAGCTTATTGCCTTCTCTTCTGGCACTAATTTGATCAATCATTGACTAAAGAGTCTACTTGCCTTCTGTCGCAGGTCTAAATCAATTTCCCATTAAAAGGCTGGTGGTCAAAAAGCAACACACAGTGCAGTCTTGGAGGACTAGCTGAGGTTCGGCACCAAACAACGACTGAGAGAGAATATCAACTGTCTATTGAGTACACGAGGGCACAATTGTGATTTGTTTTATGATGGAAAACAAATTGAATATTCATTTTTATTGGGCACCTTTATCAGTGGAACAAATACACTGTTATGTGTATTGTTGTCTTGAGTGCTTTAAGTCTTTCACTACTGTAATGACCACTCCCTTTTTCTCTCTGAAGGAGATTCAAGACCTCTTGAAAAGGCAAGTGTTTATATTTAATTATTTAACTGATTATGACTCCATCTATCTCTCGTGTCACAAATCACTCCCTTCTCCTGATCGGCCATAATCTCTCATCTTACATGTTTGGCATCCCGTTCTCTCTCTCTCTCTTTCCCTCTCTCTCTTTCTCGCTTTCTCTCTCTCTCTCTCTCTCTCTCTCTCTGTATCCTCTCTTTGGCAACCCCCTTTTTCTTCTGTCCACTCGCTCTATCCTCTCGTTCTCTCTGGCATCCCACTTTCTTTCTTCACTCTCTCTACCTTCTCTCTCTTTCTCACTCATTTCCCAATCCTTTCCTTTCACATTCTTTTCAATCCCTTTCTCATCCATCTTTGCACTCCTCTTCCCCTGCACCTCTCCCTCTCTCATCCCCCTCTCCCTGCAGGTCCCAGGTGGCTTTCATACCCCCTCCGCAGGTGGATGTGGAGGTGCGATCAGCACACTTTGTGGGGCCCATCCAGTACAGGATATGGAAACACATGAAGAGCTGCCTGTACCCAAGTAATGCACATCGTATCATTCTGTGACATCAGTATTGTTATAGTATTGTTTGTTATACAATGTGTATAATGCTGAATTAAAGAGATGACGTCTGCTAGTGACATAGTGCTAATGTGCTGGTATATCTGTATTTTACATTCCTACTTAAAGGGATCCCCTTACACATATACCATTAGACAATTCTAGATTACAACAATGCAACTCACCTGAGAACCCCCCCCCCCCCCCCCCAGATATCACCGAAGTGACCTTTGACCCAGAGACAGCCCACCCCCTCCTCACACTCTCCCCCAGCTGCACTTCTGTGTGGTTCGAGGAGGACAAAGTTATCCCCAAGGCCTCGGAGGAGGAGCAGCCACCCAACCCCCGCTGCTTCCACTACTACTATAGTGTCATGGGCCGAGAAGGCTTCATCACCGGACGCCATTACTGGGAGGTGGAGGTGGGCTGCAAGACAGCGTGGCGGCTGGGTGTGGCCAGGGAAGACGTCCACCGGGGGGAGATGGACTCCAGCGGGACCAGTAACGGTCTCTGGACCCTATCCCTGAAGGGAGGGGCCATCTTGGCCTGTACAGACCCCAAACCCATCAAGGTCCTGGTGTCCATCAAGCCCGTCCGGATCGGAGTGTTCTTAGACTGTGAGAAGGAGGAAGTAGCATTCTATAACGCTGTTACCATGACGCCACTGTACACATTCTCCATGGAAACGGTGTTCGTTCCGCTGATCCCCTTCTATAACCCGTGTGACACGGACGATGGGAGGAACCTGGGTCCCCTAAATCTCTTCAGCCCCTCTATATGAGAGTACAGAGAACCAAGGAGAACCAAGGTTGTACTGGAGTATATTTCGTTTGGGGATGTGGTGGAGTGATAGATAGAATTTGGAAATGGTTTGTTTTATACAGTGTGTGTTTCAGGAATAATTTCGTAGCTGGCATGATGTAAATTGTATCTGTTAAAAAAATCCAATGAGTTTATGATATGCATTTACCAGGGGAGGCTGGTGTGAGGAGCTATAGGAGGACGGGCTAATTGGAATGGAATCAATGGAAAGGAGTCAACGAGGTTTCCATATGTTTGATGTGTTTGATACTGTTCAAATTATTCCATTCCACCCAATAAAATGACCATGTCGTCCCACTAGCCTCGACTGACATGTTCCTACCCAGTTCTATGGTATAGCACTGTCAATTCATGTTTATGCCATTGCGTTCAGTTGTTTGCGTTGTGGTTTGAATATTGACATTTTATTGGCATTATACACAAATAAATAGATAAACAAATAAACACAACCTTGGTCTGTGCTTATAACATTAGAATGTGATATTTTTGTCATATTGTCACATAGGTTATGAATGTAGAAAAACAAGACTAACGTATCTAAAACAAGTGTCAGTATCCTAGTGGGGGTAGATACCCCGGGGCTTCAGGACTTAACAGGAGGGGTTAACTGCACAATGATGTTACCTTTGGCCCATCTATAAATACTGTGGTCATGCATCCACAGCTGTGACACTTTGTCTGCAGTCCAAATGTCACCCTATTCCCTATATAGTGCACTACTTCTGACCAGGGCCCATGGGCCCTAGTAAAAAAGTAGTGCACTATGTAGGGAATAAGGTGCTATTTGGGATATTGTGGCATGCGTATGGGAGCAATGGAGGGGAGTGGGGGGAGGAGGACACACAGGGTGACACTGGAGAGTGTGACACTGTAGGAGAACAAATAAATGTGTGTGACATTGAGTGAGATGACTGACATGGAGGTGGGCCGCAAGATAGCATGGCGGGTGGGTGTGGCCAGGGAGGACGTCCACAGGGGGTAGACTCTAACGGGACCAGTAACGGTCTCTGGACCCTATCCCTGAAGGGAGGGGCCATCTTGGCCTGTACACCGTTACATTTACAGAGACCAAGGCTTCCTCAGTGAGCATGGCCATTAGTATGATGCGTTACACTATACACGACTAGGAGAAAAGTGCTCCATGAAATGAGATCGTAAAATCTAAGTGCACACACGTTATGGCCTGCCTACCCTAATAACATTATGACAAATTCAAAGCTTTGGAAAAGTACAGAATCAATGACAAGGAAAGGACACTAGATTTTTTTCTCATAATCTTTAGTTTATTCTTCGTATATTTTTTTAGACATGAAATAAAGAAAATAACACCTTTCCTTTACAAAACGCCTGTGTGTCGTGAAAAAAGGGAGGAGATCAACAGACTGCAGAACGCTACACACGCCATGTCAGCAGAAGGAGTAAACAGACAGAACCAGGGCAGAGAGAGATCACTCACATAGTGCAAGGAACGCCAATGAGAACACTGGAGTGAATTTGGGGGTGGGGTCAGTCCCAGCCAGGGGGGAATTGAACCCACAACCTTCTGGTCCCAAGACCCAGACACTAACCAACCATCCCAAATAGAGTTGACTCACTAGGAGGTGCTGGTAATGTGGTTACCAAGGGTAGGTTTGTTACATTACCCCCTCTTTTGGGAAGCGCTATAATACAGTAGTGGTATAAAACATGTCAAATTCATCCACATGCACATCTCAGTTCCACTTCAGTAGGGCTAGGTCTCAAATACTGTTTGAGGCTTTGGCATCCATTTTGAATTCAACCTGCTGTTTACATACAAACAGTGCCACTGAATTCCCAAGATGTACAACAGTTACTGTCTCACCAAGTTACACAATACACTTCAATATGATGTTATTCATCTCATGCTAATGCACATTCAAATAAACCCTGACAACCAAATACCAAGCAACTAGGTAATTTATCACTCTTCCAATCATGACTGAGTGTCGAAGTGCATTATAGTAAACACTTCCTGTCCTGACTACAATATTCAGTATCTCCTGACTATGTTGTGTCTCTATATACAGTACGGTAGACCTATAAGGTGCAAAGGTCTGCATATAGTACTTTACCGCTGTTTAGTCTGACACCACCCTACATCATATAAACCAAACGGTGCCTCGGAGTGTATTTATAGAATATAGGCTGACTAGCCATTGAATATTTGATTTCATATTTGAGGCACTAAATCAAAGATGAGAGTCATCCCGTGTAGAGCACCTCAGAGGTGCAGGTTTGTGTGATGTTAACCACATACTGAGTCTGGACAAACACAGATAGTTTTCTAAACAAATGTTAGATGATAAGCAGATCATTGAGGACAATCATTTCTAAGCATGTGTGACGTCGACATACAGCTGAAATTGTGATTTTCTTTTCTCATTGCACACACATAGGCTAGAGTCTTATACCTAGACACAGATACAAAATGATGTGTCACACGCACGCATGCATGCACACAACACAGGCACGCACAACACACACACACACACAGGTATGATTACACGCACGCACGCACACACACACACACACACACGCACACGCACACGCACACGCAAACACACACACACACACACGTTAGGATGAAGATAACACTACGACTGATCAATCCTCCACACACACACAGACGGCTTTAATAAAAGCAGAAAAATATGAATAACAATAATACTGTCTTTGAGGAGATCATGTGGACATGCTGCAATAAACCTCTTTATCTTTAAAGTGACATAGATAATTCTGTATTTTTTATATATATATATATATAAGTTATGTAAGGGTGTTATACTGTGAGTGTTATCATCATAGGGTTGAAATAGTACTAATAAAAGTTAATCCAATCAAAATATTTTAGAGATCTATTCGAAGATCTGTGACACGGAAAAATATGCACTTATTCAGTTGTGTTTACCCTTTTCAGTTGTTCAAGTTAGTATTTTCTAAGTTAGTGAAGATTAGTTTGTGTGTATACAGTATATTCAATAATCAGCATGTAGGCTTTGCACAGGTGAGAAATTAGATTAGCTTTTTTATATCATCAAGTACAATACAACGACCATTCTATACACTAAACACATTCAACCTTTGAGAGGAGACTTTTTAAACCTTACACATGCAATATTTACAATGCTGAACCTCGTCAGCAGGGTCATAAGGGAGTGTTTGTGTGTGTGTGTGTGTGTGTGTGCGTGCGTGTGTGTGTGTGTGTGTGTGTGTGTGTGTGTGTGTGTGTGTGTGTGTGTGTGTGTGTGTGTGTGTGTGTGTGTGTGTGTGTGTGTGTGTGTGTGTGTGTGTGTGTGTGTGTGTGTGTGTGTGTAGAAACAGCTAAACACTGCTTTTAGTATTGCCTAAATAGGTGTTACGGCTCCACACAACAGACTTTGACGAGCAATGCGATCGAGATTGAGATTGAGAGTGGGGCCAAATCTCTTCAGTGGTAGAATTTTACATAATCATTGACCTCAGTTGAATGACAATATAGCAAAGAATTTAGGCACCTCAATCACTAAAGTATTCATACTGTATTCATCATGATTCATATACTGTACTATTCATATCAACATCTATATCACTATCTTACCATATGGCTTTTAACTAATTCATTTTAGCATTAAAAAACGTCTTAGAATTGTGGAAGTGTTCAGAAAGAGAAAGGCCATCGTTTGAAGTTGAAGATGGATGTACTTTCTATGTGTTCCAACAACTGTTTGATGTGTTGGTGAACTTAACACGACTCCTATTTGTGCTTCTCTTAAAAATCCTAAATGCTTTTAGATGTAGTCCACTGAACTCAATGTACCATTCATGGTGTCTGTCACAACGGTCAGTTAAAACACTGAGGTAGAGATATGTCTTTTGTCAAGCAAAATGTATCTGCACACCTCCTCCTGTAACACATAGCGGCTACAGGAGTTTTAACCACCAGCAAAGTCTTATTGCACTGTAAATCTAGGCTAGAGCAACATCGCTTCAAGCAACTAAAGACAGATGGCATCATGGCACAGTCCTGGAGATGGTGGTACAGTGAGTTAATAGTTAACGTAAACTCACCCCATTCCGTACAAATGTGCGCAACCGCAACATTCAAACAAGGCTGCAAAGAAAACTAATGGGACTGTAGCGACGGTGTTGACTTCAAAATCTGGGGTGTGAACTACGTTTCTATTCAAGTGGTGATCAACATGGTAATGGCTCTATAGCATTGGAGAAAAGTAGAAAAAACTGACCCTCCGTTACATCGTGACGTGTCATGCCGTAACGTACTGCACGCATAAAGCTACTATTTCTGTCTTACGATCTCTCTCCACCAGGTGTAGCACTTCTCTCATCCTTTAAAAACAAGAAATGGACAGTGACGGGTGTAAGGGGGATACCTATGTCACGTTCCTGACCTATTTCTGTTAGTTTGTTGTATGTGTTAGTTGGTCAGGACGTGAGTTTGGGTGGGCATTCTATGTTTTCTGTTTCTATGTTGGTTTAGGGTTGCCTGGTATGGCTCTTAATTAGAGGCAGGTGTTTGGCGTTCCTCTAATTGAGAGTCATATTTAGGTAGGTTGTTTCACAGTGTTCGTTGTGGGTGGTTGTCGCCTGTGTCAGTGTTTGTCGCACCATACGGGACTGTTCGGTTTGTTTTTGTACATCGTCATTTTGTGTAGTCTATTTTCCCTGTTCGTGCGTTCTTCGTGTTTTATGTAAGTTCCATGTCCAGGTCTGTCTATTCCGTTTTGTTATTTTGTTAATCATTCAAGTGTATTTCGTTTCGTGTTTTTTCCGTCTTGTTAATTAAAATTATGTATTCACCACCCGCTGTGCCTTGGTCGAATCACTACTTCTCCTTTTCGGTTGAAGAGGAGGAGGACTACCGTTACAACCTAGTAATTTTTGCGTCATCACTGCAAGCGATCATCATTCTCAAAGCCGCTATTGACTTCTGAAGATCACTTTAGCACTGCCCTAAAAACCCGATTCAAATTCGACACAAACCTTCAAATAGGTATGTAATGACACATTATATAAACTCTTTATAGTGTTTTATTTACATTTTAGAGGCGATAAGGTGATAGGTTGGACAGATCGAGTGAAAAAAAGCAATTTTCCCATACATCTCTCCTTCTCACTATCACGCATTAGTTTTGCTTCCCCACCCGTAATTTTTAAAAAGACCCGACGGGGCTCATTGCCTTCTTGAATTGTGCAGAAACGGGCAGCGTGGAGGTCATGTAATTGATTCTGTTGGAAAGGGGAGAAATTGTGCTTTACAATGGTATTGACATTACAGTTGATCTGGAAGTATTACGTTTTTGGGGTGCTAAAATAAGGTCAATTGTACGGACCAAGGCGATGTACAAAATGAGTGAGTTTACGTTAGTGAAGTTCTCGCAGGACCTTTTTAGGGCAGTCAGAGAGATTAATGGCAATAGGGTAGGCTATTAGAACACATCAACCCATACCTTGACATCATATCCAGTACTGTGCATGGATGCTAGTGGGTTAACCCTATTTGTGAAGTGGCTGTTTTAGGCTGGAGCAAATAACCAGAACTACATGTATACTGTACTGTGAGATCCCCATACTAGGCATCAGAGCCGTGGAGCACATCTACAGTTGGCTCAAGGCCTCCAGTATGAAGCTCATAGACGACTAACGCATGTAGATGTGTGTAGGCAAGGAATAGTCTGACATGGATCTGTTCTATTATCTCAGGGAAGACTATACTTTCATACTGTACTTTTATAAGTCATCATGGGGTATAAAGGCTGACACATAATCTAAAAATGAGAAGTCAAGAGGGCAGGACCTACAGTAAAACTACATCTATCGGCCAGATGAAACCATCCCATAATACTGTACTTCACTACCTGCTGCAAGCAAGAGAGGAAGGAAAAGAGGGAGTACAGAAGGAAGGAAGGAAGGACAGAAGGAAGGACAGAAGTAAAGAAGGACATAGAGGAGCGAGGATTCCTTTTTTAAATGTTAGGACTAAGCCAATGGCATCACTCACCAGACCCCTCCTCTTCTCCCTCTCCCACTCTCATAGTTGTAGTCAGCACAATAACAATCAGCACTACATTTCCAAAGATTCACTGGGGATTGCTTAAAGTGCTGAGGTGTGTCCTTGGGGTCTTCAGGTGCTGGGGTGAGGTCAAGGATCAAAACAAGCTCTTACTCTTGGATTAAACTGATTCTAGAGGTCCCCTGGGACAGTCAGTCAGAGTTGGCCAATACCTTATAACCAATACAGTCTCTCACGTAGTTGGGAGCGCAATCACATGAGACATCCATTTTAAACAAAAGTTAAGACATCCATTTTAAACAAAAGTTAGACTTAGTTTAGCGGAAGGTATTGATGTTAGAGTTCAGCATTCAGGTGTTGGTGTTGCTGGGATAATGCCATGCTCCTTTGTATCAGGATGTTTCATCATTCAAGCATTCCAGATGTTTCTATAGGATGGCAAAGGACCAGCAGGAAAATTCCAGATTCCCAGGTTTCAGGAAAACTTATAGAGAATGTCACAAGGAAATTGAAGGAATCCAGTCCAGTTTGATAGAAAGTTGATTTAAATTCATCCAGTTTGACGAGAACGTTATGTCATAGTCACTTTTATAAGTCCTTGGGGGGGCTAAATCATGTCATTGGTTTCATCATAAGAGATAAAAAAAATGTCCGTTGCAAATTTACGAGCTGTTCGTGCTTCCGTTTTGGTCTGTTGTTTCACATGCTGAGATTAGAGCAGGCATCATCAAAGGTTTTATCATTCCACAAATGGAGTAGGTGGTCATAGATGTAGTTGAATTAGATTGAGTCATGTTCACTTGCCATTCTATTGTTCCTATATCTATGTAAAAGGGTGTGGAACCATTCTGCACACCTCTGAATGAAAAAGATATCTAAAGTAGCTAGGTTTAACATTTTACTTGTAAACTCTGCAACTGATTTTGTTGGCAGACCGGCAGTCATGCTCTAGTTTACACACTAAAAAAGAGTATGCGGCATAGAAATGTAAAAAAGAAAAAACAATAGCTAAAACGTCTGACAAAATGGAACTCGCTTGCTTATATTTCCTATCTTGTGAAAAGTATACTGTGAATTGAAAAAAGTATCTCAAAGATAATGTTAGCGTTAGGTACAGGTGAGTTAGCTATCATAACAACCTACAGCATGTTCGAGCATTACAAGTGTTACATCTAAGTCCCAGCCTCGATAGTAGCAGTGATTTCTTCCTTATTTGGTAAGGGGGGTGTTCGATTGTCTGTCTACAGTGGTGGAGGAGGATAGGATAATGGATCTGTGGGGTTTCCCTTGGAGGAGTACAGGGACTGTTCTCAGGTTGCGGTGGTGGCGGTGTTGTCCTCAGCTGGGGCGTCCATTTTGGCCTCAAGGGCTGGACTACTTGGGGCGGTCACCTCCACCTCAGGGGTTTTAGGAGGGGTTGCCTTGGCGACAGGACTTTCGATCAGACCCACTGGGGCCAGAGCAGTGTTAGGTTTGGATTCAGGTGCTGGTGGTTCGGGTGTGCCATTGGTGGTCGGAGCAGGTTCAGGGCTCAGCATTGGGGTTGGGGTCGGAGTCTGGATTGGTGTCACAGGCTTTTGGGATTCCGGGGTTGGTGTCACAGGCTTGGAGGATTCTGGGGTTGGTGTCACCGACTTGGGGAGTTCGGGGGCTGGTGTCACCAGCTTGGCGGGTTCGGGGGTTGATAGTTGGGGTACAGTTGGTTTGGAGACAGGGGTCAGGGGTGGGGTTGGCTTCGGGGACACCGGGCTTGGAGACACAGGAATAGGTGTTTTGGCTGGTTCAGGTGTTTTCAATTCAGGTGTTTTCAGATCAGGAGTTTTCAAATCAGGAGTTTTCAAATCAGGAGTTTTGGTTGGTTCCGGTGTTTTCAATTCAGGTATTTTCGGTTCAGGAGTTTTAAAATCAGGAGTTTTGGCTGGTTCAGGTGTTTTGGCAATGGGGCTTGGAGCCTGCTTGGAGACCGGACTTGGGATTGGGCTGAGTTTGGTCTCAACGGGTTTGGTTATGGTCAACTTTGGTTCAGGAGCTGGTTCAGGGATTTTGTTGATCTTGGGAACCGGGCTAGGTTTGGTAACCGGGGTAACCGGGGGTGGGCTTGGCTTGGTTTCTGGGACGAAGGCAACACTCTCAGTCTCAGCCTCTGATTCTAGAATCTGGTCGGGGACGTCAGTGTCAGTGTCCAATGGGAGGCCAGTGGTGTTAAACTCCACCCCTGAGTCACTGGTCTCCAGGTTACCACATGCCACCTCCTTGGACGACACCTCCAGACCCTGCGGTCAACACACAGAGGTCAGAGGGTCGAGGTCAGGGTGAAGACAGGAGAGAAGGTGAGGATGAGCAAGGAGATTTTAACAGCTATTTTGACAATATTCCCTCAACTCGACAGAAATAACCACTGTGTCACTAATACTTACTTTAATGTCCACCTCAGTGCTCTGAGACTTCTCTGTGATGTCGATGGACTGGGCTATAGACTCCTCAAACTGAGTAATGTTCTTCACAACCTGGAAACCACACATACATGTTATGTCAAGTACTGAGCATTATATAGGGAACAGGGTGCCATTTGAGACATCACCAATGTCTCTGTCTCTGTCTGTGTGGTACCTGTCTGAAGGCATCTCCCTCGTCCTCCTTGCCTGCGTTTTGGGCAATCTTCTCGATGGCTCTGGCCTTGGCAGCCCTCTTCTTCTGCTTGACCAGGCAGGACAGCAGACACACCAACAGCAGGAGAACCAGGAAGCCCACCAGTGCTATGATTGCCACGTAGAGGGAGGGCAGCTTGTAGGCTGGAGGAGAGAGGGTAGGGGAAGGGAGAGTAGGCAGAAGGGAGAAAGAGGGGAGGGAGAGAATATAGAGGGGGGGTGTGGTGAAGGGGAGAGTGGAGAGACAGAGGAGAAGAGGAGAAGAGAGAGATACACAGAGAAGAGAGAGAGATAAAGGGAGGGGAGATATAGGTGGGAGAGAGGAGAGGGGGCAAGGAGGAGACAGGCAAGAGGAGAAAGAGGTGAAGGGAGGAAAGGAGAGATCATGTTAATACATTATTCCCGGGTTTTATCAGTACATCATTAACATTCCAACCCCTGACCCTCCCATCTCCTCACCCTCCACCGCCTGATAGACGTAAGACTAACTGGCCAACTCCACCCATCCATCCCCCTCTCCATCTCCTTCATCCTCCCATCCCTCTCTCCTCCCTACTCCTCTCCTCCCTTCATCTCCCTCTCCTCACCATCCACTTCCAGGTAGACGTTGGACACAGGAAACCCCAGTATGTCTGTGACCTTGAACTGTCCGACGTCGCTGGCCTTGACCTGGTCCAGAATAACCACAGATGAATCCAGAGAGATCCGCCCCACCAGATCCAGGTCCGCTGGCACCTATCATCAACCAAGAGCCATGGTAGGTTCAAAAGTTCAATCACTTGACTTCAACATTGTAAGACCATTTTTATTATTGGCAAATAAAAGTAAATCACTTGGATATAAATGTCTGGTAAGACTTCACTTCAAGCCAACAGGTATAATGCATTATAAGACTTCTCATAAGCATATATAAGTGATGATGTATTATTACCACCCCACAGTGCGCTATAGGGAGTAGGATTAGGGTAGTATTTGAGTGATTTTAAATCAGCCGTTCCAGTACCGTTAACTGTCCTCCGTCCAGGATCTGTCTGGTTTTGAAGTCGTAGTCGGGCGTGTAGAACAGACGCACCATGGACGCATTCAGAATCAGGTTGATCTTCAGGGTGCCAGCGTACGGCAGCTTCACAAAGTTCTGGTGTTCTGGGAGACAGAGACAGAGACAGAGAGAGAGAGACAGAGACAGAGACAGAGAGAGAGAGAGAGAGAGAGAGAGAGAGAGAGAGAGAGAGAGAGAGAGAGAGAGAGAGAGAGAGAGAGAGAGAGAGAGAGAGAGAGAGAGAGAGAGAGAGAGAGAGAGAGAGAGAGAGAGAGACGGGAAGAGAAGAAGATCCAGAGGGAGGGGGGAAAAGCGAGAGGGGGCATTTAACAAACAAAACATTTAGGAACACAATACGCAAAATAGATAACTCACTTCATAAAATAACATAAATTTAAAGCTGGAATTCTTAATGGTTAAACTGCCACGTCTGTTCACAAAGAAGAATTTACTGCAAACAGCAAACACAGTTTTTCCCCTCTGACATTATTGCACGCGCGATAGAAGAGCAGAATGTGTACTGCAATTGTTTTACCAGGTTGTGCGGCGCTCCTCACCTCTGCTTCGCCAAACAAAACAAATACAATAACAACAGCGGTGGGGCGGACAGTGGTGCTGATCCCCTACTACGGATTCCACCTTTAAACCCATTGATGACTAACATTACAGCGAACTTGCAGCAGGTTGGGAAAAAGATAGAAAAGCCAAGGTAAAGGTTGGCCACAAAGGTAGAGGGAGGATGAAGACAAAGGTACCTTTGACATTTAGGCAGACCTTCCTCATGATCTTCAGGTTAGTGTCGCTGACGGTGTAGCTTCCCTCATCGGCGCCTGTCACGGCGTTGAGGGTGACCCGGCGCTCGTTGACACTCAGGCGCCCCTGGTACCCATCTCTGGAGAGCCCTTCTCGGGTCATCAGCAGCAGGGGCGGCCTGGAGGGTTAATGGAGAACCATAATAGAACTTGCTATCAAAACAGTCATGATACTGATCAGAATAACAGAATGATATAATGATGGTGTAACGATAATTATCATATTGATAATGTTATCGCGATAACCATGCTACTATCATGACAGCCACAATAGTATCACAATATCACGATACCGTGATATTATCGCAATAACCACTACATCGTGATAATCAATGTTGATGGGAGACAGTAAATCCTCCTTTGCGGAAATCAGAGAAGTTTACATTTTGACAGAGAAACAACTGTACCTGGAGGTCAGGTTGGCCTCCACAGCACTGGGCCTATACTCCAGGGTGATGGGAGCCTCCACCCCCGCCAGCTGGATGTGGTAGTTCTCCCCATACTTAATGTTCTGCTCGTTTGAACAGTCTAAAAGACAGAGAAAGGTTTGGGAGAGGCAGGGACAGTTAGATACAGAGAGCAAGAGAAAGAAATGAAGGAATAAAAGGGGAGGACAATGGGAAAGAGAGGGAGACAAGAGATCAGGAAACAGAGAGAGAGAAACAGAAAGGGAAGACAAAGGAATGAGAGAGAGGAGAAGAACAAGAGAGAGAAAAGGAGGATAAAGATAGAAGAAAAACAGCAGGGATGGACGGATGGGAGGGATGAACGGACGGATGGGGTGGTTAAATAGCTGCATAATTACTGCCTGGTGTATGCAACATGCTGTTAACTACACACACCTCCTCTCCACACACTGTTAACTCCATATGACGCTGTCAAGGCTCCACACAGCTAGCCAGCTCCACACAACTAGCCAGCTCCACACAGTTAACTGCATCATTTGATATCAGGCAACTGCATAAACTGATATAGCATTCTGATGCATGACTGCAAAGTCAATGACGTGGCATAAAACCATTGGTTGTTGCGTGCAGTGTGACTGCAATATAGACAGCCTGGAACGCCAATCCATGCAGAGCAAAGCTCAGTCTTCACAGCATCACCGAGTCATCATTCCTCTCTGACTGTGTATCTGTGTCCCAAACGGCACACTATTCCCTATACCTTTTTATTTTATTTAACTAGGCAAGTCATTTAAGAACAAATTCTTATTTACAATGACGGCCTACCCCGGCCAAACCCGGACGACGCTGGACCGCCCTATGGGACTCCAAATCACGGCCGGATGTGATGCAGCCTGGATTCAAACCAGGGACTACAGTGACGACTCTTGCACTGAGATGCATTGCCTTAGACCGCAACGCCACTTGGTAGCCCCTATATGGGTCCTGGTCAAAAGTAGTGCACTGTATAGGTAATAGGGTGCCATTTGGGATGCAGGCATACTGTGCTTTTTACATTGAGTTTTGGAGTCTTGGCTCAGTCTAAATCATTTGGAATAAATTGATACTGGTGCTCTCTCTCAAACATGCTGCCCTGCTACCGTGGCTGTGTGCACTTCAAACCATCTGTCCGTCACAGTCTAGACACAGCTTGTTTCCGCTCATTTCGGGATTTAATCATGCTCTCACTTCGGTCAACAGGCCAAGCCTTTTACAGCTACACATGAGCACTGCTGTATTAGTGTAGTACAGCCCTATTGGCTAGCGCAGCAGCAATGTTCTGAACAGCACTAAGTATCTGACTGTAATGGGATGAGGAAGACCCAGTTTGTGTCCCAAATGGCACCCTAATCCCTATTTAGTACTTTTAGCCAGGGCCCATGGGGATGCAAACTATGGTGTCTGACGATGAAGATCTTCCAACTGTCCAACCTTCCTCCCAGAGAGCAACTTTTCTACTTCCAACCTTCCTCCCAGAGAGCAACTTTCCTACTTCCAACCTTCCTCCCAGAGAGCAACTTTCTTTCTTCCAGCCTTCCTCCCAGAGAGCAACTTTCCTACTTTCAACCTTCCTCCCAGAGAGCAACTTTCCTTCTTCCAACCTTCCTCCCAGAGAGCAACTTTCCTACTTCCAACCTTCCTCCCAGAAAGCAACTTTCCTACTTCCAACCTTCCTCCCAGAGAGCAACTTTCCTACTTCCAACCTTCCTCCCAGAGAGCAACTTTCCTACTTCCAACCTTCCTCCCAGAGAGCAACTTTCCTTCTGCCAACCTTCCTCCCAGAGAGCAACTTTCCTACTTCCAACCTTCCTCCCAAAGAGCAACTTTCCTACTTCCAACCTTCCTCCCAGAGAGTAACTTTCCTACTTCCAACCTTCCTCCCAGAGAGCAACTTTCCTACTTCCAACCTTCCTCCCAGAGAGCAACTTTCCTTCTTCCAACCTTCCTCCCAGAGAGCAACTTTCCTACTTCCAACCTTCCTCCCAGAGAGTAACTTTCCTACTTCCAACCTTCCTCCCAGAGAGCAACTTTCCTACTTCCAACCTTCCTCCCAGAGAGCAACTTTCCTACTTCCAACCTTCCTCCCAAAGAGCAACTTTCCTACTTCCAACCTTCCTCCCAGAGAGCAACTTTCCTACTTCCAACCTTCCTCCCAGAGAGCAACATTCCTACTTCCAACACACACACTCAGACCCCATACCTCTGACGATGAGGGTGATGCGTCGGACCTCTTCCGGCTGTTCGTTGTTCTTCACCGAGTACGTCCCCTCGTCCCCCTCGCCCACGTTCGCTAGGATCAGGTGACTGAGCTGACTGTTGAGCTTGGCACGGTTACCGACCACGGACCCACCCCGCATCAGGACCACCTCAGCCCCCGCCTTGGCATTACTGGGCTGGAACAAAACCTCTGCAGCCAGGGAGGGCAGCTGCAGATGGAAGTCCTCCCCAAAGAACATGGTCTGCTGGGAGTCTTCTTTGCCTGGGAGGTGGTGGGAGGGTATGTTTAACATTTTCACAGAAATGCATCACAAAACTTAGTACTATATCATAACTAATGATGCATTGATAACAGATGGCAGGGATGCTTACCTTTCAAAGGGGCCGACAGAGCTACGGACAAAGAGAAAAGAGGTTGGTGTTATTTCATAATTATGCATAGAAATGTAATTCACACACACACACACACACACACACACACACACACACACACACACACACACAAACACACACACACTACTCTGGACACACACACTACTCTGGACACATACACACTACTCTGGACACACACACTACTCTGGACACACACACACTGTTCTGGACACACACACTGTTCTGGACACACACACTACTCTGGACACACACACTACTCTGGACACACACACTACTCTGGACACACACACTGTTCTGGACACACACACTGATCTGAACACACACACTACTCTGGACACACACACTGTTCTGGACACACACACTGATCTGAACACACACACTGATCTGAACACACACACTGTTCTGGACACACACACTGTTCTGGACACACACACTACTCTGGACACACACACTGTTCTGGACACACACTGTTCTGGACACACACACTACTCTGGACACACACACTACTCTGGACACACACACTGTTCTGGACACACACACTGTTCTGGACACACACTGTTCTGGACACATTACTACTCTGGACACACACACTTATCTGGACACACACACTACTCTGGACACACACACACTTATCTGGACACACACACTACTCTGGAAACACACACTACTCTGGACACACACACTACTCCGGACACACACACTTATCTGGACACACACACTACTCTGGAAACACACACTACTCTGGACACACACACTACTCCGGACACACACACTACTCTGGACACACACACTGTTCTGGACACACACTGTTCTGGACACATTACTACTCTGGACACACACACTTATCTGGACACACACACACTACTCTGGACACACACACACTTATCTGGACACACACACTACTCTGGACACACACACTTATCTGTACACACAGTACTCTGGACACACCCACACTGCTCTGGACACGACGTACCTGAGCAGAGCAGCAAGCTCAGCACCACCACCACACTGACTGTCTTCATCTTCATCAGATCTCCTGGCTCTGGAAAGAAGGAGAGATGAAGGGAAGATAAGATAAAGGAAAGATAGAGTATAAACAAAAATGGTGTTTGATAAGTGGCACATTAGAATAGAATGCCACTCCATCTATCTCTCTCTCTCTGTCCCTCTATCACCTCTACATCCTCTTCTCCTCCCTCAGTTGTTCTTTCTGTGTCTCCATCTGATTGTGTTTGGCTGGGTGTGGGTGAGAGTGTGGGTGAGGGAGGTGCTCTCTTAGCTAATTCATAGATAATGATAGAATGTTGTGGTGGTGACATCATCTCATGGTGACATCATCGCATGAAGTGGAGCCGAGAGGATGTCCTTTGGATCACTTAGGTTGTCTGACTTCACCAGAGGAGTGAATGCAGTGTGTGTGTGTGTGTGTGTGTGTGTGTGTGTGTGTGTGTGTGTGTGTGTGTGTGTGTGTGTGTGTGTGTGTGTGTGTGTGTGTGTGTGTGTGTGTGTGTGTGTGTGTGTGTGTGTGTGTGCGTGCGTGCGTGCGTGCGTGCGTGCGTGCGTGCGTGCGTGTGTGCGTGTGTGTTCCTCTGATATCTTTGAAAAAATACATCTTTCCCCCCTTCCATCATGAAAGCAATCCACCAAATCAGCAAATAGTTCCCAATTCAATTCAATAGTTGATTTACACTACCATGCTGCAAGCAAGTGGGGCTTTAAGATTGAAATATACATGAACTTATTGCAACAACAAAAACAACAACAATAACCTATTCTTTTTCTTAATCCCTATCTTTTAAAGGCACATTGGAGCTTGTTTGAGTTTTTAAACTAGGGGTGTATTCATTAGTGCTCACCATAGCAAACCGTAGCAAAATGTTTTGCAACAGAAAAGTTTAGCAAAGAAAAGGAGTGTTTCTTATTGGACAAGTTCAGGTTAGTCCTTCCCGTTTTGGCCTGTTTGTGTCTGTTTGGTTCCTGGATAATACACCCAAGGACGCCATAGGCTCCCACTGGATCCCAGACAGGGATTGGTATATTGATTAGGTGTCAGTGAACATGCCTGAATTAAAACAGCCTGCGAATAATGAATGGTAATTGGGACTGGGGGGGGGGGGGGTCTGGGTAATTGCTTGGCTGGGTTTCAAACAGAGATCCACCCTTTCCTTCCTCAGGACCTTGAGAAGAGGGAAGTGTGTGTGTGTGTGTATTTGTCTGTGTGTGTGTGTGTGTGTGTGTGTGTGTGTGTGTGCGTGTGCGTGTGTGTGTGTGTAAATGTGCTGAGTGGGAGAATTCTGGTGAATTGGAGCATTGAGAGGGTTATGATGATCTGAGCAGCCTCCGGGTGAGGTGCGACTACAGATGAGAGACATCAAGGGAAGTACTAGTCAGGGCTTTTCTGTTCTGTCCTCTTCATTGGTAGAGACTAAAGGGTTTGACAGACAAGAGAATTTAAAACCTGAATATATAGATGCATGATCTTAATTTCAGCCAGTTTTCTAGAGCTGGAAAATAATCCTGCAGCAACATGAAATGTGAATTATTTTGTGGATTATAATTAATGGACATTTTTTGTAGGGGTTGATACATTTTTCGAAAGTGAAAATCAAGTCTGAAATTTCAAAGTGGAAATTACAAACTTCAGAATCCCTTTTAAACCTCAAATATACTACACATTTTAAATGTCTTGCATAGAAGGAAAGTTATCATGCAACAGGGTGATCAAATGAAGATCCTACATCTGTAGCGGCAGATTTACCTAGTTCCCCTGAGTGCAGGCCTGTAGCTGTATTTATTGATAGTCCTGCGTTTAGGATGTAAGTTTTGCAGTGCTTTGCAACACTTTCTGGACAGCTGCTCTTTCCACTCTGTAGGGCCATTGAGGTGCTGAGATTAAGCAGCAAACGTTCACCCTCTCAGCAACCATTCTACAACAGGATGCTTCATCGGGAGTGTAAGACACTGCGATCCTGAACGCTAGAAATGAAAGGAGATAGCAGGCCTGAACTGTTGGTAGTGTGTGTGTGTGTGTGTGTGTGTGTGTGTGTGTGTGTGTGTGTGTGTGTGTGTGTGTGTGTGTGTGTGTGTGTGTGTGTGTGTGTGTGTGTGTGTGTGTGTGTGTGTGTGTGTGTGTGTGTGTGTGTGAAAGAGAGAGAGAGAGAGAGAGAATGTGTGTACAAAGCAGGAAGCATTAAGCCATCTGCAGAGACCCGATCTGTTGGCAGGAGCAGAAAACCTGCTGCTCTCATTTGTTAATGAGGACAATTAGCATGTGATAATGTCATAATTCCACCACCACCATCTCTCTCTGCTACAAGACACTCTTATCCAATCTTCTCCTCTCTCTGTTTCTCTCTCATTCTCCCAGCCTCTTACACCCTGCACTGGGCAGAGAGCTGAGCCACTATCATAGCCTGAAAGCACAGTCATTTGATTCCATCTGAAACAAAAGACAGGACACAGTGGAGCCCCAGAGGAGAGGGTCCCTCAGACAACACCAGCAACAACCACACATCAGTTATGACCCCTTGATACAGCCATGTTCTGTCTGTATAGGTTGATTCTGCCGGGACATGATGTTGGGAACACCTTGCTGTGTTCTTATTACTGAAGAATTACATGGTAATAAGAACATGTATTTTCTTAAAACTGTATTGTTGGTTAAGGGCTTGTATTCAGCATTTCACTGTAAGGTCTACACCTGTTGTATTCGGCGCATGTGACTAATAACATTGGATTTGATTTGATGTGATGTTATATCGTAATGTGTGAACACAGGCGTGTGAAACATGTTCATCTTTGTGTTACTACAGCACATAAGGGGAATATATCTGCGCTGTTGTTTTTAGAGGACCTGTGAAGCAGATAATCCAAGATCTTCTACTCCATTTAAGGCGGAAAAAATCGTTTTTTGAATCGTTCGGGGCCAGAAACCTTACATAAAAATTAAAAAAAATCACATGTGAAAGGAACACGTGATAAAACACGTGGTTTATGGACACGTGTGAACACGGGTATAAACGAATCACGTGAAAGGTGTCACATGTAAAATAAAAACATTCGCATAGTTTTCAAACACATGTGACATTTCACATACATTTTTTACATGTGAACAAATCAAAACGCAGACATGCGAGTCAGACGTGGTTTTAGGACAAATCTGACATGTTTTTTGTAAAGGAAACAACACCCTTGTGCTCGACCTCACTGGGTTTACACTGACACACACACACACACACACACACACACACACACACACACACACACACACACACACACACACACACACACACACACACACACACACACACACACACACACAAACATGCCTCCTCTCCTTTGGGCTTTTAACCATGGGCTGCCGGACTGGGCCATCTGCTATCCTTTACTCCCTCCCTCCCTCTTTTCCTCTCTTCCTCTTTCTGTATCTCTCTCTCTTTCTGTCACCTATTCACCTAGACTGCTCTACCTGTCACTCTCTCTTCATTCCTCAGTCCCTCTCTATCTGTCACTCTCTCTTCCTTCCTCAGTCCCTCTCTATCTGTCACTCTCTCTTTCTTCCCCAGTCCCTCTCTATCAGTCCCTCTCTATCTGTCATGTATTTCACTCTCTTTTTACTGCCACACTCTCTTTATTTTATTTTCCTGCCTCCCTTTTTCTCTCTGTTTCTTCCCACATCTCTTATCCTCTTTCCTTCCCTGCATCATCTTCTCATCTATCTTCCAATTTTTCCCTTTCTCTCTTTTTTTCTGTCTGACTCAGCTGTTACTTTCTCTCCTCTCCGGCTTTCTGTCCTTCTATCTTTTCTCATTCTATTTCCTGTTCTGCCTCATGCCACTCTCTCTATCCCTCTCTTCTCTCTCTGCCTTCTCTCTCTTTATTTCCCATTCCATTTCTGCTATGCCTCCTCTGTCCTTCCCTCTCTTTCTTCTTTTCTCCCCTTCTCTCCCTCCCTGTCTTTCTCTTCCTCTCTCTTTCTCTTTTTCCTCTCATGCCCCCTTTCACCCTCTCCTCCTTCTTATCTTATATAATCTCAGCTCCAGCAGCATCCCACTCTGAACTCAAAGACTGTGTCTGTCTTCATCTGAGATGTGGGATCTGTTCCAAATGGCACCCTATTCACTATGTAGTCCACTACTTTTGACCAGGGTCCATACGGGTCTGATCAAAAGCAGGGCACTATATAGGGAATAGGATGCCATTTGGGACGCACCCTCTGAGTCTCTGGTCATTGAGAAGGGAGAGGAGGAGGTACAGACAGGCCTTTGTTGAGCTCCTTTAAAGAGGCGGAAAAGCTTTCAATGACTGCAGATGCATGAACCCCACAAAGATGTCTCTGTCTGTCTGTCCTTCATTCCCTCACCTTCACATCGTTTCCTTCATTCTCCTTGGCTTACATAACCCCAGCGGTCGGTGCATCTATCCCCTAATACTTCTGTCACTGTAGTGAAGGCAAAGTATCCAGTCAGGCTGCAAGGAAATGCACACCCCAAACACACACACACACACATGAGATACAATACAAGACACACACACACGCTTGTCCATAAATCCCGTAGGCACAAACACACATGACCAATATTCACTTCCTCTCTCCCTCTTTCCCTCCTCTCCTCCCTCACCAGAAAATACAATCTTAAATCATTAAGTGTCAGAAAAGCAAAAGGTATCACTGCGCCAACAGACCAGTACACAGGCTGAATGTTTACTTCAGGTGTTTTACTGGAGGTCATGGGTTTCTGGTTAGTTAAAATGACAATGGGTGCATCTCAATAGTCTTAAGAGGCTTCCACTCCTTGTCTCCTTTCCTTCATCTGCTCTGATAAGTGTAAAACTACTTGATAGGTGAAAGCAGATTCCCAACAATACCCATCAACCATATTGCTTGTATCCATCCTGTGGCAAGGAGACGGATAAAAGAAAGAAGACAAGGGGAAGAAGCCACTTTAGACTGTTGGGATGCAGCCCTGGGCTGCCTGCCTGGAAGTGTTGTGTAAATCAAAATGGATGATGGAGGAGGTCTCATATCACACAGACATAGACTGACACTTCATTTATCCACCGCCTTCCCTTCTTTAAGTACTCTAAAAGATATTATCTCTATCTCTCTCTCTGTCTAGGTCCATGTCGCTATCTCCCTCTATTTCTCTTTCTCCCCCTCTCTCTCTGTGTATTTCTCTCTATCGCTCTTTCTCTCAATCACTCTCCGTCAGTCTCTCTCTCTCTCTCTTATATATGACAGGAGTGGACAGGTTTCCACCATATTGCATTCACCTGTCAGATCTTGTCAGATCAGAGGTCATGAGGGGGAAGAGTGCTACGGTAAATGTCCTCATCCTCAACTCATCATTGTCTTTCAAGTGAGGACATAGAAAGACAACTCACAGATGACATGTAGCTTCATAATTTCCTAATTGTGACAGTTGAAAATAGGCCACTACAGGCGCAAGCAATACATCAATCAGCATCACTTCCAGTTTACAGTCTTCCAATAAAAATATTTATGTGCCAAATTAGAGACAGAGAGGGAAAACAAAATAGGTGTGTAATGTGTTTCTATCTTAACCAGAACATCCCAACAGTAACAAGACATGTGAATATTCCCACATCTTTTGATTAAAGTGTCTTGTGTACAAGACAAACACGTGTTCATAAAATCCCAACAGATAAACCTCAGAGCATACAAAGGCTTGAATAGCAGTAACATACAGGCCAAGGCTATCCTTGAACAGGGATCGGGTGATGACTGATGACCAGCTGCGCACACTGTACTGTACTATACTGCCATGTACCTGAACTGTTGGCAAATGTAACATGCAGGCAGCGCAGACTCAGGCCACCATATGTCATCAACATATAAGCGGCGGGGGCGACACTGCACAGCACCGGAGTCCGCAGCGCGCCGGTACAGGCTGCAGGAGCACATCGTTCAATTTATAATGGATGGATGCTTTAAAATTAAAGGATTCAGTATAGGCTAAACAATTTTATTAAAAAAAAATAGTCCTACATATTAAGATATACTGATTAGAGCCAGGATCCGTAGTCTACTCATTTGCATTGATTAGATGTGGATTATGCATTAATAATCTTACAGGACCAAACTGAGTCATACAATTAATCTCTACATGAAGTAACAGGTACTGCGAATTAAGGCGACATATTGCATTCCATGATGGGATTATTCAGGGATATTTCAAATAACATAGCCTACTGCATAACCCTGTTAGGCAACATTGTTTCAGAGATGTTTTCTTATCATAGGCTATGGCTCAAATTCTGAAGCAATGTCTTACATTAGGCTATAGGCCTAATCTAAATGGTCATAAATGGGATAGGCAGTGGACCGGTACTAGCCTACCCAACCTGTGTAGCCTAATGATTAACCCCTTGTGTGTCATTCTGTAGAGCAGACTGTGAAATTAGCATGGTAATGCATTATTGAATGCGTGTCCCATCATACCACCATCCCGATGAAGCGCATAGTCTGTTTAATCGTTCCTCCCAATACACGTGAAAACCTAATCACAATTGTCTCACTTTTCATCTTCTCCGGAACAAGCACGTCCTGTTTTCATCAAATAAAGCCCTTATCGGATAATAATCGGCTATTAACATAACATCTCAATATGCAGGAAAGCCAACAGACACCCTCAAGAGCATCTCACCAAAAACTGCAGAATTTAACCCGTCACGCACCAGGCGGCGAATTTATTTGAAGAATCTCATCACATCCACCACACGTAAAAAATAATTATCCCCTTAGCTCACTCACCTTTAAATTCACACTATCTCCTCCGTATTAACAGAGTAGGCAACGTTATAACGGGATTGTTGGAGAAATATGTAGCCTAGCCTATTGATGCACGTATTTCTCTCCCTTCTTGGCGTCACCCTCCCGCTCAACCTCGCCCCCCAAGAGCAGCACTTGACGACTGGGGCTGAACATTTGAAGATGCTCAGAATATGTCGGCTTTTGCTCTCGGTCGGAGCCGCTCGACTATTGTCGGTAAACACCGGATTCGATTGCCCCAAGCAAGGCAATGATTGCTGGTTGTTTGTCTTTTTAACTGAAGGAATTTATCTTCCTTTAACAAAACGTTATAATAGCTGCATTGTGTAAAGGCTACTCAGCTGAGAGGTAGAAGTGAAGGCTGTGTCGAGGGATTTAGTTCAACCTCAATCGAGTATATCTATTATGTATTAAAGCATCCCAAAGCCCAGACTATGCCTAAATGAAGTGACAGAACACAGTAAACATCCGTCCATTGACTGCCATTAATTGGCCTAAAAACACTTAATGAAATGGCAGGTAGCCAAAATATTATAAAACATCTAAACATATGGCCTAAGAAATTCCCACCCCCCAAAAATACAAACACAATTTAACAAATCACTCAGAGGTTCAGTACAAAAGGTTTATTGGTCAGTAAATAAAGACACATTTAACTCCTAGACATACAAAGATGTAGATGGGTGAGGAGCATTAAAACAATCAGTTCAGTCCTTTCTCTAAGATTGAAGACATGTCCCTTCAGCAATCACAGCTAGTGTAGACAGATATCTGGTATATTCAACATTATCCTCGTAAAATAGGCACTAATATATATATATTTGTTATCTTTATACAAAGGCGAGTGGATGGCTATTAATCAGTATAGATAAAGGATCAGGAGAGGGAGGAAAGACAGGAAAAGAGGAAGAGACATAAAATAAATGACTGGGATAGGCAGTAAATTATCTTATTACTCCGTCTCTTCTCTCTATGTTAACTCATATTTATATATTTTTTTTATGAACACAAATCTATTCAGAGCATTTCTCATCATCTATTCTCTCTCTATCCTCATAAACATAGGAATATATTTCCATCTCTTGGGTTTGTTTGTCTTCTTATCTGCGTGAATACATTCTCAACTATGTGGTCTACAGGTGGATGTCTCCTCTCACCAGCCTTTTACGTCTGCGTCCCAAATAGCACTCTATTCCCTACATAGTGCAGGGCTCTTGTCAAAAGTAAGCAATAGGGTCCCATTTGGGATGCTACCACTGTCTCTTGTACAGCCAAATCCCCATTCTCTCCTCTCTCAGGTGTCTAATGGTCTCCAGCCCCTCCAGGGGAGTAGCACTGTAGTTACCACTCCTCTGTGGCCTGGACCTGCTACTGTTCTCTATACAGGTGGAGGTGGGTGCTGCATGCTATGCCATCACACACACACGGGTGCCATATGTCTGTGGTCTTCTCTGGAACTGTAATGCCTTCTCCCTGGCCCTGTAGACAGGGTCATATTCACCTAACGGTAGAAAACAGACTAAAACAGGGAGGGATTACCTGAACTTGTCCAATAAGAAACACTAGTGTTTGTTTTCTGTTGCATATGGTTTTGCTACAGTATGCACTAATGAATAACACCCAGGTGAGTTTGGTCTTTCTGTTACATTCTCTTCCTCCCCCTGGCCTGGCCTTTGGCTCCTGGCTGGGCCCTGGGTTTGGGGGCTGAGAGGACATGGGTTTCCAGGTCCACTCTCTGCTGTAATATACCAGTTAGCAGGAACTCAGCACTGAGGACGGGGAGAGAAGCAGAGAGAGCAGGAGCACAGAGAGACCAGTCCTCTCCACACGATATCACTAGGGTCCGGGCCTGGGCCTTCTGAGTGGAGGGCATCGTGGAGAGGAAGCGAGCTCTGCTACAGACGATGATGTCCTTCATCTGGGCTGGCTCTGGCAACACTGACCTGGTCACATGGACCTCATAACCCTGAGAGAGGAGAGGGCATGCTCTTATTTGGCGTTTCATTTTCCCCTTTAAATTTACAAATCAGTGTGTTCACTAAGGCTAAGAAGCCAGTTTTATAAACAGGAAGTAAAAAGGAGATAAGATAATAGCCTGCTTGCTGTTCAGTCAGAACTGAGTTCATGGGAGAGCTGCCCATTGAACACAACCACAACATTAATAGTTAATGCAGCTTGCCTGTGATAAGGTCAGTTTTTACAATTTTTAATACATTTGCAAAAATTTCTAAAAACCTGTTTTGTCATTATGGGGTATTGTGTGTAGACTGAAATGATCATTTAAAAAAAATCTATTTTAGAATAAGGCTTTAACATACCAAAATGTGGAATAGATCATGGACTGAATACTTTCAGAATGCACCGTATGTATAGATCTACCTCTTACCCCTGCACATCAACTAGGGAATGGTAGTCCTTGTACAGCCAAGTCGTGTGTTTTCAACAGTCTATGGTGTGTAGTCGTAGATAAAAGGAGGCCATTGGGAAGTGTGGATTGTTCACACACTGACAAACCCATCTAAATGATTCAGGAGAATGTATGTATGCAGAACAATTCCTGGGTTCCTGTGAGTAATTATTTGCCTAGCGCCTGCGCTCTCCTAAGGGTGTGTGTGTGTGTGTGTGTGTTGCCTATTTGAATAAACATGGATGGGAGGCACAGCGGGGAGCACACACACACACACACACACACACACACACACACACACACACACACACACACACACACACACACACACACACACAGACAGAGTTGGGACATTAACACACAAACATAAAGGGATGAATTGGACAGATGGAGGAGAGGAGGAGAGTGTGTGTGTGTACCTGTAGTAGAGGTTGGGTGCTGGCAGTCCTCAGTGATTCCTCCAGACAGAAGCTAAACTTGTTCTCCTGCTCTCTGTCCTTCACCAGGTACCTGTCAGTAGGTAGGAAACGACCCACCTTACCACACTGAGGGGGGGAGAGAGTGCAGAGAAAGAGGGGAAGGTTTTGAGGTTAAAACGAGGCTCTGACGCCAACCATGATCAGATAGTCATTATACTAAGAGAAAAATGTCTCAGAAGTTCTTGTACAAAATTGTCCCCAATTGTACAAAAGCACTTCCAGAAAGAACTCCAACCACCCCATTACACATAACAGTGATGTGCATTCTATTTTTACAATCTTCAGGTCCATCTTCACTTCCTGGTGGGGGGGTGGGGACTAACCTTATCCAGCCAATCGGTGGTGACGACGGGCACGCCGCGGGCCACAGCACACAGGAACTTGACGGTGCGTCGGACCCTGTCAGTCACCAGGTGGGTCATGTCAGCCACGCCCTTTGCCAGGCTGCCCCCCAGACGAGACACCACCTTCCCCCCCTCCTCATCCACCACTCCTGTAAACAACACCTGAGAGGAGGGGTCAAAGAGAGAATAACAGAAGGAGCGAGAGAAGGATAGAGAGTAAGAGGCAGAGAGAAAGGGAGGGCTTTCAAAACCCACATACACAACTGTGCATCAGAGAGATTTAATGCTCTAACACACAGACACTAAACACACACAGACATGTCCATTACCTTACCTTGTAGGACTGCGTGTCGGCCCTAACTGAGCCCAGTGTCCCAGAGGAGGAGAAGGAGGACAGGGGAGAGGCAGAGGAGGAGCGAGGGGTCCTGGCTAGCGGTGATGATTCCACAGGGGCCCTACGCTTACCTCTGCCCTTACCTGTAGGGGTCTGGGGCACCTGAAGCAGAGAGGGGTAGGGGGTGGAAGAAGAGAGGAGGAAGAGAGTGAGAGGGAGGAGAGAAAGAGAGGGGGAAGAGAGGAAGAAAGAGAGACAGAGAGAGAGAGAGAGAGAGAGTATCATTAGTCAGTAATACAGGGTGTATACAAATTGACAGTTACGTACATTGAACCACTTAATTAATTCCTAGGGCTGTTATGCAAATATGTCAGTGTACTCCTAATGGACAGAGAGATGCCAGTGTACTCCCATGGCTGAGGGAGAGAAAGAGAAAGAGAGAAAGAAATAGATGCCTTGGGAGTCACTGAATGATGTTAATTGAAATCCATTACTCTAGTAGGAGTCGGTGTATGAAGAGAGTGGAGCTGGATGTGGACAGAAATTGAGTGCATAGCTTTTCAAAGGCTTGTCTATCAGAAGGGAGCAGATGGAGAGAGAGCATTACCACAGAATTAGAGTCCAAAACAGATTCCTCTTCTTTCTTTATCTGAACCGTCGACTGCCTGCCTCGGACTTTCCTCTGCACAGTACCAGCCTCTTCCATCTTCTCACTCTGTCCCTCCATACTCTCCTCCTCTGCTATCTTTTTCACATGTGCAGTGGAGGCTCTGCCCCTCTTTGCTGGAGTGGATGCAGGATTCTCCTCTTTCTCTCCTTCCTCCTCTGCTGTCCTGCATCTCCCTCCCCTCTGAACCTTAGCTTTCCTCCGGGGAACCTTGAACCCACTGTTCTCCTGCTCCTCTTCCAGCCCCCTCTTCCTCCCTTTCCCTCTCCCACCAGTTTTAGACTCCACTCCCTCTTCACTTGGAGTGTCCCCTCCTGCTGTTGTAGTGGTGGATTCAGGTGTGTTGTCTCTCTGTCTGCCACGGCCCCGGCCTCTTCCATTCCCTCTAGGAGCGGGGGAGTCCTCTGTTACCTGGGCTGGAGTGGTTTCTTCATCTGCTACTACAGGGTCTGGCTCATTGGTTTTGGCTGTTTTCTTCTGCCCTCTAGTGGTACCACCAGCCTCCTGAGAATCAGCCTTCTCATTAATCTCAGGGTGTGGACCATCATCCTCTACTTTCTGGCTTCTCCTGCCTCTGGCTGTGGGCTTGGGGGCTGGAAGCTGCTCACTCTGCCTGTTACTGGGAGAGACAGACTCTGTTCCAGTCTTCCTCCTTCTGCCTCCTCCCCTCCCTTTGCTCTGAGAGCTCACACTAGCCACGATACAGGTGGAGACTGAGTTGGTGGAGCTGTGGGAGTTGGTGGAGCTGGAGCGAGAGCGGGTTCTCCTGGCAACAAACTGTTCGCTGGAGAGAATGTCCTGCACTGTGACCTCCACAGCAGCAGGGGGAGCCACAACCGCCCCGACCAACGTCCTTCTCCTGGTGCTGTTGCGGGTGGGGTTGTCTGGACCAGGGGCTGGCTCTGTGGTGCTGGTGGTCTTCCTCCCCCCTCTCCCTCTGCTCCCCAGGGTGCCTATGCTGGATCTCTCAGAGCTGACAGAGTTGGAAGAGTTGGAGCGAGACCTAGTTATACTAGCTGGGACTGGTTCTGGTTGGCTGGACAGAATATCAAGTTCAGGTTGTGGTTCCGTTGTGGGTGGAACCGTGACGGTTCTCCTGGTGGTTGCTCTGCGGCCTCTCGTGGATGTTTTTGGCTCATTTTCGTTGTCTTTCTTTGCTTGTTTTTCTCCTTGTTCCTTCGCTTGTCGTTCTTTTATCTCCTTTTCTTTCTCCTCGGCTTCCCTCTTTTCTCTTTCCTTCTTCTCCCTCTCCAGTTTCTCTTTCAGGTTTCTCTCCTTCGTTTCCCTGTCTAATCGCTCCTTCTCTTCCTTTTTCTTCTTCAATAGTTCTCTCTCCTGTTTTCTCTTCTCTTCTCTTTCCCTTTTTTCTTTCTCCAATATCTCTTTACGCTCTTTCTCCAATCTTTGCTTTTCTGCTTGTTCTCCCTCTATTCTCTCTTCCTCCACCCTTTCTCTCTCCAATCGCTCAAGCGCTTCCCTTTCCCTGCTTTCTCGCTCCAATCGTTCTTGCTTCTCTTTTTCCTCCCTCTCCTGTCTTTTCCTCTCTTCTATTTCTTTCCTCTCCCTCTCTATTCTTTCTTTTTCTTCCTCTAATCTCTCCTTCTCTTCTCTTTTTACCCTCTCGCACTCCAGTCTTTCTTGCTCTTCTCGTTCCTTCCTTTCCCTCTCAAGCCGCTCTCTTTCCTCCTGTTCCCTTTCCTCTCTCTCCATCCTTTCTGTTTCTTCTCTTTCCACACTCTCCCTCTCTAATCTCTCATCTTGTTCTTTAAGTTCCTGTTCCATCCTCTCTCGGTCCTGTTGTTCCTTCGTAACCCTTTCTGATTCTACTTTTTCCTTCTGCAACCGTTCCTTCTCAGCCTGTTCTTGTCTTTCCTTCTCTATTCCCTCTTTCTCCTCTCTCCGTTCCTCCTCAAGTCTTTCTTTTTCTCCCTCTTTCTGTTGTTTCACACTCTTTCTTCCTCTCCTCCCTTGCTCAACCACCTCTGCCTCTTCTTCTTTCTCACTCTCTTCCTCCTCAGGCAACACCTCTCTCCTCCCTCCCGCGGTGTTCACAGCCTTCCCCTTCCCTCTCATCTGCGTTTTCAGAGGCTCAGAGCTCTCCTCCTCTCCTCCTCTAGCTCCTCTTCTTCCTCTACTGCTGACACCACTTGTCCCAGCCTCCGACTCTTTCCCTCGCCCTCTCTGAGCCTGTCCTTTAGCTTTGGTGTCCTCCCCCTTCTCTTCCTCAGTGTCACAAGTACCCATAGGCTGAGTTTCAGCGGTGGAGATTTGGGAGCTGGTGAGGAACTCACTAGGTTGTGTCTCCTCCTCTTCTACTCTCCCTCTCCGGGACCTTCCCCTCCTTCTGGGTGATAGAGGTTTGAGTTCTTCCTCCTCATTATCATCATCCTCAGCAGCAGCAGCAGTAAACATGGGCTGGGTTTCAGCAGTGGAGAGGTAGGAGCCAACAGTCTGTGTCTCTTCCTCGTCTACTGTCTGTTTTTGGGGCCGTCTTCTGGGCGAGTCTGGTTTGGCTTCTTCCTCATCATCACTCTCCTGGACCATGTCCAGAGTTTGAGCTGTGGAGAGGTATTGGTTGGTCAGCACCTCACCAGTCTGGGTCTCCTGCTCCTCTTCCTCCCTCTCCCTCGCTCCTCCAGATCTCCCTCTCCTTACTGGGGTCAGGGGCTTGGCCCCAACCAAATCTTCGTCCTCCTCACTGTCCTCTTCCTCATAGGCAGACTTGGGCAGGGTTTCAGTCGTAGCAACATTAGACGGGGTGGGGAACTCCAAGGGCTGCGTCTCCTCTTCATCTTCCTCCTCTGTGTCACTGCGAGGCTGGGCAGCATAAGCCTGTGTTGCCTCCACGGCAAAGTCCACCTGCCTGTTCCTCCCGAACACCGCAGACCTCAGGCCAGGCTCCTCGCTCCCCCCTCCAGATCCATAGGTCTGGGTGGCCTCCAGGTCAGAATCCCCATCTGGGAAGCTGAATGCCTGGGTGCTCTCTGAGGCCTGGTCCCTGGCCTGGAGGTGGAGGTGACTGCTGTCTGACAGACCCAGATGGAAGGAGCCTCGGCTGGGCTGCTCCTCCCGGTCCTCCCCCAAGGAAGGCTCCAGACTGTAGGGCTGCGTGGCATCCAGGGTGGGTTCCACTGGAAGGCTGCTCTGGTGGCCCTGGTTCTGGGACTCCAACACAAATGACTGGGTCTCAGCCACCACAAAGTCATCGTCCTCCTGGCTGTCTGATGCAGAGCAGGACAATGCTGCTGTAGGCCTCGGCACAGGAGGGAGAGCTGGGTCTGAGGAGGAAAGGTAGAGAGACAGGTTACAAATGAACACAGCAGATTCACAGTTTCCACTGGAAATGTATAATCTCTTGTCAAAGTCCATGGCTGTGTCCCAAATGGCACCCTATTCCCTATATTTATTATTTCACCTTTATTTAACCAGGTAGGCCAGTTGAGAACAAGTTCTCATTTACAACTGCGACCTGGCCAAGATAAAGCAAAGCAGTGCAACAAAAACAACAACACAGAGTTACACATAAACAAAAGTATAGTCAATTTCCTTTGACCAGAGCCTTATGGACCCTGGTCAAAAGCAGTACATTGCATAGGAATCAGCGTGTGATTTAAGATGCAAACCATACAATCCATGACTTACGTCTGAAGGGGTCAGAGGGACTGAGGAAGGCCTGAGTCTCCATCTCCTCCTGTACTGACGATGCCAAAGGGGTGGAGCACTTCTGATGAGGGCCAGGGGAACCCCCCAGGGGGAGCAGCCCGGGGACAGCTGCCCCCTCTCTGAGGCGACCTCCAGTCTGTCCCTGGCCTGCCTCCCCTGGTCCATCCTCCTCCGTATCACTGTCCATCCTGAAGTCACTGGGCTCACTGAGGTCCGACTCCAGGACCATCCCTGCTGGGGGCCGACACCGCGGGGGTTTGGGCTCCAACCTCTCCTCCTCAGCATCTGTGTCAGCAGATGACCTGAGAGCGATTGTCTTGGTAACAGCACCGGTTGTCGTTGTTGTGGGTGATGGAAGCACAGCCTGTCGCGACGCTAACACCGCGTCCTCCGTTACCGTGGCGACATTAGGAGGAGGAAGGTTCATGGTCTGTGTGGCGTCTTCCTCTAAGTCTGTGTCGCTGTCAGACCTGATCTCCAGAGGAGCAGCAGCTGCAGGTCCTACACTGGTGGGTGGATTAAGGAGCTCCGCTGTTCTGCTGCTGGTCGGAGGGGCAAAAGGGTTGTCTTCTTCATCAGTATCACTGTCCAAAAGGATCTCCTGGTGACCAGCAATCCCTGTTCTGATCCCACTAGAATCTGATTCTGGAACTGTTTTGGAATGTGTGTCTGTGTCCTCCTCTTCCACATCTGTGTCAGTGTCTAGGTGGAATTCTGCGGGCGGCACTGCAGGGGCAGAACCGTCTGGTTTCTCAACCGGATCGGATACGAAGGAGGTAACATTGGTAGCACTGTCCGACACAACAACATCATCATCATCCACGTCTGTATCACTGTCGAAGTGTATCTCTGTTGGCTGCACCACTGGGACAGAATCTACTGGTTTCCTCTCCACATCGGCAGCAGTTAGCATTAACTTAGAGTCACCGTCCATAGTATCCCCTTCTTCCACATCGGTATCACTGTCCATGTGGATCTGGCCTGGGTCAGAGTCTGTAGTAGGAGGTTCTGTTGCGGCTGGTGGCTTAACAGCGTTTACAGGTGCAGACAGCCCCATCTCCTCCTCTCCCTCTACGTCTGTGTCACTGTCCATGTTAAACTTGTCCTCTGTAGACGCCATCGGTCCATCTCTCTCAGCTTGACTGACCTGGTTCACCACTGACACATCCTCCTTTCCTCTTGTCCTTTTGCCAGTTTCCTTCTCTCCTAGAGCCTCTTTCCCTTCATTCCCCTCCTCCTCTTCTTCGCTGTCGTCCACTATCATTCGGGGTCTTCTTCTCCTGGGCTGCTGTCTCGGTCCATCCATGTCGCTCTCCTCCTCACTAAAGCTCACTACTTTCTTGGGTCTGTTTTTAGCAGAGGAGGAGGGAGTGATGGGGCTCTCCTCCTCACTGTTAGACATACAAGAAAAGGTGACTTCACTTTGAATACAACGGAATACAAACACCCACTGTATTCTAATATATATTTATAGTTTAAAATATAATTCAATATTTAAGTTTTCAGTGATGATATCAGGTTACTGAAGTGTAAATGAATGGATGGATGGGAACTTTACCTCTCTGGAATGACTTTGTTTGTAGGACTGAGGAATGTAGAACAGGTGGGACTGGACATGTGGGAGTCAGAATCAGAGACTAACAGAGAAAGAGAGAGAACGAAAGAGAGAGAGGTGTAGAGAGAGAGGTAGAGAAAGAAAGGTAGAGAGACAAAGGAAAGAAATAGATATTTACAAAACACTGCAACAAAACTTGATCAGAGCACCATGTGTTGAGATTACAGCAAGTGAAATAATAAACATAATTTTACCAAAGTACTTTCCCCGTTTGTCTCTCCGTCCCTCTTGCTCTCCATCGGAGTCAGACTCAGGCACCAGTGTCCTCTCAGGCTGTGTGGGGGTTTGTTCAAACAACAGGGGTTTGGCCAGAGTTTTACCCTTTCCACCCAGCTCAGTCAACGACGGTGCCCCCATCTCTCCATTAACTCCTCTACCCTCAGTCGGTCTCTCAGTCTTCGGTGTGCCAGTCTCTCGTCCCAGAACTTGGCCGCTAGGGCTTCCTCTGAGCTGGGCCTTCCTGTCTGGCCCTGACCTCCTTCCCTTTCCAGAGTGTGCGTTTGTCGGGTTCTGCATGTGCCCCTGTCCCCCCCTCTGGTCCACAGAGACATACTGGCAGGGGATGTCAGCTATTACCACACACTCTCCCTCGGTCAGTGCGTAGCGGACGTGAGGGGTCAGTTTGGTCCGGCCCTTCCTTGTCCCGTTCATGCTGCCCAGGTCCCACACTAAAGCCTCTGTCTCCATGGCGGCAACGTTGCCGTGATGACGGTTGCCACGAAACATTGAGATGGAGATGACGGTGTGTTGCTTGGATACGGAGCTGGCCACGAGGGGCAGGGAGCAGGAGTCTGGGTTTCGACCCAACACATTCTCTCCCTGGTAGAGAGGCAACTCTGAGAGAGAGGGAGGGAGGGAGGGAGGGGGGAGTATCAATAAAATACTGCTTTTAGGAGCAAATATAAACATGTCATAAACTGACATCATTATTTCATTAAACACTTTGACAAACAAGTTTGTATATATTGTTTATTTATTTAACCTTTATTTAAATAGGCAAGTCAGTTAGGAACAAATTCTTCTTTACAGTGATGGCCTAGGAACAGTGGGTTAACTGCCTTGTTCAGAGGCAGAATGATAGATTTTTACCTTGCCAGCTCGGGGATTCGATCCAGCAACCTTTCAGTTACTGGCCCAACGCTCTAACCACTAGACTACCTGTTGAATATCTCAAATCTTGTGTTGATGAAACAAAGTAAGAGGGAAAGCAATGCATGCTACAAAATGCCAGCAATGCGAGATGTTGTACAAGTCTAGGCATATTTGTAAAGGCTAAAATATTATAGAAAGGATGGGGACATAACTGGGCTCTACTCACCAGTCTCTGTGATGTGTTTATTTTTTAACACCCTGAGTTTGGCCAGTGGCTCTCCTCGCTTCTCTCCATCATCCTCCTCCTCTGACTCTTCCAATATTGAGTCATCGATCAGCTGTGTTGCCTCCATTCACCCTTCAATCTAAAATCAGCCAAAGGGACAGAAAACATGGCAGCAAAACAGTAATTAGTTTGTCAGCTAAATTGTTTTATCGGGATGCACTGGCTAGCTATCGTTAGAATATAGTTAGTTAGCAAGCTAACTAGCTAAGTTAGCAGAACGCTTCTAAATGTGACTATCAATCACTTATTCAGTAAACAAGGCCACCAATTACCATAAAGAACACGTTTTACCTTCAAGCCAGCTAGGTGGGCAGATAACTTGCTAACGTTAGTGGATAAAGCAATTTGATCAGTAACATCAAAAAATAGTAATCGTGGTCATGGATTAACGTTTTGAATACAGCTCGAGACGTTAAAGTTCGTTACAAATTCAATCATTCAAAGGAACGTTCATGGTCTAACGTTAGCGAGTTAGCAATCTAGTCCACAGTCCAGTTTATGTCATGTCTCTGGACTGGAGTCTGGGACACGTCTGTACAAAATACAGGACAGCAAATGTAATTGCTAAAGCAATCATCAAATGCCAGTGTATTAAAAATAATCGCGCAATGTCTCAATCATGTGTGCAACTGTTAATAGAACACATATTTTATGGATATTCACTATTTCTTTAAAACAGCACACTTACCGTGCATGCCTTTAGAACGATGAAAAACAATGTGCATTTCCGGTAGAATATCTGCCCGCCTTCGGTGGGTGGGTCTATAATATCATTGATCGAAACGGCTGTCAGTTATGCTCTGATTTGTGATGATTGGGTAAAAGAACATCGATCATTATTATTAAGGACTTGAATGGACATGAAAGGTATGACTTGAGCATTTCTTGGCGCTAAGAGTGACTCGAGATTTCACGGAAGGACCAATGGAATGGTCTAAAATCTCCGCCTACCCTGGGCACCCGGCCATGCAATACGAATTCTACATTTTTTTTACCGCGCTGGATAGACAAAGGGGCGTGCATCTCCACTGAAGCGCCTTTTCCTCTTTCGGAGCGATCCAATGACATTTTACTTTTATTATAGGAATAGGAGTGAATCTTCCCATTATTATTTGGATATTTTGGGATCCGGTATCATTTGCATCCGTGTTTACACAGCCATTTCCCCTCTAGTGTCTGTTCTCTGTCTATTTTATGAACGTGTAGTATTTGAATGCATTAAACTGTGTACGCATTTCCCAACTCATTAATGTTCCCTTGTGTTGTTTCCTTTTATATTATAACAATTGAATGGGAAGAGTAAGAGCATACCATTCTTAAATATACATTTTCTGGCTATTGCACCAATACTAATATAGGCCTATTCTATTGTGTTCATGAATATTCATAGTTTTGTTCCATTTTGAGGCAGTTCAAGCCTTATTGCTGCACTTAATCTTATCCAGATGCTACTCTGTTGTCATAGCGGGAATAGCGCTGCTTTGGCCCTGTAATATGTTTTCATAATGTAAGAATGTGTTCATTCACATGCTGTGAGTTTAATGTTATTCCAATGATATAACTAACTTTCCTCCTCCCAGGCCCATGATGATGGTATGCATCAACAGCCTCCCTAGTGTATCAAACTTTGTGACTCAAAGCACTCACAGTACTCAACAAAAAACACATATCTTTCTATCTCAGATTTCACATTGTGGATGGAATGATAACTTGTAACATCTGTCAGTCAAACAGTATGCCTATTGTTACAGGACAAATGAGGACAAGACAAGAGATGAACATTCGTTCATTTATTTGCAGTCACAAGGGGTGTATCTAGATTACTATAATATTTTCCATTAGATAAAAAAAAAGCTCAACATTGGTTTTAGGACCCCTTTAACTTTTTCTTGCTTCTAAGTTACTTTGAGGTTGTTTTTTTCCTATGTGGTTTCACAGCTTCATTTGGCCCTTCGAATACAATCTTCATTTTCAAAGCTCTGTCTTTAAGCGTCATCGTCTTCAGCCTCCTCCTCGAACTCTCCCTCTTCCTCAGCGGTGGCGTCCTGGTACTGCTGGTACTCAGACACCAGGTCGTTCATGTTGCTCTCTGCCTCAGTGAACTCCATCTCGTCCATGCCCTCTCCAGTATACCAGTGCAAGAAGGCCTTGCGGCGGAACATGGCGGTGAACTGCTCAGAGATACGCTTGAACAACTCCTGGATGGCTGTGCTGTTGCCGATGAAGGTGACAGACATCTTGAGGCCGCGGGGTGGGATGTCGCAGACAGCGGTCTTCACGTTGTTGGGGATCCATTCCACGAAGTAGCTGCTGTTCTTGTTCTGGATATTAAGCATCTGCTCGTCCACCTCCTTCATGGACATTTGGCCCCGGAACACTGCGGCCACAGTAAGGTAGCGGCCGTGACGAGGGTCGCAGGCGGCCATCATGTTTTTTGCGTCAAACACCTGTTGGGTAAGCTCTGGCACGGTGAGGGCACGGTACTGCTGGCTGCCCCTGCTGGTGAGGGGGGCGAAGCCGGGCATGAAGAAGTGCAGACGGGGGAAGGGCACCATGTTGACGGCCAATTTGCGGAGGTCAGCGTTGAGCTGGCCAGGGAAGCGCAGGCAGGTGGTGACGCCGCTCATGGTAGCTGACACCAGGTGGTTGAGGTCACCGTAGGTTGGCGTAGTCAGTTTGAGCGTGCGGAAGCAGATGTCATAAAGGGCCTCGTTGTCAATGCAGAACGTCTCGTCTGTGTTCTCCACAAGCTGGTGAACTGAGAGGGTGGCGTTGTATGGCTCCACCACTGTGTCTGATACCTGGAAAGAAACAAAGAGAGAGAGAGATTAAAGTACTTTATATTATCCGCCTCATCAAGTACATTTGTATTGAAGCATTTCAACAAAAAAAAACTCAATATACACTACGGTTCAAACGTTTGGGGCCATTTAGACATTTCCTTGTTTTTGAAAGAAAAGCACATTTTTTGTCCATTGAAATAATATCAAATTGATCAGAAATACAGTGTAGACATTGTTAATGTTGTAAATGACTGTTGTAGCTGGAAACAGCTGATTTTTTATGGAATATCTACATAGGTGTACAGAGGCCCATTATCAGCAACCATCACATCTGTGTTCCAATGGTACGTTGTTTTAGCTAATCCAAGTTTATCATTTTAAAAGGCACATTGATCATTAGAAAACCCTTTTGCAATTATGTTAGCACAGCTGAAAACTGTTGTGCTGATTACAGAAACAATAAAACTGGCCTTCTTTAGACTAGTTATGTATCTGGAGCGTCAGCATTTGTGGGTTCGATTACAGGCTCAAAATGGCCAGAAACAAAGCACTTTCTTCTGAAACTCGTCAATCCATTCCTGTTCTGAAAAATTAAGGCTATTCCATGCGAGAAATTTTCAAGAACCTGAAGATCTGGTGCAACGCTGTGTACTACTCCCTTCACAGAACAGCGCAAACTGGCCCTAACCAGAATAGAAAGAGGAGTGGGAGGCCCCGATGCACAACTGAGCAAGAGAACAAGTACATTAGAGTGTCTAGTTTGAGAAACAGACACCTCACAAGTCCTCAACTGGCAGTTTCATTAAATAGTACCCGCAAAACAGCAGTCTCGGCTGACATGACAGTACCTGTCACGACTTCCACCAAAGGTGGCTCCTCTCCCTGTTCGGGCGGTGCTCGGCGGTCGTCGACGCCGGCCTACTAGCTGCCACCGATCCATTTTTCCTTTTCGTTTGTTTCTGTCTGTATTGTTTACACCTGTGTCTTATTAGTTGATTTCGGTGGGTATATTTACCTCCGCTGCCTGCTAGTCTTTGTGCGGGATTGTTTTCTGTGGTTACGTTGTTTGGGGTGCGTGTCTGCACCATGGGGTTTTCTTTTCTCACGGCAGTTGTGCCCTTTGCTATGAGTTTAGGAGTAGAGGTTTCTCCTCCGCGTGTAGCGTTTATTTCCCTGTGTGTGTGACAACCTCGTTGTTTCAGTCCCATGTTGTTGTTGAGTTGGGACTGCTCAATAAACTATTTTGCCACTGGGACTTCCTGATTCCTGCACCTCCCTCCTTTAGGAGGCACGTAACAGTACCTTTGGTGAGGGCACCACGCTGAAGGTGTTCATGATGCGGTCAGGGTACTCCTCTCTGATCTTGCTGATGAGCAGGGTGCCCATACCCGACCCCGTGCCTCCACCCAGGGAGTGGGTGAGCTGGAATCCCTGCAGGCAGTCACAGTTTTCTGCCTCCTTCCTCACTACATCCAGGACAGAGTCCACCAGCTCTGCTCCCTCTGTGTAGTGGCCCTTTGCCCAGTTGTTACCAGCACCGCTCTGGCCTGAAGGAAGGGGAGAATGGAGTAATAAGAAGGAGAAGACATTTAACTTATATTGTATATGAAACAAATCTAGTAATGATAATCAATAGCCCCCCCCCCCCCCCCCCCCCCCCCCCCCCATCAATGAATTATTACATTCTACTGGGTTCTCTTGGGTGCCTAGTTCTAACATATATTTCACATTTTCTGTTATATCCATCCCAATCCATTGCCTACAAACAGGTTGTATGTCCATCTACCAAACACAAAGTTGTCTGGCCTGAAGATCTGTCCAAAGGGTCCAGACCTCACAGAGTCCATGGTGCCAGGCTCAAGGTCCACGAGGACGGCCCTGGGTACATATTTACCACCTCCATGAGAGACAGAGACAGAGGGGAGGAGGGAAAAGACATCAGGTGAATACTGTAGGAAACCATTACTAAAACAACTCTCTACCAGCATAGCCACATAGACTGGGTTAAATATGCTACATATTAAAATGTGGCAGGATCATGGCAATAGATTTAGGGGTGTGGTACCTGTTGCCTCGTTGTAGTACACACTGATTCTGTCCAACTGCAGGTCGCCATCTCCATGGTAGGTGCCTGTGGGGTCGATCCCGTGCTCATCGCTGATCACCTCCCAGAACTATAGACACAAAATTGATGACGGCACATCAGTTTCCTAGGTTCATATGCCACACGTTTTATAGAGAGGAATACATGGCAAACAAAGACTGAAGCATGAGCCGAAATGTCTGAAATCACTGTCTCTCTTGTTGTGGAATATGATGAAAACAACAGCAAATTCTTGGCTCACTAAACCAAATGTAACACGTGCTTGGGATAAAATAAGTGCAAGAGGTATCTTTTTCCAAGACGGTCCATTAGATTATGTTCACCTAAATTCACAAATTACATAATGCTATAGAGACCTCTGATTATTCATTGTTATTCATACTTATTTTTTAGGACTTTTAACCAAATGTTCATGACTATTATTATAGCCTACATGAAAAAGTAAGCATTATTGACACTGGAAGGCTGTCTGATCCCATGTAGGGCTACCATCTCCTGCTGTTGTGCCCTTGATCAAGGCTCTTAACCCCCCACAAAGTAGAACTGCACTGTTTGTTACATGTCAACATGTGTTCAACCCTCCATCTGGGGACCTCCTGGGTGTGAAGGCTTGGCTTTTGATCCAGCCCTGAAACACCCAAGTCTGCCTATCAAGGTCCTGATGAGCAGCTGATGTTTCGGCTACACTGTGGTTAGACCAGGGCTTGAATAAAAGCCTGCAGTAACTGAATGATGGATGGCAAGCTTGATATAAAATATTTCAGCATTACAACCATATACTTTTGTCTTTATTAAATTATTATGTTGGTTCCACTTTTCTGGGCTCTGTTATTTACTTAACAAATAAGGAATACTCAAAATGTGCACTTATAAATCCTAACAATTTGAATCAAAATACAGCTGTAGACAGAAGTCAAAGATCAAACATTAAACATACAACAGATGTCTCTCCTGAGTTCTGCAAAATAGGAAAAGTCCAAGTTGCTTTTAATATGCTTGCAGTCAACCCCTAGTGATGTAACTGCCTACGTCAATACCTTCTACTCATGAGACCAAGCCCATGCATATACAGTTTTACAAACTTGCAGGAGAGACACTAGTTCCAGTGTTTTTTAAGGGCTCAGCAGTAATTTTCCACTCCCCAAGTTGCTTTATGGTGGTATGTCTGACTAGTCTCTTATCTCTTTCACTCCCCTGCAGGGTTCTGTGTTTATGAATCTCTTTAAGCCTTGAGTCGCTTTCTCACAGACACCCTGTTTTGACTGCAATAACTCACACATCTCTCAGACCGTTTCTTTATGAGGCAGAGACTAGAAAATAACTGTGGAACAATAATAAACCTTATAATGCAGATATATATATTGTTAATCTGTAGTCTAGGACACTATAAATGTAGTGGGGGAGGGGTCTTACAGCCCTTCCCTTCTATTAATACAACATAAGCAAAATCTATTATTATAATACATCAAACATTTGGTGCAGCCCCTATCATGACCCCATCAATTCCCTCATTCAATAAATCAGGGATCAAATGGATAAGGTAGGCTACTTGAAATCAAGGTATCTAACTAGACATGTTAATACACTGCTCAAAAAAATAAAGGGAACACTTAAACAACACAATGTAACTCCAAGTCAATCACACTTCTGTGAAATCAAACTGTCCATTTAGGAAGCAACACTGATTGACAATACATTTCACATGCTGTTGTGCAAATGGTTAAGACAAAAGGTGGAAATTATAGGCAATTAGCAAGACACCCCCAATAAAGGAGTGGTTCTGCAGGTGGTGACCACAGACCACTTCTCAGTTCCTATGCTCCCTGGCTGATGTTTTGGTCACTTTTGAATGCTGGCGGTACTTTCACTCTAGTGGTAGCATGAGACTGAGTCTACAACCCACACAAGTGGCTCAGGTAGTGCAGCTCATCCAGGATGGCACATCAATGCGAGCTGTGGCAAGAAGGTTTGCTGTGTCTGTCAGCGTAGTGTCCAGAGCATGGAGGCGCTACCAGGAGACAGGACAGTACATCAGGAGATGTGGAGGAGGCCGTAGGAGAGCAACAACCCAGTAGCAGGACCGCTACCTCCGCCTTTGTGCAAGGAGGAGCACTGCCAGAGCCCTGCAAAATGACCTCCAGCAGGCCACAAAATGTGCATGTGTCAGCATATGGTCTCACAAGGGGTCTGAGGATCTCATCTCGGTACCTAATGGCAGTCAGGCTACCTCTGGCGAGCACATGGAGGCCATAAAAATAAAGTGTTCCCTTTATTTTTTTGAGCAGTGTATATAATGCTCAAATATTCATGTTTCAGGGGAGATCTATGCACAGCAAGTTATTTTTCAATTAGGCCATTCTTAGAATATTTTTAAACGTTGTTGCAATTACATGGCTACTGTTTAATAGAGGGGATTCCCAGCTTTCCAACGGTGGAGATGTATTTAGGCTATCTACAGTGTCGGTGGAAAGGTGACAACGACATGAATGCTTAGTTAGCAGTTATCCTGCTAGGTAACTATAGCTACAAGTAATGTTTTGAATTGGCCATCTAGTTAATCTGTTTGTCATTTTGTTTATACCTGCTGCTGAAATGTCTCGCTCTCTCTCAAGCAACGGCCCACTCGCACTGGTACACACGCAGCACACACAGACACGCACTGAATGGTCATTCCGATAATGGCTGATATGTGGGTTTTTAAGTGATTGATAATATTTAAAAGTGAGCCTTCATGAAATACATTAACAAAAATTATTAAACTAATTTCCATGACTTTACAAACCCTAATTTAACAACTAGGAACAGCGCATCGTGTGCATTCAAATTGGCGCATTTTAAATCTGCACAATCTCAAATAGCCTACGGTCACGCAAAGACTCACAGACTGGCGGCAAATAAACTTGAACAAAGCGGAATCGGGAAATGAATGGCCACTCTGCATTGCTATTCAATGCTATTCAATGCAGATACCGTCTATATTCTGCTTTGATCAACTTTTTTTGGCCTCGGTGTGTGAATCTGGATCTGTCACGACTTCCGCCGAAGTTGGCTCCCCTGCCTGTTAGGGCGGTGCTCGGCGGTCGTCGTCACCGGCCTACTAGCCGCCACCGATCCCTTTTTCGTTGTATGTTTGTTTTGTCTTATTAGTTGCACCTGTGTCTATTTGTGTGCTTGATGGGCTTCCTTATATAAAGTACGTTTACCCGCCCTTGTTTTGTGCGGGATTATTCTCGTGTTACGTGTGTGCGTTATTTAGGTGTGTTCGTGGTCTAGACCTGGTACCCTGTGTTTTGGGTGGTCCATTTATTTCCGTGCCCTGTGTTGTGGGCTTGCGTTTGTGCCGTATTAAAGTGCACTTTTCCCTGTGGAACTCGCTGCTCTCTGCGCCTGATTCTTCCTCACACACCTAGTCCCGTGTGACAGGATCAGCGATAAGCTACTTTGTTTTGAGAGGAGCTGGAACGCAATTAGAAAATTAGAAATGCCGGTACGGACAGCTCCGGACCAAATCAAGCACTGAATGTAACACCATAGAGTGGTCAATCCACTGCCGGACAGAAGAGGAAATTGCCTCAGGCCTCACATCATCAAGGGCCCTCATGAGCAGGGCATAACATTTTTTATATCGCTCAGATATAGGACAGACACTTCAAAACATACTTCCTTTTTACTAAATGTTTGACTATCTGTTTTTACATGTATGCATCTGTTATTCAGTGCGTGTCTATGGGCTAATAGCAGTAAGGCCAAATTTAATGTTTCATGTACTGAACAAAATTATAAAAGCAACATGCAACAATTTCATTGATTTTACTGAGTTACAGCTCATGGGAGTAAATGAGTCAATTGAAATGAATTCATTAGGCCCTAATCTATGGATTTCACATGACTTGGAATACAGATATGCATCTGTTGGTCACAGATACCTTTAAAAAAAAAATGGGCCTCGCAATGGGCTTCAGGATCTCTTGACAGTATTTTTGTGCATTCAAATTGCCATCGATAAAATGTAATTGTGTTCGTTGTCTGTAGTTTATGCCTGCCAATACCATAACCCCACTGCCATCATTGACACGTCCAAACCGCTCACCCACTTGACGCCATACACATGGTCTGCGGTTGTGAGGCCGGTTGGATGCACTGCCAAATAATCTAAAACGATGTTGGAGGTGACTTATTAAGGTAGAGAAATGAAAATTATCTGGCAACAACTCTGGTGGACATTTCTGCAGTCAGAATGCCAATAGCACTCTCCCTCAAAACTTGAGACATCTGTGGCATTGTGTTGTGTAACAAACTACACATTTTAGAGTGGCCTTTTATTGTCTTCAGCACAAGGTGCACCTGTGTAGTGATCATGCTGTTTAGTCAGCTTATTGATATGCCACAACTGTCAGGTGCATTGATTATCTTGGCAGAGGAGAAATGCTCACGAAGAGGGATGTAAACAAATATGAGCACAACATTTGAGAGAAATAAACTTTTTGTTCATATGGAACATTTCTGGGATCTTTTATTTCAGCTCATGAAACATGGGACCAACACTTTAGATGTTGCGTTTATATTTTTGTATTTTTTTTATACCTACAGGGGTCCTAAAATTATAAATCAAATAGCTAAATGATCCTTGCTATGACTATTAAGCTAACAATTCCATGTTAGCTTAATAGAAACCCAACCCTGGGCCCATAGACTATTTAGTAGAAGACAGGTGCTGCTGATAATACTGCCATCGTCTTCGAGGCAGAGGACATGTATGTGTAGCCCATGTATCTGATGCTATGTAGCAATAAAGATGATGGCATTTCATACTCTTTTTGGCTAGACAGCATCAGATACATGGGCTACAGATAGTAAGACAGAGGGGCGCTGTTTTGCTCACTTGGATGCTTTCTCCAGATAGTTTCAGTCACTTGCGAATTGAAGAGAAGTTGGCAGGTGTACAGTGTACTGTTCAGATGCTGGAATTATTTTAGAATGAACGTGCGAAGGTAACCTACTTTTTTAAGTGATTTGTTTGACAATCAGATGAAAACATCATGACTGGTTGTGTTCATGGCACATTAAAAGGTAATACATTTTTACAGTTAAATTACGTCTTTACCATAAATTCATAAAAAGACTGGCCTCTTCCTGGGGCCTCCAAATCACTAAGTCGGCCCTGGATCAATTTAAATATTCATAGACTGAGATAGATGGTTATAATAGTTTTATTTGAACAGAGGAGGCGTTTAAAAGGCCATGTGAGGAGAGGGATAAAACACAAAGGACCCACAGATCTTTTCTTAGACAAATGTGAAAATTAAATCCATTTGCAGGCAGTCAGAGTTAATTGAGAAAGCTGATCATCTCTAGATCTGTAATCATGTCTAGTTCAGCCCTTGAGGAGTATGCATTGCGTGTTTGTGTGTGTGTCTGTGTGACCTTTTGTTTCAGACATTTGTTTATGTCGCTGTCTCTGCTGATTTTCTGTAAACAGCAGCATTAAGGGAGGATTATGGATAATCTGGATAAACAGTCTGTATAGCAGATCAGTAGTTAAGAGAGATTTGAGGGTACTCAACTGTGTGGACTCAATATACAGTAGCAATCAGTGTTTTGATAAACCATGTAGGCTCAGGCAATATGACCAAGTGACCTTAATCTGAGAGAGAGAGAGGGAGAGAGTCAGAGAAAGAGGATGAGTGAGGGACAGCCATAGATAGGATAGATGGTTATCAGGGAGAACTGAGAATAATTGCTTTGAAAGAATGGGGACAATGGCCAGGAAAGCGGACGGTGCCACACACACTCTCCTATGCCTTCAACTGGGCTGTCAGTCAGATCCAGCCGGTGGCCATCCAACCCAATGACACCCTAGAGCACATATGTCAGAGTCAAGGCCCGCGGGCCACATCCGGCCCGCGAGAAGGTTTTTTACGGCCCCTGGGATGATCTTGATTTATTATTAGAACCGGCCCGCAGACCGCAGCAAGCCGGCAGCCCGCAGATCTTTTACACGCACCAATACTACATTTCCCACAATGCAACGGTGACGCACCGAGCAGTAGGCTGCTTCATTTCAATATTTATTGGCACAGCAGTCGTCAGCATCACAGTAAAATTAACTTTCAGATACCCATCAAAAATGGCAAAACGGAAGGTGGACACTGAGAACCGGGGGTTTCAAACAAGGTGGGAGTCGGAGTATATGTTCACGGAGGTAGCTGGAAAACCTGTGTGTCTTCTGTGTGGAGAAAGTGTGGCGGTACTGAAAGAGTATAATCTGAGACGACATTATGAAACGAAACACGCGGACAAAAACAAGAATATGGACATGGAACAAAGGCTACAAAAGGCAGAGGAATTAAAACGAGGCCTCAAATCTCGACAGGCTCTGTTCAAAAAAGCCAAATCACAAGGCCAGGCTGCTGTCAAGGCCAGTTTTATTTTGGCAGAAGAGATCGCTAAATCAGCCCGGCCATTTACGGAGGGGGATTTCATCAAAAACTGCATGATTAAAGTTTGTGACGAAGTTTGCCCAGAAAAAAGGCAACTCTTTTTAAATGTGAGTCTGAGCAGAAACACCATTGCCGAGAGAGTAGACCAGTTGTCCATCAATCTAAAAGAGCAGCTTGTGAAAAAGGGAAAAGATTTCATTGCATATTCCTTGGCTGTGGATGAGAGCACCGACATTTCTGACATTGCCCAGTTGTCAATTTTCATCCGCGGAGTGGACTCCAGCCTAAGCGTGACAGAGGAGTTTTTGGCTTTACGTCCTATGCATGGCACAACTACGGGGCATGATTTGTATGAAGAGGTGTCAAGATGTGTAAATGAGATGGAGCTGCCTTGGGAAAAACTCGTGGGTTTGACAACCGACGGAGCACCTGCGATGTGTGGACACAGGAGCGGACTGGTGGCGAAGATACGGGAAAAGATGCAAGAGGAAAACGCGACAGGTGAGCTGACAGCTTATCATTGTATCATACACCAGGAAGCGTTGTGCGGTAAAGCCTTGAAAATGGAGCATGTAATGAGCATCATCACGCGCACAGTTAACTTTATCAGAGCCAAAGGTTTGAATCACCGCCAGTTCAAGGCATTTCTGACGGAGTTAGAAACGGAGCATGGTGATTTGCCTTATCACACAGAGGTGCGATGGCTAAGCCAGGGAAAGGTGCTTCAAAGATGTTTCGAGCTTCGTGAGGAGATTTGTCTGTTCTTGGACAGCAAAGGGAAAGACACAACACAACTCCGAGACGAAATGTTTCTGTGTGAAATGGCTTTTCTGTGTGACATTACGAGTCATCTGAATGCAATGAACTTGCAGCTGCAGGGTCGGGATCATGTCATCTCTGATATGTACAGTACAGTGAAGGCATTTAAAACCAAACTGACTCTGTGGGAGACGCAGATGCGGAAAGAAAATTTGAGCCACTTTCCCAGCTGCCAGACCATGAAAGAGAAGCTCTCTACCAGTGCGTTCCCGAGCGCACAGTTGGCTGATAAAATAGGTATGCTTGCCGCTGACTTTCGACGCCGATTTGCTGACTTTGAAGCACAAAAAAGCAGGTTGGAACTGCTCGGTAACCCATTTGCTGTTGACGTGGAAAGCTCACCACCAAACCTCCAAATGGAGTTGATTGACCTCCAATGCAATGATGCACTGAGGGCAAAATATGCGGCAGTGGGTGCTGCGGAGTTCGCCCGTTTCCTCCCCGACACAATGCCCCAGCTGCGCATCCAGGCTGCTCAAACGTTGTCTATGTTTGGCAGCACATACCTGTGTGAACAACTGTTTTCTTTGATGAACCTGAACAAAACATCACACAGAAGTCGACTTACTGCTGAACACCTCCACTCAATTCTGAGGATTTCCTCAGCTCAGAGCCTTACCCCGAACATTGATGAACTTGTGGAAAAGATGGGACACCACCAAGTATCACCCTCAACCTCAAACAAGTGAACATTACTGTGCAATCACATATTTAGAGTTTTTACTCAGTTCAAGTTTAAAAGTTAAAGTTTAATATTTGTTTTCACTGCATGTTACTTCTCCTTAAACAAAGTGTTGTTTTTGATTAATAGATTTTTGCACTTTATTTTATTGTATTTCAATCCAATTATATTTTAAAAATATTTCAGTTGAGTGGATGATAGAAAATTGCTATTATTGTTTTTTTCTTTGAAGTAAATTTAGCCCACTTTTGCTAAAATAGAAAATATAGGCTACTGATGGTGCCTTGAATACCGGTTTCTTTCATTTAATGTTCATGTTATGGGGATTTTTATATAAAGGAAATTTGTCTTTTGTGTCTGTTGAAAATTAAAGATTACTGACAGAGCCATAAGAAAATATTGCTTTATTTATCTGATCATATTGGAATATATTTGTTAGGTTTTCAGTAGGTTCAATTAGGTTCACTAGACTATATGCGTCATTTAAAAATTTTTCAATGAACATTCGAACAGTCCGGCCCTCGGCTTGTAGCTAAATTTTTTATTTGGCCCTCCGTCCATTTGACTTTGACACCCCTGCCCTAGAGGGAGTAGCGTCCTCACTGTCAGACCAACAGTAATGTTATTTTAACTAACGCTTTACTAGACAAACAGTTACATGGACACCAGCGAGGTTCACTGTCCATTGAAGTAGCTTACAATCAATGTGGATTTCAATTTAATGTGAAATTGTATTAATCTCAGAGACATATGATGTACAGTCGTGGCCAAAAGTTTTGAGAATGACACAAATATTAATTTTCACAAAGTTTGCTGCCTCAGTTTGTATGAATGCAATTTGCATATACTCCAGAATGTTATGAAGAGGGATCAGATGAATTGCAATTAATTGCAAAGTTCCTCTTTGCCATGCAAATTAACTGAATCCCCAAATACACACAACATGTCCACTGCATTTCAGCCCTGCCACAAAAGGACCAGCTGACATCATGTCAGTGATTCTCTCATTAACACAGGTGTGAGTGTTGACAAGGACAAGGCTGGAGATCACTCTGTCATGCTGATTGAGTTTGAATAACAGACTGGAAGCTTTAAAAGGAGGATGGTTCTGGGAATCATTGTTCTTCCTCTGTCAACCATTGTTACCTGCAAGGAAACATGTGCCGTCATCATTGCTTTGCACAAAAAGGGCTTCACAGGCAAGGATATTGCTGCTAGTAAGATTGCACCTAAATCCACCATTTATCGGATCATCAAGAACTTCAAGGAGAGGGGTTCAATTGTTGTGAAGAAGGCTTCAGGGCGCCCAAGAAAGTCCAGGAAGTGCCAGGACCGTCTCCTAAAGTTGATTCAGCTGCGGGATCGGGGCACCACCTGTACAGAACTTGCTCAGGAATGGCAGTAGGCAGGTGTGAGTGCATCTGCACGCACAGTGAGGCGAAGACTTTTGGAGGATGGCCTTGTGTCAAGAAGGGCAGCAAAGAAGCCACTTCTCTCCAGGAAAAACCTCAGGGACAGACTGATATTCTGCAAAAGGTACAGCGATTGGACTGCTGAGGACTGGGGTAAAGTAATTTTCTCTGATGAATCCCCTTTCCGATTGTTTGGGGCATCTGGAAAAAAGCTTGTCCGGAGAAGACAAGGTGAGCGCTACCATCAGTCCTGTGTCGTCCCAACAGTAAAGCATCCTGAGACCATTCATGTGTGGGGTTGCTTCTCAGCCAAGGGAGTGGGCTCACTCACAATTTTATAAATAAAGAATGGTACCAACACATCCTCCGAGAGCAACTTCTCCCAACCATCCAGGAACAGTTTGGTGACAAACAATGCCCTTTCCAGCATGATGGAGCACCTTGCCATAAGGAAAAAGTGATAACTAAGTGGCTCAGTGAACAAAACATCGATATTTTGGGTCCATGGTCAGGAAACTCCCCAGACCTTAATCCCATTGAGAACTTGTGGTCAATCCTCAAGAGGCGGGTGGACAAACAAAACCCCACAAATTCTGACAAACTCCAAGCATTGATTATGCAAGAATGGGCTGCCATCAGTCAGGATGTGGTCCAGAAGTTAATTGACAGCATGCCAGGGCGGATTGCAGAGGTCTTGAAAAAGAAGGGTCAACATTGCAAATATTGACACTTTGCATCAACTTCATGTAATTGTCAATAAAAGCCTTTGACATGTATGAAATGCTTGTAATTATACTTCAATATTCCATAGTAACATCTGACAAAAATATCTAAAGACACTGAAGCAGCAAACTTCGTGGAAATTAATATTTGTGTCATTCTCAAAACTTTTGGCCACGACTGTATATGTACAGTATGTCCTGATTGTATCATCAACCTGTATACTGGAGCTGCCTTCTTGGCCAAGTCTCCCTACAAAAAGAGATTCATTGTCTCAATAGGACTTCTCAGTCTAAAGAAAAGTTGAATGAAAAGAATAGACTGTGCCATGGCGTAATCCAAAGGAAAATGTTTTATTCATTGGGCACCTCTCTCTCTCTCTTACACACTCCCCTTCTTGTCCATCGCTCTCTCTCTCGCTCTTTCTTCTCATCTCTGTCTGTCTCTCTTCCTCCAGTAGTATCAGATTAAATCGGTGTTGAACCCAGTGATTTCACCGTCTGTTACGTCAGCTGTTTCCTCTGTCTGTATGTCCCTCCCCCACCCCATCCGCCCCTAATTTGGTTAGGGGAGGACAGACATTGATTAGGATAAGGCGGGCAGTGCTACTGTACGGTCCTGCTTTTATAATTGGACATGATTAAAATCAACGCTAGCAGCCGGAAAAGGCTCTGCCATCATGATAACGATGAGCTGTACTGTATGTCTGAGGAAGGAATGACCTTGGTATGGTTCTGTGGCTCTATAATAACCATGGACCTGGGGTAGTCATGACAACCGTAGACACCCTGATACAGAGAATATGGATTTGATTGGTCTGACTGGACCATTATGTCCTCCATTGTAGGCCTATATGAGCTCTCAACCAGAAAGACTGTCAAACAGTTTCACCCATAGGCCTATGAGAGACTGGGTGGGGTTGGGGTACTTCTATCTGATGATGTCAAATTATTGTACATGGGAAATGGACCACTAACACAAACCAGTCATGCCCTACAAAATAAAGAATATTATCTCAAAGTGAACAAACATTTTATTAACATTTTGTCTCTCCAATTTGGAAAAGCCCAAACAACTGACAGCCCTCTCAAATTGTATTTTATCCCCTTTCCATCATAGTAAATTATGCACGCCCCACTCTTCTCAATACTCCTTTGCACCACCTCTCACACACCAATGGAAAACTCTGTCCGCATCTACACACCCCGCTGGAATAAATCGAATCGATATATCGATCCAATATATGAAGGAAAACATGTCATATGGCTCTTGCGCATAGCAGGCTACATGAATAGATGTGATTGTCTTGAACGCAAGTTTCCTATATGCGAGGCAAAAGGGACAAGTCACCATTATATTGAACGCAAGTTTCTCACATATGCGAGGCAAAAGGGGCAAGTCACCATTATATTGAACGCAAGTTTCTCACATATGCGAGGCAAAAGGGGCAAGTCACCATTGCAGTTTGACAGACTTTGACAATGGAATAATAGGTTGAGTTCAGACAATCATGCGAGAGCAGCTTTAACGCGACCTGCAGACGCAGACACGCCGGGTGGCGAGAAAGAAATCCTGTCCCGACAGTCAGAGAACCCTGTTAAACCGATATTCCTAGACAATTGCACACCGCAATTACACACACCGGCTCACACAGACCCACACACACATACATTTATCAAATAGTTTTTAATTGTGGAGTTACAATACTTTAACAAATGGTAGCAATCACACACCCAATTAACTCTGCATATTGTATGAAATAATATTGCAATAGTCCTACATAGTAATATATAGGGTGAATGTGACTGGGTGATTATCCATTCTTTGTAGTAGGTTTTAGTTGTGTTGATTAATTTGAAACAAGTCTTTACTATTCTATAGACAGTCATTCAATACATTTATCCAAACCATTGTAGTTGTATTACTGAGGATGTAAGGTTTTATTATTAGGTTTAAAAAGGAAGCCATTTTTTGTGATGAAACAAAAGCTCAAAGCATAGTGGTCTCATCTCGCGCTATATCCTAATCTAATGTATCAAATCCAACCTGACAAAACATTTTTTATATTAAACTGCAACAGTTAGACTACAATAGAAGTTCATAATTTGGATGATGAATGTATAGGTTCTTACCTTGGCGCCAATCTGGTTACCGCACTGGCCGGCTTGGATATGCACGATTTCCCTCATCTTGACTGGTAGATATTTTGAGACACAGAGACAGTGCACCATGAAGACCCAACCGAACTAATATGGACAATGGTTTTGGTCATCTGGACAGGAGAATTCTGCCATCAGCACAAACAATGATGTAATTTTCGTACGGTAATGAGGAAACTTTCAAAATAAAAGGCGGTTTTCAAAACATTGCAATGTGGATAACTAATTCAAAAGATAATGCATTTTATTCACTGGACACTTCTATTGTGATATCAAGAAAATGAAATGAGTAATTTATGAAAACAAATACAAAATATGATTTAATAATTTTTTTAAATAAATACAGTATATATATACCAATAATGAAAAAAATACAATGTTGACATTGGTATGTTGAGAATATTGGGATGTAGAGAGAGAACTTCTCTACCTGTCTCAGCTAAAGTGGGGTGGAAAATACTCAGTAGTGTCTCTACTAACCAAATGTGTAGTTTTGGATGGGATTGTGTCGTACATACCCAGCAACACACCTTTAAATAGTCTGATACTATCCATGGTTCTGAAATCATTGCACAAAAAATGAACAAAAACATATTTTTACAAGTTAAATGTAATGAATATTAACCAGGCTATTGAGACACAGTATAATCAATCACACATTCTGAACAGCAATGGAGAAATGTATTTACAAGTTGTAGGCCGACATGTGATTCTTATCTATTAAGGTTTGCAGTATACAGCAAAGGCATAGGACTATTACCTAGTTGTTGTTTTTAAGTATAACAAAGACAAGATTATTTACAAGCTATATTGTCATGATTATGGATCAAGGTCAGCAAAGGATCTTTTTGAAGAGTTAAAATGTACTACAGGAGACAACAAGGCTACATGGCTAACAGCACACAGTATAATCAAGCTTTCAGAACAACAATGGAGAACATTCTTTACAAGTTATACACCTCTATGTTTTGCTTTTTCTATCAAGGTTAGCAGTATACATTAAAGGCCCATTAACCACGTTTTCTAAACCAATAACAGAGACAAGATTGAAAGATAATACATAATACAGAGAGGTGTTTATTATCTATCAAGGTCAGTAGTCATTATCTGTAGAGTTTTTAAGTGTATTAAGTAGTAATTTTCTCTCCGATAACTCATATAAAACATACTCGCCAGTGCCATTGTGACAAAGCGTATTCACATTGCCCTCTAATGAGACTACTTTAGAGAATCAGTACACATAAACACCACTACCATCTGACTGTTTTCTAAAATAGCGACACTGATGAGGAAATTCATAGTTTAGTGTCACATCCACCACAAATTCATGCATTGTCAGATACTGTAATGCCAGTGTCACGGATCCCCCCGGTACTGCTGCTCATTCCGTTCACCAGCTCCGTAGGTCTACCTCACCGTCCTTCTAGGTGTCACTGAACTGGATCATTACCACCAACCCCGGACTTTCTTGTCTCATTACACACACCTGGTTCCCATTCCCCATGATTAGTATGTTATATATGTGCCCTCTGTTCCCCATTGTCCTTGTTGATTATTGTCCCATGTCTATTGATCTTGTGATTATCTGTGCTCTGTATTATCGGCTTTCGTGTTATTGTGTGCTTGTTATTACGGGTCTCATCCCGTGTATTATTTAGAGGTTTACACCTCGCTCTTTTATTGGGGTTACATCCCTGTGTTATGTGTGTGTTGGGCTTCGTCGTTTTCATGTTGTACTTTATTTTGGGTGGAGAAATAAAACCCCCCATTTCGTATTCCTGCGCCTGTCTCCTATCATTATACAGTGACAGCCAGGTATTTCTGAAGTGGAAGTAGTTTATCCTTTCAATTTGGCTTAAGGAATATACCATTGTAATGCAATTACTTCTGTTAACTTTGGGCTGCAAGCCCGAAGCCGGGCACAATATGACAACAGCCACTTCAAGTGCAGGGCGCGAAATTCAAAATATATTTTTTTGAAATATTTAACTTTCACACATTAACAAGTCCAATACAGCATATGAAAGATAAACATCTTGTGAATCCAGCCAACACGTCCGATTTTTAAAATGTTTTACAGCGAAAACACCACATATATTTATGTTAGCTCACCACCAAATACAAAAAAGGACAGACATTTTTCACAGCACAGGTAGCATGCACAAAGCCAACCTAACTAACCAAGAACCAACCAAACTAACCAAGAAACAACTTCATCAAATGACAGTCTTATAACATGTTATACAATAAATCTATGTTTTGTTCGAAAAATGTGCATATTTGAGGTATAAATCAGTTTTACATTGCAGCTACCATCACAGCTACCGTCACAAATAGGACCGAAGCAGCCAGAGTAATTACAGACACCAACGTCAAATACCTAAATACTCATCATAAAACATTTCTGAAAAATCGATGGTGTATAGCAAATTAAAGACAAACATCTTGTGAATCCAGCCAATATTTCCGATTTTTTAAGTGTTTTACAGCGAAAACACAATATAGCATTATATTAGCTTACTACAATAGTCTACCACACTACCGCATTCATTCATCAAGGCACGTTAGCGATAGCAATAGGCACGTTAGCGATAGCGAATAAACCAGCAAAAGATATATAATTTTTGACTAACCTTGATAAGCTTCATCAGATGACAGTCCTATAACATCAGGTTATACATACACTTATGTTTTGTTCGAAAATGTGCATATTTAGAGCTGAAATCAGTGGTTATACATTGTGCTAACGTAGCATATTTTTCCCAGAATGTGCGGATATTTTTATAGCACTCAACTATTCTGACCAAATAACTATACATAAACGTTACTAAAAAATACATGTTGTATAGGAAACGATAGATAGACTAGTTCTTAATGCAATCGCCGTGTTAGAATTCTAAAAATAACTTCATTACGACATCCAGCTTAGGTATAGCGAGAGAGTACCCAAAATCTGGGCGCAAACGACTATTTCACATGTTCGACAGATATATGAAATAGCATCATAAAATGGGTCCTACTTTTGACGATCTTTCATCAGAATGTTGTACAAGGGGTCCTTTGTCGGAAACAATCGTTGTTTGGATTTAGAATGTCCTCTTCTCCAGTCAATTAGCACGGAAAGCTAGCAAAGTGGCGCGAAGCTCTCCTTCCTGAACAAAGGCACACAACGCAACACGCCTAACGTCCCGAAAAAATTTCAATAATCTAATAAAACTATATTGAAAAAACATACTTTACGATGATATTGTCACATGTATCAAATAAAATCAAAGCCGGAGATATTAGTCGTCTATAACGAAAGCTGTACAGAAGGCAAAACCAGGTCCCTTCACGCGCTCTCCAGAAAACAGGAAACTGGTGACACGTCAGCTTTTGTTCGACCCCAGATCAAGTTACATACTCAATTTCTTCTCTCACTGCCTGTCGACATCTAGTGGAAGACGTATGAAGTGCATGTATACTGATATATATCAAGGACATTTATAGGCAGGCCCTAGAACAGAGCATCGATTTCAGATTTTCCACTTCCTGTCAGGAAGTTTGCTGCAAAATGAGTTCTGTTTTACTCACAGATATAATTCAAACGGTTTTAGAAACTAGAGAGTGTTTTCTATCCAATAGTAATAATAATATGCATATTGTACGAGCAAGAATTGAGTACGAGGCCGTTTGAAATGGGCACCTTTTATCCGGCTACTCAATACTGCCCCTGCAGCCCAAACAGGTTAACTATATGTTGCATATCTATCTACCCATGCTCAAAAGCCACCAATTGTGCACCATTTCAGGCACATTTGGCATAATCTTTTTTGCTGTCACAAAACAGACTCTCTAATTCCTGACTTGCTAAAGACGCAAGGGTCTTTAACACATTGATCCTTCAAATGTGACTTCAATAGATCGTTACATGTCAATTACTGTATCCTTAAACCACTTGTCATTGCTTAATAATCTGCTTTAGTAGGTGGCGGTGGAATCAAATCAAATCAAATGTATTTATATAGCCCTTCTTACATCAGCTGATATCTCAAAGTGCTGTACAGAAACCCAGCCTAAACCCCCAAACAGAAAGCAATGCAGGTGTAGAAGCACGGTGGCTAGGAAAAACTCCCTAGAAAGGCCAAAACCTAGGAAGAAACCTAGAGAGGAACCAGGCTCTGAGGGGTGGCCAGTCCTCTTCTGGCTGTGCTGGGTGGAGATTATAACAGAACATGGCCAAGATGTTCAAATGTTCATAAATGACCAGCATGGTCAAATAATAATAATCACAGTAGTTGTCGAGGGTGCAGCAAGTCAGCACCTCAGGAGTAAATGTCAGTTGGCTTTTCATAGCCGATCATTACGAGTATCTCTACCGCTCCTGCGGTCTCTAGAGAGTTGAAAACAGCAGGTCTGGGACAGGTAGCACGTCCAGTGAACAGGTCAGGGTTTCATAGCCGCAGGCAAAACAGTTGAAACTGGAGCAGCAGCACGGCCAGGTGGACTGGGGACAGCAAGGAGTCATCATACCAGGTAGTCCTGAGGCATGGTCCTAGGGCTCAGGTCCTCCGAGAGAGAGAAAGAAAGAAAGAGAGAAAGAGAGAATTAGAGAGAGCATGCTTAAATTCACACAGGACACCGGATAAAATATGAGAAGTACTCCAGACATAACAAACTGACCCTAGCCCCCCGACACATAAACTACTGCAGCATAAATACTGGAGGCTGAGACAGGAGGGGTCAGGAGACACTGTGGCCCTATCCGATGATACCCTCGGACAGGGCCAAACAGGAAGGATATAACCCCACCCACTTTGCCAAAGCACAGCCCCCACACCACTAGAGGGATATCTTCAACCACCAACTTACCATCCTGAGACAAGGCCGAGTATAGCCCACAAAGATCTCCGCCACGGCACAACCCAAGGGGGGGGGGGGGCGCCAACCCAGACAGGAAGATCACGTCAGTGACTCAACCCACTCAATTGATGAACCCCTCCTAGGGACGGCATGAAAGAGCACAAGTAAGCCAGTGACTCAGCCCCTGTAATAGGGTTAGGGGCAGAGAATCCCAGTGGAGAGAGGGGAACCGGCCAGGCAGAGACAGCAAGGGCGGTTCGTTGCTCCAGAGCCTTTCCGTTCACCTTCACACTCCTGGGCCAGACTACACTCAATCATATGACCCACTGAAGAAATGAGTCTTCAGTAAAGACTTAAAAGTTGAGACCGAGTCTGCGTCTCTCACATGGGTAGGCAGACCATTCCATAAAAATGGAGATCTATAGGAGAAAGCCCTGCCTCCAGCTGTTTGCTTAGAAATTCTAGGGACAATTAGGAAGCCTGCGTCTTGTGACCGTAGCGTACGTGTAGGTATGTACGGCAGGACCAAATCGGAAAGATAGGTAGGAGCAAGCCCATGTAATGCTTTGTAGGTTAGCAGTAAAACCTTGAAATCAGCCTTTGCCTTAACAGTGTCGGGAGGCTAGCACTGGAGTAATATGATCACATTTTTGGGTTCTAGTCAGGATTCTAGCAGTCGTATTTTGCACTAACTAAAGTTTATTTAGTGCTTTATCCGGGTAGCTGGAAAGTAGAGCATTGCAGTAGTCTAAACTAGAAGTAACAAAAGCATGGATTCATTTTTCTGCATAATTTTTGGACAGAAAGTTTCTGATTTTTGCAATGTTACGTAGATGGAAAAAAGTTATATTAATTGTCAGATTCAACAGAAGATCTCTTTGTTTCTTGGGACCTAGTACAAGCATCTCTGTTTTGTCCGAGTTTAAAAGTAGAACGTGTTCAGCCATCCACTTCCTTATGTCTGAAACACAGGCTTCTAGCGAGGGCAATTTTGGGGCTTCACCATGTTTCATTGAAATGTACAGCTGTGTGTCATCCGCATTAGCAGTGAAAGTTAACATTATGTTGTCGAATGACATCCCCAAGAGGTAAAATATATAGTGAAAACAATAGTGGTCCTAAAACGGAACCTTGAGGAACACCGAAATGTACAGTTGATTTGTCAGAGGACAAACCATTCACAGAGACAAACTGATATCTTTCTGACAGATAAGATCTAAACCAGGCCAGAACTTGTCCGTGTAGACTAATTTGGGTTTCCAATCTCTCCAAAAGAATGTGGTGATGATGGCATCAAAGGCAGCACTAAGGTCTAGGAGCACGAGGACGGATGCATTGCCTCGGTCTGACGCCATTAAAAGGTAATTTACCACCTTCACAAGTGCAGTCTCAGTGCTATGATGGGGTCTAAAACCAGACTGAAGCATTTCGTATACATTTTTTGTCTTCAGGAAGGCAGTGAGTTGCTACGCAACAGCTTTTTCTACAATTTTTGAGAGGAATGGAAGATTCGATATAGGCCGATAGTTTTTTTATATTTTCTGGGTCAAGGTTTGGCTTTTTCAAGAGAGGCTTTATTACTGCCACTTTTAGTGAGAAGAGTTACAGTTGCCTTTGGAATAGGAAGTTTAGACCTAGATGAGTCATTCTTTGTGCATTTGTCAGAGCACAGATTATTTCTGTCTTTTTGAAGAAAATGTACTACTTTTTCACTTTTCTTATGATACCAGATCGAACACTGCTTGCGCCAGGAGTTCTTGGACCTTCTCTAAGGTAATACCATGTATTACGTTGAAGAGAAAGAAGTGGGTGGAGTACAGAGTCACAGGTACTCTGTATTAAACCTGTTGCCCAGCAAAAGAGACCCATTTAAGTTTTCCAGACTGAGTAATTCCAATAACATAAATTGTGAGTAAGTGTTTAAATATAGCTTACACAATAGCTTTTAACATGCCAGTATTTATGTACACTTTTAAAAGATGCTGGTATAAATAATATAATGTCAAATTATCCATTTATTTTTTCAGAGGTGGTTGCAATGTCACACCCTGATCTGGTTCACCTGTCCTTGTGATTGTCTCCACCCCCTCCAGGGGTCACTTATCATCGCCGGTGTATATATCCCTGTCTTGTTTGCCAAGTAAACCAGTGTTTTCCTTGCTCCTATTTTTCCCGTCTGTTTGTTTCTAGTCCTCCTGGTTTTGACCCTTGCCTGTGCTGACTCCGAACCCGCTTGCCTGACCACTCTGCCTGTTCTGACTACCAGCCTGCCTATCCCCTTGTACTGTTTTTGGACTCGGATCTGGTTTCTAACCCCTGCCTGGCCTGACCTCGAGACTGCCTATCGCCTGGTACTGTTTGGACTCGGATCTGGTTTCTGACCCCTGCCTGGCCTGACCTCGAGACTGCATATCGTCTGGTAGTGTTTGGACTCTGACTTGGTTTATGAACTCTCGCCTGTCCCCGACCTACCTTTGCCTACTCACTTTGTTATAATAAATAGAGAGTAAAACAAAACAAAAGTTTGATAAATAGACTAAAGGAAAAATAGTAACACAAACTAATAACGAGGCTATATACAAAGGTATCAGTACCGAGTCAATGTGGAAGGGTATGGGTTAGTCGAGGTAATATGTACATGTAGGTAGGGGTAAAGTGATAATGCATAGATAATAAATAGAGGGTAGCAGCAGCGTGTGTGAGGGAATGTGTGTGTGTGTGTGTGTGTGTGTGTGTGGCGTCATCAATATGCAGGTGTGTGTTGGAGTGTCAGTGTAGTATGTGTGGTTAGAGTCCAGTGAGTGTACATCGAGCCTGTGCAAAACAATAAGAATAAAACAAGGGAGTCAATGCAAATAGTTTCATGTACAATGATGCACCTTGTCTCACCTTTGCCTATCAGCTATTCATAGTTTTTCTTGTGGGTTCATATTGAAAATTGATTCAGCTTTGAATGCTTTTATGTGTGGTATGATTGCTAGTTAGCTTATTGCAGATCTTGACAAATGATACACCTTCCATTACTATTACTATGAATGGTGGATAGAAGACAGGGTAGACAGACTGGTAGACTATATTGACCTGTGGTAGTAAAAGTTAGCATCCCGAAAAACGTAGTGTATAAGGGAAGTACCAAAACACCTCATGTAGGGGAGGTGCATGCAAGCAGATGAGGAAATGTGGCTAGGATAGAATAAATAATGCAAAAGAGCGAATGTAAACCAGGGAAAAAATGCACTACCCTCCCCTGTGCCCAATAAATAAATAAAAAACACTCCCCAAAGCAAGAAGTTGGACAACCCCTCCCGCCCTTAACATTTCTCTGGGTAACGAATGTCTGCAGTTTGACCACCAGATGGCGTTATTTCCACTATACTCCTAAGGGGGCGTGGTCAGCATTTGCTCTCCATTAAGTCACGTTAAGTAACATTTTGTTGCAATTCCAGTATTTGAGCCAGTCGTCAAGTCACGTAAATCGGAGTACATTGAAACCCTCTTGTGTGTACACGACGATTTATGAAAACATATCTTTAGGGAGAATCGATTGGTAAGTTACAGTAGGCAAGATAAAAAAAAAATTATTTCTTTTTTTGTGGTTGTTATGGACCTAGCTAGCGTAACGTAAAAATGTGATTTTCACCCAGCAAGCTTAAACTAGCATACTAGCTAATTTGGTTGAGGCGGGTGCATAGTAGCAAGTTAGCTAGCTACGTACTTGACTGTGGTAGACGTTTCTGTGATCTGAGAGAAATATAATCTTTGCTGTGGTTCATGGGGAGTGATGTGAAGCCATGAGACAGAATAGGGTGGGCCAGTATGGGTGACAGCACACGGCTATAGTAAATGCACTAACTAACGTTAGCTATCTGCTGTATTTAACATTCACATTGTTGACGTAACTAGCTAGTTATAGTAACCAGACAGTAGAGAAACTATCTCTGTGGTAACTATGTAGCTAGCTGTAACATATTGGCAGACGGTAACTATTATAATGTAACTTCCAGCATAAGCCACGGATTCACGAACGACACTGTTGGAGTATCCACATGGCTAATTTAACCTCCCATCAATCTGCTTAGATCCCAGATGAGATGGAACGCCTCTGTCCCATTCTGCCAAATAACGTTCTCTCTAAACTGTAGTCTGTTCTACACCCAGACTGTCTGTCACTTTTTCCCAAGTTGATTGCACTGCTTTTTCTCAGCACAAGTACTAACCACAAAAGTAACTGCCATCTAGTTACCACAACATAGTTACCACAACCAGTTATTCCACTGTCTTGTACATTTCGCTATAAACAGGAAGTAAAGTATCAAAGGCAAATAGTGTGTGTAGGAAGTTGTGTAGGGTCTGCCAATTGGGTCTTTGGCTTAGGTGATTGACATAAACAATGTTTATTGAGGCTCCACACTACTGTACCAGATCGGATGAACAAGTGACTGTCAGACACACAACTTGAGGCACTAGGCCTACTTCATCACTTATATTTAAATTTTAAACGTTATTTTAATTGTATCTCTCAAGGCTGTGTTTACATTTATGATTACATGTTCAGCTGTGTTATTGACCTACTAGGCCTAAGCTATTTGGAATTGGGACTAGCAGCAAAACACTAGTACTAACCCAGGGAGTCTTGAAAGATTAGGCCAACCAAGTGGAGACTGTCTAATGACGTTGGCAATCTTCTCTAACAGCTTTTAGGTCCAAATCAAGATGTTCCACACATGTGGACCCAATGAAGCCATGGTGGTGTCTGGTAAGATGTTTAGTTGCATGTGTTAATATTTATTAACATAATCTTACATGACACAATACAGAACCCTCCAAAAAAAACAGGTTGGGTAATCTACACAACCGTACCCCCATCGCCCTACATGGCCCGATATTGTTATGACTCTTCTTGAAACTGTAATAGGCCTATTTTGTTTACTGTATGTGATTGTTTACAGTACAAGTAACAGTAAACGTAATGCAGGGCCATGTGACATGTGACTCACTTTGGCCTATCATGAAGTGTCATGTGATACCATTTAGTAACTCTGGGCCACTTTCAGTTGTCAAACTTTGCTGATAGAAAAGTCATTAATAGAGCCAACATGATTCCTTGATCGACATGTCGGAGAGGCAAGTTTGTTCTATGTTACATATTTCTATCTGAATGTTCCAAAACGTCGTGTCCTGCTGAACGCGCCCAGATGTCACAGTAAACCAGGACAGGAATCTGTAATCAGGTTCAGCTCAAACCGTACAGTATTTTGTTTACATTTTACAATACCAGCTGTCGATAGGCTAGCTCCTCACTTACATTGTATTGTATAGAATGTGGTGCTGCTATGTAGTCCTATATGTAGGCAAATTAATGTTATAGACTCACTGTGTACATTACATCTTAATTGTGTGCAGTACTGTGTGGACAGAGAGTATAGCCTAATGTAATCTCATCTCTCTCATATTTTCAAATAACCCACTCTTTTAGTATATTCTAAGGCTACATTTTTTACTTTTCTTTGTCAAAGACTGATTGCTCTCTTTCTCCTTCGCTTCTCCTCCAGGCTTTGGTCGTTCCCCTCCTCTAATGATCGCTGGAGGAAGAGTGTTTGTCCTCCCCTGTATTCAACAGATCCAGAGGTGGCTATCTCTCCCTCCCCTTCTTCTTTCAGTTATCTATCCATCCGTTCATCTATCCAGGTTTCATTCAGGGATTCTATTAATATATGGAGAAAAAGGCCCCATAGTCCCTGTGTATTCTCTACTGTTACTGTAACGTTAGTGGTTAAATGAGTAAGCCTATATAAATGCCAGGCTAGTATTTTAAGCTTATAATGCAACACAGTCTGTCATTTGTAGCCTCCACCTGTAGCCGTGGTTACTCTCTCTGACTCACTTTCTCCTCCCTCTCGCTATCCCCCTTTCTATTGTCATTGTACTTTCCCTCTTTGAACCACATACCCCCTTCTCTCTCTCTCTCGGTGTCTGTTAGGATCACTCTGAACACCCTGACTCTGAATGTAAAGAGTGATAAGGTGTACACCCGTCATGGAGTGCCCATCTCTGTCACTGGCATCGCCCAGGTATGGACTTAGAAATCATCCCCTAGCCCCTACACACTTCGTGTACATGTGAAAGTAGCCATGTATTCTGATTGGATAGGTATAATTGACCTCACAGGTCAAATAGGGATTCCATATGTAACCTTTGACCTATAACCCCTGACCTCTGACAGGTGAAGATCCAGGGTCAGAACAAGGAGATGCTGGCTACGGCCTGTCAGATGTTCATGGGGAAGTCTGAGGCTGAGGTCTCCAACATCGCCCTGGAAACACTGGAGGGGCACCAGAGGGCCATCATCGCCCATCTGACTGTTGAGGTAGGCTACACACCATGTCCTGATAAAGGGCATGTGTTGCCTCTGGTGCCCTTTTCTCTTCCTAAAGGAGTGACTTGGTCTTTTAAATTGACTTGCTGAATGTCTCACTGACTTCCAGCTACAAGCCATAGCTTGTTTTTCCTCATTGTTGACCTTTCTCATGACTTACCTAAAATGCTGGCAAACCTGCCTGGAAACTCAGCGCAATAATGGATTATAGTTATTATAACGTATGTAATAACAAGTCTCCTTTCATTCCCAAGGTTTGTTGTTTTACTCCCTGTGTAGCTCTGGCTGATCTCCTCTGTATGCTACTGGTGTCTGCCCCATGTAAATACAGAAATACTAGAAGGGACAAAGCCCCTCAGACTAGGCCAATTTGACAGCAACACTCATGGGTACACTCGTTATGGTTGGTCCACCCTTATCCATTTACATTACATTTTACATTTAAGTCATTTAGCAGACGCTCTTATCCAGAGCGACTTACAAATTGGTGCATTCACCTTATGACATCCAGTGGAACAGCCACTTTACAATAGTGCATCTAGATCATTTTAAGGGGGGGGGGGGGGCAGAAGGATTGCTTTATCCTAGGTATTCCTTGAAGAGGTGGGGTTTCAGGTGTCTCCGGAAGGTGGTGATTGACTCCGCTGTCCTGGCGTCGTGAGGGAGTTTGTTCCACCATTGGGGTGCCAGAGCAGCGAACAGTTTTGACTGGGCTGAGCGGGAACTGTACTTCCTCAGTGGTAGGGAGGCGAGCAGGCCAGAGGTGGATGAACGCAGTGCCCTTGTTTGGGTGTAGGGCCTGATCAGAGCCTGAAGGTACTGAGGTGCCGTTCCCCTCACAGCTCCGTAGGCAAGCACCATGGTCTTGTAGCGGATGCGAGCTTCAACTGGAAGCCAGTGGAGAGAGCGGAGGAGCGGGGTGACGTGAGAGAACTTGGGAAGGTTGAACACCAGACGGGCTGCGGCGTTCTGGATGAGTTGTAGGGGTTTAATGGCACAGGCAGGGAGCCCAGCCAACAGCGAGTTGCAGTAATCCAGACGGGAGATGACAAGTGCCTGGATTAGGACCTGCGCCGCTTCCTGTGTGAGGCAGGGTCGTACTCTGCGGATGTTGTAGAGCATGAACCTACAGGAACGGGCCACCGCCTTGATGTTGGTGGAGAACGACAGGGTGTTGTCCAGGATCACGCCAAGGTTCTTAGCGCTCTGGGAGGAGGACACAATGGAGTTGTCAACCGTGATGGCGAGATCATGGAACGGACAGTCCTTCCCCGGGAGGAAGAGCAGCTCCGTCTTGCCGAGGTTCAGCTTGAGGTGGTGATCCGTCATCCACACTGATATGTCTGCCAAACATGCAGAGATGCGATTCGCCACCTGGTCATCAGAAGGGGGAAAGGAGAAGATTAATTGTGTGTCGTCTGCATAGCAATGATAGGAGAGACCATGTGAGGTTATGACAGAGCCAAGTGACTTGGTGTATAGCGAGAATAGGAGAGGGCCTAGAACAGAGCCCTGGGGGACACCAGTGGTGAGAGCGCGTGGTGAGGAGACAGATTCTCGCCACGCCACCTGGTAGGAGCGACCTGTCAGGTAGGACGCAATCCAAGCGTGGGCCGCGCCGGAGATGCCCAACTCGGAGAGGGTGGAGAGGAGGATCTGATGGTTCACAGTATCGAAGGCAGCCGATAGGTCTAGAAGGATGAGAGCAGAGGAGAGAGAGTTAGCTTTAGCAGTGCGGAGCGCCTCCGTGATACAGAGAAGAGCAGTCTCAGTTGAGTGACTAGTCTTGAAACCTGACTGATTTGGATCAAGAAGGTCATTCTGAGAGAGATAGCAGGAGAGCTGGCCAAGGACGGCACGTTCAAGAGTTTTGGAGAGAAAAGAAAGAAGGGATACTGGTCTGTAGTTGTTGAGATCGGAGGGATCGAGTGTAGGTTTTTTCAGAAGGGGTGCAACTCTCGCTCTCTTGAAGACGGAAGGGACGTAGCCAGCGGTCAGGGATGAGTTGATGAGCGAGGTGAGGTAAGGTAGAAGGTCTCCGGAAATGGTCTGGAGAAGAGAGGAGGGGATAGGGTCAAGCGGGCAGGTTGTTGGGCGGCCGGCCGTCACAAGACGCGAGATTTCATCTGGAGAGAGAGGGGAGAAAGAGGTCAAAGCACAGGGTTGGGCAGTGTGAGCAGAACCAGCGGTGTCGTTTGACTTAGCAAACGAGGATCGGATGTCGTCGACCTTCTTTTCAAAATGGTTGACGAAGTCGTCTGCAGAGAGGGAGGAGGGGGGGGGGAGGGGGAGGAGGATTCAGGAGGGAGGAGAAGGTGGCAAAGAGCTTCCTAGGGTTAGAGGCAGATGCTTGGAATTTAGAGTGGTAGAAAGTGGCTTTAGCAGCAGAGACAGAAGAGGAAAATGTAGAGAGGAGGGAGTGAAAGGATGCCAGGTCCGCAGGGAGGCGAGTTTTCCTCCATTTCCGCTCGGCTGCCCGGAGCCCTGTTCTGTGAGCTCGCAATGAGTCGTCGAGCCACGGAGCGGGAGGGGAGGACCGAGCCGGCCTGGAGGATAGGGGACATAGAGAGTCAAAGGATGCAGAAAGGGAGGAGAGGAGGGTTGAGGAGGCAGAATCAGGAGATAGGTTGGAGAAGGTTTGGGCAGAGGGAAGAGATGATAGGATGGAAGAGGAGAGAGTAGCGGGGGAGAGAGAGCGGAGGTTGGGACGGCGCGATACCATCCGAGTAGGGGCAGTGTGGGAAGTGTTGGATGAGAGCGAGAGGGAAAAGGATACAAGGTAGTGGTCGGAGACTTGGAGGGGAGTTGCAATGAGGTTAGTGGAAGAACAGCATCTAGTAAAGATGAGGTCAAGCGTATTGCCTGCCTTGTGAGTAGGGGGGGAAGGTGAGAGGGTGAGGTCAAAAGAGGAGAGGAGTGGAAAGAAGGAGGCAGAGAGGAATGAGTCAAAGGTAGACATGGGGAGGTTAAAGTCACCCAGAACTGTGAGAGGTGAGCCGTCCTCAGGAAAGGAGCTTATCAAGGCATCAAGCTCATTGATGAACTCTCCAAGGGAACCTGGAGGGCGATAAATGATAAGGATGTTAAGCTTGAAAGGGCTGGTAACTGTGACAGCATGGAATTCAAAGGAGGCGATAGACAGATGGGTAAGGGGAGAAAGAGAGAATGACCACTTGTCCTGTGTGGCTCAGTTAGTAGAGTATGGTACGTGCAACACCAGGGTTCATAGGTTCAATCCCCGTTGGGGCCACCAATACGAAAATGTATAAAAGTGACTGCTAAATGGCATGTATATTATTTATTATTATTAATGTCCTTCCCATGTAGGAGATCTACCAGGACCGTAAGAAGTTCTCTGAGCAGGTGTTCAAGGTGGCCTCCTCTGACCTGGTCAACATGGGCATCGGCGTGGTCAGCTACACGCTGAAAGACGTTCACGACGACCAGGTTTGTTCTCTGACAAATAAACAGTGACGTTATAGTAGGTCACACAAGGATTGTTGTTACAGAATACAGTCTGAAATTGAGATATTGGCACAGATTTGGTCAAATGTCTTTTAAAAGTCAGTGTTCGAGAATGCAAGACAAATTCCTGCAGAAATACTTGCTTACTCTTCTGTTTATGTTCGTAAACAGTTTATAGTAGCAATAAGTCCCAAGGTGGTGTGGTATATTGCCAATATTCCACGACTAAGGGTTGTTCTTAGAAGCGATGCGAAGGGGAGTCCCTGGATACAGCCCTTAGCTGTGGTATATTGGCCATATCAGCCAATCACATGCTGGACCCAAACTACCATGTTTCTAATAATAATAATGACACTCTCTGTCAGGACTACCTCAATTCTCTGGGTAAAGCTAGGACAGCTCAGGTGCAGAAGGATGCCAGGATCGGAGAGGCTCAGTACAAACGAGACGCGGTGATCCGTGAGGCCCAGGCCATGCAGGAGAAGGTGTCGGCCCAGTATCTGAATGAGATCGAGATGGCCAAAGCCCAGAGGGACTACGAGCTGAAGAAGGCCTCCTACGACTACGAGGTCAACACCAAGAAGGCAGAGTCTGAGATGGCCTATCAGCTACAGGTATCCTGCCACCAAACTCTGGGCCGTGCAATGATCCTCTCATTCAGATGCCCAACACAGCCGAGGCAGTGTCGTGTTCTAATATGGAAAAAATTCACGTTTATTTACACAGGGCAGAATCCTAACTTGAGATACGAGCATGATCCTCAAATTCCCCCCACTGCCATCACTTTTGATGTAAAGTGTCTGAGTGTTTTATCTAAATCGGTTGTGTAATTGGGGTTATGTAGGTGGCGAAGACGAAGCAGCGGATTGAGGAGGAGACGATGCAGGTGAAGGTGGTGGAGAGGTCTCAGCAGATCATGCTCCAGGAGCAGGAGATCATCCGCAAGGAGATGGAGCTGGAGGCCAAGGTGAAGAAGCCTGCTGAGGCAGAGAGATACCGTCTGGAGAGACTGGCTGAGGCGGAACGGTATGTTACAATACCAAGGGCCTCATTTAGAAACGTTTCGTACACACAAAATATGCCCCAAAACCTGCATGCGCCAGTTTTTACGCAAAAGTTGTCAGTTGTAAAAAGGAAACTTGTGGTGAGAATGTACTTCTTCTCCTGCAGACTCTAGACACAACGTTTACACAACGTGTACACAACGTTTCTAGTGGTTGAAGTATTGCATTGCTAAAAGGTAACGGTAACCTTGTGCAAATGGAGAATATACAGTTGAAGTCGGAAGTTTACATGCACTTAGGTTGGAGTCATTAAAACTCGTTTTTCAACCACTCCACAAAGTTCTTGTTAACATACTATAGTTTTGGCAAGTCGGTTATTAAGTAATTTTTCCAACAATTGTTTACAGACAGATTATTTCACTTATAATTCACTGTATCACAATTCCAGTGGGTCAGAAGTTTACATACACTAAGTTGACTGTGTCTTTAAACAGCTTTGGAAATTCCAGAAAATTGTCATGGCTTTAGAAGCTTCTGATAGGCTAATTGACATCATTTGAGTCAATTGAAGGTGTACCTGTGGATATATTTCAAGGCCTACCGTCAAACTCAGTGCCTCTTTGCTTGACATCATGGGGAAATCAAAAGAAATCAGCCAAGACCTCAGAAAGAAATATATTGTAGATCTCCACAAGTCTGGTTCACCCTTGGGAGCAATCTCTAAACGCCTGAAGGTACCACGTTCATCTGTACAAACAATAGTACGCAAGTATAAACACCATGAGACCACGCAGTCGTCATACCGCTCAGGAAGGAGATGCGTTCTGTCTCCTAGGGATGAACGTACTTTGGTGTGAAAAGCAGACCACCATTGTCCCTGTACCCAAGAACACAAAGGCAACCTGCCTAAATGACTACAGACCCATAGCACTCACGTCCGTAGCCATGAAGTGCTTTGAAAGGTTGGTAATGGCTCACATTAACACCATCAACACCATTATCCCAGAAACCCTAGACCCACTCCAATTTGCATAACGCCCAAACAGATCCACAGATGATGCAATCTCTATTGCACTCCACACTGCCCTTTCACACCTGGACAAAAGGAACACCTATGTGAGAATGCTATTCATTGACTACAGCTCAGCATTCAACACCATAGTGCCCTCAAAGCTCATCACTAAGCTAAGGATCCTGGGACTTAACAACTCCCTCTGCAACTGGATTCTGGACTTCCTGACGGGCCGCCCCCAGGTGGTGAGGGTAGGTAGCAACACATCTGCCACGCTGATCCTCAACACTGGAGCTCCACAGGGGTGCATGCTCAGTCCCCTCCTGTACTCCCTGTTCACCCACGACTGCATGGCCAGGCACGATTCCAAAACCATCATTAAGTTTGCAGACGACACAACAGTGGTAGGCCTGATCACAGACCGACGAGACAGCCTATAGGGAGGAGGTCAGAGACCTGGCCGTGTGGTGCCAGAATAACAACCGATCCCCCAACGTAGCCAAGACTAAGGAGATGATTGTGGACTACAGGAAAAGGAGGACCGAGCATGCCCCCATTCTCATCGAAGGGGCTGTAATGGAGCAGGTTAAGAGCTTCAAGTTCCTCGGTGTCCACATCAACAACAAACTAGAATGGTCCAAACACACCAAGACAGTTGTGAAGAGGGCACGACAAAGCCTATTCCCCCTCAGGAAACTAAAAAGATTTGGCATGGGTCCTGAGATCCTCAAAAGGTTCTACAGCTGCAAAATCGAGAGCATCCTGACTGGTTGCATCACTGCCTGGTACGGCAATTGCTCGGCCTCTGACCGCAAGGCACTACAGAGGGTAGTGTGTACATCACTGGGGCTAAGCTGCCTGCCATTCCTGGACCTCTACACCAGGCGATGTCAGAGGAAGGCCCTAAAAATGGTCTCTCTCTACTACCGCATGGCAAGCGGTACCGGAGTGCCAAGTCTAGGACAAAAAGGCTTCTCAACAGTTTTTACCCCCAAGCCATAAGACTCCTGAACAGGCAATCAAATGGCTGCCCGGACTATTTGCATTGTGTGCCCCCCCCCCCCCCCCCAACCCCTCTTTTACGCTGCTGCTCCTCTCTGTTTATCAAATATGCATAGTCACTTTAGCTATACATTCATGTACATACTACCTCAATTGGGCCGACCAACCAGTGCTCCCGCACATTTGCTAACCGGGCTATCTGCATTGTGTCCCGCCACCCACCACCCGCCAACCCCTCTTTTACGCTACTCTCTGTTCCTCAGATATACATAGTCACTTTAACCATATCTACAACTATACTACCTCAATCAGCCTGACTAACCGGTGTCTGTATGTAGCCTCGCTACTTTTATAGCCTCGCTACTGTAAATAGCCTGTCTTTTTACTGTTGTTTTATTTCTTTACTTACCTATTGTTCACCTAACCCTTTTTTTGCACTATTGGTTAGAGTCTGTAAGTAAGCATTTCACTGTAAGGTCTACACCTGTTGTATTCGGCGCATGTGACAAATAACATTTGATTTGAAAAGTGCAAATCAATCCCAGAACAACAGCAAATGACCTTGTGAAGATGCTGGAGGAAACGGGTACAAAAGTATCTATACACACAGTGACTCCTATATCGACGAGTCCTATATCGACATAACCTGAAAGACCGCTCAGCAAGGAAGAAGCCACAGCTCCAAAACCGCCATAAAATGCTGCAGGAGGGACTGGTGCACTTCACAAAATATATGGCATCATGAGGAGGACAATTATGTGGATATATTGAAGCAACATCTCAAGACATCAGTCAGGAAGTTAAAGCTTGGTCGCAAATGGGTCTTCCAAACGGTCAATGACCCCAAGCATACTTCCAAAGTTGTGGCAAAATGGCTTAAGGACAACAAAGTCAAGGTATTGGAGTGGCCATCACAAAGCCCTGATCTCAATCCTATAGAAAATTTGTGGGCAGAACTGAAAAAGCATGTGTGCGAGCCAGGAGACCTACAAACCTGACTCAGTTACACCAGCTCTGCCAGGAGGAAGGGGCCAAAATTCACCCAACTCATTGTGGGAAACTTGTGGAAGGCTACTCGGAACGTTTGACCCAAGTTAAACAATTTAAAGGCAACGCTACCAAATACTAATTGAGTGTATGTAAACTTCTGACCCACTGGGAATGTGATGAAAGAAGTAAAAGCTGAAATAAATCATTATCTCTACTATTATTCTGACATTTCACATTCTTAAAATAAAGTGGTGATCCTAACTGACTTAAAACAGAGTTTTTACTAGGATTAAATGTCAGGAATTGTGAAAAACTGAGTTTAAATGTATTTGGCTAAGGTGTATGTAAACTTCTGACTTCAACTGTATGATGATACTCTTATTCATAACTAAAAAACAAGTAGCTAAATATAATAACAAGATGCAATCATTTGTTCAGTTATTTTTTCATTCTAAAATAATGATCATTGCAGAATAAATTCCTCATGTTCTGGTCATGAGTTCATATTCCTGAAGTAGCCATACAACAAAATACCATGTACATCTCTCATTTTTAATTGGACCTATTAGATAGGCTATTATCATTTTAAAAATGTGCTCTAGCTAGCCTATGCATCCACAGGGAGCACAGTTTGTAACAGACAGTTGATTTGAGTGTCTGTGGTTGATGTTTTGCATTGAAGTGTGTAGCCTACAGCTGTAAGTAGCCCTACTGTAGTTGTACACCATGTTTCAGAATTCGCGGGCAGTGCAGCATATTTATGTTCAGGGGAAAAAGTGATTGCAAAAAATTATTGCGTTCAAATGATCTTTTTACAGGGCCACAACAATTTGCAATTGTTTCTTTCTTTCAGAAATGGTCAGACACACCCCCTCTAGGACATTTGATCAAGTTCACCACTATTTCCTTTACATACTGCTTTGGCCTAATTCCAATACATCTAAAGTATACAGCAAATAATGGCCCTATTGTCGCCATAAAAGGGGAATGATGGGGGCGTGTCAGAACTATGGGTATGTTCTGTTCCGTAGTAGTTACAGTAGTCCTGGACAGTGAGTCCTGTTAAACTGAGGAAGAGACTTTTCTAGTGCTCCAACATTTTCTCTGTTCAACTCAAACGGTCTCTGTCCTTCTCTCTTTCACAGTGCACAGCTCATCATGGAGGCTGAGGCAGAGGCAGAGTCCATCAGAGTGAGTTCAGCAGCACCTCTCCTCTATCACTCCCCTCCACTCTCCTGTCACTCCTGTTATCAGTCTCTTCACCCCCAGTACAATAGCTGTCTGATATGCCTACTGTCCTAGCTTCTCCCCTGACAGCCTGTCCTTTCCACCCCCTCATTCATCCACTTCCTCTCGCTCTCTTTCTCTCCCTCCCCTCTCTCCATATTGAGGTTGGTGTTCTCTGTTCCTCTTCCTGTCTCTATTCTAACTTCCTTGTCTCCTTCTTTGTAGACATTGCTTACTTGCCTTAATTTAACCTTACTTTAGGATAAGTTCTCTCTTTCTTCCTGTTTCATATATTATACACATCCTTATTAAACAGTCTTATTAACAGTCCATTTCACATTTGGATGTATTTTTCATAGAACAACCACCCACCTGTGTCTTGCGGTTCAGATACATTGGTATATACTCAGTGGCCAGTTTATTAGGTACACCACCCCGTTCATGAAAATGATTCGCTCCTACAGACAGTGAGTCACGTGGCCGTGGCTTGCTATATAAAGCATGCAGACAGTCATCTGAATGGGCAAAATGAGTGACCTAAGCGACTTTGAGCGTAGTATGATCGTCGGAGCCAAGTGCACTGGTTCCAGTATCTCAGAAACGTCTGGCCTCCTGGGCTTTTCACGCATGACAGTGTCTAGGGTTTACTGAGAATGGTACGACAAACAAAAAGCATCCAGTCACCGGCTGTCCTGTGGGTGAAAACAGCTTGTTGATGAGAAGTTGACGGAGAATGGCAATAATCGTGCTAAGAGGCGGGCCACAAACAGGCAAGTAACGGCACAGTACAACAGTGGTGTGCAGAACGGCAACTCATTACGCACAACTCGTCGGTCCTTGTCACGGATTGGCTATTGCAGCAGACGACCACACCGGGTTCCACTCCTATCAGCTAAAAACAAGAAGAAGCGTCTCCAGTGGGCACGCGTTCACCAACACTGGACAATCGAGGAGTGGAAAAACATTGCCTGGCCCAACGAATCCCGGTTCCTATTGCGTCATGCTGATCGCAGAGTCAGGATTTGGCATAAGTAGCATGAGTCCATGGCCCCTTCCTGCCTGGTGTCAATGGTACAGGCTGGAGGGGGTGGTGTAATGGTGTAGGGAATGTTTTATTGGCACAAGTTAAGTCCCTTGATACCAGTTATTGAGCAACGTTTCCATGCCCTGGATAATTCAGGCTGTTCTGGACCCACCCTGGTACCAGATGTACCTAATAAACTGGCAACTGAGTGTTCTTATTTTTTCTTCTGTATTTACACCCTTTGGTTATTTGAACTATAATGTGTTCTCTCTCCTTGTCTCTGTGCTGTCTGTGTAGATGAGGGGCGATGCTGAGGCATTTGCTCTGGAAGCTAAGGGTCGTGCCGAGGCAGAGCAGATGGCTAAGAAGGCTGAGGCCTTTAAACAGTACGGGGAGGGAGCCATGGTGGACATGCTGCTGGAGAAACTACCACTGGTCAGTCACACTGGGAGTAGGACTGGTTCTACTAGAGACTGGGAGTAGGACTGGTTCTACTAGAGACTGGGAGGAGGACTGGTTCTACTAGAGACTGGGAGGAGGACTGGTTCTACTAGAGACTGGGAGGAGGACTGGTTCTACTAGAGACAGGGAGGAGGACTGGTTCTACTAGAGACAGGGAGGAGGACTGGTTCTACTAGAGACAGGGAGGAGGACTGGTTCTACTAGAGACAGGGAGGAGGACTGGTTCTACTAGAGACAGGGAGGAGGACTGGTTCTACTAGAGACAGGGAGGAGGACTGGTTCTACTAGAGACAGGGAGGAGGACTGGTTCTACTAGAGACAGGGAGGAGGACTGGTTCTACTAGAGACTGGGAGGAGGACTGGTTCTACTAGAGACTGGGAGGAGGACTGGTTCTACTAGAGACTGGGAGGAGGACTGGTTCTACTAGAGACTGGGAGGAGGACTGGTTCTACTAGAGACTGGGAGGAGGACTGGTTCTACTAGAGACTGGGAGGGTGCATGGATAGGGAGAAGGATTGATGGGAAAGCAATTCAGTAGATGGAGAGTTTAAGCAGATGGATGGAGAGATGAAGAGATTGGATGGATAAATGGTCAGATTCAGTGCATATAAGGATATATGGATTACAGATTGATTAGATGACAGACGGATACGTAGTGTACTGTTAGTGCAGTCCTGTCTGCTGCTGTTCTCTTCCTGAAGCTGCCATCACTCCTCCTGTCCTCTAGATAGCAGAGGAGATCAGCAGGCCCCTCTCCATGGCCCAGAAGGTTACCATGGTTTCCAGCGGTGGGGGTGAGGTGGGCGCGGCCAAGCTGACCGGAGAGGTTCTGGACATCATGACCAGACTACCAGCTGCTGTGGAGAAACTCACTGGAATCAACATCTCACAGGTGTGTGTGTGTGTGTGTGGAAGAGAAAAATAGTATTTGTGTGTGTGTGTGTGTGCAAAAACAGTATGTGTATGTGAACATGTTTGTTGACAAACACTGCCATTCTCTCCCCTTCTTTCCACAGGTTGGCCTGTCCACCCGAATGGGCTGAGAATGGAGCCCAATGACTGAGACAGTCTGCACCGTCAGACCAGGAACTCCATACTGCCTCCTTGTGCCTATAATTACTATTACCTAGTGTAGTTGTCTGCATGCCTGTCTGCATGCCTGTGTTAGCACGTAGTCTTTCTTAGAGCATGTCTCAGCACTCTTATTGGCACTGATCTGGAAACAGAGGATGGGTCAAAGCTGTATGTTATAGGTCTTCTGTGGGAGTTTGTTTCTCCTGGTCATTCATATCTCTGTTAGTTCAGCTTGGATGAAGGAAAGGAAAGCACTTTGGACTAGCATGACACATCCTTAGTAGTTCTGGTCGTAACTAGCCTCTTTTCCCCGTCCGTTATTCAGTGTGTTTTAATCCCTGCTTCAAGCCTGCCTTTCTGTCTCCCTCTGTTACAGGTTTGGGTCCATATAAACAGTTCCACTGTCACATAGTTGTGTTTTAGTTGTAATTCATAGAATGTTATTTAATTGGGATGTGGTTGAGAAATGATGTTTTCATTCTCAGTGCCTTTTTGTTGTTCACAGGAAATAATCGTGTCAGTAGGAGGTCATCCATTTCATTGTTGGGTTTGTCAGCTGATTGTTTTGTCAACATTTGCAGTTGTTCTGTAAGGTAGTCTGTCTTGTTCGGAGCATGGTTGGCTAGCTAGTTGCTATCCATTGCTTTGCAAATGAAGAAGAAATGCTCTTTACTTTCACTGTGGACGTATCTTTCTTTTTCCTAGCTAATTGTAGTCCTGGTAGTCATGTTATTAAACATGTTCTACCTGCTTGTGGATTCCAGTACCTCTGTCTACCACCTTATGGACAAAGTGGTTATCCACTATGTGCTCCCCTGACAGTAGATCCTAGATCAAGCTACTGATGACCCTCTAGAATGGCCAGTGCCTTGTGTTTTAAAGTCTAATTCATCATATCAATACAAGCCATATTACAGTAGAAACCAAGTTGCATGCAGATGAGGCTGATTTGTGGGCTTTTTGCCATGACTCGTGTGTGGGATGAAATCACAAACTATATGATGGGTTGGCACTAAACCTCTTCTCTCTGTTGGTACAATGGAGTACTGAATTTGATGGTACCTAATCATCTCATTTTCCAAAGCAAAAAAAATCAAGGAACTACAGATTCTCTGTTACTATAGTGTTTATCCAACAGATTGTCATGTACACCATTCTGGCTTAGTTCCAGTGTGTTTCTAAACCCTAGACTTATTAGAAAGACAGGCCTTAGATCAGAGCTTCTGCTGTGCTAGAACTGCATAAAGGTGGAGATTTTCTGTGAAGTGATTGGAAGGAAGAGAGAGGGAGCAGACTGGGGTTTTCCTGCTGAAGACTAACCTCAGAGGTAGGATTTATCCAGGTCAGGTGTACTGTCAGTCACGTGGTGCCTGGTGGATGTGCTGTTTGAGGTGAAGTTATGTGTGTAGGAGAGGGGAATGGAGAAACTAGCCTGGGTTTCAGTCTGTTTCTGTTCTCTTAAACAGTGTTTCTGCTCTCCTTAACAATGTCAATGGAATGGGCAAAAGCATAACCAGACCTGGGACCAGGCTACAGACACTACTATAGTGGAGTCCCATGTATGGTCCAGTAGGGTAGACATGCACCTTCTGTAGACTGGAGTAGACGATATACATTTTAATCAGACGTGTTGATTAATCAGGAGCTATCCTTTTGTATCGTAATCTTATCATTAGACTGATCTATTTTTCCAGATGTTCTATGTGGTGCTGATCACATCCCTGTTTGATCCTTTTTGTAGTATAGGGTTTGTTGTTAGGGACTGGTTCTATACCATAGAAATAGAATCCTTCTATGTTCTATACCACCGCTCAGGATTCTAGAAGCTACTTCTCTCTAGCTGATTGTATTCCCCAAAGCTTATATGCTCTCTGGCTGTCTATGCATTTTGTTACCGCCAAGTGCCTGACTAAGTTGAAAGATTCCCATTTTTCTCTCAACCTAAAGGCTAAACTATCACCCCACGTTAAACATTGTAACAACCTATAGAGGCATGCTATGTCCTAAAGATATTAATGAAAGCCAATTTCGCCAAACCAATACTACTGCTTTCACTTATGCACACACCTGTATATTACGTCATAATGTCAATGATTTGTGACTTAACATTTTTCTGTACTGTAGCTGCTCTTAGTTAAATATGATTTCTGTGATTGTATTTCCGTCTATGCGTTGTTGACATGCCAAGATAATGCCTGGCCTTCCATGTACAGTGGCTTGTGAAAGTATTCACCCCCTTGACATTTTTCCTATTTTGTTGCCTTACAATCTGGAATTAAAATAGATTTTTTTGGAGGGGTGGTTTATATCATTTGATTTACACATGCCTACCACTTTGAAGATGCAAAATATTTTTTATTGTGAAACAAACAAAAAATAAGACAAAAAACAGAATTTGAGCGTGCATAACAATTACAGCTGCAAGTCTCTTGGGGTGTTTCTCCATAAGCTTGGCACATCTAGCCACTGGGATTTTTGCCCATTCTTCAAGGCAAAACTGCTCCAGCTCCTTCAAGTTGGATGGGTTCCGCTGGTGTACAGCAATCTGTAAGTCATACCACAGATTCTCAATTGGATTGAGGTCTGGGCTTTGACTAGGCCATTCCAAGACATTTAAATGTTTCCCCTTAAACCACTCGAGTGTTGCTTTAGCAGTATGCTTAGGGTCATTGTCCTGCTGGAAGGTGAACCTCCATCCCAGTCTCAAATCTCTGGAAGACTGAAACAGGTTTCCCCTCAAGAATTTTCGTGTTTAGCACCATCCATCATTCCTTCAATTCTGACCAGTTTCCCCAGTCCCTGCTGATTAAAAAAACATGAGGTTCTCGGGGTGATGATAGGTGTTGGGTTTGCACCAGACATAGTGTTTTCCTTGATGGCCAAAAAGCTCAATTTTAGTCTCATATGACCAGAGTACCTTATTCCATATGTTTGGGGAGTCTCCCACAAATGCCTTTTGGCAAACACCAAACATGTTTGCTTATTTTTTTCTTTAATTAAGCAATGGCTTTTTTCTGGCCACTCTTCCATAAAGCCCAGTTCTGTACGTCTTAAAGTGGTCCTATGGACAGATACTTGGAGCTTTGCAGCTCCTTCAGGGTTATCTTTGGTCTGTTTGTTACCTCTCTGATTAATGCCCTCTCTTGGTAGGTTTGTTGTTGTGCCATATTCTTTCAATTTTTTGAATAATGGATTTAATGGATATTTTTTTATAATTCAACCCTGATCTGTACTTCTCCACAACTTTGTCCTGGACCTGTTTGGAAAGCTCCTTGGCCTTCATGGTGCCCCTTGGTGTTGCAGACTCTGGGGCCTTTCAGAACAGGTGTATATAGACTGAGATCATGTGACACTTAGATTGCACACAGGTGGACTTTACTTAACTAATTATGTGACTTCTGAAGGTAATTGGTTGCACCAGATCTTATTTAGGGGGTGAATACATACTCACACACCACTTTTCTGTTTTTTTGAACGGACTGTTTTGTGTATGTCCATTACATGAAATCCAAATAAAAATCTATTTAAATTACAGGTTGTAATGCAACAAAATAGGAAAAACACCAAGGGGGATGAATACTTTTGCAAGGCACTGTAGTGTAAACTTTGAATTCAAGTGCACTAAGTTATGAATATTATGAAATTATTGTAACATTATATAAACACAATCGCTCTGATTTCCTAACTCAAACCCTTTGTCCTCCACGTGTGTTGTTTCTTCAGTGTGTGTTTTAATGACAAACGTTCTTCCTTGCTTTATTTGGAAAGGTTAACTTTATTAAAACTACAAAAATAGACAACACAATGAATTACAATGGCATCAAGGTAAGGTAGCAAGCTTTCTACAAAGGAACAAAAAGAAGAGACCCCAACTAACAAAAATTCCATATATTAGTCAACAAAATAAAAATTCTGTACTTTGAAGATGAACCTGATGATGTGTACATATTCTAAGACAAAGGATGACATCACTGACAACAAGGAGATTCTAAGTACATATACAGGAAATATATACAAATATGGGTTTAGTTGGGCTACAGTGTATCAAAAAAGGTCAATCGAGACACATACTGCATTCGTATGGCACCACCATTCACACTCATTCAATCAGTACACAAGGATTATTTGATCATCTTGATTAAGCCTGACACATTATACAGAACTACAATCAGTAAGGCAGAGTCCACCATGGCAGCTTATGTTGGGATAATGTAGATGAAAGGTTACTGACAAACTAAAAGGCTTTGGATACAGTTGTTAGTGCTCCTCTTCTCATGAGATTTAATTTTGTTGTGATTTTGACGTTTTAACCATTAGGTCTGATCGTTTCCCTATTGCTGGGTATCTATGTAACACTGGCAGAAAGTTTGGGGATGAGCATTTGGTGTACTCTACCTTTCCTCAGAATGCAGATCGACGTTTTCCAAACCTTTATTTTCCTCCTTGAGAACACCTTTTATGAGGCAGTTCTATTTGAACAACAATCCACTGAAATGAATCATGAATAAATGATCAACTTTAAGTAGATAAATCACAAGACACTGACCTGTTTTTCTGTTTAGAACTACATCTGTTTTGACCAGCAATGCCATGTTAGACTGCTATCGGTTCTAACGCCGAGGGGATACAGACCGTCTGTACGCTCCAACATCCACACTAGCATACTAACATGATACATACCAGTGTTGGGGGAGCTACTCTGAAAGTGTCGTTAATTAGTTGTTAAACTACAAGTACTGTAACTACGCCCCAAGACTGGCCAAGACTCTACTATTCTAGTGCAGGTATTGGGGCGTGCGGCCAGAAACAGCCTTTAAAGTGCAGCTGGTAGTGTATTGGACATATACATGAACCTCCTTTCTGCATCTGGGTCACTGAGTCAGACCCAGCTCCGCTATCCATCGCTGGTAGAAAATCATCACATCGCTCACCTCACTTACACATGAAAATGGTCATTTACATATATCAGTCCCCACTCCCCTCTAGTCATCAATCCATCTGTCCATCCATGTTATGCTGTTCCATCAGCTAGTCACCAATCACAACTGTCAGTTTCACATGTGATGTCACAGCACAGGCAGTGTTGTCTGTCTTTCAGTGTGTGTTGCTGTGGGCTGTACTATTCCAGCTCCCATAAGGAAGGATGTCTCTCTTCTGTTAAGTTCAAATCTCATTGGTTGTAGCCATTCACAGTGCACCTCCCCTACTGTACCTGTTCTCTCAGTCAGCGAGGCTCACGTCACGTGACACCAGTCAGTTCTCTCTGGCTCCGGAGGTCCAAAGGGTTTCAGTTTGGAGGTCTGGTAGAGTAACAACCACACACTTCCTGTCCTGGAAAGAGTCCTCGAGTCCAGATCAGTTCACATCAGTCCAGTATAACTCCATCGTTACAGCTCAGAGTGGATCAGTTGAGAGATATGAGTGAGACTGCAGAATGAAAGGCTTACGGAGTGGTGAGATACTGAGTTGGGTGGAGAGAGAGGCAGAATATAGTCACAACGCCAGCCTAGACTGGGCTGAGCAGCTGACTGACAGCATTGTGTGTGTGTCTGTCTAATGCCTGGTGTTACAGACTGCTGGTGGAACACCTGTTGCTGTGTCTGCTACTGGCCTGTGTATGAGATACCATCATTCTGCTTGCCAGACTTTAAAGCTCAGGCGTAACGGGTAGGCCAGAGGAATATAATGCAATATTCAGCCACACTCGTCTGGCTCTATGAGACTAGAGACAACCTTAGACTGGGGTCTGGGATGGAGGGTTTGGGCTGGGAATAAGGGTCTGGGAAGAACTGGGTTATATACTGAAAACTAGTGAAACATACCGGGACATACTCGTTTTATATATGGTACTAAGACAGAAAACCTTGTGTGCAATTTCACCTCTGTGAAAAATGTGTGTGTACCGTTTTGAGATGGAGAAATGTTGGCAGTATGAGAATATATATAGACCTTCACCAGTAACCCTAGCACATGATTTATACAATACCAAAAACATTAGCAGGTCAAGTAATAAAATATCTATATAGGATGATGTGTTATTAAGTTTATCCCAAAATGTTAATATGCTATTAAACTATGATCACATTTCAGAGTATTAAAGTCTGACATTGATACATAATCAGATTGGCATTGTTGATATTCTTTGAGAAACGTTAAATCAGTGTTACAAATTCATTTTAGCTTCATCTACATTACCAAGCATTGTCACATCACCTCCCCATACATGTCTTACAGCTTCCCTGTGTTAGCTAGCAGACCATTGACAGACCATTGGTGGTCCTGGAAGTACTATGCAGAATCAGACACCCACCCACGTGTTGTGTTACATTCTTATCAAGACACTCTAGAGACTACTCAGGGGGGGTAAAGGGGTTTGGGTTGGGGTCTGTCTCGTGGGAGTGAAAACCGAACCAGCGGTGTCTCAGCCCCATCCGCCCATCATAGAGAAATACAAAATATACAAGCAGGCACCCGTCCCTCTACTGCACACCTCTCCCTCTACACCTCCACCACTTCTACACACATCCCTCGCTCAAAGCACTCATCTCTATGATGAATGGCGGAATGAAGGTTGGAGGAGCCGTCTCTCATCCCTCTCTCTCTACACCATGTTCATGGCATCCTCTGTGAGGAAGGAGTGAATGTGGGAAAATGAGGGGCGGAGCTTGCAGTCCCGGTTCCAGCAGCTCAGCATGAGGTCATAGAGACCCTGAGGACACACATCTGGTCTGCTCAGATACACCTGGGGGTGGGGGAGACAAAGACAGAGGAGGGATGGGGGAGAAAGATAGAAAGGAGGAGATGGAGGGGGGAGACGGAAGGGATGAGGTAGAGATGAGGGTTAAACATTCCATCTACTTAAATGTACTGCTACTGTACTCTATGAGCCTGTGTATGAGTGCACCTGTCTTCCGTGGTCCCTGAAGAACTCTCCGGCGTTGTCTATGACCTGTTCATCAGTCAGGTTGGAGTAGGGTTGCTCCTGACACACACTCAGCATCTCCCACAGAGTCACACCAAACGCCCACACGTCACTGGCTGTGGTGAACTTCCCCTGCAGAGACACACACTATCTGTTAGTTCCTGGTTAGTTACTTATTTACCACAACTAACTTACTACTTGTCCCACCATTTTGTTTGTTTCTTTTGTAATATTATATCCTCTTGTTTTCTTTATGCCTCTCTCTCCTTCCTCCCCGCTCTCTCTCCCTGTGTCCTCTCACCATCAGTATACACTCCCAGGCCATCCATCGTATAGGCAGCACGGCCCGCCCCTGGATGCGGTAGTAGTCTCCAGCGTACAGGTTTCTGCTCATCCCAAAGTCGGCGATTTTGATGGGTCGCTCCCCGCCCCGGTCGCCCCCGCTCTCGCCCTTCTCACCACCCACCAGGCAGTTTCTTGTGGCTAGGTCACGGTGCACGAAGTTCAGAGACGACAGAAACTTCATCCCTGAAGCTATCTGACTGGCCATGGCGATCAGAGCAGGGTAACTGAGAGGGATGGAGGGATGTGTGGTGGAAGAAGAAGAGAAGAGGCAGAACTACAATATTTCAGATGCAGGTGGAAAGGTGTTTGTGTGTGTATATGCATCTGTCTTTTCGTGAAAATGTGAGTGTGACTGTGTGTGTACTATGTGCGTGTGTGTACTATATGCGTGTGTGTGTGTGTGTACTATGTGTGTGTGTACTATGTGTGCGTATTACCTGATGGTGGGGGTGTTGTGTGTGGGTCCGGTCTTGTCCAGCAGGACTCTGTGTGAGAGGTACTGGTTGAGGTCTCCACTCTCCATGTACTCTGTGACCATACAGAGAGGGTCACTGCTCACACACACTCCCAACAGACGGATGATGTTGGGGTCCTTCAGACGAGACAGAATCTTCCCCTCCTTTAGGAAGTCATTCCTAGGAGGGAGGGAGAGAGAGAGAGAGAGGAGCGAGGGGTGGAGAGAGAGATCAACCATTGAAATGAGAAAAAGCTAAAAGAGAAGAGATGGAGCGAGAGAGAGACATAGACTGAGAAAGAAAAACGAAACTTTAGGACCAAAATTAGATGTTCTTAATAGGTCTAGAAATGGTAATTGTTCGCTAAATGATTTAGATTAACTATCCTGAGACAGACCTGGCGTTCTTGGAGGCGTCAGGGCGCAGTATCTTAACAGCCACCAGCAGAGGGCGGCCTTTCCTCACGTTGAAAGGGAACTCCAGGTTAGGCAGGTCCTGAGGGCTCTCTATCTCACACAGGTGCACCTGAGGAAGGAACCAACAGGAAAAGTTACCTTCAGACAACCAACAACCACAACTAAAAGTCCAAGTATAGCCACTGTCTCACATGATCAAAAAACCACCCTGCATTGCCACAAATGATCACCGTCTCAGACTAAAGAATGTAGTGAACGACAGAGCAGCGGAAGAATTTAGTGAGAGTTGTCAAGCTAACACACACTTGCACATACACACGCACACATGCACACACACAGTATAGTTAAACACGTCTACACACACACACACACACACACACACAAGCATACACACCTCTCCAAACTGTCCTTCTCCCAGTTTCTCCTTGAAGACCAGACAGTGTCGGGGCAGTTCTGGCAGGGGGGTGCAGTCTGCTGCAGTGGGGCTGGGCGAGGTCAGGGCTGGCACTGCATACGTGTTGTTACCACTGACAAGACAAATCACAGCCAAGTGTATTGAAAGTGCATTTAAAATCACAACACACTTTAGGGTAGAAACATGAAAAAGGCAATAAAAGAGACTAATAAAATAACATAAAAATATAGAAAGATCACTGATTCAAGTTAAAAAGGTGGGTTTTTAATGGTGATTTAACCCTCCTACCTGACGCCCTGCAGGCTAACAATGTCCGCCTCTGCATAGTGGGGCACGCTGGCAGGGAAGGGGGGAGACAGGGCCGGGTAGGGAGGGGCATCGGGGTACGGGGGAGGCTCCTCCTGGGTGGGGGGCAAGCCCTTCTCCAAGTCCATACCACAGGCTGGAGGGAGGGAGAGGAGGGAAGAGGTTGCGAAAGGAGGGATAGAGGAGTGGAGAGAGGGATGGAAGAGTGGAGAGAGGGATGGAAGAGTGGAGAGAGGGATGGAAGAGTGGAGAGAGGGATGGAAGAGTGGAGAGAGGGATGGAAGAGTGGAGAGAGGGATGGAAGAGTGGAGAGAGGGATGGAGGAGTGGAGAGAGGGATAGAGGAGTGGAGAGAGGGATGGAGGAGTGGAGAGAGGGATGGAAGAGTGGAGAGAGGGATGGAAGAGTGGAGAGAGGGATGGAAGAGTGGAGAGAGGGATGGAAGAGTGGAGAGAGGGATGGAAGAGTGGAGAGAGGGATGGAGGAGTGGAGAGAGGGATAGAGGAGTGGAGAGAGGGATGGAGGAGTGGAGAGAGGGATGGAGGAGTGGAGAGAGGGATGGAAGAGTGGAGAGAGGGATGGAAGAGTGGAGAGAGGGATGGAAGAGTGGAGAGAGGGATGGAGGAGTGGAGAGAGGGATAGAGGAGTGGAGAGAGGGATGGAGGAGTGGAGAGAGGGATGGAAGAGTGGAGAGAGGGATGGAAGAGTGGAGAGAGGGATGGAAGAGTGGAGAGAGGGATGGAAGAGTGGAGAGAGGGATGGAAGAGTGGAGAGAGGGATGGAAGAGTGGAGAGAGGGATGGAAGAGTGGAGAGAGGGATGGAAGAGTGGAGAGAGGGATGGAGGAGTGGAGAGAGGGATGGAGGAGTGGAGAGAGGGATGGAGGAGTGGAGAGAGGGATGGAAGAGTGGAGAGAGGGATGGAAGAGTGGAGAGAGGGATGGAAGAGTGGAGAGAGGGATGGAAGAGTGGAGAGAGGGATGGAAGAGTGGAGAGAGGGATGGAGGAGTGGAGAGAGGGATGGAGGAGTGGAGAGAGGGATAGAGGAGTGGAGAGAGGGATGGAGGAGTGGAGAGAGGGATGGAGGAGTGGAGAGAGGGATGGAAGAGTGGAGAGAGGGATGGAAGAGTGGAGAGAGGGATGGAAGAGTGGAGAGAGGGATGGAAGAGTGGAGAGAGGGATGGAGGAGTGGAGAGAGGGATAGAGGAGTGGAGAGAGGGATGGAGGAGTGGAGAGAGGGATGGAAGAGTGGAGAGAGGGATGGAAGAGTGGAGAGAGGGATGGAAGAGTGGAGAGAGGGATGGAAGAGTGGAGAGAGGGATGGAAGAGTGGAGAGAGGGATGGAAGAGTGGAGAGAGGGATGGAAGAGTGGAGAGAGGGATGGAGGAGTGGAGAGAGGGATAGAGGAGTGGAGAGAGGGATGGAGGAGTGGAGAGAGGGATGGAAGAGTGGAGAGAGGGATGGAAGAGTGGAGAGAGGGATGGAAGAGTGGAGAGAGGGATGGAAGAGTGGAGAGAGGGATGGAAGAGTGGAGAGAGGGATGGAGGAGTGGAGAGAGGGATAGAGGAGTGGAGAGAGGGATGGAGGAGTGGAGAGAGGGATGGAGGAGTGGAGAGAGGGATGGAAGAGTGGAGAGAGGGATGGAAGAGTGGAGAGAGGGATGGAAGAGTGGAGAGAGGGATGGAAGAGTGGAGAGAGGGATGGAGGAGTGGAGAGAGGGATAGAGGAGTGGAGAGAGGGATAGAGGAGTGGAGAGAGGGATGGAGGAGTGGAGAGAGGGATGGAAGAGTGGAGAGAGGGATGGAAGAGTGGAGAGAGGGATGGAAGAGTGGAGAGAGGGATGGAAGAGTGGAGAGAGGGATAGAGGAGTGGAGAGAGGGATGGAGGAGTGGAGAGAGGGATAGAGGAGTGGAGAGAGGGATGGAGGAGTGGAGAGAGGGATAGAGGAGTGGAGAGAGGGATAGAGGAGTGGAGAGAGGGATAGAGGAGTGGAGAGAGGGATGGAGGAGTGGAGAGAGGGATGGAATAGTGGAGAGAGGGATGGAGGAGTGGAGAGAGGGATGGAGGAGTGGAGAGAGGGATAGAGGAGTGGAGAGAAGGATGGAAGAGTGGAGAGAGGGATGGAAGAGTGGAGAGAGGGATGGAAGAGTGGAGAGAGGGATAGAGGAGTGGAGAGAGGGATGGAGGAGTGGAGAGAGGGATGGAGGAGTGGAGAGAGGGATGGAGGAGTGGAGAGAGGGATGGAGGAGTGGAGAGAGGGATGGAAGAGTTGAGAGAGGCGTGCACAGGCCTTTGTCACAAGCATTTAGAGACAAATGACTTTATTATGCTTAAAGCACGACACAAAATGGAGTGAATTGATGCAGTGAGCGAGTGACAGACAAACGGTTCATAATCAAACACATGCTCAGAGCCCTGATGTCACTCTGTTATTCTAGACAGTATGATTCCAGCTCCATAGAGCTCCAGGGAGGGGGGTGAATCCTGGTACTTCCCCCCAGTCAGAGGCTCTTACCCTGGGCCCCATTATTGAGGCTCTTCTCCTGAGGGTGGGAGGAGCTGGCCCTGGCCATAGGGACGGTTAGGGGCCACGAGGAGCCTGAGCCATGCTGCCTCTGATCTGACAGGAGGAGGTCATAGGCTGGGTTGTTTAACAGCAAGGCTGGGGACGACGACACATGGAGCACACACACACACACACACACACACACACACACACACACACACACAAATCAAGGCACACAACACGCAAAACACAAAATAAGGCAAACATGCGATATACACGACAAGGCAAACAACACAACACAGCACAACAAAACACAGCACAACAAAAACACAACACAAGTTAGCGAAACACAGCATACCAGTGACAATACAAGGGGAGGGATGCATTAAGTTGGGGAGAACAGAACAGGTCAGCAGAGACCAGGCAAGGTTAACACAACTCAGACAATGAACAAATGTAACACCCACAGGGGTATAATGTACATGTGGGAGGATAATATTTCTGTTATTCAGCATAAGAATGTTTCTGTGATAGTTATTCTTCTGTATAATATGTGACACTGTTCAGATCTGACACAGTGGATAGTAAAGGCAGCATAGCGGCCGCCTGCTGCGCGGAGCAACTAGGAATGCTCTCTCTCTTCCTCTTTCCTTCCCGTCAGTCAACAGTAGGTCTCTTATTCCCTGTGTGTGTGTGCGTGTGTGTGCGCGTGTGCGTGTGTGTGTATGTGGGTGTGTGGGTATGTGTGTGTGTGTGTGGGTGTGTGTGTGTGGGTATGTGGGGGGGGGGGGGGGGGTTGTGTGTGAGGGTATGTGGGTGTGTGGGTATGTGTGTGTGTGGGTGTGTGTGTGTGTGTGTGAGTGTGTGTCCCCAATTTGCCTGTCTGTGTCTATCAGCAGGATCTGATGGTGTCATGTTAAGTTTTAGTGTTTGATCTGTTGTATCCTGTTGTGTGTTTACTGTACTGTACCACATCTCCTTCTCCTTTGTGTGTTTACTGTACTGTACCACATCTCCTTCTCCTTTGTGTGTTTACTGTACTGTACCACATCTCCTTTGTGTGTTTACTGTACTGTACCACATCTCCTTCTGCTTTGTGTGTTTACTGTACTGTACCACTTCTCCTTTGTGTGTTTACTGTACTGTACCACTTCTCCTTTGTGTGTTTACTGTACTGTACCACATCTCCTTCTCCTTTGTGTGTTTACTGTACTGTACCACTTCTCCTTTGTGTGTTTACTGTACTGTACCACATCTCCTTTGTGTGTTTACTGTACTGTACCACTTCTCCTTTGTGTGTTTACTGTACTGTACCACATCTCCTTCTCCTTTGTGTGTTTACTGTACTGTACCACATCTCTTTTGTGTGTTTACTGTACTGTACCACATCTCCTTCTGCTTTGTGTGTTTACTGTACTGTACCACATCTCCTTTGTGTGTTTACTGTACTGTACCACTTCTCCTTTGTGTGTTTACTGTACTGTACCACATCTCCTTCTCCTTTGTGTGTTTACTGTACTGTACCACTTCTCCTTTGTGTGTTTACTGTACTGTACCACTTCTCCTTTGTGTGTTTACTGTACTGTACCACTTCTCCTTTGTGTGTTTACTGTACTGTACCACTTCTCCTTTGTGTGTTTACTGTACTGTACCACTTCTCCTTTGTGTGTTTACTGTACTGTACCACTTCTCCTTTGTGTGTTTACTGTACTGTACCACTTCTCCTTTGTGTGTTTACTGTACTGTACCACTTCTCCTTTGTGTGTTTACTGTACTGTACCACTTCTCCTTTGTGTGTTTACTGTACTGTACCACTTCTCCTTTGTGTGTTTACTGTACTGTACCACATCTCCTTCTCATTTGTGTGTTTACTGTACTGTACCACATCTCCTTTGTGTGTTTACTGCACTGTACCACATCTCCTTCTCCTTTGTGTGTTTACTGTACTGTACCACATCTCTTTTGTGTGTTTACTGTACTGTACCACATCTCCTTCTCATTTGTGTGTTTACTGTACTGTACCACATCTCTTTTGTGTGTTTACTGTACTGTACCACATCTCCTTCTCATTTGTGTGTTTACTGTACTGTACCACATCTCCTTCTCCTTTGTGTGTTTACTGTACTGTACCACATCTCCTTCTCATTTGTGTGTTTACTGTACTGTACCACATCTCCTTCTCCTTTGTGTGTTTACTGTACTGTACCACATCTCCTTCTGCTTTGTGTGTTTACTGTACTGTACCACATCTCCTTTGTGTGTTTACTGTACTGTACCACATCTCCTTTGTGTGTTTACTGTACTGTACCACATCTCCTTCTCCTTTGTGTGTTTACTGTACTGTACCACATCTCTTTTGTGTGTTTACTGTACTGTACCACATCTCTTTTGTGTGTTTACTGTACTGTACCACATCTCCTTTGTGTGTTTATTGTACTGTACCACATCTCCTCCTTTGTGTGTTTACTGTACTGTACCACTTCTCCTTTGTGTGTTTACTGTACTGTACCACATCTCCTTCTCCTTTGTGTGTTTACTGTACTGTACCACTTCTCCTTTGTGTGTTTACTGTACTGTACCACTTCTCCTTTGTGTGTTTACTGTACTGTACCACTTCTCCTTTGTGTGTTTACTGTACTGTACCACTTCTCCTTTGTGTGTTTACTGTACTGTACCACTTCTCCTTTGTGTGTTTACTGTACTGTACCACTTCTCCTTTGTGTGTTTACTGTACTGTACCACATCTCCTTCTCCTTTGTGTGTTTACTGTACTGTACCACATCTCCTTCTCCTTTGTGTGTTTACTGCACTGTACCACATCTCCTTCTCCTTTGTGTGTTTACTGTACTGTACCACATCTCTTTTGTGTGTTTACTGTACTGTACCACATCTCCTTCTCATTTGTGTGTTTACTGTACTGTACCACATCTCCTTCTGCTTTGTGTGTTTACTGTACTGTACCACATCTCTTTTGTGTGTTTACTGTACTGTACCACATCTCCTTCTCATTTGTGTGTTTACTGTACTGTACCACTTCTCCTTTGTGTGTTTACTGTACTGTACCACATCTCCTTTGTGTGTTTACTGTACTGTACCACATCTCCTTCTCCTTTGTGTGTTTACTGTACTGTACCACATCTCCTTCTCCTTTGTGTGTTTACTGTACTGTACCACATCTCCTTCTCCTTTGTGTGTTTACTGTACTGTACCACATCTCCTTCTCATTTGTGTGTTTACTGTACTGTACCACATCTCCTTTGTGTGTTTACTGTACTGTACCACATCTCTTTTGTGTGTTTACTGTACTGTACCACATCTCCTTCTCCTTTGTGTGTTTACTGTACTGTACCACATCTCCTTTGTGTGTTTACTGTACTGTACCACATCTCCTTTGTGTGTTTACTGTACTGTACCACATCTCCTTTGTGTGTTTACTGTACTGTACCACATATCCTTTGTGTGTTTACTGTACTGTCCACATCTCCTTTGTGTGTTTACTGTACTGTGCCACATCTCCTTTGTGTGTTTACTGTACTGTACCACATCTCCTTCTGCTTTGTGTTTACTGTACTGTACCACATCTCCTTTGTGTGTTTACTGTACTGTACCACATGTCCTGTGTGTGTTTACTGTACTGTACCACATCTCTTTTGTGTGTTTACTGTAATGTACCACATCTCCTTTGTGTGTTTACTGTACTGTACCACATCTCCTTTGTGTGTTTACTGTACTACATCTCCTTTGTGTGTTTACTGTACTGTACCACATCTCCTTTGTGTGTTTACTGTACTGTACCACATCTCATTCTGCTTTGTGTGTTTACTGTACTGTACCACATGTCCTTTGTGTGTTTACTGTACTGTACCACACCTCCTCCTCTTTTTCTAGCCAAATCAACTGGCTAATTGATATAGCAGTTGCTAGATTTTATTTATTTTCTTTCTTTCAATAATACAGCACATTCTCCAGTACCGATTCTATGTATCTATGTGTCTGTCTGTCTGTCTATGTGTCTGTCTGTCTGTCTATGTGTCTGTCTGTCTGTCTATGTGTCTGTCTGTCTGTCTGTCTGTCTATGTGTCTGTCTGTCTATGTGTCTGTCTGTGTGTGTGTCTGTGTGTCTGTGTGTCTGTGTGTCTGTGTGTCTGTGTGTCTGTGTGTCTGTCTGTCTATGTGTCTGTCTGTCTATGTGGCTATGTGTCTATGTGGCTATGTGTCTGTCTGTCTATGTGGCTATGTGTCTGTCTGTCTATGTGGCTATGTGTCTGTCTGTCTATGTGGCTATGTGTCTGTCTGTCTGTCTGGCTATGTGTCTGTCTGTCTGTCTGGCTATGTGTCTGTCTGTCTGGCTATGTGTCTGTCTGTCTGGCTATGTGTCTGTCTGTCTGGCTATGTGTCTGTCTGTCTGGCTATGTGTCTGTCTGTCTGGATATCTGTCTATGTGTCTGTCTGTCTGGATATCTGTCTATGTGTCTGTCTGTCCATGTGTCTGTCTGTCTATAAATCTGTCTATGTGTCTGTCTGTCTATAAATCTGTCTATGTGTCTGTCTGTCTGGCTATGTGTCTGTCTGTCTGGCTATGTGTCTGTCTGTGTGTCTGTCTGTCTGGATATCTGTCTATGTGTCTGTCTGTCTGGATATCTGTCTATGTGTCTGTCTGTCTGGATATCTGTCTATGTGTCTGTCTGTCTGGATATCTGTCTATGTGTCTGTCTGTCTGGATATCTGTCTGTCTGTCTGTCTGTCTGTCTGTCTGTCTGTCTGTCTGTCTCTGTATATAAATCTATCTGTCTGTCTGTATATCAATCTGTCTGTCTGTCTGTATATCTGTCTGCCTGTCTGTATATCTGTCTGCCTGTCTGTATATCTGTCTGCCTGTCTGTATATCTGTCTGCCTGTCTGTATATCTGTCTGTGTCTTTCTTTCTAACTATGTGTCAAACTGACACTCTCTCGGTGTGTTTGCGGTCTTACTGCAACCATGTCTTACCGGTGCTGTCTCGTCCGGTGCTGTCTCGTCCGGTGCTGTCTCGTCCGGTGCTGTCTCGTCCGGTGTGGTCTAGTGGTCTGATCAGTGCGCTGGGCTCTTGGTACTCTCCCTCTCCGTCGCAGCGCTCCCTGTCGTCAGGGAATGTGTGTATACGCTGGTAGCGGCTGGAGTAGCTGTGTGTGTTGTTGATCACCACGTTGTCCGAGGGGACGGACAGATGGACACGCAACTCGTCACCGGACAGACTGCCCTGGGCCTGGAGAGGACAAGGAGAGGGTTAGCAAAACACACACACACGCGACACTCACACACACACACACACATTCTCACACGTTACTGGACAGACTAATTTGAACCTGAAAGGCCAACACGCACATTAAGTAAGAATGTAAAGATACGTGAGACAGATAGTGGGAGCCATTTTGAAAGTCATGCTGAAAGCCTTTCCTCCTTCACCTTGCCCAGCATCTTCTTCCAGTATTGCCTCCACAGAATGACAGCGATCACAGTCAATAGCAGCAGGATGATGCCCACCAGGCAGCCAATCAGGATGGCTGTGTTGCTGCTGTCGTCCTTGGCGACAGGAAGGCCCGCCCCTGGGGTCACAGCATCGAAGTCTGAGAAGAACATAAACGTAATGAAGTGCATGTGTGTGTTTGCGACGGTATACAACTCTGTAAAAATTTAAGAGAGCACTGCAAAATTATCGGTTTCTCTGGTTTTACTATTTATAGGTATGTGTTTGGGTAAAATGAACATTTTAGTTTTATTCTATAAACTACTGACAACATTTCTCCCAAATAAAAATATTGTAATTTAGAGCATTTATTTGCAGAAAATGATAACTGGTCAAAATAACTGTTTGTCAACGGGGTTCAGGTCTGGAGGTTGGGCTGGCCATGACAGGGTCTTGATCTGGTGGTCCTCCATCCACACCTTGATTGACCTGGCTGTGTGGCATGGAGCATTGTCCTGCTGGAGAAACCAATCCTCAGAGTTGGGGAACATTGTCAGAGCAGGTGGAAGCAGGTTTTCTTCCAGGACAACCTTGTACGTGGCTTGATTCATGCGTCCTTCACAAAGACAAATCTGTCTGATTCCAGCCTTGCTGAAGCATCCCCAGATCATCACCGATCCTTCACAGTGGGTATGAGACACTGTGGCTTGTAGGCCTCTCCAGGTCTCTCACCCACTGTAAAACTTGGTGGAGGATCTGACAACACTGCACTGTATGACAACACTGCACTGTATGACAACACTGCACTGTATGACAACACTGCACTGTATGACAACACTGCACTGTATGACAACACTGCACTGTATGACAACACTGCATCTTTTTTGTTATTTTTGACCAGTTGTCATTTTCTGCAAATAAATGCTCTAAATTACAATAGTTTTATTTGGAATTTGGGAGAAATGTTGTCAGTAGTTTATAGAATTAAACACAAATGTTAATTTTACCAAAACACATACCTATAAATAGTAAAAACCAGAGAAACTGATTATTTTGCAGTGCTCTCTTAATTTTTTCCAGAGCTGTATGTGGTACGTGAGAGAATCAGTATTTATTCAGTAAATGTGTAAGTGTTAATGAGCTTGACTGACTGACTGACTGACTGACTGACTGACTGACTGACTGACTGACTGACTGACTGACTGACTGACTGACTGACTGACTGACTGACTGACTGACTGACTGACTGACTGACTGACTGACTGACTGACTGACTGACTGACTGACTGACTGACTGACTGACTGACTGACTGACTGACTGACTGACTGACTGACTGACTGACTGACTGACTGACTGACTGACTGACTGACTGACTGACTGACTGACTGACTGACTGACTGACTGACTGACTGACTGACTGACTGACTGACTGACTGACTGACTGACTGACTGACTGACTGACTGACTGACTGACTGACTGACTGACTGACTGACTGACTGACTGACTGACTGACTGACTGACTGACTGACTGACTGACTGACTGACTGACTGACTGACTGACTGACTGACTGACTGACTGACTGACTGACTGACTGACTGACTGACTGACTGACTGACTGACTGACTGACTGACTGACTGACTGACTGACTGACTGACTGACTGACTGACTGACTGACTGACTGACTGACTGACTGACTGACTGACTGACTGACTGACTGACTGACTGACTGACTGACTGACTGACTGACTGACTGACTGACTGACTGACTGACTGACTGACTGACTGACTGACTGACTGACTGACTGACTGACTGACTGACTGACTGACTGACTGACTGACTGACTGACTGACTGACTGACTGACTGACTGACTGACTGACTGACTGACTGACTGACTGACTGACTGACTGACTGACTGACTGACTGACTGACTGACTGACTGACTGACTGACTGTGTGTGTTCATGCCGGGGACGTCTGTGAAAGCCTCAGGGCTGGTCTTGGGGACAGAATGTTTTAGCTGTGTTTTATGTTCCAGATGACCTTGCATGAGAGCAGCAGCTCTGATTATATAGGAAATAGAATGCACACAGTTTATGAGTTCAGCTCAAACATGCAAAACAGTGTTGTAAAGTGAGATCTCTCTCTCGGCATGCGCACATACTCAAACAAACACATCCAAAGCCACACAACCATAGCCGTTAAGACAGACATAGCACTACACACCCACCACAGTGGAACCCACTGCCGCCCTCTAAAAAGGCCTGTAATTGTCTGGTGTTCCATGATCTGATGTTCCTTAGTTCCACAGTGGTTCCGTTGGTTCCGTCAACATGCAGTTAGGGAGATCACAGGAAGGAAGCAGTGGTGTTGTTGTATGTGAATATGATGAAGTACCACAAAGCAACATGCTGTGTTAGTGTGTTACACTCTTTGGCCCAGAGTCAAAACATTAACTCTTCCCCTCCTGCCCTTCATCCCTCCATCTATCCCTCTTTTCTCTCCTTCTGAACCCCTCATGGTCTCAGGACAGCTCTAAGCTGTGATAAACAGACCAGTTATCAGGGGAAATGTCCTCTCTCTCTCGCCCTCTCTCTCACCTGACAGTGTGCTGTTGCCCGTGCTGTCCATCATGGGGTTGGTGGTGGTGGGTTCTGGAGGAATGAGGAATGGAAGGAGTGAGAAGACAGAGGAGAAGAGAGAGTTCCTCTCAAGGTACTGAAAAGCATGAGAGTGATGATATGTATCATACGAGATGTCCAACTCCATGTGGACAATAAAGATGTATTATTCTGTAGACGACCATGTTGCCAGACAGAGCTGCAGTGTAGACGACCATGTTGCCAGACAAAGTTGCAGTGTAGACGACCATGTTGCCAGACAGAGCTGCAGTGTAGACGACCATGTTGCCAGACAAAGTTGCAGTGTAGATGACCATGTTGCCAGACAAAGCTGCAGTGTAGATGACCATGTTGCCAGACAAAGCTGCAGTGTAGAAGACCATGTTGCCAGACAAAGCTGCAGTGTAGACGACCATGTTGCCAGACAAAGCTGCAGTGTAGACGACCATGTTGCCAGACAAAGTTGCAGTGTAGACGACCATGTTGCCAGACAAAGTTGCAGTGTAGATGACCATGTTGCCAGACAAAGCTGCAGTGTAGAAGACCATGTTGCCAGACAAAGTTGCAGTGTAGACGACCATGTTGCCAGACAAAGTTGCAGTGTAGATGACCATGTTGCCAGACAAAGCTGCAGTGTAGATGACCATGTTGCCAGACAAAGCTGCAGTGTAGATGACCATGTTGCCAGACAAAGCTGCAGTGTAGAAGACCATGTTGCCAGACAAAGCTGCAGTGTAGACGACCATGTTGCCAGACAAAGCTGCAGTGTAGACGACCATGTTGCCAGACAAAGCTGCAGTGTAGACGACCATGTTGCCAGACAAAGCTGCAGTGTAGACGACCATGTTGCCAGACAAAGCTGCAGTGTAGAAGACCATGTTGCCAGACAAAGCTGCAGTGTAGACGACCATGTTGCCAGACAAAGCTGCAGTGTAGAAGACCATGTTGCCAGACAAAGCTGCAGTGTAGACGACCATGTTGCCAGACAAAGCTGCAGTGTAGAAGACCATGTTGCCAGACAAAGCTGCAGTGTAGACGACCATGTTGCCAGACAAAGCTGCAGTGTAGACGACCATGTTGCCTGACAAAGTTGCAGTGTAGACGACCATGTTGCCAGACAAAGCTGCAGTGTAGACGACCATGTTGCCAGACAAAGCTGCAGTGTAGAAGACCATGTTGCCAGACAAAGTTGCAGTGTAGACGACCATGTTGCCAGACAAAGCTGCAGTGTAGACGACCATGTTGCCAGACAAAGCTGCAGTGTAGAAGACCATGTTGCCAGACAAAGCTGCAGTGTAGACGACCATGTTGCCAGACAAAGCTGCAGTGTAGAAGACCATGTTGCCAGACAAAGCTGCAGTGTAGACGACCATGTTGCCAGACAAAGCTGCAGTGTAGAAGACCATGTTGCCAGACAAAGCTGCAGTGTAGACGACCATGTTGCCAGACAAAGCTGCAGTGTAGAAGACCATGTTGCCAGACAAAGCTGCAGTGTAGACGACCATGTTGCCAGACAAAGCTGCAGTGTAGACACCATGTTGCCAGACAAAGTTGCAGTGTAGACGACCATGTTGCCAGACAAAGTTGCAGTGTAGATGACCATGTTGCCAGACAAAGCTGCAGTGTAGATGACCATGTTGCCAGACAAAGCTGCAGTGTAGATGACCATGTTGCCAGACAAAGCTGCAGTGTAGAAGACCATGTTGCCAGACAAAGCTGCAGTGTAGACGACCATGTTGCCAGACAAAGCTGCAGTGTAGAAGACCATGTTGCCAGACAAAGCTGCAGTGTAGAAGACCATGTTGCCAGACAAAGCTGCAGTGTAGACGACCATGTTGCCAGACAAAGCTGCAGTGTAGACGACCATGTTGCCAGACAAAGCTGCAGTGTAGAAGGCTGTTGTGTGAGGTTGGACTGAGGCCAGGGGCTTTAACACAGCATGATGGACAGAGGAGGAGGCGGCTCACACATGGCTCATTTCTACATTGATACCCTGCATTGAATGGTGTGGTTACTTCTTATATCCTGTCTTTTTTGTCATTGCATGTTTTTGGAACTGCTTTAAAACACACGACTTAGAACACTGCATGCCCACACTCATCACAACTGGTGGGTCGAAGGGCACGAGGGAGAGGGAGAGGGAGAAGGAGAGGAGAAAGTGGGGAAGGTGGGAAGGAAGGGGAAAGGATGAGGGATGAGAGGAGAGTGGGACAAAAGGGGGATGAATGGAATAGAGAGGGATGAGACAAACAGGGATGAGAGAGGTACAAGTGGTGAAGGAGAGGCGACTCGGGCCTCCCGGGTGGCGCAGTGGTCTAAGGCACTGCATTGCAGTGCTAGCTGTGCCCCCAGAGACTCTGGGTTTGAGCCCAGGCTCTGTTGCAGCCGGCCTCGACCAGGAGGTCCATGGGGCGACGCACAATTGGCCCAGCGTCGTCCGGGTTAGGGAGGGTTTGGCCGGTAGGGATATCATTGTCTCATCGCGTACTAGTAACTCCTGTGGCGGGCCGGGTGCAGTGCGCGCTAACCAAGGGGGCCAGGTGTACAGTGTTTCCTCCGACACATTGGTGCGGCTGGCTTCCGGGTTGGAGGCGCGCTGTGTTAAGCAGCAGTGCGGCTTGGTTGGGTTGTGGTTCGGAGGACGCATGGCTCTCGACCTTCGTCTCACCCGAGCCTGGAGTTGTAGCGATGAGACAAGACAGTAACTACTAACAATTGGATACCACAAAATTGGGGAGAAAAAGGGGGTAAAAAAATAAAATATTAAAGGAAAAAGAAAGAAAGAGGCGACTCACCTGAGGGAACGCTAGTGAAGTTGGAGGAGTTGTGGTTGAGGGCGGGGCTGACGGAGGAGGGGAAGACAGGAGGAGGAGGAGGAGTAGCGAAGGAGACCGGAGGAGCAGGAAGAGCAGAGCCCGTGTCCATGGGGTCGACACCCTCCCCATACGGCTCTGAGAGAGATGGGGATAAACAAGAATAGGATGATCAACTTCTTAAGACAATCAGAGATAACCATGAATCCCACAGAGTAGAAGGGGAGAGAGACACTGAGAACCAGAGAGAAAAGGAGAGATAACGTTAAAATGACAGAGATAATGAGAAAAGGAGAGAAGAGGAGTGAGAATGAAAGGCAGTGAAAGAGAGCAATACCCTGAACGTACCGGAGTAGAAGGAGATCTCAGAGATGAGCATCCATCGGTCTGCGAAGGAAAACTGGCAGCGTAAGATCTGGGCGGGGCGACCCCCCAGGGGCAGGGAGATGGGGCGTGAGGAGGGGTCCTTCAGGTCATCCAGGGGTACAGCCAGGGAGAGGGGGGGCGAGGACCAGGGGAGTAAGAGGCCAGGTTTAAACTGACACTCTACCTTACTGAACACCCTCACACCCTGGGTGTGACGGTTGTTACTGTGGACCTGGATGGGGGAGAGGGAGGGAAGGAGGGGGGGGGGGGGGGGGGACTCAGTTACACCAGCTCTGTCAGGAGGAATGGGCCAAAATTCACCCAACTTATTGTGTAAGGCTACCCGACACGTTTGACCCAAGTTAAATCATTTAAAGGCAATGCTACCAAATACTAATTGAGTGTATGTAAACTTCTGACCCACTGGGAATGTGATGAAAGAAATAAAAACTGAAATAAATCACTCTCTCTACTATTATTCTGACATTTCACATTCTTAAAATAAAGTGGTGATCCTAACTGACCTAAGACAGGGAATTTTTACAAGTATTAAATGTCAGGAATTGTGAAAAACTGAGTTTAAATGTTTTTGGTTAAGGTGTATGTAAACTTCCGACTTCAACTGTACATAAGTGATATTTGAGTGTCTTTGAATTCGGAGACACAGAGACCCCCAAAATCAAGGCAACGACATTCTAGAAACGAGGACAGTGAAAGATCCTCTAGCCACTTAGGATCCACAGTGTCTATGCAGTAGCAACAGAATGCCTCTCTTTATTTGAGTTGATGTATGATGTCACCTCGTCTTGGTGAAATGTGAACCTGTTCTGTGGCTACAAAGCACAGGGAGGAAGGTGAGCCATGGTCGGCTTCGATGCAGTGGCGTGCAATAAATATAGTCCGCGTTTTAACTATGCTCCAACTTCTTGTTACCTCAAATTAGTCCTTTTGGAAGTTTTTCTTGGTAAGGCATTCTCATGATTTTGTCATTGTTGTAGAGCACCCCTCCTTTCCTTTGTTTTCTGAAGTGTGAAGGCCCACCTGATCTGGATTTAAAAAATAGTAACACTAAAACCCTGCAGTTATAATGCATCGTTAGCCTTGTTATGACCATGTACTACCTCCTTATAATAGGAACATCACATTACACTGAGGTACTAGGTGGAAAATAACAAAACTCTGCATAAAGAAACAGTCAATGTGCAAACTATCTTTTTAAGTTGGAGGGGGAGAGGGGGGCTTTCAATTAAAACATGAAATTAAAAACAGGATTTAAATCCTGTTGACTCTTGATTGGTTTGACAACATTGTTGTGAGCTGGCTATAAATGCAAATGAGTGAAAGTGGATTAGTGACAAAGTAGGAGAGGGAAGAGAAAGGAAAGAGAAGAGGGGTGAAGTGAGAATAAGAGAGGGGGAGAAGGAGAGGTGATTGGTTGGAGAAAATACACTTTACAGCCAACCAGAGGGACACGGCAGGAGAGAAAGGTTCCATCTATGTCTATAGACTATCACTGCTACCTAGTGAGGAGAGAGAGAAATAAAGAAAGGGGGGGGGGCAGGAAGAGAGGGAATAGAGAAAGAGAAATGATAGATGGTGAGGTAGATAGATGGTGAGGTAGACAGAGGTTCAAGGGGAAAAGGTGGGGAATAGAATAGCCAGGAAGAGAGGGAGAATACAGAGGAAAAGAAAGGGAAAGGGGGATAGGGCATCTAGAGGGAGGGAAAGAAAAGGGGAGGGAGAAATGCTCCCTCTAATGGGGAAGGAAGGGCTGGTATTAGGACTCTACTGACAGGTTAGTCATTAACCTGACACTTACTGCAGGGATAACCTCTCTAACTAAAACCACATGTGGATCTGTGTAATACAAACACACACACACACACACACACACCCATATATGCTCTCATGCACACTCCTGGAACACAACACTGAGGTTAACATGTAACTGATTGTAATCTGGAGGGGGCCTAATAATTCAACAAAGCAAAGCCTGCTGGGTAATCTGATCTGCACAGGCCTGGCTAGAAAACATACATTATGTTCTTGTTATTTGGTGCTTAAGTCTTCCCGTTGCATTCTTCTAGAACATGTTTCTGATCCCTTACTTGAATGCACTTATTTCTGAGTTGGATGAAAATATCCTACTAACTGACTGAAATGTAAATGGAAGAACACGGAACAAGGAACATATGACAAGTAGGTTAGAGGAGATCAGACCCTTATTAGTAGGTTAGAGGAGAACAGACACTTATTAGTAGGTTAGAGGAGAACAGACACTTATTAGTAGGTTAGAGGAGATCAGACACTTATTAGTAGGTTAGAGGAGAACAGACCCTTATTAGTAGGTTAGAGGAGATCAGACACTTATTAGTAGGTTAGAGGAGAACAGACACTTATTAGTAGGTTAGAGGAGATCAGACACTTATTAGTAGGTTAGAGGAGAACAGACACTTATTAGTAGGTTAGAGGAGATCAGGCACTTATTAGTAGGTTAGAGGAGAACAGACACTTATTAGTAGGTTAGAGGAGATCAGACACTTATTAGTAGGTTAGAGGAGAACAGACCCTTATTAGTAGGTTAGAGGAGATCAGACACTTATTAGTAGGTTAGAGGAGAACAGACACGTATTAGTAGGTTAGAGGAGATCAGACACTTATTAGTAGGTTAGAGGAGAACAGACCCTTATTAGTAGGTTAGAGGAGATCAGACACTTATTAGTAGGTTAGAGGAGATCAGACACTTATTAGTAGGTTAGAGGAGATCAGACACTTATTAGTAGGTTAGAGGAGAACAGACACTTATTAGTAGGTTAGAGGAGATCAGACACTTATTAGTAGGTTAGAGGAGAACAGACCCTTATTAGTAGGTTAGAGGAGAACAGACCCTTATTAGTAGGTTAGAGGAGATCAGACACTTATTAGTAGGTTAGAGGAGAACAGACACTTATTAGTAGGTTAGAGGAGATCAGACACTTATTAGTAGGTTAGAGGAGAACAGACCCTTATTAGTAGGTTAGAGGAGATCAGACACTTATTAGTAGGTTAGAGGAGAACAGACACTTATTAGTAGGTTAGAGGAGATCAGACACTTATTAGTAGGTTAGAGGAGAACAGACACTTATTAGTAGGTTAGAGGAGATCAGACACTTATTAGTAGGTTAGAGGAGAACAGACACTTATTAGTAGGTTAGAGGAGATCAGACACTTATTAGTAGGTTAGGAGAACAGACCCTTATTAGTAGGTTAGAGGAGATCAGACACTTATTAGTAGGTTAGAGGAGAACAGACCCTTATTAGTAGGTTAGAGGAGAACAGACCCTTATTAGTAGGTTAGAGGAGATCAGACACTTATTAGTAGGTTAGAGGAGATCAGACACTTATTAGTAGGTTAGAGGAGATCAGACACTTATTAGTAGGTTAGAGGAGAACAGACACTTATTAGTAGGTTAGAGGAGATCAGACACTTATTAGTAGGTTAGAGGAGAACAGACCCTTATTAGTAGGTTAGAGGAGAACAGACCCTTATTAGTAGGTTAGAGGAGATCAGACACTTATTAGTAGGTTAGAGGAGAACAGACACTTATTAGTAGGTTAGAGGAGATCAGACACTTATTAGTAGGTTAGAGGAGAACAGACACTTATTAGTAGGTTAGAGGAGATCAGACACTTATTAGTAGGTTAGAGGAGAACAGACCCTTATTAGTAGGTTAGAGGAGATCAGACACTTATTAGTAGGTTAGAGGAGAACAGACACTTATTAGTAGGTTAGAGGAGATCAGACACTTATTAGTAGGTTAGAGGAGAACAGACACTTATTAGTAGGTTAGAGGAGATCAGACACTTATTAGTAGGTTAGAGGAGAACAGACACTTATTAGTAGGTTAGAGGAGATCAGACACTTATTAGTAGGTTAGGAGAACAGACCCTTATTAGTAGGTTAGAGGAGAACAGACACGTATTAGTAGGTTAGAGGAGATCAGACACTTATTAGTAGGTTAGAGGAGAACAGACACTTATTAGTAGGTTAGAGGAGATCAGACACTTATTAGTAGGTTAGAGGAGAACAGACACTTATTAGTAGGTTAGAGGAGATCAGACACTTATTAGTAGGTTAGAGGAGAACAGACCCTTATTAGTAGGTTAGAGGAGAACAGACCCTTATTAGTAGGTTAGAGGAGATCAGCCACGTATTAGTAGGTTAGAGGAGATCAGACATTGTAAATAATAATTATGCTCAAATTGATTCACCTGGATAAATAAAAAGGTACAAAAGTATTTGCCTCATTTTGATTTTCTATACTTCTGCATATTTTTGATACTGAATGTTATCAGATCTTCAACCAAAACCTAAGTTTACAAATAACAAAAAAATATATAGTTATTTTATTTATTTAATGAACAAAGTGATGCAACACCCAATTCCCCTGTGTGAAAAAGTAATTGCCGCCTTACACTCAATAACTGGTTGTGCCATCGTTAGCTGCAATGACTGCAACCAAATGCGTCCATTCTCTCATATCGCTGTGGAGGATGTGACCGATCTCATCCAAAAAGTTGACTCAAATTTGCCAACTAGCACCTGGCTGATCATCATGACTCTAGGTAAGAATGTTATATAAACAATGAGTCAACAGTATAACTTCTTGGACGACATGGTTCCCATTAGGCAGGAGAAAACCAAACTCCGCATTCCACAGTGAGAACCTCCTACCAACGGTCAAGCATGGTGATGGTTTGGGGATGCTTTGCTGCCTCAGGACCTGGACGACTTGCCTTAACAGAGGAACCATGAATTGTGCTCTGTATCAGAGAATTCTACAGGAGAATGTCAGGCCATCCGTCTGAGTTGAAGCTGAAGTGCATCTGGGTCATACAGCAAGAACATGATCCAAAATACACAATCAATTCTACATGAAAATGGCTAAGACCTAACCCCAATTGAGATGTTGTGGCAGGACTTTAAAATGAGCAGTTCATGCTTGAAAACCCACAAATGTCACTGAGTTAAAGCCGTTCTGCATGGAAGAGTGTGACAAAACTCCTCCACAGTGACGTGAGAGACTGATCAACTACTACAGGAAGCGTTAGCTTGGAGTCATTGCAGCTAAAGGTGGCAAAACCAGTTATTGAGTGTAAGGGGTATTGGGTGTTATTTAATTTATTTTATAAACTAAGTTATGTAAGGATGTAATTCTTGTATTATTTGTTCACTCAGGTTCCATTTATCTAATATTAGGTTTTGGTTGAAGATCTGATAACATTCAGTATCAAAAATATGTAAAAGTAGAGAAAATTAGAAAGAGAGAGAGAGAACGAGAGAACAAGAGCGAGAGAGAACAAGAGAGAGAGAGACCAAGAGAGAGAGAGACCAAGAGAGAGAGAGACCAAGAGAGAGACCAAGAGAGAGACCGAGAGAGAGACCGAGAGAGAGACCGAGAGAGAGACCGAGAGAGAGACCGAGAAAGAGAGAAGAGAGTGAGAACGAGAGAGAACGAGAGAGAAAACAAGAGAGAGAGAAAAGAGAGAGAAGAGAGAGAGTGAGAACAAGAGAGAGAGAGAGAAGAGAGAGAGTGAGAAGAAGAGAGTGAGAACGAGAGAGTGAGAACAAGAGAGAGAGAACGAGAGAGAGAAGAGAGAGAGAAGAGAACGAGAGAGAGAAGAGAGAGAGAAGAGAGAGAGAGAACAAGAGAGAGAGAGAGAGAGAGAGAGAGAGTGAGAACAAGAGAGAGAGAGAGAGAAAAGAGAGAGAGCGAGCTATGTAACGGAACACGTTCCTCTCCTGGGAGTGTCCTAGAACCAGGTTAGAGAACATATCTCCCTTTAGGGAAGGCAGACTTGTCAGGTTCATGTTCCTGCAGTTATTTATGTGAACTGTGTGCTATTCCCTTCAGGTGTATGTTTGCTGAGAGAAGACCAGGGAACGCATTGGAAAAAGGCAGGAAAAAAACTGCTTAAGCTCAGGAAAAACATCAGGAACACATCAGGAACAGGATTGAGGAAAGACTACAGGAGAAGTTATTGAAACGATCTATATAGATAAACAAAAACACAGGAAAAACCTTTAGGAAAGCGATAGAAAGCTTTAGATAGCTTAGGTGCAGCATTCCGAGAGGACTGGGATAGTTCAAGAATTCCCATCGTTAACGGCATAGCATAGGGGAACTGAAAAGTAAGACTGAAAAGTTCAAAACAGATTACTCATCGTTTGTATCTAGACTGGAAAGTCAAACTGGTCAATATTTTTTCTTTTTTTTCTTCTTATTTAAAAAAAAAACTTTATCCCATTTTCTCCCCAATTTTCGTGGTATCCAATCGCTAGTAATTACTACCTTGTCTCATCGCTACAACTCCCGTACGGGCACGGGAGAGACGAAGGTCGAAAGCCATGCGTCCTCCGAAGCACAATCCAACCAGCCGTACTGCTTCTTAACACAGCGCGCCTCCAACCCGGAAGCCAGCCGCACCAATGTGTCGGAGGAAACACCGTGTACCTGGCCCCCTTGGTTGGCGCGCACTGCGCCCGGCCCGCCACAGGAGTCGCTGGAGCGCGATGAGACAAGGATATCCCTACCGGCCAAACCCTCCCTACCCCGGACGACGCTATGCCAATTGTGCGTCGCCCCCACGGACCTCCCGGTCGCGGCCGGCTGCGACAGAGCCTGGGCGCGAACCCAGAGACTCTGGTGGCGCAGTTAGCACTGCGATGCAGTGCCCTAGACCACTGCGCCACCCGGGAGGCCTCAATATTGTTTCTTTAATCATCTCATTCATTCTCCTGCTTGTTTTCTTTTATCTCATTCATTTTATTGTTTTAAATACACTTTCTTTCAAGTTTTTGGGGATTTAATAATATGTGTTTTTATAGTGGGCAAATCTCCAATTCCAGCCCTAACCAACATTCCAGACTGCCTCCATTCCAGAAGAGAAAACAACAGGACATTAAACTGGGTTCACACATTAAACTGGGTTCACACATTAAACTGGGTTCACACATTAAACTGGGTTCACACATTAAACTGGGTTCACACATTAAACTTGGTTCACCCATTAAACTTGGTTCACCCATTAAACTGGGTTCACACATTCCAAAATCTTCCAACATAGCAACGCAACATTTCAACAGAAACCATCAAACCACAACCACACATACAGCCAGTGATACAACCTAATGGCCCACAGAGACCAGATTACAGACAACAGACAAACAATGGTAAACGAAAGGATAATGAAAAGCTAATATGATGATGGGACTGGGAGGGGTAATTTAATGTAATGTGTTACTGGCTAGTCACACGATGATAAAGAGATATGAAGTGATGTGACAACAGTTATTATGTTATTATGTGTTGTGTAATGTTGGTCAACATTATTGTATCATAGATCATTTGAAGGTTTTATAGAGATGTATTGGACTGTGTGAGCCAAGGATTTTGGGGGGGATTTTTGGACTTAAAGAGACACACATGTAGATATAAGGGACACACACACACACACATCCTCTTACCTGCATGGTGTGGAAGCTGCGTGTCTTTTCGAAGTGGAACTCGATGTCAACGCTGCCCTGCCCCAGAGCCTCTCTGCTCCAGCCCAGGTAGTCATACCCCGGCCACACCCTCAGCTCCTTGGTCTCTGTGAAGTCATCCCCTCCTAACACACCGTCAAACAGCTGGCCCAGGCCTCCGAACTGAACCCTAAACACATACAGTACACATTATTACACCGTTATACATATACTGTACACATGCCAAGGCATACACAGTCATACATTGTACATGTGACACACAGAGACATGCACACACCCACATCCAGACATATACAGAAGTACACACTCACCTCAGACCCCTGTGTCTCAGCTTTCTCACACACACACACACACACACACACACACACACACACACACACACACACACACACACACACACACACACACACACACACACACACACACACACACACACACACACACACACACACACAGTATATAGGTCTGGGTTGCGTCAAAAACGCTAGCTCACCCGCTATGAAAACAGTTGTGCCCCATTAAAAAGGCATATGTGAATATAACCTCCCTACTTTCCCCCATCCCTGGACAATACAGTCTGGAAACAGAGTACAACTCCCTCAGCAAATAAAGTCTGACTCCAGATCATTTCATTCTTACTCGATTAGGTGGACAGAGAAAAGAAACATTGGGCAGAGGAGTTGTTTCGTGTGTGTGTGACAGAGTAAAGGCATTTGGCTGACTGCGGCTCACTAAGGCCCTGTTCACTACTAACAGATGGGATGAGTCCAGGAGCAGAGCAGCACCGGAGCCGGCCTGCAGACGATGGAGGCCATGTTTCAGCTAGCTACTGGTTCCTTTATATATTCATCCATATTTTACCAGGTAGGTTGGCTGAGAACACATTCTCTTTTACAGCGACAACCTGGGGAAAAGTTGCCTTTGTGTGGGACCCAACTAAAGCCAACGGAGGATGAAGACCAATCTCAAGTAGCCAGCCAATACCCACAGAGCTGAGAGAGGAGGATGATGCTTACCCTGACTCTACGCTGCCATCGTAGGTGGAATCGTTGAGGTACACAGGTGAGCCAGACAGGTGCATCACATGACCCACTGGAGCTGTGTACACCAACAGGCCATCTGAGAGAGAGAGAGACCGGGAGAGAGAGTCAGAGAGAGTGAGAGACAGAGACACACAGAGAGAGACAGAGACAGAGAGAGACAGAGAGACAGAGACACACAGAGAGAGAGAGAGAGAGAGAGAGAGAGAAGAGGAAGTATATAGAGAGACTACATTAATAATATACACTTTAATAAGATACAACATACATCATCTTTACCATCGCCTGGTCAGCTACACATTACCTACATACGTTGGTTAAGCCTGTGTTCAGGAGATGAGAAACACACAGGCAGAGCAGACCTCTCTCCAGAACAGCTCTATAGAACATTAGTCAGTGAAACACTAGACTCTCTCTCCCCCCAGCCAGCCTGTATGGCTAATCAGTATGTTCTCCTAGCACAGGCCTGACGTCACTCACTGCAACTAGCACCTTCTCCTTCAGCGCTCACATCCAGAATAAACACAGCTTTTACAGAGGCAGGGAGTGTGTGTGTTTGTGTGTACATGTGTGTCCGTGTGTGTGGGGGACGTGGGCTCAGTCCCATTGGGGTCTTGCACAATAAACAAACCACATAGCATACCGGTTCCCCGCCACAATGTAAAACATGATGATGGAACAGGAATGTGTGCTGAGAAATGGGTCCGTCATTTCTGTGAATCTGCATCTTATAGTGTTAGTGGTTACAGAGACCGAGCCCTCTCTAACAGACAATAATTCCAAGAAGATAGTCAGTCTATCCCCAGAGAGACACACAGAGTCTTAAATGACACCCTATTCCCTATACAGTGCACTACTTTTGACCAGAGCCCTGTTCAGGGAATAGTGCCATTTGGGATGCGTCCAGATGCAGCGACCCCAGGCACTAAGGCTCAGCACTAGGCTTGATTTACAGCCAGTCAGCCAGCCATTGTGTGAAGGGAGGAGGACAGAGAGGAGAAAGGAGACGTGACCCACCCATAAACGCAGTGTAATTCACTGGTGCTCTGTGAGCATACCATCTATCTTCCTTAGTGCTGTAGTGTCACTTATCTGTGGTAAAACTGGATGCTTTTATCTCAGGCCAAACCAGACAGTAAATTAAAAGTCATGGTGAGTGAATCCTTTGACCATATCTGCAGAAATACGTGCTTGAAGACACATAATCAGACTTATTTCTCAAATCCAGAAAACAGACCGTAAATTCAAGGCGACACACACACACATCTAAGGATGGTGAAGTCGTTGGCCATCCCCCTAAGTGTCTGGAGTGCAGACAGCAGAGATATGAGACCAAAGGCCTTCTTTTCAATGTCTGTCTGTATCCACCTTATACTCTTAGAAAAAAAGGTTCTGGATAGAACCAAAAAGGGTTCTATGCTTGCTTCATATATGGCCCCCCCTAAAGGTTCTATAAGGGTTCTATGTGGAACCAATTTTGGTTCAATGAAGAAGAACCCCTGGGGTTCTGATCAAAGAACCCTACAAAAAGGTTCTACAGTATATAGTGCCGGATATGAAACAAGCAAAAGAGCCCTTTTCGGTTCTATCCAGAACCTTTTCTTCTAAGAGTGTTTTAATTAATCTGCTCTAGACCCACACAGAACCCATCCACACATGTTTCCCAACTAACACAGACAGACACACAGACACAGACACAGACACAGACACAGACAGACACAGGACACACACAGGACACACACAGTGTGACTCACCGTTCCACAGACAGCCATAGAGCTCCACTCGCAGACAGACGCTCATGACCCGGTCTGCCAGGGGGTAGAAGCGAACATAACGGGCAACAATGGGTGGACCCAGGTCCTTCAGAACCACATCATAGGTGTTCTCATTCCCAGACACCACCTGGGGATGAGGGGGGAGGAGGGAGACAGTCAAGAGTAGCATGGAGACCCATTGAATAACCATGAATAGCAGTATTAAGCATTTAGATGTGAAAAAGCAACATGGACATAATGGAATACAGAAATGATAGTGAATGAATGATACATAAAAGGTCTTGTTGTGAGTGGGTGGCTGAATAAAAGGTTTAAGACAGAAATAATGGAATGAGTCAGAGTAGCAGAGCCAAGGGGAGAGAGATACATTAAATAGATAAAACACACACACACACACACACACACACACTTCTCTTTACCTCCTGCCCCCAGCGGTCCTTCCAGGTGATCCAGGTGCGTCCGTCTCGGGAGTAACGGAGCCGGTAGCTGCGGGCAAACTCCTGGCCGTGCCCGTCGGCATGGCGACCCTGGGTACCCACCAGAGCCAGGAAGTGCAGCGAGCGCAGGTCCACCTGGAAGAGAGAGAACAAGACGTCTCTAGTCACTGATCTAAGGTCAGTTGTAATGTAGTGCTCTGAACCTCAGCCCATCCTGACCCTCTACCTCCAACACAGGGAAACTAGGGAACTTCTACCTTGATTAAATTAAACACAAACTACAACCCAATGAAATGTGAATATTGGCGGAATGAATGCACCTCTAGCCAATGGAAACAGAGAATCCTTCACATATAGTATGTGGCTGTAGCCCATGTCTGACCTGGAGGTACTCTGAAGCACTGGGGAACACTGCTCCTGCAGGACACCACGCACCGTCTCCCTCTCCTGTACTCAACCTGGGGGGGGGGGGGGATTATTGAATTATACATTCATGGATTCCATAATGAGATCATTCTGGATAGAATATAACTTTCCCAACCACAAATACTTCTTACAGAGACCACAATATCCATCACAACAAACAGACCACAGTACAACCACTTAGTCGCTGGCATTAGGATCTATCTCCCCCTCTATTCCCCCTCAATCACTCTATTCCCTCTCAGACCAGCCATGTCCTCTATTCCCCCTCAATCACTCTATTCCCTCTCAGACCAGCCAAGTCCTCTATCCCCCCTCAATCACTCTATTCCCTCTCAGACCAGCCAAGTCCTCTATCCCCCCTCAATCACTCTATTCCCTCTCAGACCAGCCAAGTCCTCTATTCCCCCTCAATCACTCTATTCCCTCTCAGACCAGCCAAGTCCTCTATCCCCACCTCTATTCCCCCTCAATCACTCTATTCCCTCTCAGACCAGCCATGTCCTCTATTCCCCCTCAATCACTCTATTCCCTCTCAGACCAGCCAAGTCCTCTATCCCCCCTCAATCACTCTATTCCCTCTCAGACCAGCCAAGTCCTCTATCCCCCCTCAATCACTCTATTCCCTCTCAGACCAGCCAAGTCCTCTATTCCCCCTCAATCACTCTATTCCCTCTCAGACCAGCCAAGTCCTCTATTCCCCACTCTATCCCCCCTCCATCACTCTATTCCCTCTGTCTCTTTCTCACTCTCAGACCAGCCAAGTCCTCTATTCCCCCTATATTCCCCTCCATCACTCTCTATTCCCTATCTCTCTTTCTCACTCTCAGACCAGCCAAGTCCTATATCCCCCTCTATTCCCCCCTCCATCACTCTCTATTCCCTCTCAGACCAGCCAAGTCCTCTATTCCCCTCTCTATTCCCCCCTCCATCACTCTCTATTCCCTCTCTCTCTTTCTCACTCTCAGACCAGCCAAGTCCTCTATTCACCCTCTATTCCCTCTATCACTCTATTCCCTCTCTCTCTTTCTCACTCTCAGACCAGCCAAGTCCTCTATCCCCCTCCATCCCCCCTGCATCACTCTCTATTCCCTCTCTCTCTTTCTCACTTTCAGACCAGCCAAGTCCTCTATTCCCCCCTCTATCCCCCCTCAATCACTCTCTATTCCCTCTCTCTCTTTCTCACTCTCAGACCAGCCAAGTCCTCTATTCCCCTCTCTATTCCCCCCTCCATCACTCTCTATTCCATCTCTCTCTTTCTAACTCTCAGACCAGCCAAGTCCTCTATTCCCCTCTCTATTCCCCCCTCAATCACTCTCTATTCCCTCTCTCTCTTTCTCACTCTCAGACCAGCCAAGTCCTCTATCCCCCTCCTGCATCACTCTCTATTCCCTCTCTCTCTTTCTAACTCTCAGACCAGCCAAGTCCTCTATTCCCCCTCCATCACTCTATTCCCTCTCTCTCTTTCTCACTCTCAGACCAGCCAAGTCCTCTATCCCCCTCCTGCATCACTCTCTATTCCCTCTCTCTCTTTCTAACTCTCAGACCAGCCAAGTCCTCTATTCCCCCTCCATCACTCTATTCCCTCTCTCTCTTTCTCACTCTCAGACCAGCCAAGTCCTCTATTCCCCCTCTATTCCCCTCCATCACTCTCTATTCTCTCTCTCTCTTTCTCACTCTCAGACCAGCCAAGTCCTCTATTCCCCCCTCTATCCCCCCTCCATCACTCTCTATTCCCTCTCTCTCTTTCTCACTCTCAGACCAGCCAAGTCCTCTATCCCCCTCCTGCATCACTCTCTATTCCCTCTCTCTCTTTCTCACTCTCAGACCAGCCAAGTCCTCTATTCCCCTCTATCCCCCCTGCATCAAAGCAGGGGCCGAGAGACTGAAAAACAGCTTCTATCTCAAGGCCATCAGACTGTTAAACAGCAACCACTAACATTGAGTGGCTGCTGCCAACATACTGACTCAACTCCAGCCACTTTAACAATGTAAAAATGTATGGAATGTATCACTAGCCACTTTAAACAATGCCACTTCATATAATGTTTATATATATATTTATATATGTTTATATATATATATTATTTATATATATATACATTACTCATCTCATATGTATATACTGTACTCTATACCATCTACTGCATCTTGTCTATGCCGTTCTGTACCATCACTCATTCATATATCTTTATGTACATATTCTTCATCCCTTTACACTTGTGTGTATAAGGTAGTTGTTGTGGAACTGTTAGGTTAGATTACTCGTTGGTTATTACTGCATTGTCGGAACTACAAGCACAAGCATTTCGCTACACTTGCATTAACATCTGCTAACTGTGTATGTGACAAATAAAATTTGATTTGATCACTCTCTATTCCCGCTCTCTCTTTCTCACTCTCAGACCAGCCAAGTACTCTATCCCTTCCTCCTTCTCTCTAAATTCCCTTCCTCCCTCTCTTCTTCCCTCCATCTAACATGCTGTCATCCAGCTGCTTTCAGACAATATCAATGAGCATCTCCCTAAGATCACACACCAGGCTTCCTCCCTCCCTCCCTCCCTCCCTCGTTCCATCCCTCTTTCAATCTCCCCCTCCATCACAGTGGCGCCCATTTTCCCTACTTCTCCCTCCTCTCTCTCTCCCCGATCCCTCCCTCTCTCTCTCTCTTCCCCGTCCCTCTCTCTTCTCTCTCTTCCCGTCCCTCTCTCTTCTCTCTCTTCCCCGTCCGTCTCTCTTCTCTCTCTTCCCCGTCCGTCTCTTCTCTCTCTTCCCCGTCCGTCCGTCCGTCCGTCCGTCTGTCTGTGATGTCTCTTTAAGGGCTTGGGGCTTATCACCTCCACATGAACTGAGAGTCAGCCAGCAGACCCAGCCCAGACACGGCAGGCTAAGAGAGACATGGAAACTGAGGCACACTCACATACACACACACACACACACACTGTGGATGTCTAGTAATAGACCATGTCAATCTGCCTTGTTCAACAAATAGGCTGGTAATGTAATATCATGACCTAATGTGCTATAAAGAGACACGCTGGCCACAGCCTTGTATTGTAATCTAATAGTCTTCTCCTGTGTGATTTAAACATGGTGACAACAGATGACAGACATAGTCAACAGTAGAGAGATACAGACCCAGAACCAGACATGAATAGAGATCATGTAATTGCACACACACACACACACACACACACACACACACACACACACACACACACACACACACACACACACACACACACTACACACACACACACACAGGTACTCACACACACACACACAGGTACTCACACACACACACACACAGGTACTCACACACACAGGCACTCACACACACACAGGCACTCACACTACACACTCACACTACACACTCACAGGCACTCACACTACACACTCACAGGCACTCACACACACACAGGTACTCACACACACAGGTACTCACACACACAGGCACTCACACACACAGGCACTCACACACACACACACACACACACAGGCACTCACACACACACAGGCACTCACTCACACACACAGGCACTCACTCACACACACAGGCACTCACTCACACACACAGGCACTCACTCACACACACAGGCACTCACTCACACACACAGGCACTCACTCACACACACAGGCACTCACTCACACACACAGGCACTCACTCACACACACAGGCACTCACTCACACACACAGGCACTCACTCACACACACAGGCACTCACTCACACACACAGGCACTCACTCACACACACAGGCACTCACTCACACACACAGGCACTCACTCACACACAGGCACTCACACAAACACACACAGGCACTCACACAAACACACACAGGCACTCACACAAACACACACAGGCACTCACACAAACACACACAGGCACTCACACAAACACACACAGGCACTCACACAAACACACACAGGCACTCACACACACACACACACAGGCACTCACACACACACACACACAGGCACTCACTCACACACACACAGGCACTCACTCACACACACACAGGCACTCACTCACACACACAGGCACTCACTCACACACACAGGCACTCACTCACACACACAGGCACTCACTCACACACACAGGCACTCACTCACACACATTTTGAATTCTCTATTTGCACTCTCCACAGTCAAGCATTGAGATACAAAGGACCCAAATATGTCAAAGGTCGCAGAGTCTTAGAATCATGGAAACCAGAAACACTTCTCCTCCACAGAGATCAGCTATCAGCTACTATAACAGCTGACACAGAGCTATACAGGACAGCTGCTGGGCTTTTCCCCTTTGGAAAAGGGAATAACACACACACACACACACTGACATACGTACCTGCCGTGTTTGGCCTCAGTAGAGTCTGACCAGGCACTGGAAGCCGTGATGTCAGAGTCAGGGATGGTGCCATCCTCCATCCCCAGGGCATAACGACACTGAGCTGCATGGATGTGGCCGTGTGTGTGTATGTGTGTTCATGTTTGTGTGAGAAAGGGAGACATAGACAGAGGGGGGGGGGGGGGGGGCAAGAATGAGATAGAGACTACATAATATAATTAATCATGCCTGTCATACAGAGACTAGAGGACAGAATAGAGCATTCTACTATCATACATTCTACTATCATACATCAGGAGTAACATGATAGCTACATGTACAGATGTAGGATCTTAATTTGACCAGTTTCTCACAGAAGGAAAATAATCCTGCAGCAACAGGAAATATGAATTATTATGTGGATTATAATTCATATTTTTCCTTCTCTATCTTTCCCACATGGCACCCTAATCCAGGGTCTGGTCAAAAGCAATGCCTTCTATAGGGAATAGGGTGCCATTTGGGACACATCCTCAGACCGCGTAGCGGAGCTCATCCAATAATGTCCTTGTCACATCTTATTTCTCTTCTAGTCACTCAGGAAGAAACAAGTACTGTCAATGTTAATTCATCTTCTAATAGGATGAATATTGAAGAATAGGAGCTGCCAAGTTCATTACAAACAGATATTCTTCTATTAGCTTATAACCCTGAAGAGGTATCATTCTCCATTTCTTTTTACTTTAACAGGCAGATGAGGTGAGCACAGGACTAGAGGAGGAGAAAGAAGGAGAAAGGAGGAGAAAGAAGAGGACAAGGTGGAAGTGGAGTGAAAGAGGGGAAGAGGTGGACATAGGACAGACAGTTAACAGATGAAATGGACAGCTCTGCTCTAACCGGTTCAAATATCAGCCCAGACAACAGTCCCACAGGCATATATCAACCAGGCACTATCCAACGACTTAGCTATCTGCCATGACTTCACTGCAGGGTGAGACATGACCAAATGGGGGGCAGAGAACCAGTCACAGTGAGTGGTGGTGGTGGGCCAGATGATATGAAAGGAAGGGGGTGTGGGGGAGACAGGATGGTGCTACTAACTGGAGTGGGGGAGGGGTGGTGATGGTGATGGAAAATGATAGGGGATAATGGGGTTGTGCTAGTGGGGGGGAGGGAAATCGAACTCAGTTATTGTTATTGATACGGAGACTTTGCTTTGGGTGGATAACTGATGCTGTCAGTAATATTGGGGCGTGGATAACTGATGCTGTCAGTGATATGGAGGCATGGATAATGATGCTGTCAGTGATATGAGGGCGTGGGGGGTGATAATGATGCTGTCAGTGATATGAGGACGTGGGGGGTGATAATGATGCTGTCAGTGATATGAGGACGTGGGGGCTGATAATGATGCTGTCAGTGATATGAGGACGTGGGGGGCTGATAATGATGCTGTCAGTGATATGAGGACGTGGGGGGTGATAATGATGCTCTCAGTGATATGAGGGTGTGGGGGTGATAATGATGCTGTCAGTGATATGAGGGTGTGGGGGTGATAATGATGCTGTCAGTGATATGAGGGTGTGGGGGTGATAATGATGCTGTCAGTGATATGAGGGTGATAATGATGCTGTCAGTGATATTGGGGCGTGGATAACTGATGCTGTCAGTGATATGGAGGCATGGATAATGATGCTGTCAGTGATATGAGGGCGTGGGGGATGATAATGATGCTGTCAGTGATATGAGGACGTGGGGGGGGATAATTATGCTGTCAGTGATATGAGGACGTGGGGGCTGATAATGATGCTGTCAGTGATATGAGGACGTGGGGGGTTGATAATGATGCTGTCAGTGATATGAGGACGTGGGGGGTGATAATGATGCTGTCAGTGATATGAGGGTGTGGGGGTGATAATGATGCTGTCAGTGATATGAGGGTGTGGGGGTGATAATGATGCTGTCAGTGATATGAGGGTGTGGGGGTGATAATGATGCTGTCAGTGATATGAGGGTGATAATGATGCTGTCAGTGATATGAGGGTGTGGGGGGGTGATAAGGGGGGAAGTTCTAACTCAGTTGCTGTCGGTGAGTCAGTGGATAGGAATGTGGGGTTGGAAGATAAACCCTCTGAGACACCCCCCCCCCCCACACGGACAGGCCTGTTTCATTACATCATTACCAAGCTGCCAATAAAACTCTCTCTCTCCAGGCCTCTCCATCTCTCTTTTTACTCCCCTCTCTGTTATTGCCCTCTGTCTCCATTGGCTTTCTTCCCACTCTCTCCCTCTCTTTCTCCATTGGCTTTCTTCCCACTCTCTCCCTCTCTTTCTCACACACGGTGGGTGTTTCCCTGCCTTTATTCACTCTTTATATCAGTTCATATCCCGCTACTAATATCCCGGGTATTTCCTCCTATAAAAGACTTGTTGTTGTATCCCCACAGCAACGGTGTGGAAATAATAACGATATGGATCAAATCAGATGACAACTGTGTGTGTGCATGTGCGTGAGACAGATAATTCATTGTCTGCTGATACCCTGGAGGTGACAGAAAACGGCAGCTCTGGTTTCACCTTGTGGAGTTTAATTTTCTCTACTCTCTCTCTATCCCTCTCCTCCCCTCTCTCCTTTCTTCCCTCACTCCCCTCTCTCTCTCTTTGTATGATTGACAGATTGATGAGCAGCCTGTGCATTAGTGAGGTTGAATACCCGAGGCTCTATCGCCCTGCTACCATCTCTCTCCTGTTAAACAAGGCTGCCTAGGAGACATGGACCTGAAACAGGATTGGCTGCTGATAGCTGATGGACAGACTTAAGGCACACATCCAAGAATGTGAGGAGAATGTAGACAAGAGAGGGGCAGAGAGGGCGAGGGATGGAGGAGGAGGAGGATAGGGCAATAGGTGAGGCCGAGATGGAATTGTCTGACATTTCTGAGGGGGTGCCTGTGAGATCTTGAATGGAAGGTAAAACACTGTTCTGATTATAGTTTTTTCCCTTGTTGTGACTCAAATTGTATTAAACCTGGCCGATTGGTCAACGATCATCAATCCCTAGTCCCTCTACTATCTACCTTGGCTTTAACTAGGTAGGTTATTGAGAACCCATTCTCTTCAACAATAACGACCAATCATATTCTAGGGATCTGATTTGACCTTGCCCTTAAATAGCCACTTCCTGTCTAACATCTGACCTTTGACCTCTTACCTGGTTTAAAGTGCCACTCATGGTCATCCGCAGCCGACAACGCCACCAGGACGATGGTAACCACGATGACAGGCAACAGACGCAGCTCTGGAGTTGCCATGGCACCAGCAACACACCCGGTTACCTGTCCGGAGACACGCTGACAACCACAGGCATACCTGAGAGAGAGAGAGCGAGAGAGAGAGGAAGGATTAGAAGATTTCAGAATGCATGAATCATTTATTTTGTATCATGAAAGACAGAATACGAGATAGTAGGAAGAATGAGAGAGGTGATAATCCGTGTGGATGGGTTTCTGTCTAAATGTCAGGTCCAGTCTAGTAGATCCAGTAGTAGATCCTCTACACATCCACACTGTGTGTCTAGTAGATCCAGTAGTAGATCCTCTACACATCCACACTGTGTGTCTAGTAGATCCAGTAGTAGATCCTCTACACATCCACACTGTGTGTCTAGTAGATACAGTAGTAGATCCTCTACACATCCACACTGTGTGTCTAGTAGATACAGTAGTAGATCCTCTACACATCCACACTGTGTGTCTAGTAGATACAGTAGTAGATCCTCTACACATCCACACTGTGTGTCTAGTAGATACAGTAGTAGATCCTCTACACATCCACACTGTGTGTCTAGTAGATACAGTAGTAGATTCTCTACACATCCACACTGTGTGTCTAGTAGATACAAATAACTCAATTCAACTCAACAGACCAGTGGGTGGGGTTATATCCTGCCTGGTTGGCCCTGTCCGGGGGTATCGTCGGACGGGGCCAGTGTCTCCCGACCCCTCCTGTCTCAGCCTCCAGTATTTATGCTGCAATAGTTTGTGTCGTGGTGCTAGGGTCAGTCTGTTATATCTGGAGTATTTCTCCTGTCTTATCCAGTGTCCTGTGTGAATGTAAGCATGCTCCCTCTAATTCTCTCTCTCTTCTCTCGGAGGACCTGAGCCCTAGGACCATGCCTCAAGACTACCTGGCCTGATGACTCCTTGCTGTCCCCAGTCCACCTGGTCGTGCTGCTGCTCCGGTTTTAACTGTTCTACTTGCGGCTATGGAAACCTGACCTGTTCACCGGATGTGCTAGCTTGTCCCGGACCTGCTGTTTTCGACTCTCTCTCTACTGCACCTGCTGTCTAACTCTGAATGATCGGCTATGAAAAGCCAACTGACATTTACTCCTGAGGTGCTGACCTGTTGCACCCTCTACAACCACTGTGATTATTATTATTTGACCATGCTGGTCATCTATGAACGTTTGAAGATCTTCGACATGTTCTGTTATAATCTCCACCCCTCAGAGCCGGGTTCCTCTCTAGGTTTCTTCCTAAGTTCCTGCCTTTCTAGGGAGTTTTTCCTAGCCACCGTGCTTCTACATCTGCATTTCTTGCTGTTTGGGGTTTTAGGCTGGGTTTCTGTATAGCACTTTGTGACATCGGCTGATGTAAAAAGGGCTTTATAAATACATTTGATTGATTGATTGACTAGTGGCACCACAACACAGACACCATTGGCTTGGTTTAGATCTGTTGTTGTTGCACAATGAACCAATCGAAGGTGGTATAATTAGCCTAGCCAGCATTACTTAGTCCTTCAGCGTTCGAACTGTAAATAATGTCATTTCCAACTCCCTTATTGCAAACTCCTCCTCAAGCCCTAATTGGCTTAAACATAACAGCAGGGATGTTTCGAGATTGAGAAAGACAGTAGTAAATACATGTAGATTATTCATCAGAACACAGCCAGAAAAGGACAGATAGAGAGAGAAATAGAGGAAGGTAACAGATATATTTGAGATGATTGACAGTTCAGTCTGTGTATCAACACTACAAGTAGATGGGCTAAGCGACAGACAGACAGACAGACAGACAGACAGACAGACAGACAATCAATCCTTGGTCCTACAAATGGTGGAACATTAAAAAGTGGATTTCAGAGCCTCATTCTAAACACGATTTCTATGGGTGGTGTAGTCATAGAAATATAATGAATTCAAGTTCTAATTCATTCTACTTCTATGGTTGTAGTTAGGCATGTATCAGACACAGAAGGCAGTAGCCCAAGCATGAAAAAGTGGATTTCAGAGCTCCTTTCTAAACACTGTTTCTCTGGGTGCTGTAGCTGTAAGACAGGGGCCTGATATGGTGAATAGGGTGCTGTAGTAGTTAGACTGGGACCTGATAGGGTGGATAGGGTGCTGTAGTAGTTAGACTGTGGCCTGATATGGTGGATAGGGTGCTGTAGGGTGCTGTAGTAGTTAGACTGGGCCTGATAGGATGCTGTAGTAGTTAGACTGGGCCTGATAGGGTGCTGTAGTAGTTAGACTGGGCCTGATAGGGTGCTGTAGTAGTTAGACTGGGGCCTGATATGGTGGATAGGGTGCTGTAGGGTGCTGTAGTAGTTAGACTGGGCCTGATAGGGTGCTGTAGTAGTTAGACTGGGGCCTGATATGTTGGATAGGGTGCTGTAGTAGTTAGACTGGGGCCAGATATGGTTCTGTGGTAGTTAGACTGGGGCCAGATAGGGTGAATAGGGTGCTATAGGGTGCTGTAGAAGTTAGATTGGGCCTGATAGGGTGCTGTAGTAGTTACACTGGGGCCTGATAGGATGGATAGGGTGTTGTAGTAGTTACACTGGGGCCTGATAGGTCTGATAGGGTGCGGTTGTAGTAAGACTGGGGTCTGATAGGGTGCTGTAGTAGTAAGACTGGGGCCTGATAGGGTGCTGTAGTAGTAAGACTGGGGCCTGATAGGGTGCGGTAGTAGTAAGACTGGGGTCTGATAGGGTGCTGTAGTAGTTAGACTGGGGCCTGATAGGGTGTTGTAGTACTTAGACTGGGGCCTGATAGGATGGATAGGGTGCTGTAGTAGTTAGACTGGGGCATGATAGGGTGGATAGGGTGCTGTAGTAGTAAGACTGGGGCCTGATAGGATGCGGTAGTAGTAAGACTGGGGCCTGATAGGGTGTTGTAGTAGTTAGACTGGGGCCTGATAGGGTGTTGTAGTAGTTACACTGGGGCCTGATAGGGTGCTGTAGTAGTTAGACTGGGGCCTGATAGGGTGTTGTAGTAGTTAGACTGTGGCCTGATAGGGTGCTGTAGCAGTTAGACTGGGGCCTGATAGGGTGCTGTAGTAGTTAGACTGGGGCCTGATAGGATGGATAGGGTGTTGTAGTAGTTAGACTGGGACCTGATAGGGTGGATAGGGTGCTGTAGTAGTTAGACTGTGGCCTGATATGGTGGATAGGGTGCTGTAGGGTGCTGTAGTAGTTAGACTGGGCCTGATAGGATGCTGTAGTAGTTAGACTGGGCCTGATAGGGTGCTGTAGTAGTTAGACTGGGCCTGATAGGGTGCTGTAGTAGTTAGACTGGGGCCTGACATGGTGGATAGGGTGCTGTAGGGTGCTGTAGTAGTTAGACTGGGCCTGATAGGGTGCTGTAGTAGTTAGACTGGGGCCTGATATGTTGGATAGGGTGCTGTAGTAGTTAGACTGGGGCCAGATATGGTTCTGTGGTAGTTAGACTGGGGCCTGATAGGGTGCTGTAGTAGTTAGACTGGGGCCTGATAGGGTGCTGTAGTAGTTAGACTGGGGCCTGATAGGATGGATAGGGTGTTATAGTAGTTAGACTGGGGCCTGATAGGGTGTTGTAGTAGTTAGACTGGGACCTGATAGGGTGCTGTAGTAGTTAGACTGGGGCCTGATAGGGTGCTGTAGTAGTTAGACTGGGGCCTGATAGGGTGTTGTAGTCGTTAGACTGGGGCCTGATAGGATGCGGTAGTAGTTAGACTGGGGCCTGATAGGATGGATAGGGTGTTGTAGTAGTTAGACTGGGGCCTGATAGGGTGCTGTAGTAGTTAGACTGGGGCCTGATAGGGTGCTGTAGTAGTTAGACTGGGGCCTGATAGGGTGTTGTAGTAGTTAGACTGGGGCCTGATAGGGTGTTGTAGTAGTTAGACTGGGGCCTGATAGGGTGTTGTAGTAGTTAGACTAGGGCCTGATAGGGTGCTGTAGTAGTTAGCCTGGGGCCTGATAGGGTGCTGTAGTAGTTAGACTGTGGCCTGATAGGGTGTTGTAGTAGTAAGACTGGGGCCTGATAGGATGCGGTAGTAGTTAGACTAGGGCCTGATAGGGTGCTGTAGTAGTTAGCCTGGGGCCTGATAGGGTTCTGTAGTAGTTAGACTGTGGCCTGATAGGGTGTTGTAGTAGTAAGACTGGGGCCTGATAGGATGCGGTAGTATTTAGACTGGGGCCTGATAGGGTGCTGTAGTAGTTAGACTGGGGCCTGATAGGGTGCTGTAGTAGTTAGACTGGGGCCTGATAGGGGGCTGTAATAGTTAGACTGGGGCCTGATAGGGTGTTGTAGTAGTTAGACTGGGGCCTGATAGGGTGCTGTAGTAGTTAGACTGGGGCCTGATAGGGTGCTGTAGTAGTTAGACTGGGGCCTGATAGGGTGTTGTAGTAGTTAGACTGGGGCCTAATAGGGTGCTGTAGTAGTTAGACTGGGGCCTAATAGGGTGCTGTAGTAGTTAGACTGGGGCCTGATAGGGTGCTGTAGTAGTTAGACTGGGGTCTGATAGGGTGCTGTAGTAGTTAGATTGGGGCCTGATAGGGTGTTGTAGTAGTTAGACTGGGGCCTGATAGGGTAGTAGTTAGACTGGGGCCTGATAGGGTGCTGTAGTAGTTAGACTGGGGCCTGATAGGGTGCTGTAGTAGTTAGACTGGGGCCTGATAGGGTGCTGTAGTAGTTAGACTGGGGCCTGATAGGGTGTTGTAGTAGTTAGACTGGGGCCTGATAGGGTGCTGTAGTAGTTAGACTGGGGCCAGATATGGTTCTGTGGTAGTTAGACTGGGGCCAGATAGGGTGAATAGGGTGCTATAGGGTGCTGTAGTAGTTAGACTGGGGCCTGATAGGGTGCTGTAGTAGTTAGACTGGGGCCTGATAGGATGGATAGGGTGCTGTAGTTACCCATCTATGAAACACAAAAGGGCTTGTCCAGTAGTTTTACTGGTGGATGGTTAATGATTGGGGGTGACGGGGGCAGGGAGGGGGAGACAGCTGGTAGGGGAGGGGGTGTAGAGGGGTGGCCTGGGGTTCCTGTGGGCCCTCTGTGTTTCGGCTTCAGCTCTGACTTCACTGGCACAGACCGACAGCTGACACACAGCTGTAGGGACACAGAGGAAGGGGAGCGACAGTGTGATGGACAGAGGGAGGGAATGAAGGGAGGTATGAAGACAAGTGAAAAGTGGAATTGTAGGCATAGAGAATGGAAAAGAAGGATGGAACGAAGGAGCGGTCCAGATGACATGGATGACATAGTAGAAAGAGAGTGTGTGTGTGTGTGTGTGTGTGGCACAGAGGAGATTTCAGGGATAGCCAGCCAGTGCAGCTGTCCAGAACAAGAGACAGGCGCTAGGCAACAGATACAGGGTGCAAGTGTTCAGAGAGGGCGAGAGAGTAGACAGCTTGTTTTGTGAAAACACCCAAGCCTTCCAAACGAGTGAAGCAGTGTGTGTCTGCTTTGCCAGATGACACCATGTTGAAATATGTCTCTTACAGGATTCCAGTAACTCTAAGCATGCAGAACCAGAGCTGAGAATCTTCCTCCAGTGGCCTGTCCACTATGTCAACAATCCTACACAGTCACCACGGTAACCACTCCACATCGTAAACGAAAATGATCCCTGTCACAATCAATAACAATGTACTTGACAAATGTTACAACAGATAAAATACTTTTACTGACCAGCGACCACAAAACTGGATGGAAACACAAACCTTAGGTTCTGAAGAAAATACAACCAAATGAAATCCCCACTAACCAAAACCAAGATTATGTTTAGCATAGACAGTCAAGTGTTTTTGAGGAAGTGGAAAAACAAGCCGCAGTGTTTAAGGAGAAGCTAGCGAGGGAAGCGAGGCGGAGCACATAGTGTTTAGCTAACCATCCATCTCCCTATCCCACTGCCATCTCCCTCCACTCACAGGATTTATGCAGACTAATCCACTGCTAATGAATGGTTATGAACAGCTGTCCCACCACACAACAATAAAACAGACAGAGAGAGTGAAGGAAGGAGGGAATGAGTGAGGGAGAAGAAAGGCTCTTAGAAAAAAGTATGCTTCAGAAAAAGTTTGACAAAAGAGTTTGGATTCCTTTTGGCACTGCAATGTCTCATGACAATCACATTGTAATTTGCATTCCAAACTATACTGAAAAAATATATAAACGCAACATGTAAAGTGTTTATCCCATGTTTAACGAGCTTAAATAAAAGATCCCAGACCTTTTCTATACGCACAAAAAGCGTATCTCTTAGATTTTGTGCACAAATTTGTTTACATCCCTGTTAGTGAGCATTTCTCCTTTGCCACAATAATCCATCCACCTGACAGGTGTGGCATATCAAGAAGCTGATTAAGCAGCATGATCATTACACAGGGCACCTTGTGCTGGGGACAATATAAGGCCTCTCTAAAATGTGCAGTTTTGTCACACAACACAATGCCACAGATGTCTCACGTTTTAAGGGAGCGTGCATTTGGCATGCTGACTGCAGGAATGTCCATCAGAGCTGTTGCAAGAGAATTTCATGTTAATTTCTCTACCATAAGCCACTTCCAATGTTGTTTTAGAGAATTTGGCAGTACATCCAATCAGCCTCACAACCGCAGACCACGTGTAACCACGCATACCAAGTACCTCCACATCTGGCTCCTTCACTTGCGGGATCATCCAACCCAGGGCTCCCGAGTGGCGCAGCGGTCTAAGGCACTGCATCTCAGTGCTTGAGGCGTCACTACAGATTCCCTGGTTCGAATCCAGGCTGTATCACAATCGGCCGTGATTGGGAGGCCCATAGGGCGGCACACAATTTGCCCAGAGTTGTCCCGGTTTGGCCGGTGTAGGCCGTCATTGTAAATAAATATTTGTTTTTAACTGACTTGTCTAGTTAAATAAAATGTATTAAATAAAATCTGTGTCGAGCCACCTGGACTGATGAAACTGAGTTTGCAAACCAAAGAATTTCAGCACAAACTGTCAGAAACCGTCTCAGGGAAGCTCCCCTCCATACTCGTCATCTTCACCAGGGTCTTGACCTGACTGCAGTTTTCCGTCGTAATCGACTTCAGTGTGCAAATGCTCACCTTTGATGGCCACTGGCACGCTGGAGAAGTGTGCTCTTCATGGATGAACCCCCATGTCGCAAGGATCTGTACACAATTCCTGGAAGCTGAAAATGTCCCAGTTCTTCCAAGGCCTGTATACTCATACATTTCACCCATTGAGCATGTTTGTGATGCTCTGGATCGACTTGTACAACAGCGTGTTCAAGTTTCTGCCAATATCCAGCAACTTCGCACAGCCATTGAAGAGGAGTGGGACAACATTCCACAGGCCACAATCCACAGCCTGATCAACTCTATGCGAAGAAGATGTGTCGCACTGCATGAGGCAAATGGTGGTCACACCAGAAACGTACTGGTTTTCTGATCCACGCCCCTACCTTTTGAAATCCATAGATAGGGCCTAATTTATACATTTCAATTGACTGATTTCCTTATATGAACTGTAACTCAGTAAAATCTTTGAAATTGTTACATGTTGAATTTATATTTTTGTTCAGTGTATAATGTGATTGTCTGGTAACTGCTAAGATCAATAGTGCCCAGTAAAACACCCATTCAAGTTGGGCCATACTATGAGAGTTTGCCATACTATATGAGTTGATGGTATCAAGCCCAACTTTGAGTTGGAATGTTCGTTCCACTCAGTCTAATTCTAAGGGGTTGAGTTTGGGCCTGGGGTAGAACAAGGAGCTGATTCTAAATCTATTATATTCTCTGTGTTCTGTTTTCTCTGTGTGGAGTCCATGAACACAACAGCCACAGAGACTGTTTCTCTCCCCAGCCAGTCAGTCAGTTAGTAAGACCGACAGACCGTTTCTCTCCGCAGTCAGCCAGTCAGTTAGACTGACTGTTTCTCTCCCCAGCCAGTCAGTAAGACAGACAGACCGTTTCTCTCCCCAGCCAGTCAGTCAGTTAGTAAGACCGACAGACCGTTTCTCTCCGCAGTCAGCCAGTCAGTTAGACTGACTGTTTCTCTCCCCAGCCAGTCAGTAAGACAGACAGACCGTTTCTCTCCCCAGCCAGTCAGTCAGTTAGTAAGACCGACAGACCGTTTCTCTCCGCAGTCAGCCAGTCAGTTAGACTGACTGTTTCTCTCCCCAGCCAGTCAGTAAGACAGACAGAGCGTTTCTCTCCCCAGTCAGCCAGTCAGTTAGACTGACTTTTTCTCTCCCCAGCCAGTCAGTAAGACAGACAGACCGTTTCTCTCCCCAGTCAGCCAGTCAGTCAGACAGGAGTAATAGTAACCCTTCCACTGGGGAGGTTAGAGAGTAGAGAGGTCTTTGTTCTGGGTTTCCGTCGGACCCAGTAGAGGAAGTAGAGGGAGTCACTGAGGCACAACCATCCGGTGAGTCCTGGATAGATGGAAACACCTTTTAACCTTCCAAGCACTTACAGTGTTCAGTGGCGTCAGCCGGGGAAACAAGGCGGCAGTCGAAGGCTTTCCTGAACGAGAGCAGATGGTTTTGTTGTTTTGTCTGTGAGTCAGTGATAGCCTGGTCCCAGATCTGTTTGTGAGGTCTTGACACATCAGAGGGGTATACTACAACGTAGGATCAATGAGTTAGCAGGCTAACTTTAACAAGCAGAAATAACTGTTGATTTTTTGTTTCATTAAAAAGCCAAACTTAGGTATAGGGATGGGTATCGTTAAGATTTTAATGTATTACTACTCTTACCGATACTGCTTATCGATCCGGTACTTTAACGGTATTCTTATCGGTTATTTTTGTTATTTGTGACGAGAAAAAAAAACGAAACAAATTAAGAACAGAATTAACACTGCTTTATTTTCTGAAATGTCAAATAAATAAAATAAACAATTATTTACAGCAAAAGAAACAGTGATTTGTTCAAAACATTGCTATTATAGACTAATGTTGTGATGATGGAAATGTAAAACAAATGAAATAAACAATATTTTCCTGCAAAAGAAAATACAGTGGTATAGAGCAACACGGGTGGGGCATGCAGGTAGGCTACAAAAGGACTAACAGTTCTTAGCAGTTCTTCTGGAGACAGATCAACATATTTGCCTTCTCTGGCAGAAGTCGGGACCTCTCCTGGCTTATTGTGTTCCCTGCAGTAGAAAATACCCTCTCGCCGGGGGTGGAGGAGGCTTGAGCACAGAGGTAGCTTGTTGCAATGTTTGTGAGGAGGGGCAGAGAAGCTCTCTTCTCCCACATCACAGGATCTTCAGCTATGGGGATGGGAGGCAGGCCTTTGTAGAGCTCGACCTCTAGGTCAACACACTCGCTGAGGGTGAGGGACGAAGTGTCCTGTTGGATCGTCAACCTCAACTCCCTGTCCTCCTCTGAGAACAGCTCCTCCAAGGCACTCCTTGTTTTGTACAATGGAGGGACTGTCTCCTCCATTTCCTCTCCTTCTCCTTCAGACTCCTCCTCCTGTTGCCTGTCTGGCTCTGTGTCTGTCTGCTCCGGCTCCTCTGACAGCCCTGGTGTTGCTCCTGTCACATTGGCCTCAGCACTTGCCTCCCTCCGCCTGTCGCAGATGACATCACTCACCGGGCTCCCTTTAAATCTGGGGTCTATTGCTGTGGCCTCATGCAGGAAGGCTGGGATGTCCTCATCCTGATAGCGCTCAGAGAGGTTCTCCCACACCTTCTCTTTGATGGTTGCCACCAACGTTGTATCTTCATGCTTCACAGTGAAGTGCTCTTCCAGTTTGTGGAGGATGGATATGATCTGTCCACAGGTGGCATTCTATTCACACGATACACACAGTGTGGATGTATAAAATATTCTCATGAGCTGGACAAACTCCTCGTCCTTCAGACTGTCCAGGTTGTCCTTGGTCATTGCTTTTCACAGTCGTGGGTCCAAGGCTGCTGCTTGGATCGCTGGAAACTGCTCCATGAATCTCTCTCTCATTAGATAGCGTTCCATCTGGTCTTGACATCAGGGATGAGTGAGTGTTGCGGAAGGCCTGAAACAACAAAAAACAACATACATTTAATTACCGCACACTTGAATATTGAATTACATAGTTAAATGTGGGAATTTCAAAATAATACTTTAATAAATTGAACTGGCTTCTTACCAAGGAGCTGCTGCTTTTGGACATCGAGGACCTCTTGAACCACACGGCCACTGCTCTGATTCGGCTGGACATTTATCAATGGAAGTCATTTTGTAGATTTTCTGCGCTGCCAGATTCAAGGTGTTTGCAAATCATCCTATTTTTAGGATGTGTAGCCTCTTGATGGCAACATCCATATTGCCAGCATTATCAACAGCCACAGCTACAATCTTGCTCGGCTCTGTCTCAAACTCTTCCAGAATGTCTGAGATCTCCTCTGACACTACTTCGCCATTTGTACACTGCCCTGGTGTGGAGGACCTTCTGTTTTACACTGCCCTGGTGTGGAGGACCTTCTGTTTTACACTGCCCTGGTGTGGAAGACCTTCTGTTTTACACTGCCCTGGTGTGGAAGACCTTCTGTTTTACACTGCCCTGGTGTGGAAGACCTTCTGTTTTACACTGCCCTGGTGTGGAAGACCTTCTGTTTTACACTGCCCTGGTGTGGAAGACCTTCTGTTTTACACTGCCCTGGTGTGGAAGACCTTCTGTTTTACACTGCCCTGGTGTGGAAGACCTTCTGTTTTACACTGCCCTGGTGTGGAAGACCTTCTGTTTTACACTGCCCTGGTGTGGAGGACCTTCTGTTTTACACTACCCTGGTGTGGAAGACCTTCTGTTTTACACTGCCCTGGTGTGGAAGACCTTCTGTTTTACACTGCCCTGGTGTGGAAGACCTTCTGTTTTACACTGCCCTGGTGTGGAAGACCTTCTGTTTTACACTGCCCTGGTGTGGAGGACCTTCTGTTTTACACTGCCCCTGGTGTGGAGGACCTTCTGTTTTACACTGCCCCTGGTGTGGAAGACCTTCTGTTTTACACTGCCCTGGTGTGGAAGACCTTCTGTTTTACACTGCCCTGGTGTGGAGGACCTTCTGTTTTACACTGCCCTGGTGTGGAGGACCTTCTGTTTTACACTGCCCTGGTGTGGAAGACCTTCTGTTTTACACTGCCCTGGTGTGGAAGACCTTCTGTTTTACACTGCCCTGGTGTGGAAGACCTTCTGTTTTACACTGCCCTGGTGTGGAAGACCTTCTGTTTTACACTGCCCTGGTGTGGAGGACCTTCTGTTTTACACTGCCCTGGTGTGGAGGACCTTCTGTTTTACACTGCCCTGGTGTGGAGGACCTTCTGTTTTACACTGCCCTGGTGTGGAGGACCTTCTGTTTTACACTGCCCTGGTGTGGAGGACCTTCTGTTTTACACTGCCCTGGTGTGGAGGACCTTCTGTTTTACACTGCCCTGGTGTGGAGGACCTTCTGTTTTACACTGCCCTGGTGTGGAGGACCTTCTGTTTTACACTGCCCTGGTGTGGAGGACCTTCTGTTTTACACTGCCCTGGTGTGGAGGACCTTCTGTTTTACACTGCCCTGGTGTGGAGGACCTTCTGTTTTACACTGCCCTGGTGTGGAGGACCTTCTGTTTTACACTGCCCTGGTGTGGAGGACCTTCTGTTTTACACTGCCCTGATGTGGAAGACCTTCTGTTTTACACTGCCCTGGTGTGGAGGACCTTCTGTTTTACACTGCCCTGGCTTGTGTAGTGCACTGTAACAGTGAGATAGTGGTCCTGGCAGAGGCTGGTCCACTCGTCTGATGTGATGGCTAGCTTTGGCACGTCCTTCAGCTCAGTGATCACATTGGCCTTTTCTTCACCATACCAGGTAGGAATGAATGTGTCACTGAGGTAACTCCTGGAGGGAGGGATGTATTTATGGTTGAGTGCCTTGCTCATCTCCCTACAGTAAATAGAATGTTCATGTGTTTAATTATCATTATTGAATTATTGTGTTGTGTATTGTGGAGTGATGGGACTAACATACAACCCTTTTATACTACTATATCCTAAACATGAATACAACTCAATATATATACTGACAGACTGTTACCTAAAACCCTTGGACTCCACTGTTGCAAAGGGGTGTAGGCCTTTCACTATGAACTTGGTCTCGGCTAGGTGGCACTCATTCTCATCAGTCATCCTCCCACTAGCTGCCAACGTGAAGGGGCTTTGGGCTTGTCTTTCTCTTGGACCAGCGGTATTAAAGGGAGCAGCGGGTTGGTTCATTGTAGCTGCAAATTTAACAAAAAAGTTGCAAAATCTTTAAATGGGTGATTTAATTTTTGAACGCACCCACAGCTAAACAATCACCTGGCTAATGGTTCCTTTTGATCAGGAACCCATGTTCTCAGGAACCCATGTTCTCATAATCTAGTTAACTCCGTGTGTGGGCTCTAGGCTGCTAGCATACATACCTAACGGAGATCGGGCGACGAGAGATGAACTACGAGCTAGGCAGTCGAAAACTGTGCATTTCTCTGCCTGTACATGATGCACTTTCCATAGATGTTTGGACAGATTGCTTGTAAGGGCGGAAACACATTTACATTTACATTTAAGTCATTTAGCAGACGCTCTTATCCAGAGCGACTTACAAATTACAAACACGAGCAAAAGTCTTGTTGCACTTGTGGCAACGAGCATTATCAGCATCGACTCTGGTGAAGTGTAACCACAATTCTGAACGTTTAGTTCTCTCTGCCATCGAAACTAATTAAGTCTTTCTTGTGTGTGTGTGTGCGTGCGTGCTGTACCGTGTGAGAGAGACAGGCTCCGCGCGACAGAGATCTCTTCTGGATTGGGAATAACGAAAATGCATCATAGACAAATCTCTTAATCTTATTGCAAATTGGAAACGGTTGGTGAGATAAAATGTGCAAGATAACGTTCATGTAGCAATAATAAATAGGAAATGTATTTTCTTAATTTCTCCAGTACTGAAAGCAGAACCGATAACGTCTGAGTTTATCGATACTAAGGTCTTTCTTAATTTAGCCCCGGGGCCAGTTTAATACCGGGTTTCGGTACACATACCTACTTAGATATGTGTTATTGGTTGCTGAGTCAATTAGACCATGCCCATTTCAAGCTTATCTTTCTCAAAACAACAACGTTATTTCAGAATAGTTAGGCAAGTTAGCTGGCTAACTCATTTATCCTGCTTTGTAGAATAGCCCTTTGTTTATTTATGCTGTAGTTGACAATACAGCAGAAACAGATCAGAGACCAGGCTAGGTCATGGTTGTTGTTAGCCTGGTAACACCACTACTGGTTCTGAGGGGCTATTCTCTGAGAATCTTTGAAGACCTGGCCAGAAGAACAATAGTGGCAGCTAGAGTGCTGTGCTACCATCCAGCAGGCATTTTTACTAAACCTGCAAGAAGTTCTGATACCCTTTCCCTGAAGCTGTCGCCTTCCCTTGAAGAATTATTAAACTATCTGACTCAATGAATTTCTCCTCCATGTCATTGGTTATTGTTCTCAGAACACCATTGGTCACTGAAGCTGAGGGAAGATGGCTGCCCTCTTAGACAGTAGCCCAACAGAAAGTTTTGACCCTCTCTCCGATCGATCGGGATATTGACATTTTTATTTATTTTATTTTTTAATTTCACCTTTATTTAACCAGGTAGGCCAGTTGAGAACAAGTTCTCATTTACAACTGCGACCTGGCCAAGATAAAGCAAAGTAGTGCGACACAAACAACAACACAGAGTTACACATGGAATAAACAAACATACAGTCAATAACACAATAGAAAAATCTATATACAGGTGACCAAATACTTATTTTCCACCATAATTTGCAAATAAATAAAAAATCTTACAATGTGATTTTCTGGATTTTTTTTTCTCATTTTGTCTGTCATAGTTGAAGTGTACCTATGATGAAAATTACAGGCCTCTCTCATATTTTTAAGTGGGAGAACTTGCACAATTGGTGGCTGACTAAATACCCTTTTTGCCCCACTGTACCTGCTGGAGCACGTGCTACGGGTTATGGTGTTATGGTGGCCAGTGAGCTGAGATAAGGTGGGGCTTTACCTAGCAAAGACTTATAGATGACCTGGAGCCAGTGGGTTTGGCAACGAATATGAAGCGAGGGCCAGCCAACGAGAACATACAGGTCACAGTGGTGGGTAGTATAATGGGGCTTTGGTGACAAAACGGATGTCACTGTGATTACTCAGCAAATTGGATGCAGTCTGAGTGTTGGAAGCTATTTTGTAAATGACATTGCTGAAGTCAAGGATCGGTAGGATAGTCAGTTTTACGAGGGTATGTTTGGCAGCATGAGTGAAGGATGCTTTGTTGCGACATAGGAAGCCGATTCTAGTTTTCATTTTGGTTTGGAGATGCTTAATGTGAGTCTGGAAGGAGAGTTTACAATCTAACCAGACATCTAGGTATTTGTAGTTGTCCACATATTCTAAGTCAGAACCGTCCAGAGTAGTGATGCTGGATGGGCGGGCAGGTGCGGGCAGCGGTCGGTTGAAGAGCATGCATTTAGTTTTGCTTGCATTTAAGAGCAGTTGGAGGCCACGGAAGGAGTGTTGTATGGCATTGAAGCTCGTCTGGAGGTTAGTTAACAGTGTCCAAAGAAGGGCCAGATGTATACAGAATGGTGTCGTCTGCGTAGAGGTGGATCAGAGAACCACCAGCAGCAAGAGCGACATCATTGATGTATACGGAGAAAAGAGTCGGCCTGAGAATTTAACCCTGTGTCACCCCCATAGAGACTGCCAGAGGTCTGGACAACAGGCCCTCCGATTCGACACACTGAACTCTGTCTGAGAAGTAGTTGGTGAACCAGGCGAGCCAGTCATTTGAGAAACCAAGGCTGTTGAGTCCGCCGATAAGAATGTGGTGATTGACAGAGTCGAAAGCCTTGGCCAGGTCGATGAATACAGCTGCACAGTATTGTCTCTTATTGATGGTCTGAGAGAAGTGTGTCTGAGAGAAGTGTGGTGCGTTGTCCTTCAACGGCACATATGGATCCTCTCACTGGATTCCAAGAACAATAAACACACAGATGGAATGAAGCCATCTGTCTGGAAAAAATGGCTGTGGTGGATATCCTCTGTGATGAGGCTGTATGTACAGCGCTATTGGTTGGTCAGTCAGTCAGCGGTCCAGTCATTCAGTAATCCAGTGATTCACTAGTATGTGTCAGCTGACACTTCATCAATACCAGGAAGTACCAGTCAGCAGGAAGTACAGCCAGTCAGAAGTTTGGAATCTGAACTGATTTTGAGAGGATGGAGCAGGAAGAGGAAAAGTGAGTCCTTTAAAAAGAACAAAAAGTGATGAGAGAGGTGAAAGATAGATGGAGAGAGAAACTAAGAACATGCTTGAGAGTGAGGAAGGAGAGGGGGGGGGATTATAAAAGTGGGCGGAAAGAGAATAGTAATAAAAGTCATTTTTAAAAGCGGCGGCGATAGAAAAAGAGTGAGAGAGAGTGAAAGAAAGAAAGGAAACTCATTTCCAGGAATAGTTTGGCCTTGGGAAGTGTGGCTTGACTCATTACGACGGCTCGCTGCTTTCCGAAACACAGTTTCCACAACTCACACACACACAAACTTTCCCTTCACCTAACTGCCAACACCATAAACTTACGCCATGCACAATAACATTGCTCTGAACCAATCTAAGCGACGAGGAACTGACAGACAGAAAATATTTATGCAACAAAAACCAATGAATCAACTCTTTAGGGAAGTGAGACAGGAGTAAAAAAGTATTGTAATAAACTCTGATTCATTATATGCAGCTTGGGCCAAGTAGAAGTCAATCATTAAGGGAGTAAAACTTCCAGTTACTCCATTATGTTCCTTCCCCCTTTCCCTCTGGAGCAGTGGAAACGCGTTCTCTGGAGTGATGAATCTGGCAGTCCGACGGACTAATCTGGGTTTGGCGGATGCCAGGAGAACGCTACCTGCCCCAATGTATAGTGCCAATTGTAAAGTTGGCCCCTCAGTTCCAGTGAAGGGAAATCTTAAACGCTACAGCGTACAAAGACAGTCTAGACCATTCTGTGCTTCCAACTTTGTGGCAACAGTTTGGGGAAGGCCCTTTCCTGTTTCAGCATGACAATGACCCTGTGCACAATGCGAGGTCCATGCAGAAATGGTTTGTCGAGATCAGTGTGGAAGAACTTGACTGGCCTGCACAGAGCCCTGACCTCAACTCCATCGAACACCTTTGGGATGAATTGGAACACCGACTGTGAGCCAGGGCTAATCGCCCAACATCAGTGCCCGACCTCACTAATGCTCTGGCTGAATGTAAGCAAGTCCCCTCAGCAATATTCCAACATCTAGTGGAAAGCCTTCCCAGAAGAGTGGAGGCTCGTATAGCAGCAAAGGGGGGACCAACTCCATATTAATGTCCATGATTTTGGATTGAGATGTTCAACGAGCAGGTGTCCACATACTTTTGTTCACGTAGTGTAGCTCATTCTAATATTTCTACTACTGTACATGACATTTCAGTTACACTTTATACACACACCACATATGTATTTATATACTGGATTCTTGACATGCTATTTTACTTGTTTGACATTTTACTGCATTGGTAGGAGCTAGTAAAATAAGTATTTCGCTGCACCAGCTTTAACATCTGCTAAACTGTGTACGTGACCAACTTAAACTGCTGAGCTAAAGCCTAGGCATTAGATCTAGACCACGTTAGCACACTGAGCTAAAGCCTAGGCATTAGATCTAGACCACGTTAGCACACTGAGCTAAAGCCTAGGCATTAGATCTAGACCACGTTAGCACACTGAGCTAAAGCCTAGGCATTAGATCTAGACCACGTTAGCACACTGAGCTAAAGCCTAGGCGTCAGATCTAGACCACGTTAGCACACTGAGCTAAAGCCTAGGCATTAGATCTAGACCACGTTAGCACACTGAGCTAAAGCCTAGGCATTAGATCTAGACCACGTTAGCACACTGAGCTAAAGCCTAGGCATTAGATCTAGACCACGTTAGCACACTGAGCTAAAGCCTAGGCATCAGATCTAGACCACGTTAGCACACTGAGCTAAAGCCTAGGAATGAGATCTAGACCACGTTAGCACACTGAGCTAAAGCCTAGGCATCAGATCTAGAGGTTGACAACGCTTTCAAGTCTCCGGCAAGGTTACTCATCACATATATATTTACAAAAATGTATGTATATATGTATGTATGGAAATGATGCAGACAATACATTGATATAAGCCACAATCTATCTACAATATTAATATTTTTTAAATATTGAGAAAAAAAAGGCTCTGTTCAAAAGTAAAGCACTGCGTAGGGAATAGGGTGCCATTTTGGACTCCAATAGGTTCCCATGGGACAAGAATTTTGTTTCACTCTCACTGTCTGCTACTCCAACGATTTTGTTTTGGTTCTCAGACAGGACTAAGATCTCCGTACTTGTCGGTGCACGTCCAGGGAACTGCTCTGGGCCTCAAACGGATGATTACACCTGGCCTAGTGGAGCTACACTCCCTCTCTCCATAATCCCTATCCTGGATATATACACTGAGTGTACAAAACATTAGGAACACCAGCTCTTTCCATAACATAGACTAACCAGGTGAATCCAGGTAAAAGCTATGATCCTTTATCGATTTAATTTGTTAAATCCATTTCAATCAGTGTAGATGAAGGGGAGGAAACGGGTTAAAGGATTTTTAAGCCTTGAGACAATTGCGACATGGATTCTGTATGTGTGCCATTCAGAGGGTGAATGGGCAAGACAAAACATTTAAGTGCTTTTGAACAGGGAATGATAGTAGGTGCCAGGTTCACCGGTTTGAGTGTGTCAAAAACTGCAATGCTGCTGGATTTTTCATGCTCAACAGTTTCCTATGTGTATCAAGAATGGTTCATCACCCAAAGGACATCCAGCCAACTTGATACAACTGCATTGTGGTAAACATGGGCCAACAAATTAAGACAAAGGGGTGTGCAACTCAATATAAGGAAGGTGTTCTGTATATATACACTGAACAAAAAAATGTAAACGCAACACGTAAAGTGTTGGTCCCATGTTTCATGAGCTGAAAAAAAAGATCCCAGAAATGTTCCAGACGCACAAAAAGCTTATTTCTCAAAAATGTTGTGGCCAAATTTGTTTACATCACTGTTAGTGAGCATTTGTCCTTTGCCAAGATAATCTATCCACCTAACAGGTGTGGCATATCAAAAAGCCGATTAAACAGCATGATCATTACACAGGTGCACCACTCTAAAATGTGCAGTTTTGTCACACAACACAATGCCACAGATGTCTCAAGCTTTGAGGGAGCGTGCAATTGGCATGCTGACTGCAGGAATGTCCACCAGAGCTGTTGCCAGAGAATTGAATGTTAATTTCTCTACCATAAGCCTCCTCCAAAATCGTTTTAGAGAATTTGTCAATACGTTCAACCGGGCCTCACAACCGCAGACCACGTGTATGGCATCATGTGGGCGAGCGGATTGCTGATGTCAACGTTGTGAACAGAGTGCCCCATTTTGGTGGTTGGGTTGTGGTATGGCAGGCATAAGCTATAAACGAACACAATTGCATTTTATCGTTCGCAATTTGAATGCACAGAAATACACAGAAATACATAAATGTGAGGCCCATTTATTTTAAGGTATCTATGACCAACTCATGTGAAATCCATAGATTAGGGCTGAATTAATTAATTTCAATTGACTGATTTTCTCATATGAATTGGAACTCAGTAAAATCTTTGAAATGGTTGCATCTTGCATTTATATTGTGGTTCAGTATATGTTTTATATCACATACACCAGATAGGTGCTTTACAGGGTCAGCCACAGTAGTATGGCGCCCCTGGAGAAAATTAGGGTTAAGTGCCTTGCTCAATGGCACGTCAATAGATTTTTCACCTGACCAGCTCGGGTTTTCGAACCAGCAACCTTTCGGTTACTGACCCAATGCTCTAACCGCTAGGCTACCTGCCGCCCTAGATGGGAGAGAAGTGCAGTCACGAAAATCCAGGGAGGTGTACTGCCACTGAATCTGAATTAAGAACCCGTCAAAACTCTTTAAGTCTCAAGCTATAAACATGGTCTTGGAGATCAAATTTTAGCACTGAAAAAATTATGTTTTAACTGAATTGAGCCCTAGGCATAGGAATAACAGTTTTCCATATGAGACCTATACAATAACAAGTATGTAATATATCTGTAGTAGCATTGGCATCCTAATGACATACTGGCGATAGAGTGAATATCAATCTGTGATGCTAGACTGACTAGCTATACTGGACCTCTGCGGGTTTGTTACAGTGACTCTAGCTATACTGGACCTCTGAGGGTTTGTTACAGTTCTAGTGTGACAAGGCCTCAGACCAATTCCCTGAATTCAATTTACACTGTCTCACTACCACCTGTCTGCGGAGAGGGAAAAGAAAGGGGGATGAGGGGGAGGAGAGAAAGAGGGGTGAGGGGGAGGAGAGAAAGAGGGGATGAGGGGGAGGAGAGAAAGCAGAAGTACGTGACGGCACCGTGCTACTCTCACAATGGGGAGAGAGAAAACGGACTGCCGCCCGGTCCACCATGGTGGAGAGAGAGGAGAGAAAAGGGGGAGAGGAGAAGAAACGAGAAATGGGTACAGGAGGAGAAAGTGGTAGAGAGGAGTAGAGGAGCAGAGAGAGGGGGGGGGGGGGGGGGGGCTTCCATATTTAGAAGCCTGACTCAGAAATATAGAGTAAGCATTAGACAGCGTTAGACAAAGACGGGACCTTGGCAGCAGGAGGGTGAGAATGATTCACCCAGTGAGTTAGCATTGAAATGGAAAGGAGGACAGGAGGGAAAAGGGGGGAGGGAGGAATAGTTTGGAGACAGAGAGAAAAGAGAGAGAGCAGGTCAAACCAGAATGTGTTGTGCGAGGCTCAGCCTGACTCAGAAGCCTGACTCAGAAATATAGAGTAAGCATTAGACAGCGTTAGACAAAGACGGGACCTTGGCAGCAGGAGGGTGAGAATGATTCACCCAGTGAGTTAGCATTGAAATGGAAAGGAGGACAGGAGGGAAAAGGGGGGAGGGAGGAATAGTTTGGAGACAGAGAGAAAAGAGAGAGAGCAGGTCAAACCAGAATGTGTTGTGCGAGGCTCAGCATTTAGAACTGCAGTGAGAAAAACAGACTCTACTTCACTAACCGACTTCTTCATCAAGACAAATAAATGGTCACACAGGGGAAGGCTGAAGACACCCTCAGAGCTGTTTAATGTCGGCTCTGGAGTAGTTCCTGATAACCTGATTAACGTGGAGTCTGGTACTAGATGTAACTCACACTGACACACACACGAACACACCCAATATCATTTTTACACCCCTCAGGCATCGGTTGATTCCTCTACCAGCTAATTTCTCTCTGCTTCTAAAAAGAGCTCACTGACACTTCACACGGCAGTATCCTGGTCCTAATGCCTGGAAGGGGAAGGCTGATGTCATAGTCAGAACCTCAACAGGGATGGTGTTACTCAGAACACTGAGGTGATAAAGAGACATCGGCTCAGTCCCAAATGGCACCCTATTCCCTATATATAGTGCACTACTTTTGACCAGAGCTCTCCTAGGCCCTGGTCAAGCTCTCCTAGGCCCTGGTCAACATGATAAAATAAGCAATTCTTTGATGTTCAGCATGGCATCGTGGCATTTTTTTCCTGAAGCTTTTTAAAAGTTTTCTAGAGGCGTCTGGAAGACCTGAGTAATGACTGCGGGGGTGGGATACTGTACCACGTGAGTCAACAGAGAGAGAGATGAAAGAAAAAGAGCTCATTACTTTGGATTTAAGTCAACTGAAGTTTGTTCGTTTCCATACTTATCGTAGGGAAATATGATAGCTGTCATATAGAATGTGGAGAGACACTTGTTAGAGCCCAGTGAGTCTGACTCTGACTCATAAAAAAACAAACACAATTAATTTATTCAGTAAAATCTTTACAATATAATGATCTGAAATGCCTTTTAGGTTGTTTGGGGGCACACACTTCACTATTCAAATACTCCCTGACTGTATCACTGAAATGAACAACCCTGAAGATGAGTCCTCATTACACTGCATGCAGACAGAGGAATTCCAGTCAACTCTTATGCTGCCATGATATGCTGAGGGTATGTGAGATCCCCAGATAAGATACACTGACAGATTCACTCATTCAAACAGTCCAGCCACAGTCAATAGACACAAACTGTTTACCCAGCCCCATACCAACACTATCAGGGTTAATGATAAAGAGATGGGAGGATGAGGGAAAGGAATAGAGGGATAAATGATCTAGTGCTGCTTCAGCCGGAGGGGGAGAGAGAGAGAGAGAGAGAGAGGGGTGTGGTGGAAGATGAACTGAAAGAGGAGATGTTCAGAGAGATTTGGAGAGAGACAGATTGCCAGAATGATCACTTACCGCATCAAAGGTATGTTGGATGGGGCAGAGGGAGAGACGGATGGAGAGGGGGAGATCAAATGGGTCTCAGAAATTGTTTCCTTTTAGATTTGAAACAAACCGAAAAACGACTTCACATCCCACTTTTAAGTGTCACCGCCCATTATACAATTTAGAGTTTCTCTCTCTCTTCTTCCTCTCTCTTTGACAGCCATTCAAATGCTCACAAGAGAAAAGTATGGGAAAGAATTTGGATTGAAAAGTCTAGCTAGCTGTCTAGACCAAGGGGAAATTGGTTTAGGACAAGAGATAAACAATTTAGCCAATGGTTTCTTTTTGGGTGTGTCTTCCGTAAAAGCCTACTTTGTCTGAGCGTGTGGATGGAACCTGCTCATCCTTGGTAATTTAATTATTCCTGAACGTAAGGTCGGTCAGCCTGTTGGGAGCCAATTAGTCCAAAACAAACCCCAGTGATATGGACGACTAGATAACTGCTTCCATACAAGCCATACACTCCATAAAAGGATGCTATTATCAGATTACAGATTATATAACAAAATCCTGTACACTGTGTATGCTTGCAAAGTTTCAGCTCTTTATTATTTCAATAGCCAATGTTTAGTTCAACAGACCTCAATGATAGATGGAAGCATTGACTATTGAAATAGAGTAGATTGCAATAAAGAGGTGAGGTTTTGCAAGCAGGCAGCGTGTGGTTCATTTATTATTTTGATTCACGTTTAATGAACCAGTAATATAAATATATATTGTTTTACATGTGAGCGCATTCCTTTTGAAGATTGATGTCATGTAACGTTACAGTCTCTCTGCTAACACTACATCTAATAAATGTATCTCATAAACACAATGACCTGAAAAAGAGGACAATAGTGTCATCAGCCACGAGGTCAATGATTAACCTGTGTGACTGTATACTGGCGGAGACTAAACCTGAATGCTTCACAATCACCTAAACCCAGTTACATTATTCATCTTTAACATACTGCTGTATGTTATACCACTTATATCCCATCATCCATTTTGTCACGTTTATTACATTTTATTGATAATGTGTAGTTACATGGTATGTGGTATGCATGCCTTTGTGTCACTACATGCATCTACAGTGTATTCAGAAAGTATTCACACCCCTTGACTTTTTCCACATTTTGCTATGTTAACAAATTGTGATTAAAATTGATACATTTGTTGTTAATGATCTACACAAAATACTCTGCAATGTCAAAGTGAAAAAAAGAATCTAACAACTGTATAATAAAAAATAATTAAAAAAATGAAACACTAAATATAGCTTGATTATAAGTATTCAACCCCCTGACTCAATACATGTTAGCATCCCCTTAGTCAGTGATTACAGCTGTGAGTCTTTCTGGGTGAGTCTCTAAGAGCCTTGCACACCTGGATTGTACAATATTTGTGCCTCCAACAGATATAAAATGCTTCCAACAGATACCTCTTACTGATAGACTGAACAGACAACTTGCATAGAGCACTTACAAAGAAAATCATTCTGACTCTGTAAATTCATCTTTCCTGTACAAAACTCCAAAGAATTCACAAGAACCCAATTTGTATGCAGCGGTATACTCACATTCTGGAAGTTTGATCTAAATACTGTAGGCTATAATATGTCAATCTCTTCTCGTCTCTTCTCTACAGCTGATAGAACCAGACTATGAAATGACAACCATCCTCTTTGGACGACATGGAAGAATTAGCATCCAAATGCCCATTAGACAGGGATAGAACAGATCCCTTGGGGTCTATCTATCAACACAATGCTCCTCCTCTATGTCCTCATTCTTCACTGGTACTACTAGAACAGGAGAGGGGAGAAGGGGAGAGTGAGTGTGTAGGGGACAGAGAGGAGGCATAGAGAGAGAGAGAGAAAATAGGGGAGAGAGAAAGAGAAAAAGAGAGAGAGCGAGACAGAGAGAGAGAGGGAGAGAGCACGAGAGAAAGCCATCCCCTACAGAGTTTAACCTGGCGAAGAGTCCCCTAAGCAAGCTGGTCCTGTGGCTCTGTTCACAAACACAGTCTATTAATGTTCTGTATTATGTCATGTTTCAAGTTTTGTGTGGACCCCAGGAAGAGTAGCTGCTGCTTTTGCAACAGCTAATGGGGATCCTAATAAAATGACCAAAAATACCAAATACCCCACAGAGCCCCAGGACAGCAACACAATAAGACACAACTAAATCATGAGAACACAAAAAGATAATTATTTCCAATGTATCAAGTAATAAACTGAAAAAATGAGCAAACTAGAACGCTATTTGGCCCAAAACAGAGTACACAGTGGAAGAATACCTGACCACTGTGACTGAACCAAAACTAAGGAAAGCCTTTGACTATGTACAGACTAAGTGAGCACAGCCTTGCTATTGAGAAAGGTTGCCATATTTCCCTCAGATTACACAGACCCACAAAGAACTCGGAAAAAAAACAAATCAAACTTTAATAAACTCCCATATCTATTGGGTGAAATACCACAGTGTGCATCACAGCAGCAAGATGTGTGACCTGTTGCCACAAGAAAAGGGCAGCCAGTGAAGAACAAACACCATTGTAAACACAACCCATATTTATGTTTATTTATTTTACTTTTTTTTTACTTGAACTATTTCCCCTCATTACAAGAGTGTATATAGACATAATATGACATTTTAAATGATTTAATTATTTTGGAACTTGTGTGAGTAATATTTACTGTTTATCCATTTCACTTGCTTTGGCAATGTAAACACGTTTCCCATGTCAATAAAACCCCTTGAATTGAACTGAGAGGGAGAAAGAGAGAGAATAGGGGGAGAAAAGGGTTTTATTGTCTTCTTATCTATTAACAAAACCACAGGCAGCTAACCCCCCCCCCCCCCCCCCCCCCCCAGCCAGGCAGCAATTACCCCCCACCCCAACAACACCATCCTCCCTACACAGCAGCAGGACCAGCCCCCTGGCCAGGACAACTATCTACCCACAATAAAAGGCATATATACCCCCTAAAGGTAGCCTTTTCATCCCAGGGAAGAGAAACCAGACCCCTGCTCTCTCTGCACAATTACCCCCCCCCCCCCTAACCCTATCGTTTACTCTGTGTCCCAAAAACACACACACGTCGCACATACACACACTTGGTTCTACGAGAAAGCATATTCTCACTCACTGTAATTCATCTCAATGTCTCTGTCAGAGGATAATTGATCCACTCATTTTCCATGATGGATTCATTAACACTGTGGGTGATGATGCTTGAGACATAATGGACATGTTTCTCCTTCTTCCTTCCCTTTCTTCCACACGTGTTCCTTCTAAAAACCCTTCCGTTTTTGGTGGTGTCCGATTGTGTTCCATAGGTTGAGACTGGATTCTCTAAAAACATGTTTATTTTCTCTGGCAGTACTTTAGACTAGTTTGGGGGGTTTGTTCCAGTGACTGATTGCTTCCCAGAGGAGAACTCCCCATTCGCTACACTGGTGTATCCCACAGGGACGAAATTCAAGCGGCTCTGCCTTGTTTGGGGTCACCTGCTTGCCGCGCGAGGTCGCAAGGTCAGTAACCGCGCCATGTTCCATCTTGGTGTGACAATGGCCACCTGGATGCTATGAGGTCATCATGGTAAACATTCAACGTTTTATTGACCCCGTTTTTCTTACATCCAGGACCGTTGACCCTTTGCCTTTTTACAGTTTTAGTATTCTGCATCCGTAGAATTGTGTTTCACACCAACTGGGTATGAGGACCCCCATACCAATAGAATCGGCCCATTACCTCTATAGTTTACACACTCTGGATAATTCAAAGCGAACCATGTCACTGAAAGGTTATTTAGTATGGAATGCGGCAGGGGGAATGACTTGAAACAACTCAAGCCCATTTGCAATTTAGGGGGGTCAATTGTGGGCAGTAAATCAGATAAGCACCTAAGAGATCTAATGGAAAATGTAGCCTAAATAAGGATATGCATGAAAAAGCTAAATGTGGCATAGACCTTGGCCTAATGCAGGCCAGCTAATTCATATAGGTGGCCTACTAAGAACAAAAAACGATTGAACAACATAGTGCGTTTAGGTAATACACTGTTTATACACTGGTATTACAGTGGTCATCTTTCAAATAATAGAATAGAATGACGTGAAGAGCACTTAGGCCTATGTGGTCTAATAAGAAGCCGATGTTTTGGGTTATCAGTTCTGTTGTCCCTTAGAGAGATACAATGTACTGTAACTATGCTATCTATACATTTGGCTACTTTTTATACTGCAGGGATACACTGTAGCCTAAGTACAATAACCTTAACTAGCTACTTTGTATATCACCGATGAAGACGTGAATGATGCAATGTAATAACTAAGTAGTTAGTTCGTTGACTCTTGGAAGATAGAATTTATCAAATCACCAGGCCAGGCAAACAAGCAATGTGGCTGCAACGTTACACCTCACTATGCGCTTCCAGAGTGCCGTGGCCGGAGTCCAAACCAGCCTTCCCCGCCTTACACCGAGACTGTTTGACGCCAATCGACACAGCGAGGCAGGCAGACAGACTGACATGAACACACAAACACCCATGCACAGACAAACGGACATAAATACCTCATGTTACCGTCTAAGATAGCCCACCCACAGCAGCTCCTTAACTGGCATGAGTAAAGCGATTTAGCATTTTGCGTTTATTGACAGTGCGTACAGATATGTAACCTCTTTATCAATGCATACACGTGATGTCGTTTTTACCACTTACCTAAAAGTCACGGAGATATGAGACACCAATCGCAACTTCTAAATGTTTTGAATATCCCGTGCGCAATGTGTCGGACTGTGACTGTCCACCAAAATATTCCGCCACGGGAATAATCCAACGCTACCTGCAGTTGTTGCGCGGCGCGTTCGACCTTTCTTAAACTCTGAAAACAACAAAGCACTCCAAAATAGGCGACACGTTACGTCCAAAAACGTAGATGAAAATGTCAAGTTGTCTAGCTCACATTTGCCAAGATTAAAGTGAGAACTGGACGAGAAAACCGTTCATATCTCCGTTCCGTTTGTTCGTCGCTCTCTATTCGTCTACTTCACCGCGGAAACCTAGCTTCAGCTGCGCACACGAGAGCCCTGCTCAAACCTCAACTCACCCAGAGGCCAGAAAACGCCACCAGGTGCTCATTTACATAACGGCACTGGCTGTGTCCAATCATAACAGCTAGCCAGGTGCTTGTTGAATATTCTACCAGCAAACAGCCAATCAGTAGTCCCCCTGGGTGGGACCCATGGCCCGACAACAGCACTGTAAATATGAGTAAACCCCTGGGTATAAAGTGATTTTTATTTGTTAAAGGAATTGAGAGATTTATGATATATGAAATATAATACATAGGAAAAAAACAGAGGTATTTTACCTTTTTAATCCCTTGCATCTACACCTAACAAAATCGACCTTTCTGTCTGGGTAACTGTATCCTGGTTTCAGCATCAACATCCTTACTTTATGTGAGATATCAAAAACAACACTTAGGTTGCCTCCCAAATGACACCAAATTCCCTATACAGTGTACTACTTTTGACTATGGGCCCTGGTCAAAAGTAGTGCACTGTAGGGAAAAGGGTGCCATTTGGGATGCACACCTTCATCTGTTATCACTTCTTTCATCCACTCATCATAGCTTTTGCCAATAGCCTACATCTATCTAGGGTTCTTTCTCTGGATTTACCCCAAAAGTAAACATTATTACAGAGTTTGCCACTTTAACTGTATACTATTACACCCCTGGGCTATAATTAGTGTGATTGAAGGTTTTACACTAAAGCACAGTACTTTGCATCATAAGAGTTGTGAAAATGGGGCTTGGAGAGGAGACCAAAGCGCATACAAAAAGACTCAACCTAAGAAGTGAGATAAAAGTGTTGTTCAGTATAAACGTGAAAGAGTAGAGTTTGTAAGGTGAGTGAAACAAGCAAACACAAACAGTAACACACTACACAAACTCTAATGAAAACAATTGGTTATTTTAAAATCAATCCAATGATAGACAGACAGTGTAGTAGCCTAGGAGTTGGGTATGCTGAAGGAAAATGAGTAGAAGGAAAATGAGTAGAAGGCAAGAAGAGCGAGATAGAGAGGAAGAGTATTAGGCAGCTATGTGTCAGTACTTGCCCGTCTCTCGCAGTGTGGTGCCACGAGGAGAAAAAGCTAACTTTATCTGGCACTCTATCAGCAGCGTGGGACAATAAAGGTCATTAGCAAACACTGCATGATCCAGACCCACTTTGGATAAACAGGGGCTCTGAACCACTGATAGACTGTTTGTGTGTACAGTATATTGGTCAGCATGTTACCTTATCTCAGTACGTCAACATGAAGGCATGGTGTGGTTTATGTCAGAGGACAAAGAGACATAAACGCTATATTCCAAACACCCATAAACCCATATAATGTATGGACACAAATAGTTTTACATGCATGCCCTCATATTTTTTTTCTCTCTCTCTCTCTCTCTCTCTCTCTCTCTCTCTCCTCTCTCTCTCTCTCTCTCTCTCTCTCCTCTCTCTCTCCTCTCTCTCTCTCTCTCTCTCTCTCTCTCTCTCTCTCTCTCTCTCTCTCTCTCTCTCTCTCTCCTCTCTCTCTCTCTCTCTCTCTCTCTCTCTCTCTCTCTCTCTCTCTCTCTCTCTCTCTCTCTCTCTCTCTCTCTCTCTCTCTCTCTCTCCTCTCTCTCTCTCTCTCTCTCTCTCTCTCTCTCTCTCTCTCTCTCTCTCTCTCTCTCTCTCTCTCTCTCTCTCTCTCTCTCTCTCTCTCTCTCTCTCTCTCTCTCTCATATAAACCACTTCTAACTGCCGAACCTCTCTGATTCTCTGATCCACCTCTAAGCAGACGACACCATTCTGTATACTTCTGGCCCTTCTTTGGACACAGTGTTAACTAACCTCCAGACGAGCTTCAATGCCATACAACTCTCCTTCCATGGTCTCCAACTGCTCTTAAATGCAAGCAAAACCAAATGCATGCTCTTCAACCGATCGCTGCCCGCACCTGCCCGCCCATCCAGCATCACTACTATGAACGGTTCTGACTTAGAATATGTGGACAATTACAAATACCTAGGTGTCTGGTTAGACTGTAATCTCTCCTTCCAGACTCACATTAAGCATCTCCTATCCAAAATTAAATCTAGAATCGGCTTCCTTTTTCGCAACAAAGCATCTTTCACTCATGCTATCCGTTCCTCAAGCATATTCATAGTTCACCATGGGGATAATAAAGTAAAAAATATTAAAATAATATTCTCCCATTTCTATCAGAAGCTCTTTTTCATTCTTACTGAGAAATACTTCAGCTGCTATCCTTTGTGCAGGCCATTGCCTCTCCCTCTCGCTTTCAACTCTTTTCTGGGCTCTTCCCCTGACTGGCAAGGCTTTGTTGGTTGCCCCGGCTTTCTGACATTAATTCTCTCCATTTTACAAAATGTATTTTTTGTCCATTTGCTGTTGTTTAAAACTTACACATGCTGCCCCAGCCATTTTGGTGTGGTGTCACTCTCCACCCCTCTTCTTCTCTCCTCACTTTCTCCCTCCTCTCTCGCTACTTTGAGTGAAAGTTAGTGAAGCATAAAAAGCAGGTCTGATCCTGTGAGGAATTCACTAAGAGAGAGCGCGAGAGAGAGAGAGAGAGATCAAGAGAAAGATAGAAAGAGAGATAGAAAGAAAGAAAGAAAGAAAGAAAGAAAGAAAGAAAGAGAGAGAGAGAGAGATCAAGTTGTAGAATGGATGAAGAGTCAGATAGGAGAGAGAAAAAAGGTAAGAAGGTTGAGTAGAGAAAGAAGTGCAGACAGAGAGAGAGAGAGGAGGATGCCCAGAAAACATAAACATCAAGTCAGTCATTATCAAGAGAGAGCATAGAAAAAGGGTTTTAAAGGGGAGATTTTCTTTACTCTTCATTAACGCGCCTAACTCTTTGTTAGTTGAAAGATAGCCTTGAGATTTTAGAGAAGAAGTTGATTATGAGAAATTAATCTGTCTCTGTAATTTAACCTTCCATCCCAAGTTTCTTTAAGTATTCAGTCTAGTTCTTCTGTGTTGACAGTGATGCATCTCCTGTTATTCGACTCATTCCAAATTTATGCTATGAATTTATCACCTCTTTGACTTCAGCTGAAAAATGTAAATAAAAAATGAAAGTGGCTCTCTCAAAGGAATTCAAGAGGCAAGACACACACACACATCCTCTGTCCCAGCCCCTGTTCTGATATGACAGCTGTGGAGGAGTGCAGGATTCTGACAACACAGATCAGTTCCACAATGCTGAGCATTCTACCCTCTAAAACATTCTAATCTATGTGTCTCTCTTTCTCAATGCCTTTCAGAATCCCTAGAATTTCTCAAAATCTCAATTGCTGTTGAAAGCACAGACTGTACAGTGACACTACCCCCCCTCTCTCTATCTCCCTCTTCCCCCTCTCTCTCCCTCTTCCCCTCTCTCTCTCCCTCTTCCCATCTCTCTCTCCCTCTTTCATGGGCTTTCCACTCTGTTCTTCAATGTCACCTCTGAAATGGACGGAGAACACAGCACTTATTTCAATATGCAGCGTGTTTATTGACTGTGCGTTTGTGTGTGTGTGTGTGTGTGTGTGTGTGTGTGTGTGTGTGTGTGTGTGTGTGTGTGTGTGTGTGTATGTGTGTGCATACATGTGTGTGTGGGTATGCATTATGCATGCACATTTGTCTGTTTAGTGTGAGTTGTCTGTGTTTGTCACTATCAATATCCTAGGCCTCGGGGTGGGTTGTTTATAATTGGTCCCTGGAGTGTCTTAGGAGTCGGGAGGCTTCAGGGGTCATTGGGTCATTGTCTACCCCAGGGGAAGGTTCCTGGGTGTGGGTCAGGGTGTGCGGCACAGCCCCTGAGGAGTTCTCCTCTGAATGCTCAGTGTAAAAAAATCTGCGGTGGTCAGCTCCTCTCACTCTCCTCACAGTTCTTTCTGTGACCTGGCACATTCCCCTACCCAACTCAGTTTTACACCCAGTCAATCATTCAGTCAGTGTGTGTGTGTGTGTGTGTGTGTGTGTGTGTGTGTATGTGTGTGCATACATGTGTGTGTGGGTATGCATTATGCATGCACATTTGTCTGTTTAGTGTGAGTTGTCTGTGTTTGTCACTATCAATATCCTAGGCCTCGGGGTGGGTTGTTTATAATTGGTCCCTGGAGTGTCTTAGGAGTCGGGAGGCTTCAGGGGTCATTGGGTCATTGTCTACCCCAGGGGAAGGTTCCTGGGTGTGGGTCAGGGTGTGCGGCACAGCCCCTGAGGAGTTCTCCTCTGAATGCTCAGTGTAAAAAAATCTGCGGTGGTCAGCTCCTCTCACTCTCCTCACAGTTCTTTCTGTGACCTGGCACATTCCCCTACCCAACTCAGTTTTACACCCAGTCAATCATTCAGTCAGTGTGTGTGTCAGTGTCTCAGTGTGTGTTGGGGGGAGCTTTGTTTTACAAGCAAACAAAAGAGAGCCAAGAGAGCCAGAAAACTCTGTGGCTTTAGAGGATAGCGTTAAATGGACATTTTGAATCCTAGTGGTTATAGAGGTGATTGATAGCTCGTGTAGTGTAATAAAAGAGCATTTTAGCAGCATACTGTCTAACAGCGAGCAAATCAAAGTTTCTGTCTCCGAAGAGGTGCGACAGCCATTATGTGAAATGCTCTACTCAATAACGGATACATGGATTGATCAGTGTGTATTTAACAACTGTCTCAGTTATTTCATCTGTGTTTGTCGTCGTTGAAAGTGATCCCACTCGAAGGTTTGTGCTGTGGAGGCCAGAGGGTTGTGTGGTGGGTTGCTACACTGTTGTGTGCTAGAAGGTGGATGTGATGTTGGTTGGTGGGATCATAGTGGTGGTGGGGTCAGAGGAGAAGGGGTGGGGGGGTTGGGGGTAGGCTTTGAGGCGGGTGTTCCAGATGACCCCTCACACAGTCAGGAGGTCTCTGGGGACCCTCTCAGCTGTACCCTTCCATGGCCTGCCCTTGTGTCCTCTCTTCCTCCTCGAGGGCTGGGTGGGGAGTGGTGTTTGGGGGGGAAGACTTCTTTTGGGTGTTGGGTTCCTTTACTCCTCTGAGAAATCCCCCGCAATCCTTCATCCACCACACACACACCGACTAGTAGCACTCACACACAAACCAACGCACACACACCGACTAGTAGTACACACAAACACGACACATACACACCCTGCAGCAGAGGGGGACTGCTGCAGTCGCTATGGCATTTGCGCGGCTCTCCCACAACTATCGCCCCCTGTTCAAACTATCACTCCAACCCCTCTAGGGTTACGCTTAGTCCCCCCCCCTAATCTCTCCCTCCCTCCCTTCTCTCTCCACTCCTGTCCTGCTCAGCCTGTGAATGAAAATGTTCCCCCTTTCTTCTCCTCTCTCTAAAGTGTCTAACTATAGTGCTTAGGGACTTCCTCTTATAGCCCCCATTGGATGTGCCCTAATTCCCTTTGTCTAGTGACGGAACCATTGTCTTGTCCAATTACACCTTCTTTCATTCACTCTGTCAGTCGAGGCATTACCATCCTACTACCACTCCTCTCTCCAACACTAACAGTAGCTCAGGGAAATCTCTCAACCACATACAGTGCCTTCGGAAAGTATTCAGACCCCTTGACTTCTTCCACATTTTGTTACGTTAGTCTTAAATGGATAAAATGGATAAAAATAAATAAAAAATCCACAGCAATCTACACACAATACCTCATAATGGCAAAGCAAAAACAGTTTCTTAGACATTTTTGCAAATGTATTAAACATAAAAAACAGAAATACCTTATTTATATAAGTATTCAGACCCTTCGCTATGAGTCTCGAAATTAAGCTCAGGTGCATCCTGTTTCCATTGATCATCCTTCAGATGTTTCTACAACTTGATTGGAGTTCACCTGTGGGTATTTCAATTGATTGAACATGATTTGGAAAGGCACACACCTGTCTATATAAGGTCCTCCAGTTGACAGTGCATGTCAGAGCAAAAACCAAGCCATGAGGTCGAAGGAATTGTCCGTAGAGCTTCAAGACACGATTGTGTTGAGGCACAGATCTGGGGATAGGGTACCTCTACAGCATTGAAGGTCCCCAAGAACAACCATCATTCTTAAATGGAAGAAGTTTGGAACCACCAAGACTTCTCCTTCCAACAGGACAACGACCCTAAGCTCACAGCTAAGACAACGTAGGAGTGGCTTCGGGACAAGTCTCTGAATGTCCTTGAGTGGCCCAGCCAGAGCCCGGAATTGAACCCGATTGAACATCTCTGGAGAGACCTGAAAATAGCTGTGCAGCGACGCTCCCCATCCAACATGACAGAGCTTGAGAGGATCTGCAGAGACGAATGGGAGAAACTCCCCAAATACAGGTGTGCCAAGCTTGTAGCGTCATACCCAAGGAGACTCCAGGCTGTAATCACTGCCAAAAGTACATCAACAAAGTACTGAATAAAGGGTCTGAATACTTATGTAAATGTGATATTTCAAATTAGCAACATAAACATTATTTTTTTTTGCTTTGTCATTATGGGGGGGAGAAAGTTTGAGTTTGAGGGGAAGAAAACAATTTAATCCATTTTAGAATAAGGCTGTAACGTAACAAAATGTGGAAAAAGTCAAGGGGTCTGAATACTTTGAATGCACTGTAGTCTCTCAAACACAGACACCTACAGTCTTGTCTCTCTGTGTGCAAACATGGTTAGACTCAACAATCTAGAAGCACATATTTATAAATGAACAAACAATCAAAGTGAATCAGCTGTGTAGTGCTAGGGCAAAAACCTAAACATGCGCACTCTTGCCTGCGGGTTCTACTATCACCATGGTTACTGGAGTCGTCCAATCCCCCATCGTCTGTCTCTGCTCCTCTCGTTTCTAAACTATCACTCTCCTTTTTAAAGTTACACACTGACTGTTGCTGGCTAGCTCTATAGTCTCTCCCAGTGAGAGGGAATGTTATGGCAGAGGGATTGGAGTGGTGGAGGTGGAGGGTAGACAGGGTGGGTGGGGGAGGTCCAAAGGGGTGCGAAGGAGTGCCATTGCAATGCAGTGAGAGGCGGCACTAAAAATACCTATTGACACATGGGCTCCAACTCACAAACAGGGGCACAGACAAACACACACACCGCCTGCGGTCGATGACTGAAGGGGACTCATTCACTCAGAGACACATACAGTATACAGAACCTCAGGCTGAAAACAAGAGGAATTACACACAAATAACAGTAGGCTTCATGCGGCCAGACAGACATAACTATGTATGATTAGTTCAGCATCATCTACATCTCAGCCCCTTTAATGACAATGAGTTTGTATTCCTAGAGTGATGCTGCTCACCCAAGCTAAAAGCAGTGCCAACAGTTTTCACACGCAAGCGCAGGTCCTTAAGGCAAACAGCTCAGCTGACGTATTGTGAAAGAAATATGTAGGGAAAGTGTTATTTCTGTGTAACTTCATAAAACATGACAGATGGGACATGTATGGACTAGTTTACCTAATGTTGTCGTAATGATACTAGATCAGTCCGCCAACTGTTGATAGTCTGTTGTACAGTAAAGTAGTCCAAGCAGACTAGTAAAGAGTTGCTACTTATCAGGAATCAAGATCGAATTGACAATGGTTTAATAATCCAACAGGGGCAGGCAATAGACAGGTCAAGGCAGGCAGGAGTCAGTAAACCAAAGGTGGGGCAACGGTACCGGACAGCAGGCAGGCTCTGGGTCAGGGTAGGCAGAGGTCAATAAGCACAGAGTTCGGGCAAAGGTACAGATCCGCAGGCAGGCTCAGGGTGAGCCAGAGTGGTCAGGCAGGCGGGCTCAGAGTCAGGACAGGCAAGGGTCAAAACCAGGAGGGCGAGAAAAAGAGAGACTGGGACAATCAGGAGCTGAGAACAAAAACGCAGGTTGACTCGACAAACAAGACCAACTGGCAACGGACAAACAGAGAACACAGGTATAAATACACAGGGGAAGATGGGCGACACCTGGAGGGGGGTGGAGACAATCACAAGGACAGGTGAAACAGATTAGGGTGTGGTAGTACTTCATCATGACTCTTGTTTTTTCCTCGCAGAGGAACTGGGGCTGGGTGTGTTTACCTGGTTATGAGTCCCTCCAGGACAATAGAGACTGACTTACTGAGCAGCCAAGTTTGTAACACAATATGCTTTCTCTCTCAAAGAGGCTGTAAGTCAATAGTAGAGCATAGTAACAGGCTTCATTGCCATGGCCTCTCCTTCATGAAAGAACTGGACACTCCCTGTAGACCTCCACCATATTGCTTCCCCTTACTTTGTGTTTTCAGATTAGTAAAAGTGAAGAAGAGAAGATGAGTAGAGGACACCCATCTATAAGATTCAGCATTACATTATAGCACAGTCTAGTCTAAAGTGGCTTTCTTTCCTCGTCTCCTCTCCTTCATCTCAAGTCCTCTTAGTTATTTTCTGGGAGTGCTCTGTCCCTTAGCAAACCATATCCAGAGACCATAAGAAATGTTTTGCACCAGCCTGTTGGGTATGATCGATTGCTATTTTTACTCACAGATTGAGCTTTTGCAGAATGTTTCAGGGGATAAACAAACACAAGACAGGAATAACATCATTAATTAAGATGACAATGAGGATAAATAATATCATGATGCACAGCAAGAGACCTACCTGAGCACCAGGTCAACCAGAACAGCAGTGACGATGGGCCCAACCCAGTAGACCCAGTGGTAAGGTGGCTTCCTAGTCTTCTCTCATCTCCCCGGGTGCTCTGTTATGGCCTCGTGTGTTGCCCTAGTTAAAACAAGCCTGAGACAGGGAGATCAGGACACCCAATCTGCCGGCTGAGGCTGCCCTGTCCCCCACAATGACGCACCACACGGAAGCAGGCTGGAGACAACCGCCTGGTATTAAATCATATAAGGGAGGTATGTGTGTGTGTGTGAGAAAATACAGCATTACAGTCTGAGAAAATACAGTATGTGTGTGTCTGTGAGAAAGTAGAGGGTGAGTGTGCGCCTCTGTGTGTGTACAACTGTATGTGTGTATGTGTGAGAGAGAGAGCGAGATACTCAATAGTCCATGACACACCTATGTAAAGGTAAAAACCAGTCATGTGTGTGATATCATGTAGCACATACTGCACGTACATACTATTAACACCACCAATGAGAACCCTGTGCACAATAGGCCAGCAGAACCTGACCAGTAACAACTCCAGACATCAATGGTGCTGCAAGGCTTGAAAGCCCTCTAGTGACCATACAGGTGTACATGCCAGCTGGGTATTTTGGTCCCACAGTTGGTGTTGTGGAAATCTTGTTCACAAGATGCTTCCACCCTATGCTAGCCTGGGGAACAAGTAAGTGCTGTAGTAATGAGGTTAACCCTGGGTGTTGAGTTTGGGCTTATGGGGTCCTCTCTATTCTGTTTCCCCAGTAAGTAGCCATAATAAGGGCCCATTATAACACCTGTACTCTCAGCTTCCCACATGTGTGTGTGTCCACTCAGGGGACAGTGTCTACCAGGCTTAACAATGTTTCTGTTGTTTGTTAATTTTCTGCCTCTCATTCGAAACCTATTCATTACCATCTGGTCTCACACATATTAGGCATTGGCTAGTTGAGGGGGCACATGGAGAGGGAGTTTGTGCCAGGGTAGGAAATGTGCATGTGTGTGTCTATGTCTGTAATTGTTTGTGTCAGGATAGGAAGGGGAAGGGGGTTCAGGCACTGATTACATCATGAGAAAAGAGTTCCACAGTGAGCCTCCCTGAAAAGCTGAACTCTAACTCAAACCACATGGGCATTTCTGGCGCGACCAACACATACTGCTGGCAGTAAATTCTTTTGACACACCAGAATTTAATTAACAGTTTTTATATTTATGGTGTCATGCACTAGTAAATCTCAAGGCTGCTTTCTATGTGACGGTATAATTGCTACCATACAGGTTGATCCCTGGAAATCAGGCAGTGAATAGTTTGGGGTGTCGATCAGATGGACAGAAACCATTCCAGATCATCTGTGGTATTAACACACTGGATGAAATAGATAACCAATGCACTCAAATACACACACTGTATAGTGCACTACTATTTATTTATTTTATTTATTTTATTTTACCGTTATTTTACCAGGTAAGTTGACTGAGAACACGTTCTCATTTGCAGCAACGACCTGGGGAATAGTTACAGGGGAGAGGAGGGGGATGAATGAGCCAATTGTAAACTGGGGATTATTAGGTGACCATGATGGTTTGAAGGCCAGATTGGGAATTTAGCCAGGACACCGGGGTTAACACCCCTACTCTTACGATAAGTGCCATGGGATCTTTAATGACCTCAGAGAGTCAGGACACCCGTTTAACGTCCCATCCGAAAGACGGCACCCTATACAGGACAGTGTCCCCAATCACTGCCCTGGGGCATTGGGATATTTTTTAGACCAGAGGAAAGAGTGCCTCCTACTGGCCCTCCAACACCACTTCCAGCAGCATCTGGTCTCCCATCCAGGGACTGACCAGGACCAACCCTGCTTAGCTTCAGAAGCAAGCCAGCAGTGGTATGCAGGGTGGTATGCTATATAGGGAATAGGGTGCCATTTGGGATGTAATCACTGCCAAGAGAGACGGTATGGACGTCTATGCAGTGGCGGTCCTGGGGGGGGGGGCAGGGGGGAGTATGAAATCATTTTTACATAACAAATTTTTGCTATCGTTCTTTTTTTACATCCGTTATTAGACAGTGGCAACGATGATGATTATGAACATGGTCTTTTGCCTGCAATGCAGTGAAGAAAACGATGACAACAATAACGTCTAATGTAACTGGCCCCTCTAACAGTACAGCTGGCCCCAGCTTGGCCCCCCCAGTTGAAATGGTCTAGAACCGCCACTGCGTCTATAATGAGAGTGTGGATGATGATTCAGAAGATGACTTTCTGCTTCAACATGATAGCCTACATAGGGTTCCCCAACGGCAGTCAAACTTGGCCTGGGGGTGGCTTATTTGGCCCCCCAAGTTTTCTGAGTATTATTATTTTTATCGTTGAACATAAAGGATTGTAAAAACACCAGGAAATCAGATTCAAGTGCTACATTTTTTGGGGAGTCTGTTCCCCAGTATTCCCACGCATAATAGAGATACACATGTGATCATGGACAAATAAATGTAAGCAAGGTTTGAAATTATGTTTTAGTCAAATATACACTACGGTTCAAAAGTTTGGGGTAACTTAGAAATGTCCTTGTTTTGAAAGAAAAGCAATTTTTTTGTCCATTAAAATAACATCAAATTGATCAGAAATACAGTGTAGACATTGTTAATGTTGTAAATGACTATTGTAGCTGGAAATAACAGATTTTTTACGGAATATCTACATAGGCGTACAGAGGCCCATTATCAGCAACCATCACTCCTGTGTTCCAATGGCATGTTGTGTTAGCTAATCCAAGTTAATCCTTTTAAAAGGCTAATTGATTATTAGAAAACCCTTTTGCAATTAAAGAAGCAAGAAAACTAACCTTCTTTAGACTAGTTGAGTATCTAAGGCATCAGCATTTGGGGGTTCGATTACAGGCTCAAAATGGCCAGAAACAAAGAACTTTCTTCTGAAACTCGTCAGTCTATTCTTGTTCGGAGAAATGAAGGCTATTCCATGCAAGAAATTGCCAAGAAACTGAAGATCTCATACAACGCCGTGTACTACTCCCTTCACAGAAGAGAGCAAATTGGCTCTAACCAGAATAGAAAGAGGAGTGGGAGGCCCGGGTGCACAACTGAGCAAGAGGACAAGTACATTAGTGTCTAATTTGAGAAACATACGCCTCACAAGTCCTCAACTGGCAGCTACATTAAATAGTACCTGCAAAACACTAGTCTCAACGTCAACAGTGAAGAGGCGACTCCGTGATGCTGGCCTTCTAGGCAGAGTTCCTCTGTCCAGTGTCTGTGTTCTTTTGCCCAACTGTATCTTTTCTTTTATTGGCCAGTCTAAGATATGGCTTTTTCTTTACAACTCTGCCTAGAAGGCCAGCATCCCGGAGTCGCCTCTTCACTGTTGACGTTGATGGTGTAATATCATGGCCACTACTACACTACATGGCCAAAAGTATGTGGACACCTGCTTGTCAAACATCTTATACCAATATCATGGGCATTAATATGGAGTTGGTCTCCCCTTTGCTGCTATAAAAGCCTCCACTCTTCTGGGAAGGCTTTCTACTAGATGTGGGAATCTTGCTGCGGGGACTTGCTTCCATTCAGCCACAAGATCATTAGTGAGGTTGGGCACTGATGTTGGGCGATTAGGCCTGGCTCGCAGTCGGCATTCCAATTCATCCCAAAGGTATTCGATGGAGTTGAGGTCAGGGCTCTGTGCAGGCCAGTCAAGTTCTTCTACACCGATCTCGACAATCCATTTCTGTATGGACCTCGCTTTGTGCACAGGGGCATTGTTATGCTGTAACAGGAAAGGGCCTTCCCAAAACTGTTACCACAAAGTTGGAAGCACAGAATGGTCTAGAATGTCATTGTATACTGTAGCATTGATTTCTAATTCAAATCAGCCCCAGACCATTATTCCTCCTCCATCAAACTTTACAGTTGGTACTATGCATTGGGGCAGGTAGCGTTCTCCTGGCATCTGCCAAACCCAGATTCGTCCATCGAACTTCCAGATGGTGAGGTGTGTTTCATCACTCCAGAGATCGCGTTTCCACTGCTCTGGAGACCAATGTGATTAAGCTTTAAACCACTCCAGCCGACGTTTGGCATTACACATGGTAATCTTAGGCTTGTGTGCGGCTGCTCGGCCATGGAAACCCATTTCATGAAGCTCCTGACGAACAGTTATTGTGCTAATGTTGCTTCCAGAGGCAGTTTAGAACTCGGTAGTGAGTGTTGCTACAGAGGACAGAAGACTTTTTACTCGCTACACGCTTCAGCACTCTGCATTCCCATTCTGTGAGCTTGTGGCCTACCACTTCGCAGCTGAGCCGTTGTTGCTTCTAGAGGTTTCCACTTCATAACAACAGCACTTACAGTTGACTGGGGCAGTGCTAGCAGGGCAGAAATTATACGAACTGAATTGTTGAAAAGGTGGTATCCTAGTGTACTTATTTTGTGTGCCAGTGTAAATGGGCAATCTGAGATTCAAACAACACAGCATCCCGCCACTTTTTTGATTGACAGCTGAGGGATGGGGTAAAACAGTTCAAATAAGCTCATTAGGCATTTATACATTATATTTATCAAGAATCAATGACTATAAATAATTTATTTAAAAGTTCAAAAATGTATATACCAATCCCAAATTGCCCCTTATATGATTGCTAAAGTAAATCCTGTGTGAAGAAAGAGACTGTCATAAAAAGACAGACCTTGTTCCATGGATTATCTTTATTGCAGAGAGCAGTCCAGGTCATTGTCATTTGAGCATACCAGGAATGAAATAAAGAATGCAGCAAATACACAATCCAAACACTCACAAGTCTGTTTTAATCATTCAAACAAAGAGCATTAACACATCTATCTCCATATCGGAAACCAGAGTGGTGTGTATTAGGGACAGGAGTTTTTCCTGGTCACGTGGGTAGGAAAAACTCTGCTGGGTCCCTACTTGTTGCTTAGACACACTACGGCCCGGAGTTTTTCCTGATCAGTCACACAGACAGGAAAAACCTATGGCCCTAGTGTGTATATTTCTAAGTGTGCCATTGGTACCAGAACAGTGCATGTTGTTACATGGTAACGCAGCACTGTGCTGTAGTTCCCTCAGAGTGACATGTAATACAGTTGAACAGGAACAATGAGGTATAACAGTAGGCAACAGCACACTATAATCCAGCCCTGACAGATTGTAACATTAGAACAGAGCCATAGAGAGATAGAGATGGAAGTTTGACCAACATTAATGTCGTTACATTCTTCCAGTATTTAGACTCTTGTTCTAAATTCTAGCTACTCAGCTGGTTTGCGTAGCTGGTATAATTTAGGATCAATAACAGGACCGTTATTGTATTGGTCAATATTGGCTGCTATGGAACCATGTGATAGCATCTCAGAACATCAGAGTGCTTTTTGGTTGAAACCGCAGTTGCCAAACACTCTCTTTTTCAAGTCAGTCAGTCAGCTTTGCATGATACAGTGCTGCACCTGAGTGGCTGCACCAGGATTGACAAACACTGCCCCTAGTGGACCCTAAAATAGAACACTGAATTGGGTAGAATCATATAAATGGGTTTGACAATGATTATTACCACTGAAAGCAGCATGGAATGCCGAATTCCACACATCCACCACATCCCGACTCTACCGAAGTACGATCATACTGTTGTACACAGTGAAATCAACCAGGATTAGACAGTGATGTCATAAATCTGCACTGGCAGCCAAATGGAAGTCCCATGTGGATAACATCATCATCAATGTCTAATCCCCATTTAGACTGTGTGACCTTCAACATGAGGTGGAATCCATAACCCTGTCAGTTCAAGCCATTACATTTCTAGGGTCTAATGACCTTTGGCATCTCAGCTGTGAGGCCACAAATCAAACAACGATTAATACACCACAATGCCCCTACCAGCTTTAAGGGAAATAATAAAAGTAAAATCCTACATGCAGGAAAATGATAAAAACAAAACAAAATGTAATCCTACAATAGTTTAGACAGGCAGCCCAATTCTGATCTTTCCTTCACTAATTGGCCTTTTGACCAATCAGCTGTGATAAAGATTGAATGTGAAAAGATAGGATGTGATTAGTCAAAAGAACAATTAGTGGAAAAAAGATCAGAATTGGGCTACCTGTCTAAGTACAGCTGCATGGGTGTACAAGCAGAGCAGAGGCACAGCATGGAAAAATGAAAATGTTTTATACAATATCAGAGTGCTTTTAGTAACCTCTGGGAGGGGGAAGGGGCAGGGAGAGAGAATAGAGGAAAGAAGAGTCAGAATGTAAAAGGAATACAAGTCAAGGAAAGGAAAATGGAATGAAGGTGCAGTGAGTGTAGGGTGAGATCAAGCACTTTGTTTTTTAAAATGTATTCTTTCTCCCTCACTCGCACTCGTTTTCCCGGAGGACATCGAACATATTGACTGTGAGGCTGGTTGGCCCCTTCCTCTCTTTCACTGCTGGGTGTCCAAACCCTTCATCTTCATCATCACCATCCTCATCATCATCATCCGCATCCCTATCCCTCTCCTCCTCCGGCTCAGAGCTGGACTCCCCCTCTTCCTCCTCATCCCTCTCTCCTGCCCCCTCTTCCTTACGTCCCTGTAGAGCGATGATCTCTGCCAGGTCTGGGTGGGACTCCCACTGCTCTGTATAGCACAAATCCATTGGTTGAATAATTAATCAATAAATCAAGCAATCAAATAAACATTTTTCTTCATGTTTTTTTGTACAAAGACCAAGTCATCAGTTTAAAGGTCGGAAACCAGATCAACATGAACATCAGCCGTGCACAGTAGATCACCTGCTGGGATTTGACCTTCCCCTGCGTGCCCACTGTTCACGGCCGACATTCGTGTCGGTCTATCTTCCCTTTTAAATATGAGTCTCTGTTGTCTGTACAGTAGTGATGAAGTGATATGCCTGATGCCTCACTGGTTGTCATGACCGGTCTATGACCTCTCTGATAATTGTATGACCTGTGTACTGACCTCTCTGATAGTTGTATGACCTGTGTACTGACCTCTCTGATAGTTGTATGACCTGTGGACTGACCTCTCTGATAGTTGTATGACCTGTGGACTGACCTCTCTGATAGTTGTATGACCTGTGGACTGACCTCTCTGATAGTTGTATGACCTGTGTACTGACCTCTCTGATAGTTGTATGACCTGTGGACTGACCTCTCTGATAGTTGTATGACCTGTGTACTGACCTCTCTGGTAGTTGTATGACCTGTGTACTGACCTCTCTGGTAGTTGTATGACCTGTGTACTGACCTCTCTGATAGTTGTATGACCTGTGTACTGACCTCTCTGATAGTTGTATGACCTGTGTACTGACCTCTCTGATAGTTGTATGACCTGTGTACTGACCTCTCTGATAGTTGTATGACCTGTGTACTGACCTCTCTGATAGTTGTATGACCTGTGTACTGACCTCTCTGATAGTTGTATGACCTGTGTACTGACCTCTCTGATAGTTGTCTGACCTGTGTACTGACCTCTCTGATAGTTGTATGACCTGTGTACTGACCTCTCTGATAGTTGTATGACCTGTGTACTGACCTCTCTGATAGTTGTATGACCTGTGTACTGACCTCTCTGATAGTTGTATGACCTGTGTACTGACCTCTCTGATAGTTGTATGACCTGTGTACTGACCTCTCTGATAGTTGTATGACCTGTGTACTGACCTCTCTGATAGTTGTATGACCTGTGTACTGACCTCTCTGATAGTTGTATGACCTGTGGACTGACCTCTCTGATAGTTGTATGACCTGTGTACTGACCTCTCTGGTAGTTGTATGACCTGTGTACTGACCTCTCTGGTAGTTGTATGACCTGTGTACTGACCTCTCTGGTAGTTGTATGACCTGTGTACTGACCTCTCTGATAGTTGTATGACCTGTGTACTGACCTCTCTGATAGTTGTATGACCTGTGTACTGACCTCTCTGATAGTTGTATGACCTGTGTACTGACCTCTCTGATCATTATATGCAGGTGGTCTGAGGCACAGACACAGCCTCCCGTCGACGGCCAGCCGCAGTAGACTGTTAGCTGCCCGATACACGTCGTTACGAGCTGCCTTCGCTGTCTTATAACCCCTCCTCTCCGCCCAGGCTGTGAGACAGACAAGGAGAAAGAAAGAGAAGAGAGAACGAGAAAGAGGGGTAGGGACAGAAAACAAAAACCGATAAATTGTTATTGTATTATAATTTCAACTGTTCCTGAGAATTGTCTGGATGTCTCCCTGACATCCAGACAAGAGGGCGTGTTTCAACAGTTTAGAACCAGACCAGAGGTTCTAGAGCCAGACTGGAGGTGGTCCTTACCCTCACACACGTCCCAGGCTGTCCAGCTGTGCTCGGGCCCCTGCTCCCTCTCCTTCTCCCCCCCCTTGGGTGCATGCTGTGGGCCCTCCACGCTGGGGTGCCGGAGCTTGAGCACCGACAGGAAGGGGGTCCGCTCACACAGATAACCCACAGAACTGTAGGGTTCCTGCAGCTGAGATACTGGGTAGATACCTGCTAGGATCTAGGGAGAAAGGGGCAGATAAGAGGAGGGAGAGAAATGGAGGGTGAGGGGGAGATGGAGGAAGAGGCATAGATACAAAAGAATGGAGAAAAAGTGTTTAGAAAGAGTAAAGCATGATGAGAAAGATAAAGTGAAAAGTTTGAAAAGGGTTGAAGAGTAATGATTGCTTTTATACACAAAGCTCTCCGCAGTAGTTGAGACTTAAAAGTGGTTTGGATTATGATTCTACTCCAAAAACAGCCTTCAAATGGCCAGAGGGAATATCAGTTATTCTTCTACTCTCCAAGACATTTCCTCCACAGGCTGTCACCAAAAAGTGATTTAACCTGGGATTCTTAGGGAATGGGAGGACATAGTACACACACAAACATACACCCTACTCACTCCCTCCTCTCAGTTACCTGTAGTTGTTTGTTGACTAGTGAAGGGAAGACCAGTCCAGGGCAGTCACACAGTTTGACAGTGGGTGTGAGGTAGTAGGTCTGGAAGTATTTGGTGTGGCCGGGGGTTCGAGACACACTCACCACCTTCCTACCTACCAGACTGTTCAATACTGATGACTTCCCCACGTTAGGGAAGCCTAGGGAGGGAGGGAAAGAGAGACGTATATTCATATTCCTTTTGTAGTAGACATTTCTGAATGCCAGAGGGGGCTGGTGGGGGAACAAAGCCTTGAGGTACACAAGCATAACTTAATTTATCAAGTTACTAATCAGTGACGACAGATTAGTGATTGGGAGGTAGGAAAGCAAGCTTCCAACATGGCCGCTCACCTATACAGCCCAGCGTGAGTACGCCATCTTTATACAGCTCCTGGGAGGGGCTGCTCATCTCCATGGCAACATCACTCTGGTGCTCCACTAGAACAGAGTCCGCCCCCTCCTCTGACTGCTCTCCCTCTGATCCCATAGCAACCGCATCTCTCTGGATCTTCTTCTCCCAGCTGGACAAGTCCACTACAAGAGGGGGGGCAACAATGGTGAACACTCCCTACAGCCAATCATTCTGGACACTTCTGGGGAAAAAAGTGGAGAATTGGGAAGGAGTATTACTTGTCTTCAGCCTATTTTAAGACTACTTCCATTCAGTGTTGGTTCTTCTATGATATACCCTTACAACCCGGCACCCACAGATCTTTGTATGAAGACACTAATCCTTCATTCAACAGTAATTAGCTATGCTATGGAGGCTATGGAAAGTATCTGGCCAAAGCATTAAGTCATTACAGACTTACATGGTTAGCAATACATGTGTGAAATAGGTACTATGCCACCCAGATGGGTGGGTCCCTTTAACCTTTTCCTGCTGTGATTTCCTGACACGCCTTCAGGATGTGGGTGGGGCCTCCAGCATGTCCCCACCCACATGTACCCTTTTTTCTCATCCTCTTCTTCTGAAGCACTAGAGTCACAGAGACAGATACAGACAGTGCAATAGGTTATCCTGGTGATCAAGTACACAGTTCAACAGCTACAATCAGCTTTCATCATTGTCCCTCGCCTTGTGTATCACTTTCGCTTCAGCACAACCACCCTCACTCCCACCCACCTGTGCTGTATGGCTGGCCGGGGTGTGATGTGAAGCAGACACAGTGGAGGTGGGGGAACTGTGTCTGGAGGTAGTGTGTCCAGGCCAGCACCAGCGGAGGGGGACACAGGTCAGCTTTGTTCAGCACCACCACCACCTGCTTCTGCAGCTCCCCAGTGATGTAGTGGTACAGCGCTGGGGGAAACTGCAGCACCTGCATGGGAGGGACACACCAGGAACACATTCATTAAGACATGCATGCTCGGTCTGGCAAACAACTTATAGACCGCGTACCAAATGGCAACCTATTCCCTATATAGTGCACTACTTTTGACCAGGGCCCATAGCAACATAGTCATGAACATAGTCAAGTTATACATGGTACTGACCACCTATAACTTACCATGTCTGTGGCTCCACCTGGTGGATACTCTATGTATGCATTTCACCATATGGTTCAAAGCATAATGAAACCATCCTTTTTATGTATTATATTTAACCTTTATTTAACTAGGCAAGTCAGTTAAAAACAAATTATTATTTACAATGACGGCCTACCGGGGAATAGTGGGTCAACTGCCTTGTTCAGGGGCAAAACGACAGATTTTTTAACTTGCCAGGTCGGGGATTCAATCTGGCAACCTTTCGGTTACTGGCCCAACGCTCTAACCACTAGGCTACCTGCCATCATAGTAACTATTAGTTACATTATCATGGTGACAGTAGTAAGTTGATAATGATACTATGGTACATGACTAGTAGCAGATAATGACAGTAGGAGGAGTTTAAAAGAGATTACCCACCGGGTGCCTGATGTCCACGATGAGCAGAATCACATCGGACATCTCCAACACTCTCCACAACTGTCTCCACGTCTGAGAGAAAGCGAGGGGGGAGAGAAAGAGAGAGGGGGAGAAAGGAAGAGTATAAAGAGTAAAGTTATGTGAAGAGTATTTAGGTTTTACCTACCCTAGGTTTTACTCAGTGTCAGAGAAAGAGGTGGTTTTTAACGGATTCATTCAAGTTTATAGAATATTGTAGAATTCATAGCTCTTTAATTATCCATCAAAATGGACCTTTCTCCTGACACAATACAGCCCCCCGTAACTAGCCGGTCACTAACCTCAAGGCTACCACCAGCTCCCTGAAGAGCATTTATAAAGGGTTCTGAATACATCGTTTCCTCACCTCCAGGTTGTGCTCAAAGTGGCTGAGGGATCCAGGTGGGTTTCTGGAGTGCAAGTCGTTCAGATATTCCCGGTATGACTTCTCTTCTTTCTTCAGCAGCTCCTCACGATTCATCCCATAATTCCACGGAGGTCGCCGCGGAAACTCAAGACCTGAGATTGGAGGTCAGTGGCAGATACGTCAAACAGTGACACAAAGTGAAAAGACCATGTCAAAACTCACACTAGAGTGGGTTTTTATTTAACAGCATTGAGACTCAGGATACAGGTTACGTAACAAATCACACCCTATTAGTGTACTACTTCGACCAGAGCACATTTAGCTTAGGTCAAAATGAGTGTACTAAATAAGGAATAGGGTGCCATTTGAGACAGAACCTTTATTTAACAGCATTAAGAGGTTGTTGTGAGGCTCAGGGTCAAGGAGCTCTGACCTTTCTCAGTGGGGTAGATGTCGTTGATGTCAACCTCCAGGTCTTTGTCTAACATCTGGTCCAGAACCTTCTCTCTGGCAAGCTTCTTCCTCCTCTCCACCTCCTCTCTGCTCTCCTTCTCAAAGTGCAGACGGAACCTGAATGGACAGAGAGATGAGTATAGCTGTGTGTAGAGGGGGGAATTGGGCAGGGTGAGTGTGTGAAGGACACAAAACCATTTGTGTGCAGAGTCATGAACATCAGGTGTGTGTGACATGGTTGATTGTTCTGACAACAGCAGTTTCTGTAATTTACCATTGACCTCTATCTGAAAGTTTTTTGCTCATGGTTCAGGATTCCTACAGTAACATGTTCTCATTTTTTTAACTTAGTCTCTTTCGGCCTCTTACTTTTAATATCTACAGACCCAGACATTGCTCTAATTAATATTTTTCCATTAACCCTTCAGTTTGTTCCAGGGAATTCCCACTGTTCCAGGCAACAGTTCATACAGCAATCATGACATGTTTTCCCAAAAGGTATTGTTGATGATATCTGACAAAACAGAAACTGGTGAGAGCCTTATGAGCCTAGCTATCAGTGGTCACCAATCCTGGTTTATACAGTCTGCAAGCTTTTGTTCAAGCCCAGCAATAACACACATGTTTAGTTTTATTGGAGGTGATGTAGTATTACATTAGCTCTGGTCCAGGGTGTTACGTGTGGCTTGCTCAGCGTCTGCATCAGTAAGCCGCATGTAATCCCCTGGACCAGAGCTAAATATTACCTATGCTAATGTATTGGTAACTCACCTATTGGGATCGTATCTGCCCTCCCTGATGCCGGGCTGCTGGTTTATCCTCCTGACATCTGTGGTTTCGCTATCTGAGGTGTCCGACTGCCTCTCCCTGTCCATCCCCCGCTCCACACTGGCATTACGGCTGCTGGGCCCTGAGCCTGGCTCACCTGAGGAGGAGAGATCATCATAGTCAGAGGCTTACATTGAACCCTTCCCAAAAGGCACCCTATTCCCTATATAGTGCACAACTTTTTCTTGGGCACTATATATAGGTGATATAGTGCTATTTGGAACATAAACATACAGTGGACAGAATGAAAACTACCATCTATGTCAGCACTTGGTACCAAAGACCATATTCCACGTTCTACTTTAGAATCGAGTGTACATGCATTTACATACAATATATGCTATCTACATTACATAACACATTGCTATCTATAAATGTGGTAATCGTCTCAATACTAACCCTATGTAATAATTTGACAGTGGACGTTTTCATAATTAAACTATTTTCATTGCTAGCTGTTGTGTGGGTATGTGAACTCCAACACCTTTTGTTATCCCTCAATTTGAGAAAGCTAGCGTTCCTACATAATTTGATAGCGAGTCTGCGCAGTAGAGTTTACACAAAGTGAAAACAATACCAGTGTAGTACAGTGATGCTGATTTCTGTGCATCAATACTTTTCCACCAATGGCAATGAATGACGCCAGCAATACAATTTCAGCGATAAGGTCACACACATAACTAGCTCTATAACGTCGTCACATCTTTAGCTAGCAAGCAAGGTACTAGCTAGCTAGCAAGCAAGGTAGTTAACGTTTGCTAGAAAGACCCAAATACTCAAGGCACACATGTTATGGCAAAAATAATGACGTCCCTATTCTTTATTTGTAGCTAATTCGTCCAAAATATATCGGGTAACATGACAGTGTTATTGTTCCTGAAAGCAGAGTTAACTAGCTAAGTTACCCAACTCTCCTCGTACAAGTTACTAAAATGAAAAGCTATGCTAGCTAACGTTAGCATTTTCGGCACGCACACTTTCTGTCATTGCAGCTCACGTTACCTCTCTTTCTTTCCCGTTTCACTTGCATCTGTTTCTTCTTTTGTTTGGTGCTGAACGGCTTTTTCCGAGGCATGTTTGAATGAAAAATTACAGTTTCGTAGTGTGGATTTGTGTTAGCTATGGCAGAAATACAGTAACGTCGTTTTTTACTATCGTTAAGTTTCTCGACTCCTACACTTTAACCACCCGACGCCATCCGGCACTGCAGATTTTTTGCGGGACTAAATTACAAAAACATTCAATGGTAATACATGTCATTACACGGTTTATATTTACTTATTTTTTAAACAATGTAAATGGCATGCTTTGAATCATTGTCTGACAAGACATGGCAAGTTAATATGGATAGAAAAAAATATTTAAAGAATGGTACAGTCCACACAGTAAACCGCCGATTCCACTTTTACTGCTCACGCTGATGTTGTGATGCAGGTCTTATTTGCATGACACATCACTCAACACTGCCAACTTTGCCAAGTCCTTACATGCATCATGCATTGGGGCAAATTTACATCTACAGCTGTCATATTCAAATGTGACATTCAGTGTCATTCAAACCAACACATCTGTCGTTACAATAAATTAAATGGCATCATGCATAGCCTGATGCTGATATCTTCAAAATTAACCTGTATCATTACTGCAAGTGCACAATGTGTTACAGGGATAGAGAAAGGCAAATTGTTGGACTTCAGTGAGGTTTATTGTTTGATAAGGGAAAACTGTATTTTCATATGTATCAGTCTATTTGTAAAGGCTCATACACTTTAGTATAACAGTAGTGGAAGTAGTCAGAATATATTTGGATAACAATGATATTCTTAGGTCACAAAAAAATAAATACTACAAGGATTACATACAACATGTACCAGCTGATCACATTCACTTCCCAGTTCTTACAGGGTCAGGTGAGGTAAACAGGGCTCTATGATTGGCTTGTGGACTGAGGGTAAATATCAAAGTGTTATATAGTATGGATTATACATTTATTTTTAACACGCACACATATACACTGGTATGTATATCAATATATACTTTTGCAGGCCTTTTTTCTTTACAGAAACGGAAAACAGAGCCTACTTCCCTTTTTTTTTCCAGTGAAAAAGATTTGTGAGCAAATTTTACAAGGTAGATTACAGTAACCATCATGACAATGATGATGTAATCAAAACCTGATAGTATCTGTGGGAAAGTTGAAAAATGTACCTAAACCGTTATCTGTCAGATTCAGTTATACACTTCACGGATGTGACCATAATCAAAGTTGTGTTTGTAGGGAGTAGGAGGATAAAAAAAATAGAAAACATTCGCTCTTCTTCACCCATTTTCCCCTGTCATTTTGTGTCTCTTCCGCACCATTGCAGTGACGGACAGAGAAACACTCCTTTACCAACGGTATACACTAGCCATCCATTATAAAAGAGTAGTACAAAAACATAGGCATAATGAAATAAAAGTGATAAACGAGTACAAAAAACTACAAAGTCCTCTATTTCCAGACTCCATCTCTGTTCGAACATCTCTTAACTTCCTCTTCCATTACCCACCTTTCAGGCACAGTCACATCTTCCTATATCCCCCCTGTATTGCTTTTATCCAGTCTGTCCATAGGCCTCTGTCTCTACCGCTCCTCCCTCCTACCCCTATGAGTTTAGGTGCTCCACCTGAATGGTGGAGGTAGCCACAGTGAGACAGAGGTCCTTGTGGGTCACTAGGTCCGCCACACTGACTGTTTTGAACTGGATGTCCCCTGCAGCGACTGTCTTATACTGGTGCAGGTCAAAGGGGCAGGACGCCGTCTCTGCCTGAGAGTAGCTACCCTGGTTTTGCCCCTGGCTCTGTCCTTGTCCATGACCTCCACCTTGTCCTCCGGCTCGGTCTGCCCCACTATCGGTGACCTCTCCTCGGCCATGAGAACCTCCCTGGTTCTGGGTATGGCTTTGGTTCTGTTGGTTCTGCTGAGAGTGCTGTGCAGCAGCCACCGCCGCTGCAGTGAGCGGGTCTGAGTTGTGTTTCTGCATGTGTTTCAACAGGTACGTCTCCTGAGAATAGAATACAGAGGGTTGAGAATAGAATACAGAGGTTTAAAGCGAGAGTTGACAAGTGTGCACAAACACACACTATGCACAGACATGCACACTGTCTGAAGCCTGTGAAAATGTCTGTTGGAAGTTAAAGGTCTGTGACTACTACATGCTGGGTGCCTTAACAGTGGTGTTTCTCTTACAGAGGTGTATGTGCGGTTGCAGAGGCCACAGGAGTAGAGCTTGGCGTGTTTGACCGTGTGAGTGGACAGGTGGACTTCCAGACTGGCCGCGTCCGTGTAACCACGGTTACAGTTGGTGCACTTGAAGGGTTTGTCCTTGTTGTGCTGCCGTCTGTGGGACTGGAACAGAACAGGACCGTTCAGGACTAATCTTCAAATGGGTATTTGTAAGACTGTTACTACTAAGGGTCAGTGTTACTAAGCTTTCACCACTGGGAATAAAAAACAAAAAACAAAGAAAATGGATAGTAGTCACCTGTAGGTTGGAGAGTTGTGTGAAGGATTTCTCACAGCCCGGATGAACACACTTATAAGGCCTGTCTCCTGTGTGGATCCTACAGAAACATGGAAAACACAACCAGTAAGAAGAAGAAAAGAGAGGGGAGAAATGTAAATGGACCCGCCATATTCTCCTTTCAGCTATCCTGTGATCCCCACCATTACAGATGAGGGAGATGGAGAGGAAGCAACTGTAGACTATCGAGAGGCCCCCCCACAGAAAAAAGACCATTGAAATGCCCCCAAATAAAATACCATTGAAAGGCCCCCGCAGAGAAAGGGGCAGATATGTAGGACATCACCCTTACCTGTTGTGCTGCTGTAGATGACTGAGCTGTCTGAAGGACTTCTGACAGAAAGAGCAGGTGTACGGTTTCACCCCTGTGTGGATGCGGATGTGCTGGGCCAGATAGCTGGAGTTGGCAAAGGACTTAGTGCAGTGGGGACACTTGTGGGGCTTGGACTCTGTGTGGTTTCTGGAAGCAAGAAGAGAAGATAGAGGGAGGAGGGGAGAACAGTGTTGCTTTTCTTTAAACCTTGATTGATAGAACAACAACAAAAAGCACACTTAAACACCCTATTACTCAGTGCCTGACTTCTTAAAAAAAACACAACGTTTCTCTGAAACATAACAGTATTCCACTCTGGCCCAAATTATTTTCAAACTTGTGTGTAATCATGTGTGTAAGTGTGTGTGTGTGAGTGTGTGCACGCGCAAGGGAGAAGCAGCAGTGAAGGAGTAAGGACACCAAACAGACAGACTGAAGAGACAAAGAGGGACTTGAAGTAGAGATCACACACAATCGTGCGCACACACACACAGCCTGCGTCTTGCCTTTTCACAGACATCTCCACACACACACACAGTGCTAGCAGCCAATAGAGGGGAGGGGGGCAGGCTAGATAAAGCCTGTAGGGTAGTGCAGGTCAGGTGGAGCTGCTGTGAGCAGTACCGTGTGTGCTGCTGTAAGTGACTGAGCTGTCTAAAGGACTTCTGGCAGTAGGAGCAGGTGTAGGGCTTGGCCCCGCTGTGGATACGGATGTGCTGGGCCAGGTAGCTGGAGTTGGCGAATGACTTGGAGCAGTGGGGACACTTGTGGGGCTTGGCCTCTGTGTGAGACTTGGAGTGGATCTGCATGTCTGACTTACTGAAGAAGGTCACAGCACACATCCGGCACCTACGGGACAGAGACAGACACACAGACCAGGGATGGGGAGAAAGAGAGGAGAACGAGCGGGAGAATGGGAAGACAAGAGGTAGGGATGAAGGAAATGAGGGCAGGAGCAGGTGAGAAACAGAGAGATGAAAATACAAAAAGCAAGGACAAAGAGACAGGGACATGAGAGATGGGCAAGGGAGAGGAAGAGAGTGGAAGAATGCAAAAAAAGGGGTGAAACATGAGACAGCAAGTGTGGAAAACAAAGGGAGAGAGCAAGAGGAAAAAGACAACAGGATAGAAAGATAAAAACAAGGGAGCAGATGAAATGAACGAGGAATGTGAAGAAAAAAAACAAGCGACAGGGAGGGGGAAGAGATAGAGGGGGAAATCAGTGAAAACAGCAGGAAAAATAGCAGATTCTGCTGAAGCAAGAAATAGAAAGACAAACAGAGATAGCTTGAAAAGTAGGGAAACATTGTATGAAGGAGAGATAGAAAGAAGGAAGATAGAGGACAGAAGTAGGCGAAGGAGTGCGTGTCCAATGTGTGCAGGGATGCGCGTGTGTGTGAGGGGCAGATGCATGAGGGAGGCAGAGAATGTGTGTGTCCATGCTGCAAAGAAAACACACATTGTGTTCCAGAGTGCAGGTACAAACACATAGTGAAATATTTAAGCAGGTGTGTGCGCTGCCACAGCATGCAGTGGAGTCGTTTCTGTGTGAGAGAGAAAGAGAGAAATGCCCGTGCCCAGCAGCACCTAGTGTTCATCCAGAGCCCGTGTCTAACCTCTCTGTCCTGACTATCATCTACAACATACAGACATACGGGTGTGCAAGCATTCCACAGCTTCACATTCCTATGGGGATGCACAGCACAACAGGTGCTTTTTGGCCCTTCTGTGACGCCGTAGGTCCGTACCTGTAGGTCTTGTTGCAGTCTTTCCCGCTGTGGTTCTCATCTTCGTTGGCGAGGTCGTACGGGTCAGTTGTATAATGCTGCGAAGACATAACCACCTATCAAATGTCACACAAACATTAGAATCACATTCATCATATTAAAAAGGCACACTGTTGTAAAAGTCTACATGAGCTTTTTTTTGAGATGGGCAAGGCTTAGTCTGGAAATTAATAGCCTGAGCTTAGTCTGGAAATGTCTGGAAGTGTTGTAGTGGGAATAGCTTTTATTTTGGTTACTCTGGGGTTACTATGGTAACTGTCTCACCTGCCCTCCGGACGCCAAGTGAGCCAGAATCAACGCCTCATTTCCGGCGGAGAGGGTGTGGCCACCGGCAGGCCCCGCCCTCCCTAGTGTCGACTTCTTCTTCCTGCCTCGCTTCGAGGGTGTCGGCATGACGGCCACCTGGGGGGTTCCACCTTCCTGTTTCTTTTCTAAGTGAAAAATGTGTGTGAGAGTCTGACAGTACGTGAGTGAAGTGTGTATTTTTCAGTGTTAGGATAATGGAGGGTGGAGACAATCGTGTGAGTGTGTGTTACCTGAAGCGTGCAGTGTAGAGACGATCATGGTGGTGGTGGGATGTCCAGAGACGAAGGACTGAGGGGAGGCAGGAGATACCAGCTGCGTGCCTTGAGGGGTTGTGATGACCAGACCCGCTGCAGAGAGGGGAAAAAAATATGATACAAAACAGACAGATGGGAAAAAGACAATGCAAAAGTGTGAGCAATTTTACAGTTGACACACACACCTGCTGTCATGATACCAGTGGAAGGTACAGGCACCACAGTGATGCTCTGGGTGTGAGGGGGGTGTAGGTGACCCCCTTGGCCCTGCCCCCCTCCCTCCTGCTTGGGGACAGTGAGCAAGGTCGTCTGGTAATGAGAGGAGGGGAACGAAGTGTTCTTCTCCTGGTCCTTCAGTTGTTTCAGGAACATGGCGTTCTCAATCTGACAGCGAGAGATAGAAATCCTTGTTACAAAATTCCAAACTCCAAAAAGAGTAATTGCTATAATCCAAAGGTGTCACTTGCAATATACTTTAACATTTTAAACAGAAATGTTTCACTAAACGTACCTGTCCTTGTACAGGCACAGGGGACCAGAAGTACTGAGAGTTAAAATGGGAATCCTCCATAATTTCTGCAATGGAAGAGTAACACCGCCATATCACCACTAGGCCAAACAGCTAATCACTCATCGATTGAAATAAAATTGGCCACACTGTTGCTTGCACATCCGACTGACACCTTTGGGCGACAATAATCTTAAATAATTTACATGTCACTTCACATACATTAGCTAACTAATGAAACAATAATGGTAACTATGTTGGTACTTCATTTGGTTAGATAGCTGAAATATTTGGACATATATTACAATAAGTATGCCCCCGGGTTAGACATTAGTATGACTTGTTAAAGGCGAGCTAGGTAATTTAGCTGCCTACTGTAAATGTACATTGTTGTGGTTGCATGGGAAGGAGGACCGTGCTAGCTCGCTATTACATGTGTTTTCCCCTTCAAAGTAATTAATTTGGTGATGGGTGGTGATACAATGTAGCTTGCAATAATTCGAACACAAATAAGATGTCTAGGTTGCTACTTGTTAGCAATTTTGTGAGCTGCAAGTGCATTTCAATTCCTTGCTAGGCGTTTACAGTTAGCTAGACGCTCTAATAAAACCACGAGAGCAATGATATCTGACTCTCGCGCTCTGCGATGGCTGGGAAAATAGAAAAAGCAAAGCACCCAAAAAAAATCGAGGATAAAAAAAAACTGAAGCGGTGAGAGAAGAAAAAAAACAATCTCGCACAGACTTCCGGCTGTCCAGACAGAGAAGAGACTCGTCGGGTACAAGTCTCTCAAATTGGAAGATAAATACTATGATTATGAAAAAAAGAACAGTATTTACCTGTGCTAACAGAGCGTGCTCCCTTCCCGGAATTCCCGTAGCCCGGTACAGTTCAGAAACTCTGTTCAAATCTTTTAGATTTGACAAATTCACCGAGTTTTTTCTCTTCTTTTTTCTATTTTTTTTCTTTCTTATGGAGTCGCTTGTCTGCGCTGCACTTCCTTCGAAGAAGGTCGATTAAACTCTGCGAAGAAACAAAGCTCTCTGAGTGTGTGGTGATGTCATTTCCGTCTAATTTTGGAAGCTTCAAATTGGTACTATCGATATGCTATTAAATATATAAAACGTAAATGAATGCAATGTTCTCCTTCTGCGTATTTTACTGTGATGCAATAAACATAAAAAATACGTTTTAATGTCCCACAATAAATCTAATCTAGTGAGATCTCGGAAACCCAGAGTACAGAAACAATCAGTCCACATGGTGTCGCCAAAAAAAATGTGTAACTCAATGTTCTATCTGTGGTCGCTGTAAACGCAAGCTACAAACACACTTCCGGCAAATATGAGCGGATATTGCCCTCAACATCCGGTAGGTGAGGTCACACACGTAAACACATGCCGTACGAATCATTTTACTGTGTTACATTTTTTGGGGAAGAAGTATAGAGCTTTATACACATTCACGCAATGAAAGTTAAAGTCCTCTCCAGGAATCCGGACGACTATGTCCGTGAGACGAAGTTGGATATCCAGCGGGGTAAGTGCAGAGAGTTAACGTTAGCCAGCTAGTGCACATTAGCTAACTTCACACAGTTCAATCCACTGTAGAGAGCTATAGCTAGCTCAATCAGCACTGGCAAAACAACTTATTCTAACAGTGAATGTAACCTACAGTACCACGGAATTACGACCCGTCCCTCCATCCGTTCGAGGTGCCAAGAGAATACACCCGTGCCCTGAATGCCACCAAGTTAGAGCGCGTGTTCGCCAAGCCGTTCCTGACTTCTCTGGACGGCCACAGGGATGGGGTGAACTGCATGGCCAAGCACCCCAAGAGCCTCTCCACAATGCTGTCCGGCTCCTGCGATGGAGAGGTAGTTAACTAGCTAACTGTACTTTGAGTTAGCAATGGCCTGGTTAAATACGAGTTGATTACAAATCCAATAATTATAGGCTACATGTCTAACTATGGAATGGTCAAACATATAGGATGACAAGCCTGTGCATTGAGATGATGCATCTAAATGACCTGTTTATACTGTAAGACTAACTGGTTTGTTTCTCAGCTGAAGGTGTGGAATCTAACCAAACGTGAGTGTGTTCGTACACTCCAGGCCCATGAAGGCTTTGTCAGGGGGGTGGTCGTCCGCTTCTGTGGCACCTCCTTCTTTACGGTACAGTATCTGTTCCACTACCCAGGGTTGTATTCATTAGGGCACACTCTAAACGTTGCGCAATGAACAAGTTCACATAGTACTTCCCCATTCTGGCCCGTTTGCTTTCATTTTCTGTCTAGTGAATACTAACTAGACTAGGGGTGTATTCATTAGTTGGATTCCGTTGCAAAACATTTGGTCTGTTGCAATGGAAACTGTTTACCGTTTACTCTAGGTGCTAAATGGAAGTAAACAGAGTGAAACTGGGAGGGACCTATCTGAATTGCTCTAATAGAAACTGTTGTTTTTGTTGCAAAATGTTTTCCATTTGGAGTAAACGGTTTCCATTGCAAAATGTTTTACAACACACAAAATTAATAAACCCCTGATTTTATCTCACAGAATGGTTGCCCTCTGCTGAATTGCAGTCTTATGACACAACTTCATTATAAATCAACCTCAAATAAACATGCTTGTGTTTCTGAATAACAGGTTGGTGAGGACAAGACTATCAAACAGTGGAAGATGGAGACTCCCGGCTACGGAGAGGAAGAGGAACCTCTCAATACTATTCTTGGGAAGGTATGGAGGAGGAGGTGTCTGTCTCTGTCATTATTCTGCTCAATGAATATCTCTGAGAGTGTGTCTCTGACCTAACCTATCTGATCTCATTAAGCAACACTGTAAAATGTGCATACCATCGAGTGGACCCATCATTAAAGATTGTGGCTTTAAGCCCATGATGATAAGAATGATGGTTTTGGAGATATTCTCTACAGTCAGGGTGATGATGATGGTTGTTGTAATGTATTCCCTCTAGTCAGTGATGATGAGGATTGAGGATTCACTTTAAAAATGTAACTGAGACCAATGTTTGTTCCTTCCAGTCTGTGTTCACCAGCATCGACCACCACCAGAAGGAGGGTGTGTTTGTGACGTGTGGCCAGCAGGTGGACATCTGGGATGAGCAGCGCAGCAACCCCATCCGCTCCTTCTCCTGGGGCGTGGACAGTTTCAACTGCGTCCGCTTCAACCCTGTAGAGGTAATCAACATTTTCTCTGTGTGGATTGTAGCAGAAAGTGTTTCAGCGTATGATTCCTGATCAAGGATCAGGTCCTCCATGTCCATATCATTTTGTTAATTATAATCTAAAAGGCAAAGCTGGTCCTAGATTAGCTCTTCTGCTCTGAGACTCTTGGTGAATACAGGCCCTGACATTGCTATAGCACAGACAAAAGGCGTAACCCAGACACAGCGGTTATAAAGCTGAAGTATCCGTTTAGAATATTTTATCACCATCAAATATATAGTAGTGAGAGGAAGTCCAGTCGCGGGTAGTGGGAGAGGATGGAACTAGGTGAAACTGTGCCAACATTTTGCAAATGATCTCTTTGTTGAAACAAATTTTTCTGTTCCCAAAACTAGAATCTGTTACGAACACAGTGCACTAATATTTATAGACTTGATGCTTTGCCAAACTGAAAAATGAAATGCGTTGTTTAGAAGGAGTGCAAGGTCAAATTGAGTTTGTGCACACACACACTTCACAGAGGAGGCGTTCCCTAATGGAAATATGCAAATACTAGCTACAACGGGCCAATAGGATCTTGCTAGCTCGTGCTTGGCTTTGTCTACCGCCTTGTTTGTTTTGCCCACTATGTTTCGGTTGCTCAAACTGTAAACGCACAGATGAACTATCTTGTGTTAGTTATAAATATCTTTGGCTATAGCCTCCATACACCAGAATAATGGAGGCTATACCCATATCAGGACTATGTAGGTCAAAGGTTGTATAAAACACAGAATTGTATGTTAGTGGGTTTTAAAAAAAGTTTGATTCTTGACTTTCCCACTTTCTCCTCAGACTGAACTTCTAGCAAGTTGTGCCTCTGACAGAAGTATTGTGCTGTATGACATGAGGGAAGCTACACCTCTTAAAAAGGTAAATGTCGATGTCCTTGGGTGCATCCCAACTTACACCCTATTTAGTGCACTACCATTTGGCGAGGGCTCATAGGGTGCCATTTGGGATGCTACCCATTAGAACTGCACGTTTAATCGAATTTGAATCTAAATTGAAATATGGACATGCGCAATATCCATATCGCAAGAGGCGGCGATATTTTGAAATGCCACTTAGCCGTCCGTCTGTAACGCCAGTTTTTTAAATGTTTTGTTATATTACTTTAGTTGAAGAGTTCTCCTTCTCTCTCCCGCTTCCCAATCCCAAACACACAAAACCCCGGCCCCTGTCACTCAAGCAGGCAGTTCCTCGTGCTCAAGATTCCCTGCATGCATTGACCAAACAGCATGCAGTCAACAGATTGTTTTTCTAACAAGTACGACGCAGCTTTCTACTTTGCTTCTTAATATACATTTATATTTTCTTTATTATACTATTCGTTTGTGTAACTTGCTCTCTGCAAAACACTAGTTAGCTAAAAATGTGCCTAGAATTTGTTAGCAAGGCTAATCGCTTCCTAGCTAATTCCACTGAGTGCAAATCTTGCTAGCAAACTTTTACTCTAATATTGGACGGTACCAATGGTAGAGTATATCATCATTGTTTGTGAAACAGCTTGTTCTTAATCAGAGAGGAAAATACAAATATAATTGTAAAATCTTTGTCTAAATGTATCTATTTAAATCTAATTAGGGTCCCAATTTATTTATTTAACCAGGTAAATTGACTGAGAACACATTCTCATTTACAGTAACGACTTGGGGAATAGTTACAGGGGTGAGGAAGGAGACAATAGGTAGCCAGATTAGGAATTTAGCCAGGACACCGGGGTTAACACCCCATCTCTTACGATAAGTGCCATGGAATCTTTTGTGACCACCGGGAGTCAGGTCAGAGGCAAGGCAGCAGTGGGATGCAGGGTGGTATGCTGCTGGCCATGGGAAACGCTGACCAACACTTTGGTTCTTACTCTGTCACAACCATCTCCTCCCTTACCCTTTCCTCGCTGTCATGCCACACAACTGCATTCCAAGTAGCCACTGTATTTCAACCATAACATTTGAATGATCAGATCATTCTATTTCTATGATTCCAACAGTTTAACCAAGTGATTTGATGTAAAATCACAATCTCAATATTTGGTATAAAAATGTCAATTGGATTTTTTTGCCCATATCGTCCAGCCCTACTGCCCATGACTTTGCCCTTTACTAAACTCATTTCCCAATCCATACTGTCCTCTCATTACTGAATGTGTCTAATGGTTAGTGTATTGAAGTATGAATGTGTGATTTCCTATATAGGTAATTATGAATATGAGGAGCAACACTTTGTGCTGGAATCCCATGGAAGCTTATAACTTCACCTGCTCTAATGAAGATTACAAGTGAGTGATGCAATTCAACATGTTGAGTTTACAACATGTTCACTACATCACATAGGCCTCATTCATTCCTGGAGAGTATTTTGTGTATTTCCAATGCTAATCATTTTTTTGTTCGTGCAATTGCTTGGGGAGTGATATAATTATTATTACTAATGTACATTTACACTTGTTTTACAATAACATCATGTCCATCGAGATCTCGTGTTTTTATTTACTGACCTTACACCATGCATGAGAGAAGCATGGTGGTGTGTGTTAACATCTCATCTTTGTATTTATTAACCAACAGCATGCGTTTCCTCCCCCTTCAGTCTGTATACATTTGATATGAGGTACCTGGACAAGCCTGTCACCGTCCACATGGACCATGTCTCAGCCGTGCTGGATGTAGACTACTCTCCAACTGGTAAGGAGTTTGTCTCGGCCAGCTTCGACAAGACCATCCGCATCTTCCCCAAAGACAGTGGGCACAGCAGGTTAGTGGTGCCAGGGGTTCAGACACTGGGGTCCAGCAGATTGATGTATTTATTTTTCTACAGGTGTCGACATGTTTAGAGATGACACCGTGCGACAGCAACATTGTGTTCAGTGTGTGTGACTTCACAGGGACGTGTACCACACCAAGCGCATGCAGCACGTCATCTCCATAAAGTGGTCGTCAGACAACAAGTACATCCTGAGTGCTTCAGATGAGATGAACATCAGACTGTGGAAGGCCAACGCTGCTGAGAAGTTGGGATTGGTGAGTCACAGTCCTCTTCCTCTCCTTTAGAAGTAGTGTACGCACGTCCTGTAACCTGCAGGTGTCGGGGATCAACAGTAATGTCATGAAAGAAAGCTGGATCCCAGAACAAGGTTGAATGCTTACCATTAACCGGTAGGCCTACAGAAGTTGGAAGTTTACATGCGCTTAGGTTGGAGTCATTAAAACTCATTTTTCAATCACTCCACAAATTTCTTGTTAACAAACTATAGTTTTGGCAAGTCGATTAGGACATCTACTTTATGCATGACACAAGTAATTTTTCCAGCAATTGTTTACAAACAGATTATTTCACTTCCAATTCACTGTATCACAATTCCAGTGGGGCAGAAGTTTACATACAATAGGTTGACTGTGCCTTTAAACAGCTTAGAAAATTCCAGAAAATGATGTCATGGCTTTAGAAGCTTCTGATAGGCTAATTGACATCATTTGAGTCAATTGGAGGTGTACCTGTGGATGTATTTCAGGGCCTACCTTCAAACTCAGTGCCTCTTTGCTTGACATCATGGGAAAATCAAAAGAAATCAGCCAAGACTCCAGAAAAAAATTGTAGACCTCCACAAGTCTGGTTCATCCTTGGAAGAAATTTCCAAATGCCTGAGGGTACCACGTACGCAAGTATAAACACCATGGGACCACGCAGCCGCCATACCGCTCAGGAAGGAGACGCATTCTGTCTCCAAGAGATTAATGTACTTTGGTGCGAAAAGTGCAAATCAATCCCAGAACAACAGCAAAGGACCTTGCGAAGATGCTGGAGGAAACAGCAGTCCTATATCAACATAACCTGAAAGGCCGCTCAGCAAGGAAGAAGCCACCGCTCTAAAACCGCCATCAAAAAGCCAGACTACAGTTTGCAAGTGCACTTGGGGACAAAGATGGTACTTTTTGGAGAAATGTCCTCTGGTCTGATGAAACAAAAATAGAACTGTTTGGGCATAATGACCATTGTTATGTTTGGAGGAAAAAGGGGGGAGCTTGCAAGCCGAAGAACACCATCCCAACCGTGAAGTGTGGGGGTGCTTTGCTGCAGGAGGGACTGGTGCACTTCACAAAATAGGTGACATCATGGGGTAGGGAAATTATGTGTATTTATTGAAGCAACATCTTAAGACATCAGTCAGGATGTTACAGCTTGGTCGCAAATGGGTCTTCCAAATGGACAATGACCCCAAGCATACTTCCAAAGATGTGTCAAAATGGCTTAAGGACAACAAAGTCAAGGTATTGGAGTGGCCATCACAAAGCCCTGCCCTCAATCCCATAGAAAATTTGTGGGCAGAACTGAAAAAGTGTGTGCTAGCAAGGAGGCCTACATACTTGACTCAGTTACAACAGCTCTGTCAGGAGGAATGGGCCAAAAATTCACCCAACTTATTGTGGGAAACTTGTGGAAGGCTACCCGGAACGTTTGACCCGAGTTAAACAATTTAGAGGCAATGCTACCAAATACCGATTGAGTATATGTAAACTTCTGACCACTGGGAATGTGATGAAAGAAATAAAAGCTGAAATAAATAATTCTCTACTATTATTCTGACATTTCACATTCTTAAAATAAAGTGGTGATCCTAACTGACCTAAGACCGGGATTTTTTACTAGGATTAAATGTCAGGAATTGTGAAAAACTGAGTTTAAAAGTATTTGGCTATGGTGTATGTAAACTTCCGACTTCAAATGTATTTGCTAATATTCTGATGCATTTGTTGGAGCTGTGATTTTGACCTTCCGTTTTGTGAGTTTGCTGCATTCCTCAACCTGCCATGGCCAGATGCCCACCATGGTACGCTCAGCATGGTAAGAGAGAGGGAGGCAAGGCTGCCAGCAGCAACAGCAGTGGCACTGCCAAGGGCTCTGATGGATGCTGACTGACTTGGAACAGAATCACTTTCAATAAGTACAATGGACCAATAGGGACAGCAGGGCAGGGTTAGTGACAGACTGGAGCTATTTGGAACTCTTGATTACCAATAGACAATTTCTGACCAGTCAGTCAGTCAGTGTGGGCATAGTGGCACTATAGAGTGGATTTAAAGGGATAGTTCACTAAAATGTATGTATGGCAAATAGGGACTGCAACTTTGATAGACTTGAATTACTTAGAGTTGTTACAGCAGGCGAACGTTAGCATCGCCCATCCCAAAACATTGGAATTACATTCTGCCCACTTTGGCATTATATCTGTTATGTTTTCTTCAACCTCTAACACTCTGAATGTTCAAGGCATTATTTACACATTACCTGAAATATAAGGTTCTGTTTAGCGTATCTTAAACAGATTCTTACACATAGGCTAGACTAACTCCTTTTTCATCTGATGCCAAAACCAGCATTTAGCCTACAAGGATGAATTGCAAAGGAGATGAATGGACGTTTTTCTGTGCCATCTCCAATATCCATCCCCCTTCTGCTTCACTCTTCCTTATTCCCTTAATGCAGCTTAACACTGGAGAATTGGGCAACTTTTGGCACTTGTTTTACTGTCAGTGTATAAGAGGATATTTATTCTGTAGCTTTGCACTTAAACAGATCAGACGAGCCCAGCTGCTATCAGCAGTTTGAATGGGCCCAATCACTTAAAGAGAGCGGCCACTCTGGAAATAATGAAGCATTAACAATCAAGTTGGACTGGAAGGGTCTTTAATTAAAAAGAAATGCTGAATCAAGGCTGACTGTCAGATCTCCGGAAGGGTGGAAGTCTTCAGCCTGTGTTTGTTGTAACTGCAGTGTCTCTCTCTCTCTGGTTTTTGACTTTTGATGCCTTTCTATGAGCTGACCTTTGACCTCACTGTGGGAACTATACAGGTGGAAGGTGAAAGATCATTTAGTTTTTGTCCCGTGATCCTATTTTTCATGTTACTTGGAGTAATAATGACCATATCATTGCCTTTGACATATATTGTAAATTCACCTTCTGAAATCACACACGTTACCGTCCGTATCACACATTCTCATGACAGTCATGAGAAGTATGACATATATATCCTATACATACAGTGAGTTCCAAAAGTATTGGGCAGGGACACATTCTTTGTTTTGGCTTTGTACGCCAGAGCTTTTCACTCCATATCGGGTGAACCGTTTCGAAAGGACAGCATTTTTTTAACATAGTCACCCTATTTTACAGGAACCGAAAGTATTGGTACAAATTCACTTATGTGTATTAAAGTAGTGAAACGTTTAGTATCTGGTCCCATATTCCTAGCACACGATGATTACATTAAACTTGTGACTTGACAAACTTGCATGATGCTTTTGCTGTTTGTTTTGGTTGTGTTTCAGATTTATTTTGTGCCCAATAGAAATGAATGGTAAATAAGGTATTATGTCATACTGGAGTCACTTTTATTGTAAATAAGAACAAAATGTTTCTAAATACTTCTACTTTTAATGTGGATGTTATCATGACCAAAACACACAGCTACCATGACCAAAACACACAGCAAATGCATCCAACAAGTTTGTAGTCACAAGATGAATGTAATCATTGCGTGCTGGAATATGGGACCAAATACTCAACTTTGACTACTTTAATACACATATAAGTGAATTTGTCCCAATACTTTTGGTCCCCTAAAATGGGTGGTGTAATTTCTAAACGGTTCACCCAAAATGGATGAAAATACTCACAAATTTAAGCTGACAGTCTGCACTTTAACCTCAGTCATTGTATCATTTCAAAACCAACGTGCTGGAGTACAGAGACAAAACAAGACATTTGTCACTGTCCCAATACTTTTGGAGCTCACTGTTTATGGATACACAGCTCATACAGCTACTTAATACATGATTCCATGTGTGTTATTTCATAGTTTTGACGTCTTCACTATTATTCTACAATGTAGAAAATGGTAAAAAATAAAGGAAAAACCCTTGAATGAGTAGGTGTCCAAGCTTTTGACTGGTACTTTGTTTTTAGTCGAGCAGTAGTAAATACAATCTCTCTGGCCGTGGTTTCAGAGGTTCTCTAAGTGGCCACTCTTCCAGGGCTTTTATTCTAATTATAATCAATTCAATTTGTTGGAGATTAGCTAATAGCTGCTGATGATGTTGAGGTACACTGCTTCGCTTAGACCAGGCCAACAGCCTGTTAAATGTTATTTATGAAAACCTGAACAACATTTAGAGTGAAAAAGGAGCAGAGCAACACTGACTCTGCAGAGTTCTCTATGGCCTATACACTCTTTCAACACCCAATGAGTAGTAGGCTTAAGGTGTTAAACGAATCAAAATATATTTTATATTTCAGATTCTTCAAAGTAGCCACCGTTTGCCTTGACAGCAGAATGCTGTGGTAGCCATGCTGGTTAAGTGTGCCTTATTCTAAATAAATCACTGACGGTGTCACCAGCAAAGCACCATCACACCTCCTCCTCCATGCTTCACGGTGGGAACCACACACGCAGAGATCATCCGTTCACCTATTCTGCGTCTCAAAAAGATGGCAGTTGGAACCAAAAATCTAAAATTTGGACTCATCAGACCAAAGGACAGATTTCCACCGGTCTAATGTCCATTGCTTGTGTTTCTTGGCCCAAGAAAGTTTTTCTTCTTATTGGTGTCCTTTAGTAGTGGTTTCTTTGCAGCAATCTGACCATGAAGGCCTGATTCACGCAGTCTCTGAATAGTTGATGTTAAAAAATATATATATTTTGAGCTCCCTGCCTTTTGATAACCACTCGGCGTGAAAGGGAAAAATGTCATGCTCTTATCCAGTGGAAATGTCATAATAGGCCTACCTGATTACTTCTTATCCCTTGTGGCTTTATAGGATATTTCTACCTAGTTGGCAATAGAAGTAACATGTTAGGTTTATAATTTATTTATATTTGGATTACATTTTGATGAACTAAATGACAAATGATTTTGAGATACAAAGACATTATTATAAATTAAATTAAACTGTTCCACGAAAATGTGCGTATGAAAACCATAACTGGCTGCTAGATCAGATCGGTAGTAATGGTAATATAAATTGCCATTCCACATGAGGAAGTTTGCCGACTTCTCATACAGCCTATTACCGGCAGTTTCAGGAGCTTCAGGAGGAGGAGGATGGTCTGGACAGGTTTTTTCTTTTCTTCTGGTTATCTTGATCTCTGACTCCCTCCTGAGTTATTTGTGTCTTATTTCATCAAACAGTGAGCTTAAAGCAATAGACAAGCTCAATGCATATATTTTTGATTTTATTGAGACTCATAAGGTGTGTCTATATATGGAAAATACACGTTTAAAAATTTTGACTCGTCAAACGATTGGTTGAAAGAACAGACTTTCAGTGATCCAATATTTATTTTTCAGGGACAGCCCTATACTGTAGATAATAGCAAATATTTATATATATAATATATATTATTCCATCTTATAACTAATATCGTTCAGTCATAATATCCAAGTCACAAAGATCAGCGAGCAGTAGTAGGTGTTAAAGATAACTGTCAATCCAAAGATGAACATTTCAACCCTGCTTTTCGCCATGGTTCAACATCCCAGGGGACATAGTCATATAGTTATACCATTTTATTTAGATTTCAGTGTTGTGATTATGGTCTGGTAATTAGTGTATACTGATAAATGAGGCACCCAAGTAGACCTCAGAAGTAGATTGAAATCTCTTGGTTCTCTTTCTCTCTCTTCTCTCACTTTCTTTCTTTTTCTCTCCTCTTACCTGCTATTTCTCTTCCTCTATCTGTTGTCGTCACCCCCCCCCCCCCCCCCCCCCCGTGGTCTAGCTGGCTCCTAGGGAGAAGGCAGCTGTGAACTACAGCCAGAAGCTGAAGGAGAAGTTCCAGCACCACCCTCAGATCCGCCGCATCTCGCGCCACCGCCACCTGCCCAAGTCCATCTACAGCCAGAGCAAGGAGCTGCGTGTCATGAAGGAGGCTCGCCGCAGGAAGTATGGGCTCCTCCTTTACCCATGCCTCTACTGTCTACCCTACAGTGGCTTTCTGTTCTTAACTCTACCTGCACATATCCTCAATACTCTTGTTTTTACAGTCAAACCACAGAAGTCTATATATTACAGTATGTATATCAGTAGAATTGGCTTCTTTGTGTTCTTGGTAAGGTTAGTGTGGTTTTGGATCTTATTTTCTCTCTGTGTTGATGGGAGGAGGTTTTCGGGTGGTTGACCTGGTCTTTGGCCTCACCACAAAGGAAACTGTCAATCTCTTAACACAGTAGGTTTAGAACTACCCTGGCCTCTGTCCAACTATGGCAGAAGGTCCTCATAGTGTCCGTCTAGTGGTTAAGGCCGTAGCTGGCTGCCAGAATAGGTCTGACTGCCCTACCAAGGCACACTTACCCTAATGGGTAACAGGACTGATAGGACAGGCTGGTCCCTCATGGCTTGGTCATCATGGGCTTTTTGCTCATTTACACTAAAGTCTCTAAGGGGAAGTGATGGTGCCATCATGACCAGTTGATGATTAATCAAATATTAGTCCGTGTTGATTTTTGGTCCTGAAACGTAACACATTGTAATATGTCATCCATGTGTACCTTGGAGCTGTGACTGAAGGCAGTGTAGCCTACAGTCTCTTTTTGTATTTTTCAGATGACGTCAGTTTTAGTGTATTCTACATTTTATGACATCAGGCCACCTGCTTGGCACTAACTCCTTTGTGTACTCTGCTAACGTTTCTCTCTCTCTCTGTGTGAATATTCTCATGAATTGGCTCCTGATGTTTGAGTTATTCATTGTTGCCTCATTGTGTGTCCCAGGGAGAGGAACGTACGCAAGCACAGCAAGCCTGGCTCCATGCCCGTGGTGACGGAGAAAGAGAAACATGTGGTCACCGTGGTGAAATAGAAGGAACATGGACGCCAGTGACCGTGTGGCATTGGAGGACTAAAGGACTACTCTGTCTCTACACACACCTGGGCCACGTTCAGAAACACACAACTAATGTTGCAAAATGTCGGTAAGTTTCCCAAAATTCTCTGGTTTTCCAGAAATTCCAGATACCTGGATTTCCTGCTTGTTCCCTCATGATTCCAGGACACAGGAGGTTGGTGGCACCTTAATTGGGGAGGACGGGCTCGCGGTAATAACTGGAGCAGAATGGGATCAAATACATGGTTTCCATGTGTTTGATGTCATTCCATTTGCTCCGTTCCGGCTATTATTATGAGCCGTCCTCCCATCAGCAGCCTCCTATGTTCCAGGAATATTCCAAACGGGATTTCTGACAAACCTGGCTATTTGGGAAAGATACCAGAATTTTGCAACCCTGCACTGTTATGTGTCCCTTCAGTTATATTCATGACATTCTAATCTGCAACGGTCAAAAGGCTGCACCCTCCTGAACACAACCCTATCTAAGACTGAAAGAACTCATTCCACCTCTCCAAGGCTTATTACAAAAGACAACTATGGGTCAATATTTTGAAGTTTGTTGACATAAGTGTCCCAACTGTCATGGTAAAACGTTGTACCCCCAGATGATGATTTCATGAATGCTATTGTTGGAACATTATTTTGGGATGTTATTGTATTGAAATAAGAATACACTAGAAACCAAGAAGAACGACATCTGTCAAATATCACCAGAACATTTATTTTAGTATTTTAGGAACCATCTTGAAAATGTTTGGCCTCGCTACACCACCACTAACCTTCAGGTATTGTGTGTGTACTGATTCAGTAACCTTAAAGATTGCATGATGCTACGGGTTGTTTCTATCGATACTGTTTTTTGTATTTATTGATACACTGCTAATAAAGATGTGGTATGATATTTTTGGGTCTGATATGAATACTGTTTTTTGGTAGGCAAAATACACTGATTCTCATAGCGATGCAACGATACTTTTCAACGCTTGTTTCTTACGTTTAAAAAAACGAAGTATACAATTAATATCCAAGGGCTCAGATTACCATAATTTGTGTGTTGTTTGGCACATGAGTAATATAGGTGGTATAACAATGGATACATTATAGGAGTAAAATCCTAAAAACAGTCTACTGATATATGGGGATGGCACAAGTGATGGTAAAAAGGGTGATTGTTTCTGAATTGTCATTTTAATGTGCCTGAGTTCTAGTAACCAAGGAGGTATGTGTTGTAATTGATATACCCATGTTATAGGGCCGACAAAGACACAATTAGACTGACTTACCAATGTTTTTGGATTCATTTTGTACCAGTGATTTCTACGATTGTGACTTAAGGTGGATGATCTTGTATAGGGGTTACTATAGATGCAGGTTTCGTTGGCTGTGACGCGTGCTAAGTATGCCACCAGAAAGGATCCACAAAGTTGCCTTCATGTGGACACCAACTGGAAAAGAGCAAGCGAGGCAGGCCAAAAACTACCTAGCGACGGATAGTAGTGGCTGAGCTAGAAGTGATGGGTCTCATGGGATAGCACAAGCTGTGGCCGAAGATGCAGACTGATGGCAGAAGATTGTTGCAGCCTTATGTACCACCCGAGATACAAAGAGGATTAAGTAAAGCAGTAGCTACAAGTTCAACACACTTTCATCAGTGTTTTGGTGTTTAATGATTTCTTGGCATTCTGACTCAAAGTGGATGAGCTTGTGTTGGGCTCAGTGTATTGATGCTAATGGACTTAGTCTTAATGAGGTGTAGTGTTCAATCCACTTTATCACTGCAGGATTTAGATAGGATTATGAAATAAGTCATGAGCATCATATCAAACCTGGATCATGAGCACGGTTTGGGAAGGGGGGATGTTAGGGCTGGGCCTTGGGATGAGGGGTTAGGGCTGGGTCTTCTGATGAGGGGTAATGGCTGGGCCTTGGAATGAGGGTTTAGGGCTGGGCCTTGGAATGAGGGTTTAGGGCTGGGCCTTGGAATGAGGGGTTAGGGCTGGGTCTTCTGATGAGGGGTTATGGCTGGGCCTTGGAATGAGGGTTTAGGGCTGGGCCTTGGGATGAGGGGTTAGGGCTGGGTCTTCTGATGAGGGGTTATGGCTGGGCCTTGGTATGAGGGGTTAGGGCTGGGCCTTGGGATGAGGGGTTAGGGCTGGGCCTTGGGATGAGGGGTTAGGGCTGGGTCTTCTGATGAGGGGTTATGGCTGGGCCTTGGAATGAGGGTTTAGGGCTGGGCCTTGGGATGAGGGGTTAGGGCTGGGTCTTCTGATGAGGGGTTATGGCTGGGCCTTGGAATGGGGGGTTAGGGCTGGGTCTTCTGATGAGGGGTTAGGGCTGGGCCTTGGTATGAGGGGTTATGGCTGGGCCTTGGGATGAGAGATTAGGGCTGGGCCTTGGGATGAGGGGTTAGGGCTGGGCCTTCTGATGAGGGGTTATGGCTGGGCCTTGGGATGAGGGGTTATGGCTGGGCCTTGGGATGAGGGGTTAGGGCTGGGCCTTGGGATGAGGGGTTATTGCTGGGCCTTGGGATGAGGGGTTAGGGCTGGGCCTTCTGATGAGGGGTTATGGCTGGGCCTTGGGATGAGGGGTTACGGCTGGGCCTTCTGATGAGGGGTTAATGCTGGGCCTTGGTATGAGGGGTTAGGGCTGGGCCTTGGTATGAGGGGTTAGGGCTGGGCCTTGGGATGAGGGGTTAGGGTTGGGCCTTGGGATGAAGGATTATGGCTGGGCCTTGGTATGAGGGGTTATGGCTGGGCCTTGGGATGAGGGGTTAGAGCTGGGCCTTGGGATGAGGGGTTAGAGCTGGGCCTTGGGATGAGGGGTTAGGGCTGGGCCTTGGGGGGTTATGGCTGGGCCTTGAAATGAGTGGTTAGAACTGGGCCTTCGGATGAGGGGTCACGGTCTGGACATTGGGATGAGGGAGTTGGGGTGAGAGGGGATAAGAGGGGTGTTTGACATGATGGGACTAAAAAGTTAAGAAGCAGTGTCACAAGAAGCAGCTGATAAATCAATGATAAACATGGATTGTGTTGGTGCTAGCTTTTTTCTAGGAGAAATGTTTCTTTATTTTTTATTATTATACCTGGATGGTTAAAAGTAGTCTAAAGTGTTACCAAATCAGGAATAAGAATGCTGTATAACACAATTTTATGCATACCTCCAGTTGGAGAGGCAATCATATCGGAAGACAAGCTCCACAATATGCTACTGCACCACATAACAAACTGGACAGCGACATGGTGTTGAAATGCACATTTCTAGTGTGCCAGTTTTATCGTGTGCTGATGAAGCTTTTAACTTTCGCTATACATTTAACATCACTTTTCTTCAGAAAATGCTCTTTAACAGGCAAATGTTTTGTATAATCTGGTCCAGCTGTAAAGGATTTACAGTCCGTGTTTTGCAAATGCCTGATGTCAATGAAAATACGTCGACAAGCGCCCCTCTCCCCTTCCTTTTTCATGAAGCCACTCGCGCTCAGCTTTGTTCTACGCGTCTCCATCGCTCCGCCTACTCTTCCAATCGGGATTTTTTCATTGCATCCATTTTTGTGCATTTAAGAAATCACCAAGAATTATAAACCTGGAGGAAAGCGAGAAAGAGAGAGTGTGGGGCTAGGACTCGAAAGAAAAACAAACAAACAAGGGAAGAGGCGAAGTCTTTATTTCAACATGCGAGCAAACCTATTCTAAAGGATGACCGCGATGGGTTAGACAGGATTTAGCATGATTGCAAAATAAAAGGCAAGAGCTCTATTCTATATTTCTCTACAATCCATCCGTGAATGGAGAAGGATAAATGTGTTTGGAATGCTTGTTTCCAGAAAACCGTATATGTTGGTTATAAAACCAAATGGCCTCTGTCCAGCATCTCCAGTGTCTATCTCATAGGTTACTGGACTTGGGGAGTTTGTGTGAGAATTAGGCGATGATTCTGTTGGATATGTGTATTGTGATCCTCACCTATTAATTTCTCTGTATTTATTATGAGCTGTAGCAGCCTGCTATACCAGAACCGCTGAATCCCAATCAGATAACGTTCATGTATTGGGTGGAGATTGAGGCTATATAGAATTCATGTCTGCATCCCTTGTAAAAAGTAACATTTTGACACATTGTGTCTTATTCTTAAAGCCCAAATATAATGGAATGCGTCAGAATATGTGTGAACAATCCAACCGATATGTCTTGCTAATGGTTATGATTATGAATACAAGAACCACATAAGTGGAATATTGCAGCCTAATATTAGAGTAGCAATCTGATTTTGCAATTTGGAAATGTTCTATTACAATCAAGTCTATCCATTCTATCACTCAATGTTGGTATATTTAAAAAATAGATATGTTATTATTACTTTTTAGCAATTGTGTGTAGCGATGTCAGCTCCACTCGGGCCCCGGGGCCCATGCGCTTCCCCGCCGACTGGAGCCCTGCCCGACCTGCCGGACCTCAGCCACCTCACGGAGGATGAGAGGAAGATCATCCTGGGCGTCATGGACCGACAGAAAAAGGATGATGAGAAGGAACAGTCAATGCTAAAGTAAGCCATTATGATTCACTATCATTCAAACGTGTGAGAGAGAGAGTGGAGAAAGAGAGAGAGTCATTGTGGGGACATCGCGCGCTAACTGTCACGTCAGCTCTGCTCGTGCAGTGGGTGCTGGGTTGGGGGAACCCTGTTGTAACTGGTTGTCGCGAGCTGGAGCTGATCACATTGCAAGGTTACGTAGCCTACGTCCTGCACATATTGACTGTTCTAATGGGCTAATCGTTCTGAGTGAAGAGAATATATGATATTTATTAACATCATTGCCTCTAGAAATAGCGTTTACAATAAAGCAGCATATTGGCTATGCATTTAGTGTGTTTTCCGATAGATGTTCGGATAATATGAGCAGGGAGAAGGATCTTTGAGTCGACTGAATATGCTTCAGTGGCCTATGTCTTTCAACAGTTAGCAATACATTTCAATCCTAGGCTATTAAGCGGCCTTCTCACTCTGTTGGCTTTGGGTTGGGTTAGCAACGGGCGCCATCTTCGCGTCAAATCATACTACTTCCTTTTCAATCACGTACATATTACACAACAACGATTAAACAATGGCGTTTGAAGAAATAATGAGATATATCCTGTATAATGATTTTCAACGTTAGCCTATCTGTCAGACTATACTGCATCAGTGCTATGGAAACGGAAGCATTCCCTCTCCTGTGTATGCAGAATCAGATCTCGCTGAGCATTTCAGCACCACGGCGCTGTCCAGTTCTCGGCATAGAGCAGCAGCACAGTTCGATGCCGCTGACGCTCACGCGTGTAGATAGACCATTCAATGCTATTCATAGGCTAAGCTTTGTGTGCCAAATTATTGGCATGCTTTTGACAAAGCTTTTAGTGTAATACTAAATATTGAACACAGTTATCTCTATGTTGTCCCTTCCTGCAGATACTGCATTATCCGTATGGAACTTTAACCGTTTCTGTTTACATAGACTGTAACTTTCTTCATTGTTTGTGGAAAAGTCTCAAACGGTCCTCTATTTTACTGTGGTTTCGGGATTATAATAAGACTACTGAATTTTTTTCATCTACTTTCCTCTCCTTAAGTCTATGGAATTTGAATAGATATGAGATATTGTATAACAGGTTGGTTCTGAGGACTTGTGAATCTGCACAGTGGTTCAAGGGTCAACATGCAGGTTTTTCCAAAGAGCCTTTTGGATTCCAGATGTCAGGCCTTTTCTTAGTCCCAAATGGCACATTATTTCCTTTATAATGCATTACTGTACCCTATGGGCCCTGCTCAAAAGTAGTGCACTCTATAGGGAATAGAGTACTATTTGGGATGCACACCTTGTCTGAAGTACCTTCAGAGACTGTGACGTCTTGTGTCAGGCTTTTCAAGGGCATTCAAAGCTGATGATTTCCGTCATCGGGTAAATATTAACAGTTGGGTTTGTTCTGATGGGGACTGGGGAGGAAGTCGCCTAGTGGAGCAATACTGTGGTAAATATGACTCACAGACTCCAAGATAACGGCAGGCAGGCCACCTCAGCTTGTGCTGCTGCCTGCGTGTGAATCATCCCTGGCTGTTTTTCCCCATCGCTGAGTGCTTTTTGTATTTCTCTCTCTCTCTCTCTCTCTCTCTCTCTCTCTCTCTCTCTCTCTCTCTCTCTCTCTCTCTTTCTCTCTCTCTCCCTCTCTCTGTCTCTCTCAGAGAGAGAGAGAGAGAGACAGGGAGAGACAGAGCGAGACAGGGAGAGACACAGAGAGTCAGGGAGAGACAGAGCGAGAGAGAGACAGAGACAGAGAGAGACAGAGAGATACAGGGAGAGACAGGGAGGGAGAGAGACAGAAAGAGAGACAGGGAGAGAGACAGAGGGAGACAGAGGGAGACAGGGAGAGACAGAGAGAGGCAGGGAGACAGAGAGAGAGAGAAAGACAGGGAGAGACAGAGAGAGACAGCGAGAGACAGGGAGAGACAGTGAGAGACAGCGAGAGAGAGACAGAAAGAGAGACAGGAACAGACAGAGGGAGACAGAGGGAGAGACAGGGTGAGACAGGGAGAGACAGAAAGAGGCAGGGAGAGACCGAGAGAGACAGAGAGAGACCGAGAGAGACTGGGAGAGACAGAGAGAGACAGAGAGAGACAGAGGGAGAGACAGGGAGAGAGAGGAAGAAAGAGAGACAGAAAGAGAGAGATACAGGGAGAGACAGGGAGATACAGTGAGAGAGACAGTGAGAGAGTAAGTGAGAGAGACAGGGAGAGAGACAGGGAGAGAGACAAGGAGAGACAGGGAGAGACAGGGAGAGAGACAGGGAGAGAGACAGAGTGAGAGAGAGACAGGGAGAGACAGAGAGAGACAGGGAGAGACAGAGAGAGAGAGATAGGGAGAGACAGGGAGAGACAGGGAGAGAGACAGGGAGAGACAGAGTGAGAGACAGGGCGAGACAGAGAGAGACCACTGCACAACAGCAGAACCTGAGATGTCAAAAATATAAAACAATTAGAGAGTGTCATTTCCCAAAATTTGAAACCCTTATTCAAGGAAAGACCTCTCTGATGAGAGTAGGCTACCCGTCCTGTTGGGGGAGGACGCAGAGAGCTGTGGGTTGGCAGCGCACTACATTGCTGCCTGCCATAAGTTGAGGGACAGTGTCTGACAGACCAATCAGCCTGCACATGTACTCTACTGTATGCTTATTGTTATTGTTGAATGTATGGTTATTTTGACACTTGGTTATTGTTGTTACTGTTGCCCTGTTGACAATTTAGATTCTCATTTTTATATTGTAAATATCCAAAATAAGCTTTGGCAATACACTGTTGCGTCATGCCAATAAAGCAAATTGAATTGAATTGAATTGAGAGACAGGGAGAGACAGGCAGCGACAGAGAGAGTCAAGGAGAGACAGAGAGAGTGTGACAGGGAGAGAGAGAGTGAGAGAGAGAGTGAGAGACAGAGAGAGAGAGATGGAGAGATAGGGAGAGAGACAGGGAGAGACAGAGAGAGAGACAGGGAGAGATAGGGAGAGAGACAGGGAGAGAGACAGGGAGAGAGACAGGGAGAGATAGGGAGAGAGACAGGAAGAGAGACAGGGAGAGACAGGGAGAGAGACAAGCCTCCAGGTGTGTAGGGCTTGCCAAGTCCCTGTCCCTGCTACCAAGACAATGGTAGACAATTCAGAATGTCCTCTCTAAGAATGACTATGCTGCTGAATTACATGTCAATACATAGTGACATGAATGGAGGAGAACCCATTGACCTCCCAGAGCCCATGTGTCTGAACCCACTGTCATTTTTCCTCCATAACAATTAACACAATATTGTTTGTTATTGTTTGAAGGGTGAGTGAGATGTGGTATTTAGAGAAACATCCGCGTACATAATCTTGATATTATTAGATAATGTACCAGTTACACTAAATAGCCAATCAAATGTTCAAGTTGTGGTGCAGGGGTATTCACCTCTGACCCCACGAGGTCCAGAGCCTGCTGGTTTTCTGTTCTACCTGATCATTAATTGCACCCACCTGTTGTCCCAGGTCTAAATCATATTAGAGGGGAACAATTAAAAAAAGGAGTGGAACTGGCTTCAATTTGAGTTTGAGGGTTCTAGTGCTTGGTCAATTTTATGTCCCTCTGACATCGATTGGTTGATTCCCCATACTAGCCTCCTATCCTTACAATAGACAGTAGCTCAACTTATTCCACTTTTTGTTTCCAATCCGATGTAGTCTCTATAGCAGCCATAAGGTGTTCTAGAGCTCTGATTTGTTCAGAGAAACATTCATACATGTACTGTGAGTTTAGTTAACGAACCGCACCAATACTAGGTGACGTGATGCAATATGGAAGGATTAAAGGCAGTGCACACTATTCCAATTAACCAAGCACCCATCACTCCAGGTCCACTGGCACTTCAAACAGACTGTAGCCAGCTAGCTGTATGTCTGCTGCAGCAGCCGGTCAGCTCCCCATGCTTCACTGAACCTCTGACTGTTACAGTAATGACAGATCCGGGACCCCTCCTCACCCAAACATCCTGGGATGCAGAGTCCCAGGGCCACAGGGAGGATCCACAGATCCGCAGCCCAGGATGAGCGGCCCTGGTTGGGGTAACCCCAGAAGGCCCAGAGGAGACCTGGGGGTCCACTTCTTCCAGAGAGTGACCTGGTGCCCCATGGTGCCCCACGGCGGAGGAGACCCTGTCTCTGCAGCCACTCCCCCCTCCTGCAGTCCTTGTCTTGTAGGCTGACTCATTATCCGTGTCCCAGTGCTCACCAGGGGCCTCCACTGACAGCCCTAATTACAGCAGCTGCCTCGTGTGAGAGACTCCCACCGAGATAGTGCTATTCTGGGTCTAAGACGTCTGCCACCGTGGCCCTGTCCGGGTCCTACACCCCCTGCTCCATCTTGTCTAAAGAGCAGGGCAATAGAGGATGCCCCGGTCCCCACCCCCATCTGTATGTACTGTATTTTACTCCAGAGGGACTTTACTCCAGAGGGACATGTACCCTGTCTGTCCAGAGTTGTTAATGATTAATGAATGCCAGTATGTTGACCATAATGATAGTCTTCTAAGACTAGCCTAGACATCCTGCATGACTCAACCTTTTACCTCTCTTGCTCCTGCTTCTCTACATACTCCTCATGTTACTAGGAAGATTTCCCATCAACACACAGGACCTGAGAATTCTATGGGTCAGTAAAGTTACAACTCGATGTGAGGAAAAAGAATGCTGGCTAAACCCTGTACTTCCTCACAAATTGTGTGTGTGTGTGTGTACGTGTGTGTGTGTGGTAGGTAAAGGGGGGGAGGGTGGAGGTGGAGGGCTTAGGAAGAGGTTTGACTAAGAATTGGCTTTCTTGGGGTGTCCCGAGTGGAGCAGTGGTCTAAGGCAGTTCTAGCTGTGCCACTAGAGATCCTGGTTTGAGTCCAGGCTCTGTCTCAGCCGGGCGCGACTGGAAGACCCATGGGGCGACGCACAATTGGCCCAGCGTCGTCCGGGTTAGGGGAGGGTTTGGCCGGCAGGGATGTTCTTGTCCCATCGCGCACAAGAGTCTCCTGTGGCGGACCGGGCGCAGTACACGCTGACACGGTTACCAGGTCTACAGTGTTTCCTCCGACACATTGGTGCGGCTGACTTCCGGTTGGATGGGCATTGTGTCAAGAAGCAGTGTGGCTTGGCTGGGTTGTGTTTCGGAGGACGCATGGCTCTCGACCTTCGCCTCTCCCGAGTCCGTACGGGAGTTGCAGCGATGAGAAAAGACTGTAACTACTAATTGGATACCACGAAATTGGGGATACATTATTATTATTTTTAAATAATTGTCTTTCTTTTCACTCACAATTTTAGCATAGCAATGTCATGGATTTCCCCAGCCCAGTCCATTCATCTCATAGAGGCAGAGAGCAGAATTGTGGGTAATGGAGTCCCCAGAGGGCATGAGCTCACAGCTCCAGGAACCAGAGGAGGCTCCTCCCCTTGCTGTACAGCAGAAGCCTGTGGTTGTAGTGGTTGTGTAGTAGTTATGTAATTGTTATGTCGTGGTTGTATAGTATTTTAGGACAGCAGCAACCTGTGGTTGTGTACAGCAGATACCTATATGGTTGTGTAGTGATTGTGTAGTGATTATGCTGTGGTTGTGTAGTGGTTGTGTACAGCAGAGACCTATATGGTTGTGTAGTGGTTGTGTACAGCAGAGACCTATATGGTTGTGTTGTGGTTGTGTAGTGGTTGTGTACAGCAGAGACCTATATGGTGTGTAGTGGTTGTGTTGTGGTTGTGTACAGCACAGACCTATATGGTTGTGTAGTGGTTGTGTTGTGGTTGTGTACAGCAGAGACCTATATGGTTGTGTTGTGATTGTGTACAGCAGAGACCTATATGGTTGTGTTGTGATTGTGTAGTGGTTGTGTCCAGCAGAGACCTGTATGGTTGTATTGTGGTTGTGTAGTGGTTGTGTACAGCAGAGACCTATATGGTTGTGTAGTGGTTGTGTACAGCAGAGACCTATATGGTTGTGTTGTGGTTGTGTACAGCAGAGACCTATATGGTTGTGTTGTGGTTGTGTACAGCAGAGACCTATATGGTTGTGTAGTGGTTGCGTACAGCAGAGACCTATATGGTTGTGTAGTGGTTGTGTACAGCAGAGACCTATATGGTTGTGTAGTGGTTGTGTACAGCAGAGACCTATATGGTTGTGTAGTGGTTGTGTACAGCAGAGACCTATATGGTTGTATTGTGGTTGTGTAGTGGTTGTGTACAGCAGATACCTATATGGTTGTGTTGTGGTTGTGTACAGCAGAGACCTGTATGGTTGTGTAGTGGTTGTGTACAGCAGAGACCTATATGGTTGTGTAGTGGTTGTGTAGTGGTTGTGTACAGCAGATACCTATATGGTTGTGTAGTGGTTGTGTACAGCAGAGACCTGTATGGTTGTGTAGTGGTTGTGTACAGCAAAGGCCTATATGGTTGTGTAGTGGTTGTGTACAGCAGAGACCTATATGGTTGTGTTGTGGTTGTGTAGTGGTTGTGTACAGCAGAGACCTATATGGTTGTGTTGTGGTTGTGTAGTGGTTGTGTACAGCAGAGACCTATATGGTTGTGTAGTGGTTGTGTAGTGGTTGTGTACAGCAGATACCTATATGGATGTGTAGTGGTTGTGTACAGCAGAGACCAATATGGTGTGTAGTGGTTGTGTACAGCAGAGACCTATATGGTTGTGTAGTGGTTGTGTAGTGGTTGTGTACAGCAGAGACCTATATGGATGTGTAGTGGTTGTGTACAGCAGAGACCTATATGGTTGTGTAGTGGTTGTGTACAGCAGAGACCTATATGGTTGTGTTGTGGTTGTGTAGTGGTTGTGTACAGCAGAGACCTATATGGTTGTGTTGTGGTTGTGTAGTGGTTGTGTACAGCAGAGACCTATATGGTTGTGTAGTGGTTGTGTACAGCAGAGACCTATATGGTTGTGTAGTGGTTGTGTAGTGGTTGTGTACAGCAGATACCTATATGGTTGTGTAGTGGTTGTGTACAGCAGAGACCTGTATGGTTGTGTAGTGGTTGTGTACAGCAAAGGCCTATATGGTTGTGTAGTGGTTGTGTACAGCAGAGACCTATATGGTTGTGTTGTGGTTGTGTAGTGGTTGTGTACAGCAGAGACCTATATGGTTGTGTTGTGGTTGTGTAGTGGTTGTGTACAGCAGAGACCTATATGGTTGTGTAGTGGTTGTGTAGTGGTTGTGTACAGCAGATACCTATATGGATGTGTAGTGGTTGTGTACAGCAGAGACCAATATGGTTGTGTAGTGGTTGTGTACAGCAGAGACCTATATGGTTGTGTAGTGGTTGTGTAGTGGTTGTGTACAGCAGAGACCTATATGGTTGTGTAGTGGTTGTGTACAGCAGAGACCTATATGGATGTGTAGTGATTGTGTACAGCAGAGACCTATATGGTTGTGTTGTGATTGTGTAGTGGTTGTGTCCAGCAGAGACCTGTATGGTTGTATTGTGGTTGTGTAGTGGTTGTGTACAGCAGAGACCTATATGGTTGTGTAGTGGTTGTGTACAGCAGAGACCTATATGGTTGTGTTGTGGTTGTGTACAGCAGAGACCTATATGGTTGTGTTGTGGTTGTGTACAGCAGAGACCTATATGGTTGTGTAGTGGTTGCGTACAGCAGAGACCTATATGGTTGTGTAGTGGTTGTGTACAGCAGAGACCTATATGGTTGTGTAGTGGTTGTGTACAGCAGAGACCTATATGGTTGTGTAGTGGTTGTGTACAGCAGAGACCTATATGGTTGTATTGTGGTTGTGTAGTGGTTGTGTACAGCAGATACCTATATGGTTGTGTTGTGGTTGTGTACAGCAGAGACCTGTATGGTTGTGTAGTGGTTGTGTACAGCAGAGACCTATATGGTTGTGTAGTGGTTGTGTAGTGGTTGTGTACAGCAGATACCTATATGGTTGTGTAGTGGTTGTGTACAGCAGAGACCTGTATGGTTGTGTAGTGGTTGTGTACAGCAAAGGCCTATATGGTTGTGTAGTGGTTGTGTACAGCAGAGACCTATATGGTTGTGTTGTGGTTGTGTAGTGGTTGTGTACAGCAGAGACCTATATGGTTGTGTTGTGGTTGTGTAGTGGTTGTGTACAGCAGAGACCTATATGGTTGTGTAGTGGTTGTGTAGTGGTTGTGTACAGCAGAGACCTATATGGTTGTGTTGTGGTTGTGTAGTGGTTGTGTACAGCAGAGACTTATATGGTTGTGTAGTGGTTGTGTACAGCAGAGACCTATATGGTTGTGTAGTGGTTGTGTACAGCAGAAACCTATATGGTTGTGTAGTGGTTGTGTACATTAGAGACCTGTATGGTTGTATTGTGGTTGTGTAGTGGTTGTGTACAGTAGAGACCTGTATGGTTGTGTAGTGGTTGTGTAGTGGTTGTGTACATCAGAGACCTATATGGTTGTGTTGTGGTTGTGTAGTGGTTGTGTACAGCAGAGACCTATATGGTTGTGTAGTGGTTGTGTACAGCAGAGACCTATATGGTTGTGTAGTGGTTGTGTACAGCAGAGACCAATATGGTTGTGTAGTGGTTGTGTACAGCAGAGACCTATATGGTTGTGGAGTGGTTGTGTACAGCAGAGACCTATATGGTTGTGGAGTGGTTGTGGAGTGGTTGTGTACAGCAGAGACCTATATGGTTGTGTAGTGGTTGTGTACAGCAGAGACCTGTATGGTTGTGTAGTGGTTGTGTAGTGGTTGTGTACAGCAGAGACCTATATGGTTGTGGAGTGGTTGTGGAGTGGTTGTGTACAGCAGAGACCTATATGGTTGTGGAGTGGTTGTGGAGTGGTTGTGTACAGCAGAGACCTATATGGTTGTGTAGTGGTTGTGTACAGCAGAGACCTGTATGGTTGTGTAGTGGTTGTGTAGTGGTTGTGTACAGCAGAGACCTATATGGTTGTGGAGTGGTTGTGGAGTGGTTGTGTACAGCAGAGACCTATATGGTTGTGTAGTGGTTGTGTACAGCAGAGACCTGTATGGTTGTGTAGTGGTTGTGTAGTGGTTGTGTACAGCAGAGACCTATATGGTTGTGTAGTGGTTGTGTACAGCAGAGACCTATATGGTTGTGTAGTGGTTGTGTACAGCAGAGACCTATATGGTTGTGTAGTGGTTGTGTACAGCAGAGACCTGTATGGTTGTGTTGTGGTTGTGTAGTGGTTGTGTACAGCAGAGACCTATATGGTTGTGTTGTGGTTGTGTAGTGGTTGTGTACAGCAGAGACCTACATAGTTGTGTAGTGAGGTGAAGAGGCATTTGCGTTGCTCCAAAGCATCCCACTGGACGATGTAGACACGCTCTCTCTCTCTCTTTACCATGCGAAGAGCAGTCTCCCATCAGCACAGTCTCACATCCCCCACCACACCCCTAGGGGAGGGAGAGAGAGAGAAAGGGGGGGTGGAAATAGAGAGAGAGAGAAAGAGGGGGTTGAAATAGAGGGAGGGGGGATAGATAGAGAGCGGAGAGGGGGGTTTGGGGGGGTGCTTGACTCTGTAAAGCAGAATGCACGCCAAATGAATACAGAATGTTAATTAAAGGAACAATGTGAGGCTAGGATTGTGATAGGCTGGAGTCTGGTTAGAGTTAGACCGAACATGGCAATGTGGTTTGTCATAACCAGTTAATATTTCCACTTATCTCTCCCACTACATTTTATTCTGTCTCAGTCTGAACTGCCTTTCTCTTTGGCACTCACTGTCTCTCTGCATCCCTTTACTGCCACTTTGCTTCAGAGTATCTGTTGAATTTGAAACCTTTCCTAACACACTGAAAGCAAACTTTGAAGTTACATTCACGGTACATGTCTCTTTAGATCTGATCTGATACAGCCCTTATTGGGATAATGCAGTTCAGTTATAGGTCACACATATAAGGTGTACTGAGAAGTGTTATAGTCTGTGTTGTTCTGTGAACTAGCTACATTTTAGTCATTTAACAGATGCTCTAATCCAGAGCAATTTACAGGAGCAATTAGGGTTAAGTGCCTTGTTCAAGAGCACATCTAAAGATTTTTCACCTAGTCATCCCGGGCATTCAAACCAGCAACCTTTCAGTTACCGGCCCAACACTCTTAATCATTAGGCTACCTGCTAGCTTGCTTAGTGTCAGTAGCAGGGGGAGTGAAGCATTGACGTGGGAGATGGTAACAGCTGAAACCATTGGTTGAATAGTGGGTGTGTATTGGTTATGTAGTGGTTGTGTACAGTAGAGCACTATGGTTGTGTTGTGGTTGGGTAGTGGTTTCTGTTGTATGAGAGGTGAAACGGCCTGCGTTCTGTGAGCTAGCTGGCTGAATGTCAGTAACTGGCTGAGGGAGAGAGAGAGCAGCTCTGTACTGACGTATGAGAGGGTATCTGGTGCCTGTTCTGCTGCTGATATGACAGGAACAGAACGTCAGACCCATTCACAGAGAAACCACTCTCGTCATCTCTGGGACAGGAGGAGCCCATTGTCTCCCAAAGCTTTGTTCTTTATTAAACACATAGATCTGCGTTAGTCACCGGAGCCCATATGCACATATTCACTTCTGTTCCATTCTATCCCATGAAGTTTCTACTTATTCTCCCCTCTCTTCGGATTGTCAATTGAGTTGCCCTTGTTGATTAAGTATGAAAACATGTGATGGAAATGTACGTTTCTCACCGAGACGCTTTCATCACATTTGCAGAGCACAGTGTTTACAGTGTACAGTAACGGAGAGTATTTCTGGTAGGGACAGTAGTAGAGTATAAAGTATTGTAGTGTAGGGATGTAGTGTGCTGCCCAGGCAGAGCACAGTGTTTACAGTGTACAGTAACAGAGAGTATTCCTAGTAGGGACAGTAGTAGAGTATAAAGTATTGTAGTGTAGGGATGTAGTGTGCTGCCCAGGCAGAGCACAGTGTTTACAGTGTACAGTAACAGAGAGTATTCCTAGTAGGGACAGTAGTAGAGTATAAAGTATTGTAGTGTAGGGATGTAGTGTGCTGCCCAGGCAGAGCACAGTGTTTACAGTGTACAGTAACAGAGAGTATTCCTAGTAGGGACAGTAGTAGAGTATAAAGTATTGTAGTGTAGGGATGTAGTGTGCTGCCCAGGCAGAGCACAGTGTTTACAGTGTACAGTAACAGAGAGTATTCCTAGTAGGGACAGTAGTAGAGTATAAAGTATTGTAGTGTAGGGATGTAGTGTGCTGCCCAGGCAGAGCACACAGCTCCTGGCGTAACACTGTTACATAAGCCTCTGACAGAGAGCATGCTGGGAAAAGGCAGCCTGGGCGGCCGGAAAGCAGGCAGTCAGCACTACTGAGGAGGGTCTGGGGAAACCAGAGAGAGAGAGGCGGGAGACCAGAGAGAGGGAGACAGAGAGGGAGACAGAGAGGGAGACAGACCGAGAGAGAGTTCATAGAGGGAGACAGAGAGGGAGACAGACCGAGAGAGAGTTCATAGAGGGAGACAGAGAGGGAGACAGACAGAGGGAGAGAGAGTTCAGAGAGAGAGAACAGAGAGAAAGAGAGAGAGATTGCGAGAAAGATGGAAAGCTTGCGAAAGAGGGAGAGAGAAAGAGGGGGAGGGTGCGATACAGAGAGAAAGACAAGACAGAGAAAAATAGAGAAAAGGAGAGAGTGAAAGAGAAAGAAAGAGGGAGTGAAAGAGAAAGAGAGGTACTGTTCATCACTTTTTTGTCCCAATGGAAGCAGCTGAGGAGAGAATACAGTTAATGCTTGATGGAATAGCATCTACAAGCATGGATATGAACCTGGGCCTATTAATCTGGGCCTGTAGCTTGTAGTTTTCAGTCATAGATGACGCTAGTTCCTTGCAAACAATTATTTCTTTATTGGGGGTTATTTTTCTGCAGCATGAGCTTGAGGCTTTTCAGCCATGAACTGTAGCTTCTACTCATTACACCCGACTCTGATCAACTGTTCCAAGGTCCTCCTAACTATAGTGTTTAAAGGTGGTGTGAAGGTGGTGGAGATACTCCTGTATTATTCCAGAATGTTCGGTCATTGTAGATATCCAGAGTCAGAGAATCCTGTTTCATTTTTCTCTGTGGTGAAACTCCCTCAGGCCTCGTTTTATGATTTCTGAACTCCAAAAGGTTAGGGAAAAGGCATCTGTTCTGCACAACGAGGACACCTTGAGTTGGTGTGTGTGCGTGCGTGCACATATGTGTGTGCGCGCAAATGCGTGAGTGTGTGGCAACAGTTCATGTAGCTGTTGGCACAAAAAGAGAGAGTGAGGACCTTCATGCTGTTAGCAGGACGATTTATAGAAGGGACAGATTCACATCTCTCCAGTGGCAGGCCAGGTAGGCAGGCAGAAAAACTGTCCCAGACATATTGTACAAACACATGTCTATATTATAGCAGACGGGGGAAGGTGTTTCTGGCGACTGCAAATAGAGTGTCAGACAGATAGAAGACAGGACCATGCCAGGACACTACTAGGGGAGTCTCAGTAGGAGGTGGTTGGAAAACAGAGAGCGAGGGGGCTAAGAGAGAAGGGGGGGGGCTGGGGTGAATCAGCTGTTTGAGTCATGGTCCTCATCAGGCCAGGCTAGGGTCCATAGCTCTGGGAAGTAGGGGTGCTGAGGTTGCTGCTGCACCACTTGAAAAAAATATATACAGTACCAGTCAAAAGTATGGACTCATTCTTGGCATTCTCTCAACCAGCTTCATGAAGAATGCTTTTCCAACAGTCTTGAAGGACTTCCCACATATGCTGAGCACTTGTTGGCTGCTTTTCCTTCACTCTGCGGTCCAACTCATCCCAAACCATCTCAATTGGGTTGAGGTCGGGTGATTTGTGGAGGCCAGGTCATCTGATGCAGCTCTCCATCACTCTACTTCTTGGTCAAAAGCCCTTACACAGCCTGGAGGTGTGTTTTAGGACATTATCCGGTTGAAAAACAAATGATAGTCCCACTAGGCGCAAACCAGATGGGATGGCGAATCGCTGCAGAATGGTGTGGTATCCATGCTGGTTAAGTGTGCCTTGAATTCTAAATATATCAAACACCCCCAGCAAAGCACCAGCAGCGACTTGGTCTTTTACCAATTAGGGCTGTCTTCTGTATACCACCCCTACCTTGTCACAACACAACTGATTGGCTCAAACGCATTAAGAAGGAAAGAAATTTCACAAATTAACTTTCAATTAAAAAGGCACACCTGTTAATTAAAATGCATTCCAGTTGACTACCTCATGAAGCTGGTTGAGAGAATGTCAAGAATGTGAAAAGCTGTCATCAAGGCAAAAGGTGGCTACTTTGAAGAATCTCAAATATAAAATATTTGTATATTTGTTGAACACTTTCTTGGTTACTACATGATTCCATATGTGTTATTTCATAGTTTTGATGTCTTCACTATTATTCTACAATGTAGAAAATAGTACAAATAAAGAAAAACCCTTGAACGAGTAGGTGTGTTCAAACTTTTGACTGGTACTGTATATATACATTTTTTAAGCACTGGGCCTTTACTTTTGTAGTATTAGCGGGCCAATATAGATGTCTGTAGCACGGGAAAACATTTTTCTTACCACATGTCTTGTAGTTGTATAAATAAGATCAGTATCTTGCAGGATTCAATATTTGGAATTGTATTAGTTGTTGCCCTTTCCCTTTCTCTACGATTGTCATTCTTAAAAAAAAAAACTTTTTACCCCTTTTTTCATGATAGCCAATTGGCAGTTACAGTCTTGTCCCATTGCTGCAACTCACCTACGGACTCGGGAGAGGCAATGCTCGAGAGCCATGCGTCCTCCGAAACACGACCCTGCCTAGCCGCACTGATTGATTAACCCGGAAGCCAGCCACACCAACGTGTTGGAGGAAACACAGTCCAGCTGGCGACCGTAGTCAGCTTGCAAGCACCCAGCCCACCACAATGAGTTGCTAAAGCACAATGGGACAAGGAAATCCCGGCCGGCCAAACCCGGACGACGCTGGGCCAATTGTGCACCGCCTCATGGGTCTCCCGGTCACGGCCCGGGATCGAACCCGTGTCTGTCGTGACACCTCAAGCACTGCGATGCAGTTACTTAGACTGCTGCGGCACTCAGGATGCGCAATTGCCATTATAATGGTTTCCAGAAAGAACAAAACCCTTTCCTCAGTGTCACGCCCTGACCTGAGATATCTCTGTTTTCTTTATATTTTGGTTAGGTCAGGGTGTGACTAGGGTGGATTACGCTAGTTTTTGTATTGTCTAGTTTTTTTTTTGTATTGTCTAGGTTTTTTGTATGTCTAGGGTTTTGTAGGTCTAGGTATTTGTATGTTTATGGTGGCCTGATATGGTTCCCAATCAGAGGCAGCTGTTTATCGTTGTCTCTGATTGGGGATCATATTTAGGTAGCCATTTCCCCTTTGATGTTTGTGGGTTATTATTCTGTTTAGTTGCCTGTCTGCACTATTCATATAGCTTCACGTTTTGTTTGTTTTGTTAGTTTGTTCAGTGTTCTTTCTTTAATAAAAGAAGAATGTACGCCTACCACGCTGCACCTTGGTCCGATCTATATGACGAACGTGACAACAGTCATTTACATCAAAAGGTGCAAAGTTATGGGCAAAGACACAAACATCAACATCAAATTAAATATTTTTCTTGATCAAATAACATGGAAAACAATTGCAGTATAAATGTACCATCCTTACAAACCACTTAATCTAAATGTACACGACTGTATTGTACATACAGTGGCAATAAAAAGTATGTGAACTCAGTATAGACAACAGACAAACTCAGTGTGCTTAAACTAATAACACACAAATGATTTTATTTTTCTTGTCTATATTGAATACTTCATTTGCACTAGTAAAGACCAAATGCACTCCTTTTGTGAAAATATTTAAACTAAATATATTTGAGTGTTTACCAGCATTTGTAACTTGAGTCTGATAATGATCTGTACAGTTAATCTGATAATACTTATGGCATATAAAAATACTTGTTTGATATGTTTTCCAGTTTGTTGAAATACTTTGCAAATGCAACTTTCTATGTGGAAACAGAAACGGTCTATTCATTCCCTTTCCATAGCCATCTCTTATCCAGAGCAACTTACAGTAGTGAGTGCAAACACTCCCTTACTGGTCCCCTGTGGGAATCAAACCCACAACCAAAGCATTGCAGCGCCATGCTCTACCAACTGAGCCACGCCATCACATCACCACAATGTACTCATTTACTGTATTGGTCATTGTTTTCATTCATGGTGATGGAAAGTCTACAGGTACAAACTTAGGTGACCAGCAAACAGTGGGAAGGAAAAGTATGTGAACCCTTTAGAATTACCCGGATTTCAGTATAAATTGGTCATGAAATTTGATCTGATCTTCATCTAAGTCACAACAATAGACAAACACAGTCTGCTTAAACTAATAACACAAACAATTATAATTGTTCATGTCTTTATTGAACACACTGTGTAAACATTCACAGTGCAGGTTAGGAAAAGTATGTAAGCCCTTGGATTTAATAACCGGTTGACCCTCCTTTGGCAGCAATAACCTCAAACCAAACGTTTTCTGTAGTTGCGGATCAGACCTGCACAACGGTCAGGAGGAATTTTGGACCATTCCTCTTTACTAAACTGTTTCAGTTCCACAATATTATTGGGATGTCTGGTGTGAACCACTCTCTTGAGATCATGCCACAGCGTCTCAATCGGGTTAAGGTCAGGACTGACTGGGCCACTCCAGAATACATATTTTCTTTTGTTCAAGCCATTCTGTTGTTGATTTACTTCTGTCTTTTGGGATGTTGTCCTGTTGCATCACCCAACTTCTGATGAGCTTCAATTGGCAGATAGATAGCCTTACATTCTCCTGCAAAATGTCTTGATAAACTTGGGAATAGTTTACAGTTGGGATGAGGTTTTGATGTTGGTGTGCTGTGCCTTTTTTCTCCAGTGTTGTGTTCCTTCAGAACAACTCAACTTTGGTTTAATCTGTCCACAGAATATTTTACCAGTAGCGCAGTGGAACATCCAGGTGCTCTTTTGCGAACTTCTAACGCGCAGCAATGGTTTTTTTGGACAGCAGTGTCTTCTTCTGTGGTGTCCTCACATGAACACCTGTCACGATCGTGTGGGGGATTTACGGACCAAAACGCAGCAGTTGGAAAATAAGCCATCTTCTTTTATTAACACCACGAAGATGAACACGACACAAAACTCTATACAAACTAACAAAACAACAAAACGACCGTGAAGCTACAAACGTTGTGCACATACATACAGGCTACAAACGTTCTACATAGACAATTACTCACCACCAATGAGAGCCTATGGCTACCCTAAATAAGGCTCCCAATCAGAGACAACCGAAATCAGCTGTCTCTAATTGGGAACTCATTCAGTTAACCATAGACTCTCCTAGACAACTAAACATACATAGACAACACTAGACACATGTACTCCACACAAACCCATATACTATACCCCATAACCCCTTTACCATATAAACACCCAAAACCAACAAAACATAAACATTCCCCATGTCACACCCTGACCTAACTAAAATAATAAAGAAAACAAAGAATACTAAGGCCAGGGCGTGACATAACCCCCCCCTTGAGGCGCGAACTCCGGGCGCACCATACACAGTCTAGGGGAGGGTCTGGGTGGGCTTCCCTCCACGGTGGCGGCTCCGGCTCTGGTCGTGGTCCCCACTTCACCACAGTCCCTAACCACCTCCTTAGCTTCTTCAAAATGACCCCTCTCCACATTAATCCCATTACATTAAGGGGGAGTTCCGGACTAAGGGACAGCTCCGGACTAAGGGCCAGTACCAGGGTAAGGGGCAGTACCAGGGTCAGGGGCAGTACCAGGGTAAGGGGCAGCACCAGGGTAAGGGGCAGCACCAGGGTAAGGGGCAGCACCAGGGTAAGGGGCAGCACCAGGGTAAGGGGCAGCTCCGGACTGAGGAATGGCAGCTCCGGACTGAGGAATGGCAGCTCTGGACTGAGGAATGGCAGCTCCGGACTGAGGGACTGCAGCTCCGGACTGAGGTACTGCAGCTCCGGACTGAGGGACTGCAGCTCCGGACTGAGGGACTGCAGCTCCGGACTGAGGGACGGCCCATGGCTGGCTGACAGATCTGGCTGCTCATGGCTGGCTAACGGATCTGGCTGCTCATGGCTGGCTGACTGATCTGGCTGCTCATGGCTGGCTGACGGATCTGACTGCTCATGGCTGGCTGACTGATCTGGCTGCTCATGGCTGGCTGACGGATCTGGCTGCTCATGGCTGGCTGACGGATCTGGCTGCTCATGGCTAGCTGACGGATCTGGCTGCTCATGGCTAGCTGACGGATCTGGCTGCTCATGGCTAGCTGACGGATCTGGCTGCTCATGGCTAGCTGACGGATCTGGCTGCTCATGGCTAGCTGACGGATCTGGCTGCTCATGGCTAGCTGACGGATCTGGCTGCTCATGGCTAGCTGACGGATCTGGCTGCTCATGGCTAGCTGACGGATCTGGCTGCTCATGGCTAGCTGACGGATCTGGCTGCTCATGGCTAGCTGACGGATCTGGCTGCTCATGGCTGGCTGACGGATCTGGCTGCTCATGGCTGGCTGACTGATCTGGCTGCTCCTGTCTGGTTGGCGGCTCTGGCAGATCCTGTCTGGTTGGCGGCTCTGGCAGATCCTGTCTGGTTGGCGGCTCTGGCAGATCCTGTCTGACGGACGGCTCTAGCGGCTCCTGTCTGGCTGGCGGCTCTAGCGGCTCCTGTCTGGCGGACGGCTCAGTGGGCTCATGGCAGACGGGCGGCTTTGCAGGCTCATGGCAGACGGGCGGCTTTGCAGGCTCATTGCAGACGGATGGCTCAGATGGCGCTGGGGAGACGGATGGCTCAGATGGCGCTGGGGAGACGGATGGCTCAGATGGCGCTGGGGAGACGAGCAGTTCAGTCATCGCTGTGCAGACGGCAGACTCCTGCCGGCTGAGGCGCACTGTAGGCCTGGTGCGTGGTGCCGGGACTGGTGGCACCGGGCTGGGGACACGCATCTCAGGGCTAGTGCGGGGAGCAGCAACAGGACGCACAGGACTCTGGGGACACACAGGAGGCTTGGTGCGTGGTTTAGACACTGGTGGTAAAGGGCTGGAGACACGCACCATATAGCTAGTGCGTGGAGGAGGCACTGGTGGTACTGGATTGGGGCGGGGAGGTGGCGCCGGAAATACCGGACCGTGCAGGCGTACTGGCTCCCTTGAACGCCGAGCCTGACCAACCTTACCTGGTTGAATGCTCCCCGTCGCCTGACCAGTGCGGGGAGGTGGAATAACCCGCACCGGCCTATGTAGGCGAACCGGGGACACCATGCGTAAGGCTGGTGCAATGTACGCCGGCCCGAGGAGACGCACTGGTGACCAGATGCGTTGGGCCGGCTTCATGACATTCGGCTCAACGCTCAGTCTAGCCCGGCCGATACGTGGAGCTGATATGTACCGAACCGGGCTATGCACGCGTACAGGAGACACCGTGCGCTCTACTGCGTAACACGGTGTCTGCCCGTACTCTCGCTCTCCACGGTAAGTACAAGGAGTAGGCGCAGGTTTCCTACCTGACTTCGCCACACTCCCTTTAAGGCCCCCCCCAAGAAATTTTTGGGTTGTACTCACGGGTTTCCAGCCTTGTCTCCGTGCTGCCTCCTCATATCGCCTCCTCTCGGCTTTCGCTGCCTCCAGCTCTTCACGAGGGAGGCGATATTCTCCAGGTTGATCCCAAGGTCCATCTCCTTCCAATTCGTCCTCCCAACTCCAGAAATCCTGTGTAGGTAGGTCCTGTTGCCGCCTTCCATGCCGCTTGGTCCTAGGGTGAGTAATTCTGTCACGATCGTGTGGGGGATTTACGGACCAAAACGCAGCAGTTGGAAAATAAGCCATCTTCTTTTATTAACACCACGAAGATGAACACGACACAAAACTCTATACAAACTAACAAAACAACAAAACGACCGTGAAGCTACAAACGTTGTGCACATACATACAGGCTACAAACGTTCTACATAGACAATTACTCACCACCAATGAGAGCCTATGGCTACCCTAAATAAGGCTCCCAATCAGAGACAACCGAAATCAGCTGTCTCTAATTGGGAACTCATTCAGGTAACCATAGACTCTCCTAGACAACTAAACATACATAGACAACACTAGACACATGTACTCCACACAAACCCATATACTATACCCCATAACCCCTTTACCATATAAACACCCAAAACCAACAAAACATAAACATTCCCCATGTCACACCCTGACCTAACTAAAATAATAAAGAAAACAAAGAATACTAAGGCCAGGGCGTGACAACACCATTCTTGTTTAGTGTTTTACGTACTGTAGACTCGTCAACAGAGATGTTTGCATCTTCCAGAGATTTCTGTAAGTCTTTAGCTGAGACTCAAGGATTCTTCTTAGCCTCATTGAGCATTCTGAACTGTGCTCTTGCAGTGAACTTTGCAGGATGGCCACTCCTAGGGAGAGTAGCAACAGTGCTGAACTTTCTCCATTTATAGACATTTGTCTTACCGTGGACTTTCTTTTACAGATACTTTTGTAACCCTTTCCAGCTTCATGCAAGGCAACAATTCTTAATCGTAGGTCTTCTGAGATCTCTTTTGTTCGAGGCATGTTTCACAAACAGGCAATGCTTCTTGTGAAAAGCAAACTTTAAAAAATTTTGAATGTTTTTTATGGGGCAGGGCAGATCTAACCAAAATCTCCAATCTCGTTTCAATGATTGGACTCCAGGTTAGTTGACTCCTGACTCCAATGATCTTTTGGAGAAGTTATTAGCCTAGGGGTTCACATACTTTTCCAAACCTACACTGTGAATGTTGTATTAGCGGACCAATATAGACGTCTTCAACGTAGGCAATTGTATTTTTCTGCACCCCCCCAGCAAAAAATGCATACCCCCACGCCCAAGCTATGCTAGGATCTCCATGTTAACATGGCCCACCAGGCCAGGCTAGGGTCTCCATGTTAACATGGCCCATCAGGCCAGGCCAGGGTCTCCATGTTAACATGACCCATCAGGCCAGGCTAGGATCTCCATGTTAACATGGCCCACCAGGCCAGGCCAGGGTCTCCATGTTAACATGACCCATCAGGCCAGGCTAGGGTCTCCATGTTAACATGACCCATCAAGCCAGGCTAGGTTCTCCATGTTAACATGGCCCACCAGGCCAGGCTAGGATCTCCATGTTAACATGGCCCATCAGGTCAGGCTAGGGTCTCCATGTTAACATGGCCCATCAAGTCAGGCTAGGATCTCCATGTTAACATGGCCCATCAGGTCAGGCTAGGGTCTCCATGTTAACATGGCCCATCAGGCCAGGCTAGGATATCAATGTTAACATGGCCCATCAGGTCAGGCTAGGGTCTCCATGTTAACATGACCCATCAGGCCAGGCTAGGATATCCATGTTAACATGACCCATCAGGCCAGGCTAGGGTCTCCATGTTAACATTACCCATCAGGCCAGGCTAGGATCTCCATGTTAACATGGCCCATCAGGTCAGGCTAGGATATCCATGTTAACATGGCCCATCAGGTCAGGCTAGGGTCTCCATGTTAACATGACCCATCAGGCCAGGCTAGGATATCCATGTTAACATGACCCATCAGGCCAGGCTAGGGTCTCCATGTTAACATGACCCATCAGGCCAGGCTAGGGTCTCCATGTTAACATGGCCCACCAGGCCAGGCTAGGATCTCCATGTTAACATGACACTGACAAAGGGCCCTTTCCACTGGCCTCAGGCTTAACACGCTTCATATCACATGTCAATAAAATGGAACTGGAAGGGACTGACACCATGGGACCTATTTGTAATGGTTTGACCAGACGGAAGAGAGTAAAAGGTGTATGATAGAACTGTGATAGAGCTGTGATAGAGCTGTGATAGAACTGTGATAGAGCTGTGATATAACTGTGATAGAACTGTGATAGAACTGTGATAGAACTGTGATATAACTGTGATAGAACTGTGATACAGCTGTGATAGAACTGTGATAGAGCTGTGATAGAGCTGTGATAGAGCTGTGATAGAGCTGTGATATAACTGTGATAGAACTGTGATAGAACTGTGATAGAACTGTGATAGAGCTGTGATAGAACTTTGATAGAACTGTGATAGAACTGTGATAGAACTGTGATAGAACTGTGATAGAACTGGGTCATTATTTCCATGGATGTTGAGGTCTGAAGCAGAATGACAACTGAGAACAGTCAAATAATAAAAACACGCTTGTGCTGTGTGTGTTTGTGTGTGTGTGTGTGTGTGTGTGTGTGTGTGTGTGTGTGTGTGTGTGTGTGTGCGTGCGTGCGTGTGTGTGTGTGGACGCGGCTGATTCAGGACTCAGCTGGTTGGAGCAGGTGCTAGCTGGCGACTCAAAAAGCTGTGTGCTGTCTCTGTCTCTCTCTGTCTGTCTCTGTCTGTCTCTGTCTCTTTCTCCCACCACACAACACACAAACACACACACTACGTATACAATGTCTGGTAAATAATGCCCATTAGCAACGCGTGCGGAGGAGGCCTGACCAAAGACAGCCATTATGTAACAGCCGCGGGTGTGTGTGTGTGTGTGGTTGTTAGCTAGCGTTGGAAAACCTTACATGTGCTTATACAACCCCTAGTCACATCCTTTAGAAACAACATTAGCCTTGTTAGTGGGGTCTGTGGCTTCTCTGTACTTTTACCTCTACAAAGAACAGGGCTAGCTGCCTAGTGCAGAGTGCTGGGACTGACAGTTCAACTCAGGTGGGCTAGCTGCCTAGTGCAGAGTGCTGGGACTCTGACAGTTCAACTCAGGTGGGCTAGCTGCCTAGTGCAGAGTGGTGGGACTGACTGTTCAACTCAGGTGGGCTAGCTGCCTAGTGCAGAGTGCTGGGACTCTGACAGTTCAACTCAGGTGGGCTAGCTGCCCAGTGCAGAGTGCTGGGACTCTGACAGTTCAACTCAGGTGGGCTAGCTGCCTAGTGCAGAGTGCTGGGACTCTGACAGTTCAACTCGGGTGGGCTAGCTGCCTAGTGCAGAGTGCTGGGACTCTGACAGTTCAACTCAGGTGGGCTAGCTGCCCAGTGCAGAGTGCTGGGACTCTGACAGTTCAACTCAGGTGGGCTAGCTGCCTAGTGCAGAGCGGTGGGACTCTGACAGTTCAACTCAGGTGGGCTAGCTGCCTAGTGCAGAGTGCTGGGACTCTGACAGTTCAACTCAGGTGGGCTAACTGCCCAGTGCAGAGTGCTGGGACTCTGAGAGTTCAACTCAGGTGGGCTAGCTGCCTAGTGCAGAGTGCTGGGACTCTGACAGTTCAACTCAGGTGGGCTAGCTGCCCAGTGCAGAGTGCTGGGACTGACAGTTCAACTCAGGTGGGCTAGCTGCCCAGTGCAGAGTGGTGGGACTGACAGTTCAACACAGGTGGGCTAGCTGCCCAGTACAGAGTGGTGGGACTCTGACAGTTCAACTCAGGTGGACTAGCTGCAGAGTGCTGGGACTCTGACAGTTCAACTCAGGTGGGCTAGCTGCCCAGTGCAGAGTGCTGGGACTCTGACAGTTCAACTCAGGTGGTCTAGCTGCCCAGTGCAGAGTGCTGGGACTCTGACAGTTCAACTCAGGTGGGCTAGCTGCCTAGTGCAGAGTGCTGGGACTCTGACAGTTCAACTCAGGTGGGCTAGCTGCCTAGTGCAGAGTGCTGGGACTCTGACAGTTCAACTCAGGTGGGCTAGCTGCCCAGTGCAGAGTGCTGGGACTCTGACAGTTCAACTCAGGTGGGCTAACTGCCCAGTGCAGAGTGCTGGGACTCTGACAGTTCAACTCAGGTGGGCTAGCTGTCTAGTGCAGAGTGCTGGGACTCTGACGTTTCAACTCAGGTGGGCTAACTGCCCAGTGCAGAGTGCTGGGACTCTGACAGTTCAACTCAGGTGGGCTAGCTGCCCAGTGCAGAGTGCTGGGACTCTGACAGTTCAACTCAGGTGGGCTAGCTGCCTAGTGCAGAGTGGTGGGACTGACAGTTCAACTCAGGTGGGCTAGCTGCCCAGTGCAGAGTGGTGGGACTGACAGTTCAACACAGGTGGGCTAGCTGCCCAGTACAGAGTGGTGGGACTCTGACAGTTCAACTCAGGTGGGCTAGCTGCAGAGTGCTGGGACTCTGACAGTTCAACTCAGGTGGGCTAGCTGCCCAGTGCAGAGTGCTGGGACTCTGACAGTTCAACTCAGGTGGGCTAGCTGCCCAGTGCAGAGTGCTGGGACTCTGACAGTTCAACTCAGGTGGGCTAGCTGCCCAGTGCAGATTGCTGGGACTCTGACAGTTCAACTCAGGTGGGCTAGCTGCCTAGTGCAGAGTGCTGGGACTCTGACAGTTCAACTCAGGTGGGCTAGCTGCCTAGTGCAGAGTGGTGGGACTGACAGTTCAACTCAGGTGGGCTAACTGCCCAGTGCAGAGTGGTGGGACTGACAGTTCAACTCAGGTGGGCTAGCTGCCCAGTGCAGAGTGGTGGGACTGACAGTTCAACTCAGGTGGGCTAACTGCCCAGTGCAGAGTGGTGGGACTGACAGTTCAACTCAGGTGGGCTAACTGCCCAGTGCAGAGTGGTGGGACTCTGACAGTTCAACTCAGGTGGGCTAGCTGCCCAGTGCAGAGTGGTGGGACTCTGACAGTTCAACTCAGGTGGGCTAACTGCCCAGTGCAGAGTGGTGGGACTGACAGTTCAACTCAGGTGGGCTAGCTGCCCAGTGCAGAGTGGTGGGACTGACAGTTCAACACAGGTGGGCTAGCTGCCCAGTACAGAGTGGTGGGACTCTGACAGTTCAACTCAGGTGGGCTAGCTGCAGAGTGCTGGGACTCTGACAGTTCAACTCAGGTGGGCTAGCTGCCCAGTGCAGAGTGCTGGGACTCTGACAGTTCAACTCAGGTGGGCTAGCTGCCCAGTGCAGAGTGCTGGGACTCTGACAGTTCAACTCAGGTGGGCTAGCTGCCCAGTGCAGAGTGCTGGGACTCTGACAGTTCAACTCAGGTGGGCTAGCTGCCTAGTGCAGAGTGGTGGGACTGACAGTTCAACTCAGGTGGGCTAACTGCCCAGTGCAGAGTGGTGGGACTGACAGTTCAACTCAGGTGGGCTAGCTGCCCAGTGCAGAGTGGTGGGACTGACAGTTCAACTCAGGTGGGCTAACTGCCCAGTGCAGAGTGGTGGGACTGACAGTTCAACACAGGTGGGCTAACTGCCCAGTGCAGAGTGGTGGGACTGACAGTTCAACTCAGGTGGGCTAACTGCCCAGTGCAGAGTGGTGGGACTGACAGTTCAACTCAGGTGGGCTAACTGCCCAGTGCAGATTGGTGGGACTCTGACAGTTCAACTCAGGTGGGCTAGCTGCCCAGTGCAGAGTGGTGGGACTCTGACAGTTCAACTCAGGTGGGCTAACTGCCCAGTGCAGAGTGGTGGGACTGACAGTTCAACACAGGTGGGCTAGCTGCCCAGTGCAGAGTGGTGGGACTGACAGTTCAACACAGGTGGGCTAACTGCCCAGTGCAGAGTGGTGGGACTCTGACAGTTCAACTCAGGTGGGTGTTTTTGTTTTTGACATTCACGCTGGGCCCCTTCTTATTGCTATGATGTGGCCTATATATCTGTCATTGAATACATCATAGAGAAGATGAGGGCTCACTGTGTATTGTGTGTGTGTGTGTGTGTGTGTGTGTGTGTGTGTGTGTGTGTGTGTGTGTGTGTGTGTGTGTGTGTGTGTGTGTGTGTGTGTGGTCGGACAGTGTTTAGCTAGATTATAATGGACTAGTGATTGACACAAATACGGAGGATAAATAGTCATTATGACATCACCACTAATGAATTTATGACCTTATGGAAGCTACAATAGGACATGCTGCATGCTGTTTGTACATGCATACACACACAAAAACACAACACACACGCGTACACACACACAACAACACACACACTGTACAGTCTTAGGGGAGTGGAGCAATACAGAGGCGTTGTTGTTGTCTACAGTTTCTACTACAACACATTATTAGATATTGTGAGTGTGTATGTTTGTGTCCGTGTGTGTGCGTGCGCGTTTGTGTGAGTGTGCGTGTGTGCATGTGTGAGTTTGTGTGCGTTTGTGTGTGTGTGTAAAATGCGTTTATCCTGGGCCCGACCTTTTGGACTGATGTCCGATGGTGAAGGGATCTCGTACTAATCCCTTAATATCACTACACCCCACTGAGATACTGCCACCGTTACCATGACTACACTAAGATGGGATGTGTTGTATGGTAGAGGGTGTTGCATGGCAGAAGGTGTTGCATATAGAGCATTCCCCAGTGCAACCTAGACTACTCCTATTTGAGTTCCGTCCTGTGAGGCGAGAGATGTTTGGAGCAGGAATGTATTTTAGGCTGTCAATGCTAATTTAACGTTTGTCCATTTCTACGTGCTAATGTAAGGTTAACTGCTGACTCAGTGTTGCTGGACATATTCCCATTTATTGGCTCTGAGATCCTTTTAAGGTTATTACCAGATTGATTTAGGCAGTGGGTATTACAGGGCTGTCTTAGTTCAGCTTGGTTACAGTGAGCCCGCAGGGTTACATTTAATATTGTTAGCGTCGATGGACATTATCCCTGTGTGGGTGGTTTTAAACCCTGTGTACTAATGCAGTGTGTGTGTGTGTGTGTGTGTGTGTGTGTGTGTGTGTATTATGCCTGTGCAGCAGTATTTCTGTCCACTGATGGGTGTGTATCTGTCTAAGTGCTGTCACAGTGGTATCATGGTATCAGGTAGCCCTGCCTGGCTGGCTGTCCCCAGTGTGTACTCATGTATATGTTTGCAATTTAGTTAAGCAAGCCAATAGTGACGTACTTGCCAGAGATGAATTGAGACAGGTAATTGTGGCTATGTCCCAAATGGCTCCCACAGGGCTCTGGTCAACAGTAGTGCACTATATAGTGAATAGGGTGCCATTTGGGATGCAGCCTGCACAGCACAATAATAGCCTGGGTATCCATTACCTCGCTATTGTTAGCCATGCAGGCTATTATTATAAGCTACTGAGAGAGAGAGAGAGAGAGAGAGAGGGGAGAGAGAGAGAGAGAGAGAGAGAGAGAGAGAGAGAGAGAGAGAGAGAGAGAGAGAGAGAGAGAGAGAGAGAGAGAGAGAGAGAGAGAGAGAGAGAGAGAGAGAGAGAGAGAGAGAGAGAGAGAGAGAGAGAGAGAGAGAGAGAGAGAGAGAGAGAGAGAGAGAGAGAGAGAGAGAGAGAGAGAGAGACTCCCATAGGCACAACAACAAGGGTTATAAAGCAACAAGGGGTAAACACATGTATTAGCATTTATAAACGGTTATAATCATGTTTGCAGGTAGCTTAGCGGTTGGGCCAGTAACCGAAAGGTCACTGGTTTGAATCCCGAGCCGACTGGGTGCAAAATCTGTCGGCGTGGCCTTGAGCAAGGCACTTAACCCTAATTGCTCTTGTAAGTTTCTTTGTATAATAGCGTCTGTTAAATGACTAAAATGTAAATGGAATGGAATCCTTATTTGTGAAACAGCCACATCCATTTGAGATATTACAACAACCAAGAAGATACTGCAAACAACAAACAGTGTATTTCCTCAGACATTGCACCACAATATGAACTGTAATAGTATTTACCCTGCTGTGTAACGTCCTCACGGAGGTGGGGCGGCTAGTGGCGCAGATTCCATCGTTAAAGTATGTTGAGAGGTACGTCCTCACAAGGATAGCAAAACAAGGAGAATTAGGACAAGTGGGGACATTTCTCCCCTCAAGGAAAAAGGCTTAGGGGTTAGGGTAGGGTTAGTCATTTTTTTAAATGGAAATCAATTGTTTGGTTCCCACAAGGATAGTAAAACTAACATGTGTGTGTGTGTGTGTGTGTGTGTGTGTGTGTGTGTATGTGTGTGTGTGTGTGTGTGTGTGTGTGTGTGTGTGTATGCCACATACGCGTGTGGTCATGTAACATCAACATGGGACATCGTCAGCTGCCTAGAAATTGCTGATCCAAGACACAATGAAATGCATCCGTGTCAGGTTGTATAATGTAGGCAGGCAGGCGAGTGCACGCACGCACGCACGCACGCACACACACACACACACACACACACCCCCCCCCCCACAGACACACATGCGTGCACATACACACACTTATACACAGACATACTGTAGCAGATATAGACTAACAGTACAGAGTTCACACAACCCTGAGTACCAAACACTCACACACACCAATGTAGAAATTAGTGTACCTTTTATTTGAACTCATTATTAAAATGTCATATTGGTCCTACAGTATGTACAGTATGTACTGAGCGGTAACACAGAGCATGAGCACAACAGTGTGTAGATACAGATGAATATGATGAAGTTATGAATGTGTAGGATGCTGCTGGGTAGTTAGCTGACTCCGTGCCGCTAGGAAACATCTCAGGAGGGGAGCTACGATTTGAGGAGGCTCAATTGAATCCTGGCAGGTAATCTGTTCAAACAGATGAGTTTGAAGTTATATTTGGCTACAGATTAGTGAGTTCCCCACTGCTCAGAGAAATCCTACTGCCAACTCTTTTTGACAATCACATGTGATTATTAGTGCAGTACTCTGGTCAGGAAGCCCAGGGTTGCAGTGTGTACAGTACTGTACATACAATCCTATCATTATAACTGGGGTGCACACCTTGTCCCTCAATGCATAGAAATATATAGACCTGATGTAGCTACTCATACAAACTCTCTCCTCCTCGCAATGACCAGATTCCTGCTCTGCTCCCTATCACAACGTGGCAGAATGAGCCAGGCTGTGTCACAAATTGCAACCTAGCCTGGGCTTTGGTCAAAAGTAGTGCAATATATAGGGAATAGGGAGCCATTCGGAATTCACCCCCGGAGTGCAAAAGGAAGTTATCAGCTCTCTCTCTCTCTGGCTCACTCTCGCTAGCTCACTCTCGCTAGCTCTCTCTCTCTGGCTCTCTCTCTGGCTCTCTCTCTCTGGTTCTCTCTTTCTGGCTCTCTCTCTCTGGCTCTGTCTCTGGCTCTCTCTCTGGCTCTCTCTCTGGCTCTCTCTCTCTGGCTCTCTCTCTGGCTCTCTCTCTGGCTCTCTCTCTGGCTCTCTCTCTCTGGTTCTCTCTCTCTGGCTCTCTCTCTCTGGTTCTCTCTTTCTGGCTCTCTCTCTCTGGCTCACTCTCGCTAGCTCTCTCTCTCTGGCTCTCTCTCTGGCTCTCTCTCTCTGGTTCTCTCTTTCTGGCTCTCTCTCTCTGGCTCTCTCTCTCTGGTTCTCTCTCTCTGGCTCTCTCTCTCTCTTTCTCTCTCTCTCTCTCTCATCCCCTACCCATAATCCTCTTGGAGCGAGAAAAGTGTTAAGTAGCAGCACACACGCACGCACGCACGCACGCACGCACGCACGCACGCACACACACACACACACACACACCAACTCGCCCTCACAAGAAGAAAGGTGTAATGAACAGGTGTCTCTGGACTTAATCTGCTGCATGTCTTTAAATTAGCTGCCATTTTTAGAACAGCTCTTCTTCTTCCTGTTCCTGTCAGACTCATGCAGGTAGAGAGAGGTGGTTCTGCTCTGGTCACAGTACTCTCTGTAGCCTGAGTGCCAGTCTGTTTCTATCATGGCTTGACAATGACAAATGGCGTTGGCAGGAGCACAATCAGATCTGGGACCAGATCTGCATCGGTTTAAAAACTGCAACTGCTAAAAATGATTTGATTACTGTACTGTACACACTACTACAAGCTTATAGTCGTGTATTGCTGAGTGGTTTAATATACTGTATATATACATTGACTTGTGCTCCTGGCAGTCATAAGTATTACGTATCAATTGTCTGTATGTGGTATCTTCCTACTGAGCCTCAGGATGATCCCTTCATCCAATTATTTGGAAGACTTGGGAAGACGGACTGAGTGGTTAGGGCTGGTCATGACACTACTATACAGAAACAGCATCTCAAATGGCACCCTATTCCCTAGTATAGGCACTGATTTTGACCAGGGCCCATGGGGAATAGGGTGCTCTTTGAGACGTAGCATGAGACTGTTGTGAACATGTCCAGTTGGAAGCCATGTTGAGCGTGTTCCAGTTACTACTACACTGTTGCTGAAGGGAAAAGTCATGCTGGCCCTTAGGACCACTGTATCTGACTGTATCCCACAGTCCTCTCTGCTACACCACCCTCTGCTCCGCTCCGCACCAACTTCTGAAAGGAAGAGTGGGCTTCTTAGAATGAACACATGCTAGATTGACTGGTCGGGGCACCCCAGACATTTTTAGGCAGGGGAACGAATGGAGGCACTGGAGGGATGCATACGAGGGAGGTGTAGGGAGGCAGGAGGATAATTGGGAAGCATTTATTCCCTGGGTGGAGTCAGTGTGGAGAAGCTCAGTGCAATGTAACAAAGAGAGCTGTGCCCGGTTTGCTCAGTATAATGTCATGTATGAAGTAAAGAGTTTTCTCCTCTCAAAGTGTCTCCTCTGAAATCCCAGAGGGAAATGTAAGAGTTGGAGTGTGGCTTAGTTGTTTAGGTTTCTCTTAACAGTGTAACTATCTCTGTTACATTTGATTCATTTAGCAGACCGTCTTATCCAGAACCACTTACAGGAGCAATTAGGGTTAAGTGCCTTGCTCAAGGGCACATCAACAGATGTTTCAATTGGTTGGCTCAGGTATTCAAACAGGGAAACCTTTCGGTTACTGGCCCAACACTCTTAACCGCTAGGCTACCTGACGCCCCTGTTACATGATTCCATCCGTGGGACTGGCGTGTATGTGTTGTCATGCTGCCTGTTGTGTGAAAAGCAGGTAGGGATGGATGCAACTGACAGATGGACACCATGTACTCTGCGTCATGTATCCGTGCCAACCATAACACAACAACCATCTCAAAGGAAGTTATTACTGTCACATGTAACGTCAGTGTAAAATATGTCAAATAGGTATTTACTCCTGAAACCTTACATCAACAGTGTGTTTGTTTTCTCAGCTATAATCCAAATGTGTTCAGACCAAAATGTTACAAATAGTCTCTATTTGTATAAACTACTAGATATTTTTGGTGTCCTTAACACTTGGATGTCAGTAAGTGACATTGACTCATGACTGTGTAATGTATCTCTTCTAGCTACGTCACATCAGCCTGTGACTGACAGAGAGGATAAGCAGACTGTGGTTCTATGACTCATGACTGTGTACTGTATCTCTTCTAGCTACGTCACGTCAGCCTGTGACTGACAAAGAGGATAGGCAGACTGTGCTTATTCAGCCCATCAGAAACAATTAGAAGGGTTTTGGCTGCTGTTGAACCTGCCTGCCCAGGCACCTATGACATGTGGGAAACCTTATATGCGTCCAAAATGGAATCCTGTGGGCCCTGGTCAAACATAGTGCACTATTTAGGGAATAGGGTTCCATTTGGGATGCAGGGCTTGTTCTCCTGACCGGCTGCATGGTGAGAATGTGATGATTCAGGGCTTGTTGTATAGATGTCACATCGATGTGGTTCTCCTACTCTGACCTGACTTAGGAACAGGCAGGTTATTGAGCGGGAGAGGGAGAGAGAGAGAAGGAGAAAGGGGGGAGAAGAGGGGGGGGGGGTAAGAGAGAGCTGGAGGGAGCGAGAAAAGGAGAAAATGTGGGGAGAAGGAGAAAGAGGGAGGGAGGGAGAAAGAGAGTGAGCAAGACCGGCATTACTTAACCTGAGTTAGTTTCCAGAGCTGATGCTTAGGATTTGGCTCAGCAGGCTATCACAGCATTGTGATGTGCAGGAGGAGACCTGGGTTTGAACCCAGTCGGTCATATAGGGTGCGTCTCAAAACGTATTCCCTAGGGCCCTCGTCAAAAGTAGTGGACTATATAGGGAATAGGGTGTAATTTGGGAAAGGCACGTGAAGATGTATGAATAAAACAGCAGAGAGAGTTGGTTCTGTCCAGCTACAGAAGGTGTGAAGTAGGAGCAGGTGGTCATGGTAACATCCTGTGGTGTGAACAGTGGGCCTGGCCCAGGGCTCACAGACCCTTCATCCTTCGGTTCCATGATGTAAGACTGGCCCACGTTATAACGTAGAGCTGCACAACCTAGAGAGGGTTGACACCATGCCATAGAGATGCACAATCTAGAGTGGGTTGACACCATGCCATAGAGCTTACAATCTAGAGAGGGTTGACACCATGCCATAGAAATGCACAATCTAGAGTGGGTTGACACCATGCCATAGAGCTTACAATCTAGAGAGGCTTGACACCGTGCAATAGAGCTTAAAATCTAGAGAGGATTGATACCATGTAATAGAGTTTAAATTCTACAAAGGGTTGACACTGTGCTATAGAGCTGCACAATCTAGAGAGGGTTGACACCATGCCATAGAGCTTAAAATCGAGAGAGAATTGATCCTGTGCCATAGAGCTGCACAATCTAGAGAGGGTTGACACTGTGCCGTAGAGCTGCACATCCAAAGAGCTGCACAGGGTCACAGTAGTATTAGCTTTTATTTTTACCTCGCAGTCATAGACTGAATTGTATCTAAATTTACTGTATTTACACTCTGGAACAGTCCAGATTTCATACAAGACTGAAGTCAGGGTTATTAATCATTTTATCCCTGGTGGATGCACTGGGGCTGGGGTATAGGGATGGGGCTGGCGTATAGTGCTGGGGTATTGCACTGGGGCTGGGGTATAGTGCTGGGGCTGGCGTATAGTGCTGGGGCTGGCGTATAGTGCTGGGGTATTGCACTGGGGCTGGGGTATAGGGATGGGCTATTGTACTGGGGTTGGGGTATAATACTGTGGCTGGCATATAGTACTGGGGCTGGGGTTGGGGTATAGGGCTGGGTTTGGTGTATGGTGTTGGGGCTAGGGTATCGTACTGGAGTTGGGGTATAGTACTGGGGCTGGCGTATAGTACTGGGGCTGGGGTATAGTACTGGGGTTGGGGTATTGTGCTGGGGCTGGCGTATAGTACTGGGGCTGGGGTATAGTACTGGGGTTGGGGTATTGTGCTGGGGCTGGCGTATAGTACTGGGGCTGGCGTATAGTACTGGTGCTGGCGTATAGTACTGGTGCTGGCGTATAGTACTGTGGCTGGCATATAGTACTGGGGCTGGGGTATTGTGCTGGGGCTGGCGTATAGTACTGGGGCTGGCGTATAGTACTGGGGCTGGGGTATAGTATTGGGGCCTGGGTATAGTGCTGGGGCTGGCGTATAGTACTGGGGCTGGGGTATAGTGCTGGCGTATAGTACTGTGGCTGGCATATAGTACTGGGGCTGGCGTATAGTACTGGGGCTGGCGTATAGTACTGGGGCTGGCGTATAGTACTGGGGCTGGCGTATAGTACTGGGGCTGAGGTATAGTACTGGGGCTGGGGTATAGTACTGGGGCTGGGGTATTGTTATGGGGTTGGGGTAAAGGGCTGGTGGATGTGTTTGGGGTATAATACTGGGGCTGGGGTATAATACTGGGGCTGGGTTTGGGGTATAATACTGGGGCTGGGGTATAGTACTGGGGCTGACGTATAGTACTGGGGCTGGCATAGAGTGCTGGGGTTTTGTACTGGGGCTGGGGTATAATACTGGGGTTGGGGTATAGTGCTGGGGCCTGGGTATAGTGCTGGGACTGGCGTATAGTACTGGGGCTGGCGTATAGTACTGGGGCTGGCGTATAGTACTGGGGCTGAGGTATAGTACTGGGGCTGGGGTATAGTACTGGGGCTGGGGTATTGTTATGGGGTTGGGGTAAAGGGCTGGTGGATGTGTTTGGGGTATAATACTGGGGCTGGGGTATAATACTGGGGCTGGGTTTGGGGTATAATACTGGGGCTGGGGTATAGTACTGGGGCTGACGTATAGTACTGGGGCTGGCATAGAGTGCTGGGGTTTTGTACTGGGGCTGGGGTATAGTACTGGGGTATAGTACTGGGGCTGGCATATAGTACTGGGGTATTGTACTGGTGCTGGGGTATAGTACTGGGGTTGGGGTATAGGGCTGGCATATAGTACTGAGATATGGTACTGGGGTTGGGGTATAGTACTGAGGCTGGTGCATAGGGCTGGGGTTGGTGTATAGTACTGAGGTATAGTACTGGGGTTGGGGTATAGTACTGGGGCTGGCGTTTAGGGCTGGGGTTGAGGTATAGGGCTGGCGTATAGTACTGGGGTTGGGATATAGGGCTGGGGTATAGTACTGGGGCTGGGGTATAGGGCTGGCATATAGTACTGAGGTATAGTACTGTGGTTGGGGTATAGTACTGGGGCTTGTGTATAGGGCTGGGGTTGGGGTATAGGGCTGGGGTATAGGGCTGGCGTATAGTACTGGGGTTGGGGTATAGGGCTGGCATATAGTACTGGTGTATAGTACTGGGGCTGGTGTATAGTACTGGGGCTGGCATATAGTACTGGTGTATAGTACTGGGGCTGGCGTATAGTACTGGTGCTGGGGTATAGGGCTGGTGTATAGTACTGGGGCTGGGGTATAGTGCTGGGGCATAGGGCTGGCGTATATTACTGGGGCTGGGGTATAGTACTGGGGTTGGGGTATGGGGCTGTGGTATAGGACTGGGGCTGGGGAGTGGGCTGTGCCACCTATGATGTCAGAACTCCAAGTCAACCTCAGCTCCAACTCAACAGCTACATTGGACATGTATCATTATTGCTGTTCTGTGTATATCTCTTCCCCTCTTACGTTTAGCAGAGGAATCCACACTTCTGTCCACTAGGGAGCAGTGTAACCTCAGTCAAAGACAGTCAAACCAAGAGGCTACTGCTTATAATGTGTGAAACAAAGAGGGTTAAAACTAGAAAAAGAGACAGATATGAAGATATAAAATCTATAGACGTGGCGACAGACAGACTGTGTGTGTGAGACTGGTCTTAGATTGTCTGTAGACATCCTGTTTGGTATACAGTCTATGGACATGAGCCTGGTTGTCACCCTTTTGACTGCTGTCTATACCTTCTCACCTGACCTCTTTATTGTGAGGGGGGATGTGTGGGTTACTAGTGTCACGAGGAAGAGTGGATCCAGGGATTAAACCCTGGTTTCCAGGGAAGAGAGGCATATACCTGTATGTGACTGGACCCTGGAGCATTACCACTAGACCACAGGCTCTGCACTAAAGAGGACTTTTTCTAACAAGATGTGTCTGCTGCTGTAAATGTGTTTAGAAATGATTGGTGAATGGTTTGGAAGTCTGGAAGTAGTGAGACCCTCAGCTAGAGTTCCAGAGTCTTATTCAATCAATTCAGGTGTGACATGACAGCACAAACATCATGACAGCACAATATTTTATTATTTCGTTCCTGTGAATCATTCTTATTTATGTTTTTACTGTCATTTTAAAACGTTATGATTTTTATTGTTGTGTTTTTTGTCATCATCATTACTGATATCTTGATCATATGCCTTAAAGCTATTACAATATACAGTAATTGTGTTCATCATCATCATCATCATCATCATCATCATCATCATCATCATCATCATCATCACTGATATCTTGATCATATGCCTTAAAGCTATTACAATATACAGTAATTATGTTCATCATCATCATCACTGATATCTTGATCATATGCCTTAAAGCTATTACAATATACAGTAATTGTGTTCATCATCATCATCATCATCATCATCATCATCATCATCATCACTGATATCTTGATCATGTGCCTTAAAGCTATTACAATATACAGTAATTATGTTCATCATCATCATCATCATCACTGATATCTTGATCATATGCCTTAAAGCTATTACAATATACAGTAATTATGTTCATCATCATCATCACTGATATCTTGATCATATGCCTTAAAGCTATTACAATATACAGTAATTGTGTTCATCATCATCATCATCATCACTGATATCTTGATCATATGCCTTAAAGCTATTACAATATACAGTAATTATGTTCATCATCATCATCACTGATATCTTGATTATACTGTATGCTTTAAAGCTATTAAAACATACAGTAATTATGTTCATCCTCGTCATTGTTTATGTCTATGTATGTATTTATTTGTGTTGTTTTGTGTGTGTTCTCCATGTCTTTGTGTTGTTTTATGTGTGTTCTCCATGTCTTGGTGTTGTTTTGTGTGTGTTCTCCATGTCTTGGTGTTGTTTTGTGTGTGTTCTCCATGTCTTTGTGTTGTTTTGTGTGTGTTCTCCATGTCTTGGTGTTGTTTTGTGTGTGTTCTCCATGTCTTGGTGTTGTTTTGTGTGTGTTCTCCATGTCTTGGTGTTGTTTTGTGTGTGTTCTCCATGTCTTGGTGTTGTTTTGTGTGTGTTCTCCATGTCTTTGTGTTGTTTTGTGTGTGTTCTCCATGTCTTGGTGTTGTTTTGTGTGTGTTCTCCATGTCTTTGTGTTGTTTTGTGTGTGTTCTCCATGTCTTGGTGTTGTTTTATGTGTGTTCTCCATGTCTTGGTGTTGTTTTATGTGTGTTCTCCATGTCTTTGTGTTGTTTATGCACTGAGCACTGAGCTGTCCACGCTTATCTTTTTAGGGTCAAAGAAGAACAAAAGCCTCAGCCGGCACAGTAAGTAACACATTACCCAGAGTGCTCTAGGCTTTGACACTTCTTCCTGTTGGTCAATGTAGCTTCCTGTCTCAGTGGGCCCCGCCCCTTCTCCCCTGATATTGGCTCGCCCTGGTGTGTCATTTGCATTCTGATTGGCTTGTAAGAGAGTTTCACATTTAGGCTCCTTACTTCCTCATCCATGTGTGAACTGGATGCTTCTATTCAGCTACCTTCTGTTCTGCATTATGTCCAAATCTACCTCGAAACACAGCAACTATCTGATCTATATGAAAACGTTATACTAGTACTCTACTACCACCTTCCTAACTATTGGCTGACCATTCAATGCAATTCCCATTTCCATTGGCTGTAACTTCTTTCCTGCTTTTAGACTTCCTCTCCTCCTCTTTCTCTGTTGTTGTGGATGTGGTTGACTGTCCCTCTTTCTTGGTCTGCTGTGATCACAGTGAATGTCCCTGCTAGGCTTCCGTACAGTACCGCCACTCTGACTTTGTGTAAGCCTTGCTGGGTGTGTGTGCTTTAATGGGGGAATCCCTTGTCTCAGCCAGCCCAGACAATGTGTTGATTCTTCATCTTTCTGTGGTGTGGTGTACAGTCACGTTGTTTGCTTACTTATTTGAACAGGTGGTTTAATCCCTTTAGTGGGATCACTGAGCTGGTAAATAACGTTCTGCAACCGCAGCAAAAGTCCCAAAATGAGAAGGAGCCTGAGCCTGTGTCTGAGCCTGAGACGTAAGTAAGATGTGCACTGTCCGCCCCTGAACCAGACAGTTACTGTAGTAGGCCTAAACATACAGTATGGCTGACTAGTGTGGTCTGTACAACATGTTTGACCTCTGACCTGTCAGATACTGCCAAGAGCATAGGCAGCGCGTGAGTCTCAAGTTTGGGGAAGCTCATTTTCACCATTCTCCTTTATATTAAAGCATTCCATGCATCACCACTTTTGCAGACTTATGTAAGATAGTCTGCTATTCCCAATGTGATGAGTAGATTGGATAGTCATGATTTATGCTAATAATATAACTCAATCACTGTTTGGGAAATATATGGGCTTTTATAAACACATTTCATGCAATTCTACTACACTTTATACGACTGGAGATGTATTTTTTATTTTATTTAACCTTTATCTAACCAGGCAAGTCAATAAGAACAAATTCTTATTTACAACGATGGCCTGGCAAGAGGCAAAAAGCCTCCTGGGCTCGGACAAAAAAACTTTGTATGCCAAAACGGACAACACAGACAGAAGACACTGGCAACAGCACAAATACAACAGCAAACAAACTGTTGGGGTGACAACTAGAAACCATGACATGTCTCAACAACCTGTTCCTCCTCCAGGGACACCAGGTCCTGTACTTTTATGTTGTCTTGGAGGGAATTCCAAGACAAGGGGGCTGAGTAATGAAAGGACTTTTTCCATGCTCAGTTCAAATGTCCGTGACTCTTAGCCTGAAACCAGATTGAGATCTGAGCTTGTATGTGTTTTTATTTCAAGCTAGAAGAGAGGATAGATAAAATGGCAGTTTTCCTAAAATGACCGTATAAATTAGAACGTACCAGTGTTGGAGCCTGCGTGTTGCTAGAGATGTCCACCCGACGGATCACAATGGAGAGTTAGATAGACATCTCTGATTGGTGACAAAACGAAGGGCTGCATGATACAGAGTCAAGAGCCTTCAATGTACTGCAGAGCTTGAGGCTCGCACATACATAGCTGAATCTATTATCGCGACAAAAATTACAGGGTAGTTTAAACTCTGCTGACTGACAAACAGATTAATAAAAACGACATTGTCTGCAACTATCTAATAGGCCTACGAAAAGAGGAGCCAGAATGACAATATGGAAGAGGAAATGATTGTCCAAAAACTGACCCAATGATAAAGACAGTGAATATGCACACTCACTGGGGATACGACCGATGCTCCGCTAAAATAAGTTACTGTTCGCTCAAATAAATTGAGAATTTTGATAACAGGCAGATTAGTCTTTTCATGGTGTTCTCCATACAGCAATAGCCATTTGCTTTTCCACCGATGTTTTCACACGATTGTATTTTTAAATATTGCGATATGCCTGGCTGGGCCTCTCTTTCGCCGACATTCGCAATTCAACAATCATCTATTCGGTATTTGCCGTGCACGCTTCCCAAATTGAGGACCCTTCCGGCTTTGCGATTTAAACAATCCACAAGTTTTTATTATTTTTAAGAAGCTTTTTGGTGTAGTAATGATTTGATGTATTTCTGTATAGACAGGATTAGTCTAATTAGGCTATATAATTTTGGCAATTAATTCAATTTACTTTAGGATTAACCTTATGGACGCGCTGCCTATGGCCAAGAGTCAAGTCTGCTTTCAAATGATACTTTTGGACAGCTGGAGCAAGCCCACAATTTTTCTTCAGGAAAATGCCCATATTCGTTAGGATTATTTTACTATGGTGAAGAATACAAGAAAGTGCATCTATAAAATGCACGATATATTTTTGGGATTAAGTGACAGCCATTTACATTGTAAAACTGTAATAGTGCCAAAATAGTAACAGATTATATCAATATTACATTGTGGTTGAATAAATGCATCTGACGTGCACCGTGACTGTGCTATATCACAGAAACATGACATCAGATGGTGACATCAATGTTATGTCACCCAGTCTGACATCCACAAGGAACACAACTTTAAACATTTAAAAGGCATGTCTTGATAAAATAACCTCCTGAGTTCATACTTAAGGCCAACAGGCAGACATGTATTGAGTTTCCGGTCTTGGCTGGGTCCTGGTAGGGATACTATGTTAACTCCGTCATACAGTATACAGTAGAGGCCAGGGCAGGGCTCATGTTTCAGCCTGTTTATGTTTCAGCCTGTTTATGTTGGTGTGGTTCAGAGGTAAGAAGGGTCGGATAGACAGCCAGATCTGATACAATGAGCAGCATATGATTACATGTCAGCTGTGTCATGCGCGTTTGACCAGGTTTGACCGAGAGGGAGATGGATTAGGAACGGGAGCCATCCACCAGCTGCCTGAACCTCTCAATACCCCTCTCCTCCCCCTCTCTCCTCCTCTATTTCTCTCCTCCTCCCTCTCACTCTATTCCTCTCCATCTTTTCCCTGGCCATCTCCTCTACCTACCCCTCCTTTCCCTCTCTTTCTCCTTCTCCCTATCTCTTCCTACCTCTCTCCTCTTCCTAACTCTCTTCCTGGTTTAGAGAGAGTTGCATCTTGAATGGCAGCTCTCTAGTGACTCTCTCCAGTGAATCTAGAAGGCTCTATATGCCCACTAAACCAGGGGTTCTCAAACCTTTTGGGGTCAGTAACCCCTTTTGTGATAACAAATTCATCAGGGACCCCCTCATAATCCGAGTGAGATAAAAATAGCAAGGAGTTTTACTATGACTTCGGTAGTGCATGGCCGGATAATCCAAGTCTCTGGCCGTGGGAAGAAACATTTTAAAGACCCACCTCTTGGCATCGGAGACCAAAAAGTTGCAGTTTTCAAGCTAATTTCTTGCAGTTTTAGACATTTTGTCATGGAACAGAGAGATGTTTTGTTGTTGTTGTTGTTGTTGTTGTTGTTGTTGTTGCTTTTGTCATGGAACAGAGAGATGTTTTGTTGTTGTTTTTGTTGTTGTTGTTGTTTTTGTCATGGAACAGAGAGATGTTTTGTTGTTGTTGTTGTTGTTGCTTTTGTCATGGAACAGAGAGATGTTTTGTTGTTGTTTTTGTTGTTGTTGTTGTTTTTGTCATGGAACAGAGAGATGTTTTGTTGTTGTTGTTGTTGTTGCTTTTGTCATGGAACAGAGAGATGTTTTGTTGTTACAGCATCTAAGCTAATATCCTGCAATTCTACACATTTTGCCATGAGGCAGAGAGAAAACGTAGCAATTTTAAAGCGTGAAGCTAGAGTCCTTAATTGAAACAAAAACAAAGCGGGCATTCCGCCTCTGTTTTAGTAAAAAGCTGAGAGATGGGCCAGGAGAAATGTAACCACTCTCAAATTCATAGACAGAGCTATGGATGCAAGGACTGACCATCCATGATATCAAAATGATAGTTTTACTAATGTTCTGAGGCTATACCGTGTTTGTTTACATTTACAGGCTATTTTGTGTTCTGATGGGCTAAGACAGTTGAACTAAACTCATGAGGCATTTACAAGTTATATTCTTCAAGACTCAATGGGTATATCATGGTATTCCATACCAAAAATGAATGTAGCAACTAAGGATTCTAGTTTTAAAGTACAGTGCATTTAGGTAAAAACATTTTTTTTTGCAGAATACAAGAACATAATACATATAGTATTAAGTTGAAAACATTTTAATTGGTGGGGCACTGTGGATACCAAAATCCCTGTGAGCCTCCCAAGCCCATGTGACCCAGGGTTAAGAGCACAAGTTGTAGATGAATTATGTTACATTTTATTTTATTGTATTGTAGTACACCTTCTGAACTTATTCCACGGATCCCTTGGCCCAAATGTAATCTGTGGTTAGAAGTAATATTTTTTTTGTGTGTCTGGCGTCGGACCCCCTGCAGTACTGCGGACCCCATTTTGAGAACCCCTGCCCTAAACAGCAGACACTGCTACCCAATATGCACATACCATTAACAAGTCTTCTATCTGTAGACTTGTTCTGGTGTCTGTGTGTGTGTCTGTGTGTGTGTGTGTGTGTGTGTGTGTGTCTGTCTGTCTGTGTGTTAAACAACACCACACCACCACGTCCCAGGTCTAATCTGTGTTCAGTATATAGTGACAGTAGTAGCCTAGTGTTGTTCCTCCAGAGTGGGTACAGCAGCTTGGCAGTGACACAGAGAGGTGCCATCCAGGGTTCCGTCTCTATCTAGTGTTCAGCAGGGTGATAGTCATCAGACAAGGCCCAGCCACATTGAGTCACGCGCCAATTACATTTGGGATCTAAATAAAAGGCCTGTTTGTGGGAAAGAAGAGGCAGCGTGTTTACCACCTATGCGACACCAAGCCATGCATACGGACGGTAAAAATGATAGCTCTGGTTAATAATTCACGTGACTAATGAATGTTGCAGGGGAAAATGTGGAGACGAAACCAATTCTAATCGCCATATTATGAAGTCAGCCAGGGTTTTAGTTTCTAAGGATACACCCGATTGACATGTGTCATACAAAATGCATGCTGGTCTGTCTGTGTGAGGTAGCGTTTCAGGGTCCTCAGGTCCGGTTGGACCTGTCATGTGTGGGTGCATTGGGAGAGTATAGGACAAGATGACACTGAATGTACATCTAGTGTTTTGAGCAGGCGGTGCAGATTAAAAGAGAATGTTGAGCTAAAAGCTTCCTTCCAAATGACCCCCTTTTCTTTATTTGGCACCCTTTTCCCACAGGGCACTAGTCAAAAGTAGTGCACTGTGTAGGGAATATGGTGCCATTTGGGACGCATTCAAAGACTTTTGAAGGGTGCCGTTGTTTCTGTAAACCACATGGAGGCCTACACAATAGTCTGATTCCTCTGCGCTGTCTAAAGGCATTGTTAGCCCGATGGTTGGATGGATGCTGTAGTGTAGGCTACCCAGTCATGATGTTGTTGCTGTGAAAAACAGATTTGATATGTTCTTTCCACTGAAGTGTGGGCATTGACATTTGGAGGGCTGTATTAGCTTACGTCTCGGGACCCGCCCTGAAATAGAAACACAGGTACAAATGATTCATTAAACGCCGGGAACCTGAGTAAGTGGAATTAAGTTAGGCTCTTAAACTTGTGATGCAAACTCTATACCTTCCTACCTGGCCCGCCTTGTTTCAGTAAAGATGGGTGCAGCTCTATGTGAATGGAGAACTATAGTGACAGTACAACAATATGCAATGCAGAACATACAAACATTTCTCTGACAGTTGTGTGTAACAAACTGTAGGTTATTTGGTTGACAAAACCTTTTGGTTACACTTTCTATAAGTGTATATAATCAAGGCCATTATAAAGCATGTTCCTCATAGAAAGTGTTCCCTACATTTCTCTTAGAAAGGAATCAGAGCTGCATACGTCGCTTTGCTGTCTACCAACACTAATGGACTTCACACAACATCCTGCAGTTAGCTACAGCACAAAGACATCTGAAATGACTTCCTATCCCCTGAAGTGCATTGTTATACTCTGGCGAAAGTAGTGCACTTTAACGGAACTAGGGACTAGGGAGCCATTTAGGACAAAGTGTCTGTTCTGAACTGATCTTTTCCTAACTGCGCTCCTCTCTTGCTTCCTTCCTTGTAGGAAGTTGCACCAGCAGTTTGAGAGCTACAAGGACCAGGTGAAGAAGATGGGGGACGATACGACCCCGCAGACGGGAACGACAGGAGAACCCCAGAAGAACCCCAATGACTCTCCTACCTGCGGGATTTGCCATAAAACCAAATTCGCTGACGGCTGCGGCCACCTCTGTTCATATTGCCAAACTAAATTCTGTGCTCGGTGCGGAGGACGTGTGTCTCTGCGGTCAAATAAGGTGAGGAGGTTGAGCCTAGCTACCTCTGTTTGTCTGTGTCTATGAACGCACGCACGCACGCACACACACACACACACACACACACACACACACACACACACACACACACACACACACACACACACACACACACACACACACACACACGCATACCTGGACATTTTTTTGTAGTGATTGTCCTCCTGTAAGATTACAGTGAGAAGGTGGAAGTAATTTGACTGGCCTGCATGCAATCACATGCAGGCCAGTCCAGTCCAGCTGTCGTGAGAGAGTGTTTTTTTGCTGCTACTCTCTCTCTTGGGTCCCAAAAATAGCCTGACTAGTACATCCATTTCTGTCTCAAATCAAATCCTCCACTGGGTTATGAAACATTAGTGTGAAATCAGAAACTGGGCCTCAAGCCAGATACAGACAGTGGTGCAGCTCACAACACATCCCTACTGACGATCTATACCATATACCAACTCCTACCAATGTTTCTCCCATTCATATTCTCTGCATGACTGTGAATGTGGTGAGGGATGATTCTAGATGCAGTGATTTCTTCAGGTCTTGTTTTTAGCTTGGTGTCAGGTAGCCTAGTGGTTAAAAGTGTTGGGCAGGGCCTCCCGAGTGGCGCAGTGGTCTAAGGCACTATATCGCAGTGCTAGCTGTGCCAGCTGTGCCACTAGAGATTCTGGGTTCGAGCCCAGGCTCTGTCGCAGCCGGCCACGACCCGGAGGCCCACGGGGCGGCGCACAATTGGCCCAGCGTCGTCCAGCGTCGTCCAGGGAGGGTTTGGCCGGCAGGGATATCCTTGTCTCATCGCGCACTAGCGACTCCTGTGGCGGGCCGGGCACATTGCACGCTGACCAGGTAGCCAGGTGTACGGTGTTTCCTCCGACACATTGGTGCGGCTGGCTTCCAGGTTGAATGGGCATTGTGTTAAGAAGCCGTGCGGCTTGGTTGGGTTGTGTTTCAGAGGACGCATGGCTCTCGACCTTCGCCTCTCCCGAGTCCGTACGGGAGTTGCAGCGATGAGACAAGACTAACTACTACCAATTGGATACCATGAAATTGGGGTGAAAAAAGGGGTGAAAAATGAAAAAAAATAAAAAATAATGTGTTAAACCCATGTGTTGGGTTTAAATCCCAGAGTCGATGTGCCCTTGAGCAAGGCACTTAACCGCAGTTGCTCTGGATAAGAGGGTCTGCTAAATATGTCAAATGTAAATCTCTTTCTTTACCACTGGGGGGAGCTTCTCCCCTGGCGTCTCACGACAGCCCTAAATCTCATGGCTGCTGTGTATTACCATGCTGCTCCACTGTCTAACTAACTAACCTTGTTGTGAAATCCTCCTACAGAGTCAGCCTTTACATATTATTATGTGACTGAGTGTTTATGCTTGGTGCCGTCCAATACCCTCACTGTCGGAATGCGATGTGTCAAAGTGTACTAATGTCACTCACAATCTTTCTCCCCGTTCCTTTCCTCCTCTCTCTCTCTCCCTCTCTCTCTCTCTCTCTCTGTCCCTGTCTTCCACTCCCTCTCTCTCTGCCTGCTGCATTCCTGCTCTCATGGAATTGCAACAGGAGGACAAAGTGGTTAGCAAATCCTTTTCCAACCTTTTGCGCATCTCGACTAAGAAAAGTCTGAATAGAAGCATCACTCCTTCGCCCCCATAAGATGCTTCGCAGACTGTAATATACACATACAGTACCCTGAATACATGATTTTTGACCAATCACATCTGTGAGTCAATCACATCATGTTGAAGGCCAGACCAAAATGGAACATATAAAGTATATGTCAGAAAATATGTTTCGGTATCTTTGTTCCATTTTCAATGCAAAGTTTGTAACAAATCCCTGTCAAAGTTTCCCCTTAACAGCTATGACTGAGCTGAGAGTCCACCTCCACTGGACCTTCCGTCTGTTGGCTGCCAAGGCTGCCTGTCTGTCTTTGTTGTTGACGGATTATGGGTGGAGGATGGGTTTCCTCCAGAGTTGTAGCCTACAGATGGTGTTGAGTAGTGGCTCGGGGCTGGCAGGAGGCAGCAGCAGCAGTAGGGTTGGGACAGTGTGATGAGTAGCGGGAGTGTTGGCAGATCTGCCCTGGGATCAGATCAAAGGATAGGAGGATAGGCCCACTGCTGCTCTGCCCACTGTTAGCCTGGTATTGTAGCTATCTGTCTTCTTGGCCATGAAAATACATTGGTTGCATCCCAAATGGCACATGCAGCTAAAGTATTTGAAAGGAAAACAGTTGTTATTACTGGTATGGAGGTGGAGGAGGTACAGTAGAGGAATGGAGATGGAGATGGTGGGTCTGGAGTTGGAGGAGGTACAGTAGAGGAATGGAGATGGAGATGGAGATGGTGGGTCTGGAGGTGGAGGAGGTACAGTAGAGGAATGGAGATGGAGATGGTGGGGGTGGAGGTGGAGGAGGTACAGTAGAGGAATGGAGATGGAGATGGAGATGGAGATGGTGGGTCTGGAGGTGGAGGAGGTACAGTAGAGGAATGGAGATGGAGATGGAGATGGAGATGGTGGGTCTGGAGGTGGAGGAGGTACAGTAGAGGAATGGAGATGGAGATGGAGATGGAGATGGTGGGTCTGGAGGTGGAGGAGGTACAGTAGAGAAATGGAGATGGAGATGGTGGGGGTTGAGGTGGAGGAGGTACAGTAGAGGAATGGAGATGGAGATGGAGATGGAGATGGAGATGGTGGGGGTGGACGTGGAGGAGGTACAGTAGAGGAATGGAGATGGAGATGGTGGGGGTGGAGGTGGAGGAGGTACAGTAGAGGAATGGAGATGGATATGGTGGGGGTGGAGGTGGAGGAGGTACAGTAGAGGAATGGAGATGGAGATGGGGGGGTGGAGGTGGAGGAGGTACAGTAGAGGAATGGAGATGGAGATGGTGGGGGTGGAGGTGGAGGTGGAGGAGGTACAGTAGAGGAATGGAGATGGAGATGGTGGGTCTGGAGGTGGAGGTGGAGGTGGAGGAGGTACAGTAGAGGAATGGAGATGGTGGGGGTGGAGGTGGAGGAGGTACAGTAGAGAAATGGAGATGGAGATGGTGGGGGTGGAGGTGGAGGAGGTACAGTAGAGGAATGGAGATGGAGATGGAGATGGAGATGGTGGGTCTGGAGGTGGAGGAGGTACAGTAGAGGAATGGAGATGGAGATGGAGATGGTGGGGGTGGACGTGGAGGAGGTACAGTAGAGGAATGGAGATGGAGATGTTGGGGGTGGAGGTGGAGGAGGTACAGTAGAGGAATGGAGATGGAGATGGTGGGGGTGGAGGTGGAGGAGGTACAGTAGAGGAATAGAGATGGAGATGGGGGGGTGGAGGTGGAGGAGGTACAGTAGAGGAATGGAGATGGAGATGGTGGGGGTGGAGGTGGAGGAGGTACAGTAGAGGAATGGAGATGGAGATGGTAGGGGTGGAGGTGGAGGAGGAGGAGGTACAGTAGAGGAATGGAGATGGAGATGGTGGGGGTGGAGGTGGAGGAGGTACAGTAGAGGAATGGAGATGGAGATGGTGGGTCTGGAGGTGGAGGTGGAGGAGGTACAGTAGAGGAATGGAGATGGAGATGGTGGGGGTGGAGGTGGAGGAGGTACAGTAGAGGAATGGAGATGGAGATGGTGGGGGTGGAGGTGGAGGAGGTACAGTAGAGGAATGGAGATGGAGATGGTGGGGGTGGAGGTGGAGGAGGTACAGTAGAGGAATGGAGATGGAGATGGTGGGGGTGGAGGTGGAGGAGGTACAGTAGAGGAATGGAGATGGAGATGGTGGGTCTGGAGGTGGAGGTGGAGGAGGTACAGTAGAGGAATGGAGATGGAGATGGTGGGGGTGGAGGTGGAGGAGGTACAGTAGAGGAATGGAGATGGAGATGGTGGGTCTGGAGGTGGAGGTGGAGGAGGTACAGTAGAGGAATGGAGATGGAGATGGTGGGTCTGGAGGTGGAGGTGGAGGAGGTACAGTAGAGGAATGGAGATGGAGATGGCGGGGGTGGAGGTAGAGGAGGTACAGTAGAGGAATGGAGATGGAGATGGTGGGTCTGGAGGTGGAGGAGGTACAGTAGAGGAATGGAGATGGAGATGGTGGGTCTGGAGGTGGAGGTGGAGGTGGAGGAGGTACAGTAGAGCAATGGAGATGGAAATGGTGGGGGTGGAGGTGGAGGAGGTACAGTAGAGGAATGGAGATGGAGATGGTGGGTCTGGAGGTGGAGGAGGTACAGTAGAGGAATGGAGATGGAGATAGTGGGGGTGGAGGTGGAGGAGGTACAGTAGAGGAATGGAGATGGAGATGGTGGGGGTGGAGGTGGAGGAGGTACAGTAGAGGAATGGAGATGGAGATGGTGGGTCTGGAGGTGGAGGAGGTACAGTAGAGGGATGGAGATGGAGATGGTGGGGGTGGAGGTGGAGGTGGAGGAGGTACAGTAGAGGAATGGAGATGGAGATGGTGGGGGTGGAGGTGGAGGTGGAGGTGGAGGAGGTACAGTAGAGGAATGGAGATGGAGATGGTGGGTCTGGGGGTGGAGGATGTACAGTAGAGGGATGGAGATGGAGATGGTGGGGGTGGAGGTGGAGGAGGTACAGTAGAGGGTTGGAGATGGAGATGGTGGGGGTGGAGGTGGAGGAGGTACAGTAGAGGAATGGAGATGGAGATGGTGGAGGTGGAGGAGGTACAGTAGAGGAATGGAGATGGAGATGGTGGAGGTTGAGGAGGTACAGTAGAGGAATGGAGATGGAGATGGTGGGGGTGGAGGTGGAGGAGGTACAGTAGAGGAATGGAGATGGAGATGGAGGGGGTGGAGGTGGAGGAGGTACAGTAGAGGAATGGAGATGGAGATGGAGGGGGTGGAGGTGGAGGTGGATGAGGTACAGTAGAGGAATGGAGATGGAGATGGTGGGGGTGGAGGTGGAGGAGGTACAGTAGAGGAATGGAGATGGAGATGGTGGGTCTGGAGGTGGAGGAGGTACAGTAGAGGGATGGAGATGGAGATGGTGGGGGTGGAGGTGGAGGTGGAGATGGTACAGTAGAGGAATGGAGATGGAGATGGTGGGGGTGGAGGTGGAGGTGGAGGTGGAGGAGGTACAGTAGAGGAATGGAGATGGAGATGGTGGGTCTGGGGGTGGAGGATGTACAGTAGAGGGATGGAGATGGAGATGGTGGGGGTGGAGGTGGAGGAGGTACAGTAGAGGGTTGGAGATGGAGATGGTGGGGGTGGAGGTGGAGGAGGTACAGTAGAGGAATGGAGATGGAGATGGTGGAGGTGGAGGAGGTACAGTAGAGGAATGGAGATGGAGATGGTGGAGGTTGAGGAGGTACAGTAGAGGAATGGAGATGGAGATGGTGGGGGTGGAGGTGGAGGAGGTACAGTAGAGGAATGGAGATGGAGATGGAGGGGGTGGAGGTGGAGGAGGTACAGTAGAGGAATGGAGATGGAGATGGAGGGGGTGGAGGTGGAGGTGGATGTGTACATACGTTCAGTAGATGTGCTGCTGTCTCAGCCAGAGGGACATTGTTTACACAGACACTGCCTCCCCTGTATCTAGTTGCAGGGCTCCAAGCCCTCACGGAGCTCTCAGGGCCAGCTGATCCAGGGGTTTGGTTCCCAGACAGGGCTGGGTGACCAGATAGTTTTTCAACCCAAGGAGGGTGATGTCACTGGGGGCCCGACTGCTTGGCCTCTGAGGGCAGGGCCCATGGACCTAAAGGATGTCTCAAATGGCACCCTGTTCCCTATATAGTGAACTACTTTTGACCAGAGCCCTACACATGTTGGACACAGTAAAGCCCTTTCATGTTTACACACACACGCCGTGTGCACACAGACACACACACAACACTTTTCAGAGTCTCATAATAAGAATAGATGTTATGTTATTGCAAGTTCATTAACTAAGACTATATAGCTCAGTTGGGGATGTTTTGGTCAGCCCAACCACCTGCAGTAGTTTGTCACGTCTGAAAGCTTGTGTGTCAGTCAAAGAGGTGCTTGTGGTGGTGGTGAAATCTGTTCTTTTTCCATCAGTATTCTCTTTCCTTCCCACAACCAGTGGCAGCCGTGATGAGAGATCTCTTGTTCTGTGAAACGGCATCAATATTTACACGCCTCAGTGTCTGGGGCCTCTAACAGAGCTGTTGGACACTGGAATACGATAGGACAGACTTGCTGCTGAGAGCTTCACAGAGAGGCAGGAGAAGAAGCAGGAGGGAAGGTTTGAGATGGATTTGAGTTACATTAGACTGAGCCCCGGCATGATTTATTTTCTGATTTAGTCTAGTGTAGCCTATCAGACTCATGGTTGTGACAATAAAATATGATCTTTTGTTATATATCTTTGCTTGATATTAGCCTACAGTAAAGAGGTGAATGACATGCAGTCTGATAGGACAGCACTGAGGGCCTTTATGTGTAACCACAGGTCAGTGGCTCTGCTCAGCTGCTACACAGTAGACAAAACTTACACCAGGAAGGATTTTGGAGATATAGATGGATCCTTTGAAAGACATACTGTGCACTATGTACAGTTTTTTAACCCCCAGAATCCTTCTCCCTCCCCAGTCCTTATAGTAGGACTGTTCAACATTTCAATTCCTCTGATGTTGCTAAAAAATGCCTCAGGAATCAACAGTCTCCTGAGACCAAGTCATTCGTGATTAAAGGGACTTTTGAGGACATCACATGTGCTGTGGTGCTCTTGGCTCGCAGCTTTCATTCACTCTGCTGCAAACGAACAGAACTCACACTTATTGGATCTTTCTGGAGTCATCAAACTAAAAATAGCCTAATATTCCAGTGAATTTAGAAGAACACGTTGTTGTGGCGCATCAGAATTAGCTTGGTGAGTTCCTGAGCGTCACGGGCGTGTAACCGCACACATTGAATTCTTTGAGCACAGTTGGGCCGCCCAGCACCACGGGGGGACGCGCTGCATGTATAATGAGCTCGAATAAGCCTCGGTAGCGGGAGACTCACACCCGCATCTATTAGTAATGAAGACTTAACTAGTAGGCCTAATACAGCGGCGGTAAAAACATGATTGCACGCTTTCTTGCTCACTCGTGCACATCTTTCCTCCCACGAAGCTGCTTCTATATGCTTATTTTTTGTGTGCCGCGTTTCAAATTGGAATCCTTTACTGCATTTATGAAGGGGCTGTATCGTTTTCTATTTGACATCGTGGCAGACACGTATTTTGTTATTTTCTGTAAATAATCTATTTAGAAAATAATTATGGTTGGAACATAAGACTGTCTGACTGGGTGGTATTATTTGCAGCCTGGACAAATCACATACATTATTAGCATCGCGTAACCTTCACGCGGGCTACATTGAGCAGAGCTAGCTGCCTGCCTGTTGTCCGACTAGGTACTGTCCGCGGTGCTGAACGGTGTTGAAGGTCGGCGCCTCAGTCTGTCTCCTCCTGATTTTACTGCACGCTGCCCCGTAACATTTCCACCAAATTAGGATTACATACGTTGTTTTTCCTGCACGGACACGATGCTTCCCGTCATTACCATGGGTAAGCTAAATGTAAAATGGATTGTCTTGGCTGCAAGTCATTCAATACGCTGGGCTCACAATCAGCCGTTTGGATACTGCATTTACAATGCACATGTAGGCTTTAGACTGTTGTGCACTGTTTTCATAAGTAGTTAGAGTATTTTAATGTAGATGATAATATGACCAATGATGAATGAATTATAGGCTATTATGAATGCCTACATGTTATAAACACCTTGTTATTGTCTGGTTGTCTGAACACGTTTATATGGATTTTTCTCGGCTATGTAGTGCTCATTTTCGTTGAAAGTTCTCATTATATCATGTTCTCTGAAATTCTGAATATATATGGTATTTTCTAAAATGTATGTGAAACAGTGAACAGCGCTTTGATAAGCCGACTTTGCAATGCCAAATGCTTAAGTAAGACCAAAAATAGACTTTGGCTTTGTAAATAATGTCACAGGGTTTTGGGGGGTCTGTGAAAGACATCTGCCATCTCTCTGTGTGTATCCATTCTCTCCATTTCTCAAGCCGCTCTCATCTTTCTCTCTCAAGTCTTTCTGAACTTCGGTAAAAATAAAGGGGCATACATTTATGCATCAAGTCTATTATTATTACCGCGCGCCCGGCACACTAAATTTAGAACCTCATTAAAATGTAATGCACCACGTGCCAGACAGTGTTTGAGCATGTGAGAGTCGGCTCTTCTTTCACCTCTATTTAGGCTACACGGTTTCATGAAATATACTTTAAGAAATGTTTCCCTCTGTCTTTTTGAGATCTTTACACACACATATTTAGAAGAATGTGGTATATTTCATCTTAGAAAGGTTATATATCGTTTATCACACGTTTTTAATAACACACATAAAAACGTGTGTTGCATGGGGAAAAAGGAGTGCCGAATGATTGAATAGGTTCTGTATGTTTCAGACGCAGTCGACTCAAGTTTAAACTCAGTTTCAAAGTCAAGATGTTCTCAGACATGTTCCCTTAAACAATGAGTTTTTAATGAGCTCAGTTAAGTTCAGGCCAGGTGAGACTGGGAGGGAAACAGGCAATATGATACCTATGACAGTCTATTCACCATTACATTAATATTTGACCATGACGCACATCTCTTTATAGTATGTGATATTTGTATTCTCTGAATGCTATGAACAAGATACAGTAACATCTGATGGTTGGGAATGCATTTAGTCTGAAGGATATGATACCAAGCATGTGTTTTTGTCTCGGAAAGAGCAGTGACTATTTGGACTCAAGTAATGCAACAATGGTTGCAATTCTCTTAATAGTTAAAAATGGTCACTGTGGTATTTTCATTGTCCTATAGGTTCGAAGTTTGATAATATCATGCTCCCCTCCACTGTTTTGGTATGATGCTGTTGTAGTGTAGTCCTGCTTCTTGGCCACAAGAGGGAGCTCATTGACTGAGTGTTGGCTACTGGAACATATGTATCAGAAAGAGGTGATCGTCTCCTCCCTCCCCTGTTCATTTGACTTTGATGTAGTGTAGCGCCACGGGCCTGACAGCTCAACACAGCTCAGCACAAACTGGGATAGCTGAAGGCTGCTCTCCATCTTAAAGGAGTTTCAGTCAATGCTGTAAATCGTCTTTTAGAAAGTGATGAACATACACTAGATTGGTCATCGAAAGCACCACCACAGCAACACCCTTGAAATAGGCTATAGCAGTGTTTTGCTGTAGATATTTGCAACACACGAGGTTGTCTGAACGCTAGGCCTGCTCATCTTAGATAGGAGTTATTGATTCAAGTCCAGATGTATTAGATGGAGTAAATAGATGGAATAAAATATGGAGTATAATATCTTTGTATGGGACCAAATGCAAATGTGAAAGATGACAAGGATGTATGAACCCACCTTGAGTTTAAATGAAAAGAACATTAGATAACCAATGACATAGCAATCTAAACAGCTTGATGGTACCCATCGTACAGTACCTCTGCTCCAGTACCCATCGTAACCTAATACAATACATCAGTAGCATACAGTACCTCTGCTCCAGTACCCATCGTAACCTAATACAATACATCAGTAGCATACAGTACCTCTGCTCCAGTACCCATCGTAACCTAATACAATTCATCAGTAGCATACAGTACCTCTGCTCCAGTACACATCGTAACCTAATACAATACATCAGTAGCATACAGTACCTCTGCTCCAGTACACATCGTAACCTAATACAATACATCAGTAGCATACAGTACCTCTGCTCCAGTACCCATCGTAACCTAATACAATTCATCAGTAGCATACAGTACCTCTGCTCCAGTACACATCGTAACCTAATACAATACATCAGTAGCATACAGTACCTCTGCTCCAGTACCCATCGTAACCTAATACAATACATCAGTAGCATACAGTACCTCTGCTCCAGTACTCATCGTAACCTAATACAATACATCAGTAGCATACAGTACCTCTGCTCCAGTACCCATCGTAACCTAATACAATACATCAGTAGCATACAGTACCTCTGCTCCAGTACTCATCGTAACCTAATACAATACATCAGTAGCATACAGTACCTCTGCTCCAGTACCCATCGTAACCTAATACAATACATCAGTAGCATACAGTACCTCTGCTCCAGTACCCATCGTAACCTAATACAATACATCAGTAGCATACAGTACCTCTGCTCCAGTACCCATCGTAACCTAATACAATACATCAGTAGCATACAGTACCTCTGCTCCAGTACCCATCGTAACCTAATACAATACATCAGTAGCATACAGTACCTCTGCTCTAGTACCCATCGTAACCTAATACAATACATCAGTAGCATACAGTACCTCTGCTCCAGTACACATCGTAACCTAATACAATACATCAGTAGCATACAGTACCTCTGCTCCAGTACACATCGTAACCTAATACAATACATCAGTAGCATACAGTACCTCTGCTCCAGTACCCATCGTAACCTAATACAATACATCAGTAGCATACAGTACCTCTGCTCCAGTACACATCGTAACCTAATACAATACATCAGTAGCATACAGTACCTCTGCTCCAGTACCCATCGTAACCTAATACAATACATCAGTAGCATACAGTACCTCTGCTCCAGTACCCATCGTAACCTAATACAATACATCAGTAGCATACAGTACCTCTGCTCCAGTACCCATCGTAACCTAATACAATACATCAGTAGCATACAGTACCTCTGCTCCAGTACCCATCGTAACCTAATACAATACATCAGTAGCATACAGTACCTAGGCTCCAGTACACATCAGTAACCGCTGGTTTGAATCGCCAAACTGGTAAGATGGAAAAATCTGCAGTTCTGCTCTTGAGCAAAACTGAAGAGCACAACTGCTCCCCGGACGTCAAATAAGGCAGCCCCTCCACACCTCTCTGTTTTAGAGGACACATTTCGGTTGAAGGCATGCAGTTGTGCAACTGACTAGGTATCTCGCTGAGTAAAGATTTTTACACTATTTTAGCTGAACAGCGTACCACTTCAAATCAAAATCTTTTTTTATTGGTCACATACACATGGTTAACAGACGAAATGCTTGTGCTTCTAGTTCCAACAGTGCAGTAATATCTATCAAGTAATCTAACAATTCCCCAACAACTATCTAATACACACAAATCTAAAGGGGTGAATGAGAATATGTACATATAAGTATATGGATGAGCGATGGCCCAGCGGCATAGGCAAGGTGCAGTAGATGGTATAAAATACAGTATATACATGTGATATGAGTAATGTAAGATAGGTAAACAATTTAAAGTGGCATTATTTAAATTGGCATTGTTTATAGTGACTAGTGATCCATTTTTAAAGTGTCCAGTGATTGGGTCTCAATATCGTATATACTGGTGATATGAGTAATGTAATATATGTAGACATTATTAATGTGGCATTATTTAGAGTGGCATTATTTAAAGTGACTAGTGATCTTTATTAAAGTGTCCAGTGATTGGGTCTCACAGTAGGCAGCAGCCTCTCTGAGTTAGTGACTGCTGTTTAGCAGTCTGATGGCCTTGAGATAGAAGCTGTTTCTCAATCTCTTAGTCCCAGTTTTGATGCACCTGTACTGACCTCGCCTTCTGGATGATAGCAGTGTGAACAGGCAGTTGCTCGGGTGGTTGTTGTCCTTGATGATCTTTTTGGCCTTCCTGTGACATTGGGTACTGTAGGTGTCCTGGAGGGCAGGTAGTTTGCCCCCAGTGATGCAACCGTTGTGCAAACCACACCACCCGTTGTGCAGACCACACCACCTTCTGGAGAGCCTTGCGGTTGAGGTCGGTGCAGTTGCCGTACCAGGCGGTGATACAGCCCGACAGGATGCTCTCCATTGTGCATCTGTAAAAGGTTATCAGCGTTTTGGGTGACAAGACAAATTTCTTCAGCCTCCTGAGGTTGAAGAGGCGCTGTTGCACCTTCTTCACCACACTGTGTGTGTGGGGGGACCATTTCAGTTTGTCTGTGATGTGTACACCCAGGGACTTAAAACTTAAAACACCTTCTCCACTGCTGTCCCTTCGATGTGGACAGGGTGGTGCTCCCTCTGCTGTTTCCTGAAGTCCAACATCATCTCCTTTGTTTTGTTGACGTTGAGTGAGAGGTTGTTTTCCTGACACCACACTCTAGTGCCCTCACCTCCTCCCTGTAGACTGTCTCGTCGTTGTAGGTGATAAAGCCCACTACTGTTGTTGTCGTCTGCAAACTTGATGATTGAGTTGGAGGCGTGCATGGCCATGCAGTCGTGGCTAAACAGGGAGTACAGGAGAGGGCTGAGCACACACCCTTCTTACATAGGTATTCTTTATGTCCAGAGGGGATAGGGCAGTGTGCAGTGCAATGGCGATTGTGTCATCTGTGGACCTATTGGGGCGGTATGCAAACTGAAGTGGGTCTAGGGTGGCCGGTAAGGTGGCGGTGATATGATCCTTGACTAGCCTCTCAAATCACTTAATGATGACAGAAGTGAGTGCTACGTGGCAGTAGTCATTTAGTTCAGTTATCTTTACCTTCCTGGGTACAGGAACAATGGTAGTCATCTTGAAGCATGTGGGTACAACAGACTGGGATAGGGAGCGATTAATATGTCTGTAAACACACCAGCCAGCTGGTCTGCACATGCTCTGAGGACGTGGCTAGGAATGCCGTCTGGGCCAGCAGCCTTGCGAGGGTTAACATGTTTAACTTCCCTTAAAACCCCATACCATTTCATTACTTTCCCGGGACAAACCGGGAACTAGACAAAACCTTCAGGGGACCATGACACAACATCCAAAGAACGTCCTAAAAACGTCCTTGGGGACGTTCCCTGGACAAACCGCGAACTAGCCAAAACCTCCACGACACAATGACACAACGACCATGACACAACGTCCCAAGAACATTCAGGGGACATTCAGGAGACCATGACGCAATGTCCCAAGAACGTTGTAAAAAGTTCCCCCAGAGAACATTCCCTTGGGACCATCACGCAGCATCCTAAGGACTAGTAAAATGAAAGTCCTGAGAACGTCCTAAAAAGGTTCTGACATGGTCGTCAGTGATGTCCTGGGAACATACAGGGAACTAGACATCGGTCCCCCAGAGAACATTCCCTTGGGACTATCATGCAACGTTCTTAGAACGTTCTCAGAATGTCAGTGGGATAACGTCGCGCCAAAACCCTTAAGGGACCTAATGGGAACGTGGCTCGAATGTACTCAGGACGTCCCTTGTTTGCTGGGAAATTTAGTGGGCTACATATGCCATTTCTATTCCTCCCCTATGTTTGGAGCACTAGGTTTTTTAATGTTCTATATTTGGGTGCAGGATTCAATGACTATGAAATGTGCAAACACAGGGAGAAATGGCCCAGCCTGGGGGGGGCTGTCCCTTCCTCTCCCCTTCCTCCCCCACACCCGTCCCCCTGACTGCACTCAGCCGTGAAGAGTTAGGCAGTGGGGAAGGAGGGAGGATGGGCTGCAGTCTGGCTGCAGTGAACACACCTCTGGCAATCAGTACAGCTGCTTGACCTGTGTGTGTGTGTGTGTGTGTGTGTGTGTGTGTGTGTGTGTGTGTGTGTGCGTGTGCGTGAGTGTGTGCGTGTGTGTGTGTGTGTGCATGTGTGTGTGTGTGTATTTGTATGTGTGTTTGGTTTAGTGACTATTACAGATGCTAACAGTAGTCTGTCAGAGTGGGCCAAACTGACACTCTCTGCTGCATCACTGGACGGACTGTTAGAGCGCACATGCTGTGTGAGCGTGTGTGTGTGCTGACACCACTTCTATATGACTGACGAGTATGGCTTCGACCTAAAACCTTATCATTGAATCATCTCTACTGTGATCAACCACTGCTTATATTTTTCACCATGCTAACTTTTTAGTGCATTAGTCATCCAGGTTATGTTTGGGTGCAGACCAGATGCTACACCATATAGTCCTGTATAGGAACGCTGTGTGAGGCGGAGCTAGGCTTAGCATGCCCTGCTCAGTATTCATTTGGCCTGTGTGTGTATGTCTTCCTGGTCTGTTTTGGAATACTAATGTACTATTAGGTATGTGCTGATGAGATAGAAGAGCCCACTGCATGTACAGTCTGAAGCTCAGAATGTGGTTCATTATTACTGGCAGATTGGAGAACTGACTCTATGTAAATTGCACTTGTGAACAGTAAATAAGTAGGTCACGTCGTGCCATGCTGGCTGATGTGCAAGGCTCTCTCTATCTGGGAAAGAACTGGGCTATGTTAAAAAACTTCTTAGGGATGAGGATGTGCAAGTAGAAATACTGGTGTGCAAAAGAGCAGAAAAAAAAATATATATATGGGGTTGAGGTAGGCAGTTGGTTGGATGGGCTATTTACAGATGGTTGCATTTCAAAGATGGTGGTAGAAAAAAAAACTGTTGTTTTTTTTCTTTGTATTTTCCTCTACCGGATCTATTGTGTTATATTCTCCTACATTCAATTCACATTTCCACAAACTTCAAAGTGTTTCCCTTCAAATGGTACCAAGAATATGCATATCCTTGCTTCAGGGCCTGAGCTACAGGCAGTTAGATTTGTGTATGTCATTTTAGACGAACATTGAAAAAAAGGGCTCTATCCGTAAGAAGTTTTAAGCAGAGAGGGAGATTGGAGTAATGAACAGGAAGTGGGACCTAGTGTGGAGGTAGTGTTGCAGCGTGTGCATGCGCATGCTTGTGACTGGTATGGAGGTTGTGTTTGTGTGTGTGCATGCATGCTTGAGAAGTATGGAGGTAGAGTGTAGCCCCCGCCCCGGTGGTTCAGACATCTGATTGTCTGGGGTGGTAAGGAGACAACCTCTCATTGGTCATGCCATGGCCTTCCGAATATAGATATATATTTTTTAATGTAACCTTTATTTAACTAGGCATATGACCCCCAGCCAGTTAGCCAGCCAGTTAGCCAACCAGTTAGCCAGCCAGCCACTAAGTCAGTGGAGTGTTGTGTAGTGTGCTGTGTAAGCCCAGCCCAGCCAATAGTAATCACAGTAATGCACTCCAGTACTGAGTCAGCTCAATGCTCTGACTACAGGACCAGGGCCAGAGTCAGGCTATAACTAGCGGCTGGAGGACACTGCTGCTGGGTTGAGTGCCTGCCTGTCTGTCTTCTGTACGTCACTGCTGTCAGTCAGTCTGTCAGTCACTGGCCATCAGCCTACGGGCTGAGTTCCTCACTGACCCTGATGCCCTGCACCATGCTCCCTCAGAGAGAGAGAGAGAGAGGCGCCAGGCAGCTCAGGTGGCTGCTCATTTCTTCCTTTCCACTAGGCATAGCTCCTCCTCCAGACTAGGGAGGGCGGTTGTTAGGGCAGAGTGAGGTTGGATGAGCTGCGTCTGAGGCGGAGTGATCAGGATGCATCCCAAATGGCACCCTATGCTAAATATGGTGCACTACTTTTTGATCAGGGCCCATAGTGCACTACATAGGGAATAGGGTGCCATTTGCGAAGCAGGCCAGGGCTTTGAGGGCGGCTGTGCTGCGTCTGAGGTGGAGTGATCAGGGCTTTTGTCGGCTCCTGGATTTATGAGGCTAATGTGGAGGGAGGGGGCTGCAGACCACAGTTAGTGCTACTTCCTCTGTAGAGCTGCTGAACACAGTCTCTCTCCATCCCTCTGCTATACACACACAGCTGTATTAAACAGTAGGGTTGCAGCTAGCTTCCTATTTAGATTCCGTTACTTACAGTTTTGTGCACCACAAAGTTAGTACCATAGAAATAAATTCACCCATCAATGACTCTGTAACCACACACTACCAACCCATTGACTTGAATGGGGATACCCAGTCTAGTGATTTTATTTCTGTGGCTGGTACCCCATATAAGCAAGTGGTGTATGTATGCACATTCTTAGAAAAAAAGGCGCTATCTAGAGCCTTAATGGGTTCTTTGGCTGTCTCCATACGAGAACCGTTTGAGAACTGTTTTCCACAGAGGGTTCTACATGGAATAAAAAATGGTTCTACATTGTAGCAAAAATGGTTCTCCTGTTGGGATGGCCAAATAACACTTTTGGAATCCTTTTTTCTGAGAATGTAGGGGGATGTAGATCATATGAACTTCAAATTCCTCATCATACTCACAGACTGTCCAGTGAACTCAACATTATGTCCTCAATTAGATACGGTCCTACATACAATCCTAATATTCTCTCCCTCCCAAACACTTGCCCTAAGGCTACTGTATGTGTATGCAATATTATCAAATCATTCATATCCTCATCTGTATATTTACAGTGTTTCCTACAACATCTAGCAGGTCCACGTATCCTTATTTAATGATACTTGGCACGTCTCCTCTAGGGGTTGATCCATTCCATGACTCCTTTCATTGTAGTTCATTGCTGTAAGCCCACCACCACCATCACCATCCCCACCACTGCAGATATCTAACCCCCTTTCTCCTCTGTGTACAGGTTATGTGGGTATGCAACTTGTGCCGAAAACAACAAGAAATCCTAACCAAGTCGGGAGCGTGGTTCTACAGCGGCGCCGCAGGGCCACGGGGCGGGTCTGAGGGCCACAGGGGTCGACGTCACGAGGAGGCCCCCCAGGAGAAGAAGGCCAAACTGCAGCAGGATCTCCTCTACCAGGGGCCCCCAGGGGACATATCAGCAGATAGAAGCAGACCTCCCGGGCTCCCCAGACAAGGCTCCCTCAACAACGGCTCAGGGCTGAGGCACTCAGGTCCAGGACAGGACATAGACAGGTGAGTCCAGTGTCTGTGTGGAAGGTTGTGTGTGTTAAACACATTTGAACAATTCCCTCTGGGATTTGAGCTGGATATAACATTTTGATCGTTATTGTGGAGGAAAACTGTCTGTTAAAAGTGAAACCTGTTAGGGGAGAGTGGGGTTAGCTGAGCCAAAGGGTTAGTTGAGCCACCCCTTGTTTCTAGGAAACCATACACAAAATGAATAATGTGACCAAATATTTAGTATGAGGTCATCATTTCATGGAGTCTGTGAAGGAAGAAACCACATGGAAAATTGATAAGGAAGTTAGGTAAAAAAAAACAGATTTTCACAAAGTCAAATGAATTTATTGTGTTATAGGTTTCATGATGCTTGCATCTAAACCAAAGAAGATAGTTTTAAGATGGTTTTATACGTCAGTTGGGGTCTCTATAAGCTTCAATATGAGGTCCTAAACCTAGCATGAAAGTGCATCCTTCTAGTTGTGCAGGCTAATATTGTCAAAATGTTTGCCTTTTTGGGGTAAGTTAAGCCAATGGCCACCATACACCATACAAATGACGATTATATTTAGTCAGTTTTAAGCATAATATACATAGTATTTTTACAATGTGTCATGCCTACAGTATGATCTCAGGAGTGCATTTTCAATGTTACAGAGCAGACATCATCATGTCCTGTGTACACAAATGTAAAACAAGCAGGGGTCCAGTCCCCCCCCCCCTTAAAGTTATTGAAAGAGCATCCAAGGAAGTGAGATAAAGGAAGAAGTCCATTTGAGCAGCAGCAAGGGATGAACAAATAGACTGAATGACACTGAAGAGGGACATGGACAAAAAAAACATGAAAATGTACCTGTACCAGAGGCAATGATGAGTAGCAGAAGCACACAAGGTCTTATCTGATGACATGGAATCTGAGCTTGCTAAACATATTAAACATCTTGAGGACCAGTTTCATGGGCTTAGTATCCTCAAATGCAGAGAACTTGTCTATGAATTGGCACATCGCAACCACATCCCTGTCCTAGACCAACTGGTCAAGAAATGGAAGGGTATTGAACAGAGGCATCCACAGTTGAAGTTGGAAGTTTACATACACTTAGGTTGGAGTCATTAAAATTTGTTTTTCAACCACTCCACAAATTTCTTGTTAACAAACTATAGTTTTGGCAAGTCGGTTAGGACATCTACTTTATGCATGACACAAGTAATTTTTCCAACAATTGTTTACAGACAGATTATTTAACTTATAATTCACTATATCACAATTCCAGTGGGTCAGAAGTTTACATACATTAAGTTGACTGTGCCTTTAAACAGCTTGGAAAATTCCATAAAATTATGTCATGGCTTTAGAAGCTTCTGATAGGCTAATTGACATAATTTGAGTCAATTGGAGGTGTACCTGTGGATGTATTTCAAGGCCTACCTTCAAAATCAGTGCCTCTTTATTTGACATCATGGGGAAATTAAAAGAAATCAGCCAAAAATTGTAGACCTCCACAAGTCTGGTTCATCCTTTGGAGCAATTTCCAACCGCCTGAAGGTACCACATTCATCTGTACAAACAATAGTACGCAAGTATAAACACCATGGGACCATGCAGCCATTATAGCACTCAGGAAGGGGATGCGTTCTGTCTCCTAGAGATGAACGTACATTGGTGCGAAAAGTGCAAATCAATCCCGAAACAACAGCAAAGGACCTTGTGAAGATGCTGGAGGAAACAGGTACAAAAGTATCTATATCCACAGTTAAACAAGTCCTGTATCAACATAACCTGAAAGGCTGCTCAGCAAGGAAGAAGCCACTGCTCCAAAACCTACATAAAAAAGCCAGACTTCGGTTTGCAACTGCACATGGGGACAAAGATTGTACTTTTCATAGAAATGTCCTCTGGTCTGATGAAACAAAAATAGAACTGTTTGGCCATAATTACCATTTTATTGTTTGGAGGAGAAAGGGGGAGGCTTACAATCCAAAGAATAACATCCCAACCGTGAAGCATGTTGAGGGGGTGCTTTGCTGCAGGAGGGACTGGTGCACTTCACAAAATAGATGGCATCATGAGGTAGGAAAATTATGTGGATATATTGAAGCAACATCTCAAGACATCAGCCAGGATGTCACAGCTTGGGTATTCCAAATGGACAATGACCACAAGCATACTTCCAAAGTTGTGGCAAAATGGCTGAAGGACAACAAAGTCAAGGTATTGGAGTGGCCATCACAAAGCCCTGACCGTAATCCCATAGAAAATGTGTGGGCAGAACTGAAAAAGCGTGTGCGAGCAAGGAGGCCTACAAACCTGACTCAGTTACACCAGCTCTGTCAGGAGGAATGGGCCAAAATTCACCAACTTATTGTGGGAAGCTTGTGGAAGGCTACCCAAAATGTTTTATCCAAGTGAAACAATTTACTGGGAATGTGATGAAATAAATAAAAGCTGAAATAAATCATTCTCTCTACTATTATTCTGACATTTCACATTCTTAAAATAAAGTGGTGATCCTAACTGACCTAAGACAGGGACTTTTTACTAGGATTAAATGTCAGGAATTGTGAAAAACTGAGTTTAAATGTATTTGGCTAAGGTGTATGTAAACTTCCGACTTCAACTGTACATTTAAGATATAAAGTATTCAGACCCCTTGACTTTATCCAGATGTTGTTACGTTACAGCCTTATTCTAAAATGGATTCAATAAAAGAAGATCATCATCAACCTACACACAAACTAAGCAATCGGGGGAGAAGGGCCCAGTCCAGGGAGGTGACCAAGAACCCAATGGTCACTTTGATAGAACTCCAGATTTCCTCTGTGGAGATGGGAGAACCTTCCAGAAGGACAACAATCTCTGCAGCACTCAAACAATCAGGTCTTTATGGTAGAGTGGCAAGACGAAAGCCACTCCTCAGTAAAAGGCATATGACAGCCCACTTGGAGTTTGCCAAAAGGCACCTAAAAGATTCTCAGACAATGAGAAACAAGATTCTCTGGCCTGAATGCCAAGCATCACGCCTGGAGGAAAGCTGGCACCATCCCTACGATGAATCATGGTGGTGGCAGCATGATGCTGTGGGGATGTTTTTCAGCCACAGGGACTGGGAGACTAGTCAGGATTGAGGGAAAGATGAACGGAGCAAAGTACAGAGAGATCCTTGATAAAAACCTGCTCCAGAGCGCTCAGGACCTCAGACTGGGACGAAGGTTCACCTTCTAACAAGACAACAACCCTAAACACACAGCCAAGACAACGCAGGAGTGGCTTCGGGACAAGTCTCTGAATGTCCTTGAGTGGCCCAGCCAGAGCCCAGACTTGAACCCGATCTAACATCTCTCTGGAGACCTGAAAATAGCTGTGCAGTGATACTCTCCATCCAACCTGACAGAGCTTGAGAGGATCTGCAGAGAATAATGGGAAAAACTCCACAAATACAGGTGTGCCAAGTTTGTAGCGTCATACCCAAGAAGACTCGAGGCTGTAATCGCTGCCAAAGGTGCTTCAACAAAGCACTGAGTAAATGGTCTGAATGGTTGTGTAAATGTCATATTTCCATTAAAATAACATTTCTAAAAACCTGTTTTTGCTTTGTCATTATGGGGTATTGTGTGTAGATTAACGAAACAATCAAACATTTTAATCCATTTTATAATAAGGCTGTAACGTATCAAAATGTGGAAAAAGTCAAGGGGTCTGAATACTTTTCGAATGCACTGTATAATATACCATACCCCCATTCCATGAATTCAACTTTGACCTACCAGCACCATCACCCACTGTCACAGGACACTATCACCCACTTACCCCAAAGTGGCTCAATTTACCCTGTCCCTATGCTCAATTGACACCATACCCAGGGTAAGTTGTGCCAAGAGACCACTTTTTCGGACAAGCTGTGTTTTCAAAACTGTTACATTTACATGAATTCTAATTATTTCCAGGGATACACAACATCCTGAAATACATGTAGATATCTTTGTTAGAAAGAATACTATATTTCCGTTGACATAGTGGTGCTAAATAAATAGAAAATGGCTAAACTACCCCACTCTTGCCTATAGCAAGCTGTGTCCTGTGGTTGGTTAAGTTGAATGCCTCTGGAGTTGTATTGGAGGAAGTGAGGTCGGGGCCGGGGAAAAGTTTAGGGTAAAATAAAAATCATAAAAGCTATGGCTCCTGGCAAATGACTTATTGTTTTGAGAATGGTAAACAGTTTGATCATAACACAGATGTTTATGCATGAGGCCCATGAAGCAGGAAAGACAATGGACACCGCTACCTAAAATAAGTTCAGCATTGACACACCCAAACACAGACAAACAAACACACACACACACGTAAATATACTAAAATACGCCCACACACATATACACATAGGCACAATACTGACACACAGACACACATGTACAAGCACACACCCACCCACTGACTCCCACACTGGATGACTGGTGTCTTTCATCTTTCCCCTTAAGTCAAACTCAGCTAGAGGGATTCCCTAGCTGGTGAACTGACTGATGGTGACTATAACACTGCATTCACTGTGTCTGCCTTTGAAGCAGCAGAAACCAGACATGCTGAAGAAGCCCTTGGCTGCAACTCATCACAATAACTAGATACACCTTTTGTCCTACTGTTCTCTAGGTATGTTTTAGCCAGGTACAGATAGTACAGGAAGATGTTGTGAAAGATCTTCCTGGCTGTATTATGGCACTGTTGTCACAAGGGAAAGTTGGAGACTGTACTGTTTCTTCCAAAAATTTACGCAAAATAGATCTCAATCGGGATCTACATGTTTAAATAACGAATAAGAAAATAGACCGGCTGTTGGATTACACTTCTATGCTGTGCTTGTGAATCCTTTTTCTCTGTGCCTTGGCTTGCTTGTGTCATCACAGCTGATTTATTGTAATTCTATTAATGACCACACGGTGTCTCCTTCCTCTCTCCATAGTCCACTGACACAGAGGGAGAGACCCTGCACACATGCATCTCATACAGCAGAAATATGTTCCTCTAGTCCCCTCATTGTGTCATTCTGTGTACTCTGTAGTCCAGACCTGGGTTCAAATAGTATTTGTTTTCTATCAAATATTTACTTGCGTTCGATTGAGCTTGACTGGTGCAAAGGGAACCAACAGAATAGTCCCAAATATGCAAACCCTGCCCATCTGGAACTCTAGACAGGTTCAATCGAATGCTCATTGTATTTGAAGGAAAACAAATGCTGTTTGAACCCAGGCAGGTTTGGACGGTATTTCCAACAGTTCCATAACCCAGGGGTCAGTCATGGTGAGCTGCTCTGTGAGGAACAGATGTCCTCTTCCCACTCTCTCTGCTATCCTGCAATTCTGCCTCCCTGCTACTCGCTGCTCCTACCTGCTTGTCTTTGCTCCTCTCTGCCCCTCCCTGCTACTTCCTGTCCTCCTTGCTCCTCCCTCCTCCTCTCTGCTCCTCCCTGCCCCTCTCTTTTCCTCTCTGCTTCTCCCTGCTCCACCCTGCTCTTCTCTTCTTCTCTCTGCTCCCATCTCCTCCCCTCTTCTCCTCTCTGCTCCTCCCTACTCCTCTATGCTCCTCTATTCTCCTCCCTCCTCTCTTTTCCTCCCTCCTCTCTGCTCCTCTCTTTCCCTCCCTCCTCCTCTCTGCTCCTCCCTCCTCCTCTCTGCTCCTCCCTCCTCTCTGCTCCTCTCTTTTCCTCCCTCCTCCTCTCTTTCCCTCCCTCCTCCTCTCTGCTCCTCCCTCCTCCTCTCTGCACCTCCCTGTTTCTCTATGCTCCTCCCTCTCCCTGTTCCTCTCTGCTCATCTCTGTTCCTCTATGCCCACTGGAACAGGCCTCCTGATGGGAAGAGAGGGATTGTGGGCCGTATGTCGTGTTATCCGGTGCACTGTGGGCCCAGTGGGTGATTCACTCCACAGAGAGGCTTTCCACACACCACATACTGTACATGCAGCCACACAGCCACACACACTCACACTCGCACACGCACACACAAACACACACACACACACACACACACACACACACACACACACACACACACACACACACACACACACACACACACACACACACACACACACACACACACACACACACACGCACACAGGAGGTGTGTTTCACTCGACCCCATTCCTCCTCCGCGCCTGTTCCTCTGTCGACCTTGTAAAGGTGTACCTGATGGGCCACGTCCCCCCTAGTCTAGCACTGGGACAAACAAGCCTTTACCGTACTGTAGCCACTCTGGGGTTAGAGACACAACTCATTAAGCCTGTGTCCTCTCCCTTCCATTACGACCTTGTGTTGGGCTCTTTTTACTCCCAGACACACAGTAAGGGAAAGATTAATATTGACAATATTGACAGAGAACAATATTGACAATATTCTGCCCACTTGGCAGTTGACTGTTGGTCACAAATATTAAGAAATGTGATGTGTTTCTGCTTCTGGTGAAAAGTAGTGCACTTCTGGTGAAAAGTAGTGCAGTATAACGGGAATAGGGTGCCATTTAGGACAAATTCAAACAGATATTGGAGTAGGACTCTGGGACCTGTCTAGCAGAGTATAATTTATTGAAACTGTTTTACCTTATAAGGTTTTAAAGGAACAATGTGTTGGAACTAACTAGCTGCTATGAAGCAATCTGCATTTTAACAATGAGCATTCTCATTATTTAACAGAATTCAGCGAAATAAAGTTGTGTAAAGTGTTAAGTAGCAGCACACACACACACGCACACGCACACGCACACGCACACGCACACACACACACACACACACACACACACACACACACACACACACACACACACACACACACACAGCATCTCACAGCCAACCTAGTTAATTCTGAGGTTGTTGTATTTGATTAGCAGTTAGATCAGGCTGTGGGATGTGAGCTCAGAGCTCACTGTGTTGTTCGGAGACTCTCTCTATATTAATTGGCTTTATGGCTGAGAGGGGGAATGGTAGCAGTGAACGATTCTGGTTTTGGCAGCACTGAGTTCAGCGGCGACACAAAACCGGAAAGGGCCTGTCTGAGAACTCAGGGGACAATGGTGATGATGTATAAAATAGAACTCCCACTGCATAATCACCAAAAACCACTTTCATGAATCTAAAGAATGTGTAAATTAACTCAGAATCTATTCCACTGAAAGAGAAAGAGGACAAACCCAGCTGACAGCCTGTTTATAAGGTGAAATAACTTCAGAAAGGGTCACATTTATCTTGGTCTCGGAGGCATCATTGAAATGAACAGACAGATACACAACCTCCAGGACGACGAGGTAGTCAGGGTGTGGAGACACTGATGAAACAGCAATAATTAGGCTGGGATTAGAATATAATTACCTACTTGTGTTTCTCAAGGTTTCCCATGTTTATCCACCCATTCCCAACCCTGGCTCAGCCTCAACCCTCGCCCCAGCCCCAACCTTATACCCCAGCCCAGCCCCAACCCTGGCTCAGCCTCAACCCTCGCCCCAGCTGAGCCCCAGCCCCAACCTTATACCCCAGCCCCAACCCTGGCTCAGCCTCAAGCCTAGCCCCAGCTGAGCCCCAGCCCCAACCTTATACCCCAGCCCCAACCCTGGCTCAGCCTCAAGCCTAGCCCCAGCTGAGCCCCAGCCCCAACCTTATACCCCAGCCCAGCCCCAACCAAATTCAGCACATTAGTATTGTATTAGTTAGCAGGACAAAAGAAACACAGCTAGCCAACATGAGATTAAATCCAGCCCGTTACTTGTTACATTGGTGTCATGAAGTGAGATGGGTGCTTCCCACCTAAGCTAGTGGAGGCACCTGCAGAGATGCATTACGGTGTGCCTGATAGTGCAGCAGCATGGAGGGCGTAGTGAGTCCTCAGTCCTGTTTACCAAGTCACCAATACATCTGGATGTTTTGGGGGTTATGGTTTAAGTGATCTAATATTATATTAAATCCGCCTTTTATTCTTCAAATGAACCTCTGTGTAAATGACAGAATAACCATATGCTTAGTGTTTATTCTGATCCTTATATAAACCATTGATCAGAGAGAATTGCAAACACCTCTAGGCATCTTTAGGCAATAAGGCACAGGGTGTGGTATATGGCCAGGGGGTGTGATATATTTCCGGCACGACACAACATGGAGTGCCTGGACACAGCCCTTAGCTGTGGTATATTGGCCATATATCTCAAACCCCTGCGGTGCCTTATTGCTATTATAAACTGTTTACCAACGTAATTAGAGCAGTAAAAATAAATGTTTTGTCATACCCATGGTATACGGTCTGCAATACTACGGCTGTCAGCCAATCAGAATTCAGGGCTCGAACCACCCAGTTTATAAAATTGAATATAACTTTCTTATACAGATGCTGTGCATCCATCCATCCATGCTGGCCTTCACTCACACCTGCCATTTCTGTCTAGCCACTTACTTGTCTTCTGTGTTAAATGGCCCTTTGCTTAATGTCTGTAACTCCCATATGAGCTGCTGGAGTTAGTAGACAACCTCCCCTGTCCTCCCACTGAGGATCATCCAGTCTGATTTGTGAGTAAACTCTGTCAGGCCCATTAGATTGGAATCCCTTCGTCCACCTTTTATTTCTCTTCCCTTTCTCAGACTCTCTCCCCATCTCCCTTCTCCCAGAGGAAGTAGAATGCCTTGGCCTCCTCCCTTATTACTTATGAGAGCTGATGGTTGGCAGTCATATATGGCAAAAGCACTGACGACAGCATCTCTGCGCGCCCATGTATTGTATCTGCGTGCGCGGTCCAGAGTATGAGAACGAGAAGGATACAGCAAGCGTGTGCGTGAACGAATGCTTGCGTGTTGTGTGTGTATGTATGTGTGTGTTTGTATGCGTGCTCTAATAGGCAGAGAGAAATATGAGTTGAGTATGAGGCTGCCCCTGATGCACCGGTAAGTGAAGCTTGCTTTGCTGGAAGATGCCTCGCTGCTGCTTTTTCCCTCACCTCCACTGCAAAGAGATCCTGCTACAGCCCGCTATATTTTGTCGGGTTAAGTTCGGAGCATTATGACTGTACATTCCAGCCTCGACTGCTTTTCATTTAAGGACTCTCATTTAAGGACCAAGATCAGGAGAAATATGGAACTTGATTGGCGTCTTCGCGTTTAATGCGTCCCTGGAGATAGACAGACGCGGGTCCGGACGGAGAGCGAGGCAGCGCAGGTGGATGTATTGTGTTTGAGGAAAAGGACCATACTGAGGATAAAAGACACGAAGGAAAAAGGAGGAAAATGCAGTTTGATACATTGCGTCAATTTTGTAGCTCCGTTCTATCCCATTTTAATGAGGCTTTTACGCCGCCTCAGAACATTCTGCAGACGGAGCTATTCGAGCAGGCGTTGAGCAACATCGGGTGAGTGATTCCTTTGTAAGAATGTGTGATTTATGATGGGCTTCCCCCGTTGGTATGTCAAAGGAGCGAGGAGGTTTCGCTTATTGATCCATCCGCAGCAGGCTATGCGAAGACGTCGCCTTCCTTCCGGGGAGTTGCAGTTGATATTCCTCCTCGCAGAGAGAGAGAGAGAGAGAGAGAGAGAGAGAGAGAGAGAGAGAGAGAGAGAGAGAGGGAGAGAGAGAGAGAGAGAGAGAGAGGGAGAGAGAGGGTGTTGTTGGATGGAACGGTCGTGAAACAATACGGCTAAAATGTGATAATGCTGAGATGTGTGTTTCTGTCTCGATGTACCGCTGCTGCCGCATGTGTGTGCTGCTGTCATAGGCTGCTGTGCCTGCTTGCGCGGATAACATTACGGTATGTCGTAATATTGCTCCAGCCTCGAATCATTTGAGTCATTTGTGACCCTCTTTCATACGCTATGCTATGGTAATTACCTCCATTCCTAACCCACACCAAAACTAGATTTTTCCCCATGGCCATGTCAGCAGTTTTGTATTATCCTACAGTAACTGTGATTCTTGCTAAACACTGAAGATAATTAATGTAATGTACATATCATACATACTATTTTTGCTAAATAATCTTGGAAATTCACCACAAATACTGCCCAACCACCACACACTTATGCAGTATGGAGAAATGACTGTAAATGTAATCAAATGTGTGTGTGATGTACAGCAGAGAATGGGATGTCGTCCAGGGAAAGAGAAAACGCAGCAGGCATTTTGTGGCCCAGAAACAAGCCTATAGATACAACATGCATCTTTCCCTCATGTTCTTTTTTTCTTACCTCTCCCTCAGAAATAATTCACAGTGTGGCCTCGCTAGCTCTCTGCCCCCTCGCATTACATATACCCAACAGCACGGCGCACTCACTCAGCCACGGTGGTGTGGTTTACACAGACAGCCGCCTATATCTGTCCCTACAGTAGCCTATTATCGTCATCGTCATCATCATAATCGTCATCATCATCATCATCATCATCATCATCATCATCATCATCATCATCATCATCATCATCATCATCATCATCATCACATTTGACAGATTTACATTTGATACTATTTAAAGGGATGCTTCGGGATTTTGGCAATGAGGCCCTTTATCTACTTCCCCAGAGTCAGATGAACACGTGGATACCATTATGATAAAGGGCCTCATTGCCAAAATCCCGAAGTGTCCCTTTAAGTCTATAAGAAGGATATGAGGATACGATAGTAGCCTAACTAACCCATATCCATCCAGACACCTCAGTGGAGAGACAGGAAAGACTGGAGGACAGACATTGCCCTGTCAGTATACTGTACTGTATATTAAAGGACCAACTAAATCATGACCACTTGATACAAGATCAAGAGACTGTCATTGTTCCTCAAGGCCCATATTCATAAAGAGTCAGAGAAGGAGTGCTGGTCCCCCCTGTCCATATAATCTCATTCCATATGATCTAAAAGGCAAAACTCATTCTAGATCAGCACCCAGAGGAGCTCAGAGATTGAACGAGGGCCATTGTCAACCTTATGATTCACGGTGTAGAATTTGTCCAGTGATTTCTAGTAACCCATTGGGCACAGATGTCAGTTCAACGTCTAGTTTTGATTGACATTTTGTGAGTTTTCAACTAATGTGAATTCAACGGGAAATGAACAAAGCATTTCGCCATGTCATTGGATTTAGGCAAATCCAATCAGTTTTCCACGTTGATTCAACGTCATTACATTGCATTTTGAGAGACTACTGTAGTGGGACTGACTGCAGGCTACCGATGTCAACCACTGACCAACCACAGCAGACTCTTTCTCGCTGTCTCGCTGTCTCGCTGTCTCGCTGTCTCGCTGTCTCGCTGTCTCTCTGTCTCTCTGTCTCTCTGTCTCTCTGTCTCTCTGTCTCTCTCTCTCTGTCTCTCTGTCTCTCTCTCTGTCTCTCTGTCTCGCTGTCTCGCTGTCTCTCTGTCTCTCTGTCTCTCTCTCTGTCTCTCTCTCTCTCTCTCTCTCTCTGTCTCTCTGTCTCTCTGTCTCTGTCTCTGTCTCTCTCTCTCTCTCTCTCTCTCTCTCTCTCTCTCTCTCTCTCTCTCTCTCTCTCTGTCTCTCTCTCCATGCTGTCTGCTGGCTCACTAATGGGTTCTGCTTTGAGATCCATTTCTATGTATTATGCATGTGTATGTCAGTAGAGGTTCTAATGGTGTCCACAATCTGTTCTTAGAAGTCCTGAATGAATGCTTCTGCGCCATGGCGTGGTGTGGGGTCGCTCCTCTCCTCCTCTCTGCTGTGGGCTGTATCAACCCATTGGGTTAACAGGTTCCAGGAAACACTTGCCTCTGACCAAAAGCAACACATGCAGCTGATGTCAAGCCTGATCACTGCATAATAGAGGTTGTTGGAATATAATAAGTTCATTCAATACACCCCCCCCCCCCCCCAAACTACTATGTTTTCAACCTCACCATGTACCAGTTTGTTTATTATCAGTTTATTATCATGTGTTTCGTCACATGAAGCCATGGACCGTGTCAGATCTACACAGTCCAGTCAGCATGGCCTGCTCTTCACTGTGCTCTCTGTCACTCAGTTAGTCATCGACCTCAATCATCATTTTACTTTCTCCCTCCTTTCCGCCGGTATTGAGGGTGCCATGGTAATTATGTTTGATCAATAGTAGTTCCTAGTGCTTTTTGACGTCAGTTGGTTTCGGTTTGATACATATTTTTTTTTTATCATGTTTTTCGCTAGTTTAAAAAAAAACATTAAATCTGCTATGCATTATGAGGGTTGAATGCTGTAACAACAAAGAATAAAACAATTTATAAAAGTCCCGTGATGTTAGTTACTGCCCATTACTGCTTTATTAAACATAATTTATTAAAATTACTTTACTTGAATAAAATATTTCTGTTGTTGTGTATATTACATTTGTTTTATTTGATGACTTTATTATTTAATTCCAAGTCATCATCTCATCTCTATAGAGCTGCTGCCCATGCTGTCTGACAAAATCACTATTTTAGTGGTTCTTCAAAATACATAAGACATACTCTAATGACTGCTGAATAGCAACTATCAATCACTTAAATCATATATTTTCAGGTAGAGATACCTCACGAAGCAGCTGGTCTATCCCTCTCGATCGCGCATTCTTCTTTCTTTTAGGTAGCAGGCGTAAAAGAAACGTACTTGACATGTAGGTGCAATTATGGTCATTGTAGTTAATTACCAGGGTTTCTGTACTAAACTGTGTAGAATATTGGCCTGTTGGAAACTACAACTCCCTACTACATCGCACAGTTCAGGGTTGATCTGATTTATCTCAGAAACTGCAAAATGTACTCATTGAGCTCATGGAAAAAAACAAATGAAATGGAATTTAAATAATTGAACCAATGTTGGTCAATTAGTTGTTTAAAACCCCCAAATCACCGAAATGTCGGTTAATCGCTCAGTACTAATCAATAGAGGGGATGAGGTGTCCCCTATCTGTTAATCCTGGTGTTAGCCTGGTCTGGTCTGGAACCAGGGAAGCCCTCCTTCCCCCTCCCTCTCTCTCTCTCTCTCTCGCTCACACTCTGAATTTCTCTCACTCTGTCTGTCTCTCTCACTCTCCCTCACTCTCTCTCTCTTGTTCTTCTGCTTCTTCTAGCAAGAGGTTAGTGAAGTGGTGAGTGGGAAGATGGAGGGGAATACACAGTGTGTGGATCAGGGGATTGGGGTTGAGTCTAGAGAGGTTGACATGAGGAGGAGGATGAAAAAGCAGAATATAAAATAAGAAGAGATGAGGAGGCAGGAGATAAGAGAGGAGCGGAGGAGGCTGAGATACACAGGCATCAGTCATCATAGTGACAAAGATAGAAAAGAGATAGACAGACAGGCTGCAGCTTTGGGACTCTGCCATCTGACTGTGAACAAGTCTCATTTGTACCCTATTCCCTACATAGTGCAATACGTATAAGGGCTCTATCCAAAAGTAGTGAACTAATACAGTATAGGAAATAGGGAATAAGGGTATAAGAGACCGGAGTGGGAATCCATATGCTCTGCTCTTACAGATAGACCTCTTGGGTATGTCCCTGCCACTGAAAAACATCCCCACAGCATGATGCCGCCACCACCATGCTTCACTGTAGGGATGATGCCAGGTTTCCTCCAGGTTTCCTCCAAACGTGACGTTTGGCATTCAGGCCAAAGACTTAAATCTTAGTTTTATCAGAGCAGAGAATCTTGCTTTTAATGTTCTGAGTGTCCTTTAGATGCCTTCTGGCGAACTCCAAGCGGGCTCTTTTACTGAGGAGTGGCTTCCGTCTGGCCACTCTACCATAAAAGCCTGATTGATGGAGTGCTGCAAAGATGGTTGTCCTTCTAGAAGGTTCTCCCATCTTCACAGAGGAACTCTGGAGCTCTGTCAGAGTGACCATCGGGTTCTTGGTCACCTCCCTGACCAAGGCCCCCGATTGCTCAGTTTGGCCGGGCGGCCATCTCTAGGAAGGGTCTTGGGGTTTCCAAACTTGTTCCATTTAAGAATGATGGAGGACACTGTGTTCTTGGGGACATTCAATGCTGCAGACATTTTTTGGTACCCTTCCCTAGATCTGTGCCTCGACACAATCCTGTCTCGGAGCTCTACAGACAATTCTTTCGGCCTCATGGCTTGGATTTTGCTCTGACATGTACTGTCAACTGTGGGACCTTATATAGACAGATGTGTGAGCCTTTCCAAATCATGTCCAATCAAATTAATTTACCACAGGTGGACTCCAATCAAGTTGTAGAAACATCTCAAGGATGATCAATGGAAACAGGATGAACCTGAGCTCAATTTTGAGGCTTATAGTAAATGGTCTGAATACTTATGTAAATAAGGTATTTCTATTTTTAATTTTTAATAACTTAACAAACATTCTAAAAACCTGTTTTCACTTTGTCATTATGGGGTATTATGTGTAGATTGATGAGGAAATGTTTTTATTTAATACATTTTAGAATGAGGCTGTAACGTAACAAAATGTGTAAAACGGGAAGGGATCTGAATACTTTGAGATAGAGAGCCACCCATCCATAGGCACAAGAACGAGGGTTATAAAGCAACGAGGTTAAATTGCTGTTTGTAGTTGGTCACAGGATAGCAGTGCTCGCCTAGTAGAGTACACATGATGTCAAGAATGCACACCACACAAACAAAAATACTTAGTGCTGCTACACCTAGGAACGGCCATTCTCCTGGAGGAAAGCGGAGCTCACAGAGGGGTCGTGGCGCGAACAGGGAGCACAAAAAGAAATAGACAACAGAGGACAGTCTCCGAATGTGACAGGGACATCTGGGTTCTTTCAAGCTCACACAGCGACACTGATTCTCTCAAAAGGACCGAGTGTGTGTTTGTGTGTGTAAGCATCAGCTTTATTATGTCATTAATGGCCAGGAATAGTAACATTTCAGTAAAGCCCAGCAAGGGGGCTTTTCAGGCCTTCTTTAGTGGATGTGTATTGTACGGACATCCTCCACTGCCTGAGGTCCCAAACTCTGTCTCATCCGGCTGATGGGACTGTCATGAAAAGAGGGTGGCTGAGTGGCATTCAAAGTGGAGTGTGCATTTGTGTGTGTGTGTATGAGAGGGGCATCTCTAAGTTGTGTGTGTGTGTATGAGAGGGGCATCTCTAAGTTGTGTGTGTGTATGAGAGGGGCATCTCTAAGTTGTGTGTGTGTATGAGAGGGGCATCTTTAAGTTGTGTGTGTGTATGTATGAGAGGGGCATCTCTAAGTTGTGTGTATGAGAGGGGCATCTCTAAGTTGTGTGTGTGTGTATGAGAGGGGCATCTCTAAGTTGTGTGTATGAGAGGGGCATCTCTAAGTTGTGTGTGTGTGTGTATGAGAGGGGCATCTCTAAGTTGTGTGTGTGTATGTATGAGAGGGGCATCTCTAAGTTGTGTGTATGTGTGTATGAGAGGGGCATCTCTAAGTTGTGTGTGTGTGTGTATGAGAGGGGCATCTCTAAGTTGTGTGTGTGTGTATGAGAGGGGCATCTCTAAGTTGTGTGTGTGTTCATGAATTCGAAACCTGTCCCAAAGGGGCATTTCTTCTTTGAAAAGCTTCTCTTTCAGCTGTGAACCAGATGTCTGATTTCATCCTGTTCTTTTTCTTCAATATAGAGAGAAATTGCAAACACTGCATGTATGGATGTGGTGTACTTATATGTGTTGACGTGAAGTTGATTGTCAATGTCATAAGGCATTTATGATATATGTAGTTAATATAGGGTGGCTGGTACCCTAGCGGTTAGAACATTGGGCCAATAACTGAGAGGTCAATAGTTTGAATCCCCGAGCCGACAAGGTGAAAAATCTGCCGATGTGCCCTTGAGCAAGGCACTTAACCCCTTGTCGCAGGGGGAGTGGGATATGCAAAAAAACGTCACACATGCGTATAATACACACTTGTAAATGTGTGAAACAGAACAAAATATATAAGCACCTACCAAATTATAATTATAATTTTGTTCTAACTATATATTTTTTCACATGTGATTATCGCACACTCACGCCTGCAAACACACACGCATACACACACTCATGACACATCTGACACACATTCGCCCCTGCCAAGTGGAAAGTTATTCTAACGATCGTCTGTTGAAGAAGGTGTGGACCAAAGCGCAGCGTGTTAAGTGTTCATGCTTTTTTAATTAAAACTGAACACCGAGACAAAATAACAAAAATAGAACAACACGAAATAGTTCTGTCTGGTGCAGACACAAAACAGAAAACAACTACCCACAAAAACCATGTGGGAAAAAGCTACCTAAATATGGCTCCAAATCAGAGACAACGATAGACAGCTGCCTCTGATTGAGAACCACACCCGGCCAAACAACAAAGAAATACAAAACATAGAAAATGAACATAGAATGCCCACCCAAATCACACCCTGAACAAACCAAAATAGAGACATAAAAAGCTCTCTACGGTCAGGGCTTGACAGTTATCACCACATCAAGCCTCGTTAGCTCACATGAAATAGAATCAACACTTACTGTGTTTGTGTGTATGTGGCTGTGTGTGTGTGTGTGTTACACTAAACACCGCTCCCTTTTTAAAATCACTGAATAAATTCACAATGAGCCTAATGGCGCAACATCATATTTTTTGTTATCTGATGAACACCCACAATTCTCTGGCTTTGACCCAATTTCATTTCCATTTCATGCTCAGATTTATTCAATTACCCAGAAATACATGAGAACCAACGTGATAAAGAAACAATCAACAAATCTTAATCTAAACATCTCCATCCAGTGAGCTACATCTGCTTCCATCCAGTGAGCTACATCTGCTTCCATCCAGTGAGCTACATCTGCTTCCATCCAGTGAGCTACATCTACTTCCATCCAGTGAGCTACATCTACTTCCATCCAGTGAGCTACTTCTGCTTCCATCCAGTGAGCTACATCTGCTTCCATCCAGTGAGCTACATCTGCTTCCATCCAGTGAGCTACATCTGCTTACATCCAGTGAGCTACATCTGCTTCCATCCAGTGAGCTACGTCTGCTTCCATCCAGTGAGCTACGTCTGCTTCCATCCAGTGAGCTACATCTACTTCCATCCAGTGAGCTACTTCTGCTTCCATCCAGTGAGCTACATCTGCTTCCATCCAGTGAGCTACATCTGCTTCCATCCAGTGAGCTACATCTGCTTCCATCCAGTGAGCTACATCTGCTTCCATCCAGTGAGCTACATCTACTTCCATCCAGTGAGCTACTTCTGCTTCCATCCAGTGAGCTACATCTGCTTCCATCCAGTGAGCTACATCTGCCTCCATCCAGTGAGCTACATCTGCTTCCATCCAGTGAGCTACATCTGCTTCCATCCAGTGAGCTACATCTGCTTCCATCCAGTGAGCTACATCTGCTTCCATCCAGTGAGCTACATCTACTTCCATCCAGTGAGCTACATCTGCTTCCATCCAGTGAGCTACATCTGCTTCCATCCAGTGAGCTACATCTGCTTCCATCCAGTGAGCTACATCTGCTTCCATCCAGTGAGCTACATCTGCTTCCATCCAGTGAGCTACATCTGCTTCCATCCAGTGAGCTACATCTGCTTCCATCCAGTGAGCTACATCTGCTTCCATCCAGTGAGCTACATCTGCTTCCATCCAGTGAGCTACATCTGCTTCCATCCAGTGAGCTACATCTGCTTCCATCCAGTGAGCTACATCTACTTCCATCCAGTGAGCTACATCTGCCTCCATCCAGTGAGCTACATCTGCTTCCATCCAGTGAGCTACATCTGCTTTTAGTTTTAAAGCACCGCATTGCTGGAACAAAATTCTAAATACATTTCACCTTAATGTTCTGGTGACATTTGGGCGCGTTAGAGTACTGAATGGGGACTTATTTGTGGAGGAATGTAACTGTTTTTCTGCGTGATCTGTGATGTTTTACACGTGCTTCCCATGACTGTGTTTTTGTATTTTAGTGTATATTTTGTGTATAATTATGTTGTATTGTGCAGGGCACATTGAAAAAGAGACCTAGGTCTGAATATATCTTCCCTGGTAAAATAAAACTACTAGCCCCACTCCAATCCTCTTCTACGATATTGATTTGGAGGCTCAATGAGACTAATTATTGCCATATTTTGCAATCATTGCACTATGATGCACTGTGGTAGGCTCTCTGTCTCTGTCTCAGTCTCCCCTGCACGTGTACATTTAAGACTCCGTTCTCCATTTGTGTTGCAAATGAACTGGTCTGTGAGAGGATTCAACGAGCCTGGGTGTCAGGAGGAGAGGGAAGAGGGTGAGAGGGGCTGCTGAGAAGTAATCAAAAGATCCTCTTCCTGGCAGGCTTATGCTGAGTAAACATGGAGGGAGCAACACCACCTCTCCTGTCCTCCCCTCCCCTCTGTTATTTCTGGAGACTGCTGCCTGCCCAGCATTAATGAAGCTGCATATAATATGAATTTAATTCAGTGTGTTTACTAGTTCATTAGGTTTTAGGATAGCAGTTGATCTCCGGTGGTGGTGGTGAGAGAGGAAGGAAGCAGACTTTGAAGATGATGATGATTTTTTTACAATGCAGGCAAGCTCCCCATTTATTCACCCCCCTCTGCTTTATGGCGAAGTTCTCTGCACAGTTTGTCAGTAAAAAAAAAAGAATCTTCTTGTCACCTACTGTACATTCAACTTACTTCCACTAGACCACTCCAATGTTTTATGAGGCTATAGCGGAACTAGATTTCAAGTGCATTTTGGAATTTGAAGATAACTGTTGTCAAAGATTAAACGATTTTCAAACTCAAGCCTCTCTCTTCCAGGGCTTTTAAGATCACTGCCAGCCAGTATGTATCAGAGGCCCTGTCCCAAACAATTACCATTAACATGTCATGTACAGGTCATTGCCGTGTACTCTGTTGTGTGGGGCACTGGAAGGGCTTTGCAAAGGCAGGGAGGATTCACTGATTCAGGCAGTGGACTGCTGGCCTGTTCCCAGATCAGTTTATGCTGTTTTGCCAACTACTATAGTCATTGTCATAGGATTTGGCAAGACAGCATAAAAGCGTGCTGGGAACAGGCTTATGGACTGCTGGACACAGGAGTCAATGTGGACTGGAGGTCCCTCACCTTTATTAGATTATTGGATCTCATGAGGAACCCAAGTCATTGCTGCAGTAGATGTAGGCCCACAGACAAGGACTTGACGAATACATGTCTCTTCCAAACCACAGCCTCTGCCATATCAGTGTATTTGTTTGCTTTCTGGCACCGGGCCAAACATGTACTCAGCTGAGGTTGTTTGATGTTTCCACGAGTGATATCCATCTGTAGCATGTGGGAGCTACCATCTCTCAGACAGACAGAGAGTGAGTGTGAGGGTCGGGATGGGCCTTATGCATGCATGTCCTGCCCTGGGCCATACAGCAGGGGCCATCTTGGTGGCCTTCCAGGAGAAACTTCCACGGCAGCCCAACCGCCCACCACTGGAGCTGTGACAGGGCTGGAACTACACACAGAATAACATGTAAAACTCAACATTCAGAAGTGATTTATAGGATATCTGTGGATGAAACTCCCCACCTCCCCTCCCCTGTATGGCCGGCCCCACCCCATCCAGACCCCCTCCTTCTACACCCTGGATGCATCCCAAATGGCACCCTATTCCCTATTTAGTGCACTACTTTTGACCAGGGCCCATAGTTTGCGTTCTTCAGGCTGTTGCAGCTTGCATAGTGTGAGAGTTAAGATGAAATCAGTAAATTGTATTGTAAGTACTGTATGTTTGGAGCTGATAATGCGTTCAGATAGATGCATTGTGTTGGCTTGGCCACTGTAGGTTTGACCTGGATGCATGGCCTTAGTTTCCCTTGCCCGCTATATGTAATTGGAGAGTGCTTTGTGTCCCCCAAATGGCACCCTATTCCCTTTATAGTGCACTACTTTTGACGAGGGCCCATAGATCAAAAGCTCTGGTCAAAAGTAGTGCACTATATAGGGAGGTACGGTGCCATTTGGGACACACACTTAACCTTCTTTTCTTTGGCCTCCAGCACTATACAACTACCTCTGTATTTGTGACATGCAATATACAGTCAGACCATGGTAATGCCGACAGTGTGACAGGAAGAAACAGCTTTTGGAGAGATACTTGACCATGCCTTGTTGATGAAACTCTCTAAAATCTGAAAAGAAGTGTGGTCTGAATTGGCAAGTGGAGGACCGGACAATACACTGTCCTCCAATACACCTTTGGAAAAGCATGGAACACACACACACCCCAGTCACTCTTACTAGAATACATTTTTTATAATTGAGGGCTGTTAAAAATAGATCCTGTAGTGGTTATCTTAAACTGTGACCGAGGCAGAGGGCAGAGGCAATATCCAATGCTTACCGGTGTGGAACAAGGCTACATTTAAATTGAAAACACTGAAATGAAATGGGGCTCCTTCATGTTTTCCTCAAATGTTTTTGCTTTGTTGCATAATTGCTGTGTATTTTTCCTCAATATGAGTTGCTAGTTACTACTCACACAGTCTCCTTCAGAATATGGGCACCTACATGAGCGTGGTTTGCTTACTAAAGGTCTTTGCCATACTGAAGAGCTTATGTTCTAGAAGGTTCTAGAAGGCTCATATATCAGATCTCATAAGGTTCTAGAGAGCCCATCAGATCAGATCACATAAGATTCTAGAGAGCTCATCAGATCAGATCACATAAGGTTCAAGGTTCTAGAGGGCTCATCAGATCACAAGTTTCTAGAAGGTTTCTGTCCCACAGCCAGAGAGATAGAGTTTGTAACATACTGTAATGTATCTCATGGTAATGAGGTAAGTGTGAGGCAGCTTGGCAGTAACTAGCCCTATACTTTATCCTATACTATACTTTATCCAAACCAAACCAATCAGGACCAATCAGGACAAACATTTCCTTATTTTAGTTAATGATTTTCCAAATCTGGAAAAATCCATTGAAGCGTGACTGTGTTTTAATCTCTACTGACTACACAGTACTAGTTAGTCACCAATCACCTTGTAGGGCTGCTTCTCATACTACCTGATTCTCCTGCTTCTTATACTACCTGATTCTCCTGGTTCTCATACTACCTGATTATCCTTCTTCTCATACTACCTGATTCTCCTGCTTCTAATACTACCTGATTCTCCTGCTTCTAATACTACCTGATTCTCCTGCTTCTAATACTACCTGCTTCTCCTGCTTCTAATACTACCTGCTTCTCCTGCTTCTAATACTAGCTGATTCTCCTGCTTCTCATACTACCTGCTTCTCCTGCTTCTAATACTACCTGATTATCCTGCTTCTCATACTACCTGATTATCCTGCTTCTCATACTACCTGATTCTCCTGCTTCTCATACTACCTGATTCTCCTGCTTCTAATACTACCTGATTCTCCTGCTTCTAATACTACCTGATTCTCCTGCTTCTAATACTACCTGATTCTCCTGCTTCTAATACTACCTGATTCTCCTGCTTCCAGTACTACCTGCTTCTCCTGCTTCTAATACTAGTTGATTCTCCTGCTTCTCATACTACCTGATTCTCCTGCTTCTAATACTAGTTGATTCTCCTGGTTCTCATACTAGCTCTTTCTCCTGGTACTCATACCAATTTATTTTCCTGGTTTATATACTAGCTGGTTCTCCTGGTTCTCATACTAGGTGGTTCGCCTGGTTCTCCTGGTTCTAGTACTAGTTGATTCTCCTTGTTCTCTTACCAATTGATTTGGCCGGTTCTCATACTAGCTGGTTCTCCTGGTTCTAATACGAGTTGATTTTTCTGGTTTTCATTGTAGTTGGTTCTCCTGGACTGCCTGTTCTCCACTGGAATATGGACTAAATTCAGTGGTGACATTTTATTCATTTATTTTCAGTAGTAGTATTCTGAGTGTGCTCTCCAAAGGGCACTAGAGGACCTGGTAAATAAAGAAACAGATTATTTATTTATGGAACCTTCAAGCTGTACGTTAACTGTGCGTTGCCAGACAGGGTGTGTATGCTGTGTAGTGTGTGTGTGTGTGTGTGGCTGTTGCCTGGGTTCTTTGTTGGAAGTGAGGGACCTTGGTACTTGCTGAGCTGCCATTGGGGAGTGTATAAGAAGATGAGTCACATGACCTTGTGGAAGCTTCCCATTGCCTTGATGGACTGGTTTGCTGTGGAAGTAGAACGGATTGGCTAATAACTCAGGATTCGTAACCTGGTTACTGTACTGTACTGTATGTAGTGCCTCTATTGAAATGCATGTATAGGGTAGGTGTTGTATGTGTGCAGTGCAGCCCCTGTGAAAAGAAGCCCAGACACCTATACCCCAGCCCTAGCCCTATACTCAAGCCCCAACCCCAGCTCCAGCCTTATACCCCAGCCCTAGCCCTATACTCAAGCCCCAACCCCAGCTCCAGCCTTATACCCCAGCCCTAGCCATATACTCAAGCCCCAACCCCAGCTCCAGCCTTATACCCCAGCCCTAGCCCTATACTCAAGCCCCAACCCCAGCTCCAGCCTTATACCCCAGCCCTAGCCCTATACTCAAGCCCCAACCCCAGCTCCAGCCTTATACCCCAGCCCTAGCCCTATACTCAAGCCCCAACCCCAGCTCCAGCCTTATACCCCAGCCCTAGCCCTATACTCAAACCCCAACCCCAGCTCCAGCCTTATACCCCAGTCCTAGCCCTATACTCAAGCCCCAACCCCAGCTCCAGCCTTATACCCCAGCCCTAGCCCTAGCTCTATACTCAAGCCACAACCCCAGCTCCAGCCTTATACCCCAGTCCCAGTCCTATACTCAAGCCCCAACCCCAGCTCCAGCCTTATACCCCAGCCCTAACCCTAGCCCTATACTCAAGCCCCAAACCCAGCTCCAGCCTTATACCCCAGCCCTAGCCCTATACTCAAGCCCCAACCCCAGCTCCAGCCTTATACCCCAGCCCTAGCCCTATACTCAAGCCCCAACCCCAGCTCCAGCCTTATGCCCCAGTCCCAGCCCTATACTCAAGCCCCAACCCCAGCTCCAGCCTTATACCCCAGCCCTAGCCCTATACTCAAGCCCCAACCCCAGCTCCAGCCTTATACCCCAGCCCTAGCCCTATAGTCAAGCCCCAACCCCAGCTCCAGCCTTATACCCCAGCCCCAGCCCTAGCCCTATAGTCAAGCCCCAACCCCAGCTCCAGCCTTATAGCCCAGCCCTAGCCCTATACTCAAGCCCCAACCCCAGCTCCAGCCTTATACCCCACCCCTATACCCCGACCCAATACTCCAGCCTCAGCCCCAGCGCTACTTTCTAGCTTCAGCCCCATCCCTACATCCTAGCTTCAGCCCTACCTACAGCCTCAGCTCCAGCTCCAGCTTCCCTTCCATGCCCCATCCCTACATCATGCCCCAGCCTCTCTCCCTACCACAGCCACAGCCTCATCCTTCCGCCCCATCCCCACCCTCTCTGCCATACCCCACCTCCATCCTCAGGTCCATCCCTACATCAAGCCCATCTCTCTCCCCAGCTACACCCAGCCTCTCTCTTTCCAGCCCCATCCCTGAGATGTTATTTTGGGCAGCAGGGATTATTAAACCATCCTCTGACTCACCACTGCTTTTTCATTACCTCCTCACTTTCTATGGAGCTAGACAGCTGCCCCGTGTTCCCTTTGATTTCAAATGCAGCTTGCTCACTGGAATGAAAAATGCATACTTAGCAGAACCAGAAAGAATTGTGTGTGTGTGTGTGTGTGTGTGTGTGTGTGTGTGTGTGTGTGTGTGTGTGTGTGTGTGTGTGTGTGTGTGTGTGTGTGTGTGTGTGTGTGTGTGTGTGGTGTGTGTGACGGAAGGAGAGAGAGAATCCGACATTGATTCAGAGAGAATCAAAGAGTGCGAGAGAGAGAGAAGATGGTGGGGAGGCAGTGGGTCTGCCTGCATGAAAAATACATTTTCTACCATTGGAAGAAAACAATACTGGAGTTACAATGAAAATGTGGTGTTATGAATAGCTTGACAAGTCACAATATGCTCTGTACAGGGCCTGGTGTATGGAGATCAACAATGGTTGACAAGTATTCCACATGCAGTAGACTAGGAAGTTAGAACTTGGAAAATAGAACTCAAAGGATGTAAGTCATTATAAAAGAGAAGAGCTGACCTTAGCGCTGAACAAACATAGGCTTGCTATGTGTACTGCACTGTACTGTACTGCAGTGTACATACTGCACTGTACTGCATTGTACTGTACTATACTGCAGTGTACATACTGCACTGTACTGCACTGTACTGCATTGCACTCTACTGCATTGCACTGTACTGCATTGTACATACTGCACTGAACTGTACTGAATTGTACTGTACTGCATTGTACTGCACTGTACTGAATTGCACTGCACTGTACTGCACTGCACAGTACTTATTTATCTTCAATGCCTGTAGAGAGTAAACCTAAATGTGTTTACAGTACAGTATATTCAACTGCCATAGCAGCGTTGGGTGTTGGCCTGTTTTGGTTTGAAGGATTAGTTGATTCACATGTGCTGAAGTCTGGTCACAGATGAGCAGCAAACGCATGTATTTATTCGACTTGACAAAAATATTTATTGGGTGTGCCTCTGGTGTTACTTTCAGTCGGCCATGAGACTGCTGTGCTTTGCTGGGTGCTCTGCTGTGTGTGTGACTGTGTGTGTGACTGTGTGTGTGACTGTGTGTGTGACTGTGTGCTGCTCCTAGAATACTCCAGTGAACAGACAGACAGTTTGGCAGACTGAAGTGTTTTGTGTCTAGATGCTGTTTTTGAAATTTGAACGATGTACAGACAGTTAGTTAGATACTTACAATAACATTTTCTCTTCAGGGAGAAGCAGTAGCATAGACTAGAGTACCACCTTAATGCTTTTCTCTGTTGGGCTCGGCCTACATAGCTTGGCAGTGGCGCTAGCTGCTTCACAGGAGACATAGTTGGCAGCGTGTCGTCTGTTTAGCTTTCAAGTCAGGAGTATGATATAAACATGGCATAAACACACATGCCTGCAGCAGCCCTGCTACCATGGTCAATTAGAGGTGTGTGTGTGTGTGTGTGTGTGTGTGTGTGTGTGTGTGTGTTTGTGTGTGTTTGTATGGTGTGTGTGTGTGTGTGTGTGTGTGTGTGTGTGTGTGTGTGTGTGTTTGTATGGTGTGTGAACGTTGCCAGCTGTCCCACCACTGTGTGAGAGGACTGTATAGGTTTACAATGTTATTGAATGTCACCGTAGAACAATCCATGCCATCCTGTTGAGAGACAGTCTCAGGTCTCCCTCTGGTTTGCAAATGTTAACACTGCATGTGTGTGTCCCAAATTGCACCCTATTCCCTATATAGTGCACTGCTTTCCCTAGGTAGTGCATTGTGGTGTCATTTGGGACACAACCCAGATGTTGTTGAGGGAGAGACAGACAGTGCAGGCCAGGGGTTTACTGGGTGCTGGGTGTGGGAGATGGGCTGGTTGGCACAACACTCCTTTTTAAAGACCAGCTCATTCAGTAAGAGTACTGCTGTTTCCTCCCTCTGTGTGTCCTCACTCACCCAGCTTAACAGGCCCACAGAGGAGTTACTGGAAATCAGAGTCCCATTGCAGAGTCCCATTGCAGAAACCCATACTACTGCACCCATCCACCACACTCCCTCACTCCACTACCACAGAAGGGCACAGCTAAAACAGGTCATTGGAAGAGGCTACGTCATTATGGTGGCGCAGCTTCAGAAAAACTATTTGATCCATTTGGTGATGCGCACTAATAATGGTAGATAGATAGAGATTATCTCTCTCTCTGTCTCTCTGTCTCTCATATTTGATGCCCTGAAATCCCTTTGGGGAGGGAGAAAACATGCATAGGAGGCGCCCCAAATGCCACCCTGTTCCCTATGTAGAGCACAACTTTTGGGCCCTGGTCAAAAGTAGTGCACTACATAGGGGATAAGGGTGCCATTTGGGACACATACATAATTTGTTCAGTTTCAGGAGGATCATTGTGGTCAGAGCGCAACTCTGTTGAATGGGATTATAGGTCAGTCTGATCTACAGGGTATGCTGCCTGCCTGCCTGGGTTTCATTGGGTGATAACCGACTGGCAGCCAGTAATCAGCTGAGGAGAGGAGCTAACATCCAGTACTGTAATCCTCTCCTGGAGAGGACACCATTGCTCGACCTCCAGGCACACACACATACGCGCGCACACACACACACCAGGGTATTAAACCAGAACTCTCCGGCCTCCACCCCTCCACAGTTCCCATCCCAGCAGTCTTTGCAGCAGCAGGTCGTGCTGTAAGTGGTGCCCATCGCCCCTGTCTGGCAGTGTGGCCAGGACGGTAGCAGTGGGAAGAGAGAGAGGACACAGCTGGCAGACTGGACAGGGAGGATGAAAGGGAGCTGTCTCTAATCTAAAGCCACTAATTCTGGATGGATGTCATTTTGGATTATTTGCATGACGGCGTTTTGAGGGGCCACAAGTCTCCGTTTTTGTTGCTGCGAAATTTTACATCTTGGAGTCTTGGATTGTACTGTAGTTAGGCCACTGGGGATTGGCTGGGTGTTTGTTAGCCGTGTAGTAACACCACTAAGGTTTGTCTGGGTGAGTGTTAGACTTGTAGTAACACCAGTAAGGATTGGCTGGCTGAGTGTCAGCCTTGGGGGCCTCCAGACAGGCGGCAGGCGGGCGGCTGACTCAGTCTTGGAACTAGTCTGTGACGATGCATGGGCTCTAAATGGACTCTGAGTAGTTTCTCCTTTCTATCTCTTCCAAGAGTGGTCGTCTGTCTCTGATTCCTCTTTGTTGAGACATGAACACTCAGCCTGTCTTTTCACTTATCTCATTTTAATAAAGACTTTTCCCTCCCACCGACCATATATGGTCGTCATTAGGCAGACCAAATTTGCTGTAAGATGGAGAGCTGTAGCTACGCAGCGCTAGTCATTTGTTTTCATTGACTTCTCTCCATTATCCGTGAAGTAGAGGTGGCACAATCCCCACGGGGGGCAGGCTCGCGTTTTAGCCGTGATTGCTTTTCACTCTCTTATTTAACATGTTTCAGCACAACCCCAGCTTGATCCTGCTGCTGGTGCATCACACAGGCGGAACCGGAGTGCAGGTGGTGCGTCAGAGTCGGAACCGGAGTGCAAAGACCACGCATAGCCCCTCTCCATCTTGCTCAGTCTCACTATAGTAGGGAAATAACACAAGGACATCCCTGAGAAGGACAGAGGGTTGAAAACAAACAGCAAAGCGGCTCAGGTCTGAAACGGAGTTGTTTTGGAGCTGAAAAGTAAAAGGGAGAGACCAAGGCCATGTGTTTGCGTGGAGCAGCGAGGAAGCGCTTTGAGATGAGCTGCATCCCTGGGTCTGACAGTAGAATACAGTAAGGTTTTTATCATCTATTGTTGCATATCAGTCCTCAATGCTACCAGCCTCAACTAGGACTGTTGGACACCTTTTCTTATTATCTTGCCGACCCAAACTTTACTGTGGATATTTTATTTTCACATAGTCCTTTCTAACACTATGATGGATGTGTAACCAGTGTGGCTGGTAGTTACTAGGGACCTCACGATACGATATTATCATGATACTTAGGTGCCGATACAATATGTATTGCTATTCTCACTATTCTATATGCATTGCGATTCGATACGGTGATTTTATTGCGATTTGAAGTTCCAAATATATTGCTCTATATACAAGAGAGAGACATAATAAAAACAAGTTTTGATCTGTCATGGAAATAAAAGTGCTGAAAATAAGTTGGTTTACTATATAAAAGAAGATGGAGAACAAGCTAATACAGCCAACTAGCGCTAGCTAACACTACCTAGCTTTTTGTACAAATCGATACTTTTAATTTGGTCCAAAATAATACTGCCATATGTTTTCCCCATCACGAGTAACCAGGCCAGCCCAGTACAGCTCCTCTTGGCTGGCCTCAGCAGAGAGAAAAGGCTATTGGTGAGATGCTCTCTAGGACAGTTGATTATTATTATCCCTGCACTAATAGCAGTATGAACATAGACGTCTGTCTGCTCTGACATAAAGTAGAGGGTTTAAGGAAGGGAATTCTGTGTGTGTGTCTCTGTGTGTGTGTGTCGGTGTTGGTGCGTGTCAGTGTATGTATGTATGTATGTATGTATGTATGTATGTATGTATGTATGTATGTATGTATGTATGTATGTATGTATGTATGTATGTATGTATGTATGTGATTGCGAGTGTGAAACCAGCAGTAACCATGAAGGGTACATCAGTCACTGAAAGCTTTTTCATTGACTTTCCCTTATTGATCTTTCCTGTTGTTGGCATTCCTTTGGTTTTTAATGGAATATCAGCAGAGCCCTGGGAAACAGTGAAAACGGTATGCCTTCTCTAATTCTAATCCAAGAACACCTTATGAATCTTTGGAGAAACTGAATTATAGCGCCCTTGTTATGATATGTTCGTGTTGCAAATATCAATGCTTTATTGCTATTGTCCACTTCAGGATAGTTTGTGGCATTGTGTATATGTGAAAAGACAAAAACAAACACAGGACAGAGAGAGTAACATACAATATGTTGTTCATGTAAACAGAGCAGCATGTACAGCACTCCCATCTTTGACGTTGTACTCCAATTTTTGACGTTGTACTCCCATCTTTGACATGTAAAAAAGGTTGTACACAGTATCTTAAGGATTGTTTCTGGGTCGATCAGGTCAAGAGAACGAAGGGAGCGTATAGCTCTGTGAACAGCACACACACACCTCCTGTCTCCTCTCACTGTAAATCAGTCAGAGGCTGTGTTTTGCAGATGTTCCCAATAATGTATGTTTAATAACCCCGTTTTTATGACAACCTGCATCAAACGTTCATGATTTGTCACCACAAAGGGCATCCTGCTGGAGCCCCAGAAAACACTTAATCATCACACACACACACACACACACACACACACACACACACACACACACACACACACACACACACACACACACACACACACACACACACACACACACACACACACACACACACACACACACACACACACACACACACACACACACACACACTAACAACACACAACCTATATACCAGTCACATGCATCACCATGTTAAAGAGCACCACATTTAAATCAAATCAAATTTTATTGGTCACATACACATATTTAGCAGGTGTTATTGCAGGTGTAGTGAAATGCTTATGTTCCTAGCTCCAACAGTGCAGTAGTATCTAACAATTCACAACAACACACAAATCTAAAAGTAAAAGAATGGAATTAAGAATATATAAATATTAGATTGACTAAAATACAGTAGACTAGAATACTGAATATACATATGAGATGAGTAAAACAGTATGTAAACATTATTCAAGTGACTAGTGTTCCATTATTAAAGTGGTCAGTGATTCCAAGTCTATGTTTATAGGGCAGCAGCCTCTAAGGTGCAGGGTTGTTTAACCAGGTGGAAGCCGGCTAGTGATGGCTATTTTACAGTCTGATGGCAGTTGCAGTACCAGGCCGTGATACAGCCCGACAGGATGCTCTCAATTGTGCATCTCTAAAAGGTTGTGAGGGTTTTAGGGGCAAAGCCAAGTTTCTTCAGCCTCCTGGGGTTGAAGAGACACTGTTGCGCATTCTTCACCACACTGTCTGTGGACCATTTCAGATCCTCAGTGATGTGTACGCGAAGGAACTTTCCACCTTCTCCACAGTGGTTCCGTCAATGTGGATGGGGGCGTGCTGCCTCTGCTGTTTCCTGAAGTCCACAATCAGCTCCTTTTGTTGTTTTTTTACGTTGAGTGAGAGGTTATTTTCCTGGCACCACTCTCCCAGGCCCCTCACCTCCTCCCTGTAGGCTGTCTCGTCATTGATGGTGATCAGGCCTACTACTGCTGTGTCATCTGCAAACTTGATGATTGAGTTGGAGACGTGCGTGTCCACACAGTCATGGGTGAACAGGGAGTACAGGAGAGGACTGAGGACGCACCTTGTGGGGCCCCTGTGTTGAGGATCAGGGAAGTGGAGGAGTTGTTTCCTACCTTCACCACCTGGGGGGCGGCCCGTCAGGAAGTCGAGGACCCAGTTGCACAGGGCGGGGTTCAGACCCAGGGCTCCGAGCTTAATGATGAGCTTGGAGGGTACTATGGTGTTGAATGCTGACCTGTAGTCAATGAACAGCATTCTTACATAGGTATTCTTTTTGCCCAGATGGGATAGGGCAGTGTGCAGTGTGATGGTGATTGCATCATCTGTGGATCTATTGGGGCAGTAAGCAAACTGAAGTGGATCTAGGGTGTCAGGTAAGGTAGAGGTGATATGATCCTTGACTAGCCTCTCAAAGCACTTCATGATGACAGAAGTAAATGCTACAGGGCGATAGTCATTTGGTTCATTGACCTTTGCTTTCTTGGGTACAGGAACAATGGTGGACATCTTGAAGCAAGTGGGGACAGCAGACTGGGATAGGGAGATTGAATATGTCCGTAAACACTCCAGCCAGCTGGTCTGCGCATGCTCTGAGAACGCGACTCGGGATGCCGTCTGGGCCGGCAGCCTTGTGAGGGTTAACACGCTTAAATGTCTTACTCACGTCGGCCACGGAGAAGGAGAGCCCACAGTCCTTGATAGCGGGCCACGTCGGTGGCACTGTGTTATCCTCAAAGCGGGCAAAGTTTAGCTTATCCGGAAACAAGACGTCGATGTCCGCGACGGCGCTGCTTTTCCTTTTGTAGTTTGTGATTGTCTGTAGACCCTGCCACATACGTCTTGTGTCTGAGCCGTTGAATTGCGGCTCCACTTTGTCTCTGTACTGACGTTTTGCCTGTTTGATTGCCTTACAGAGGGAATAACACCACTGTTTGTATTCGGCCATATTCCTTGTCATGGTTAAATGAGGTGGTTCGTGATTTTTTTTTTGTTTGCTGCCATCTATACACGATTTCTGGTTTGGGTAGGTTTTAATAGTCACAGTGGGTACAACATCTCCTATACACTAACTGATGAACTCAGTCATCGTATCCGTGTATTTGTCAATGTTATTGTCAGAGGCTACCCGGAACATATTCCAGTCTGTGTGATCAAAACAATCTTGAAGCATGGATTCCAATTGGTCAGACCAGCGTTGAATAGACCTTAGCACGGGTACTTCCTGTTTGAGTTTCTGCCTATAGGAAGGGAGGAGGAAAATAGAGTCGTGATCAGATTTGTCGAAAGGAGGGAGGGGGAGTGCCTTGTAGGCATTTCGAAAAGTTGAGTAGCAGTGGTGCAATGTTTTTCTAGAGTGAGTACTACAGTCAATGTGTTGGAAGAACTTCGGTAGCTTTTTCCTCAAATTTGCTTTGTTAAAATCCCCAGCTACAATAAATGTCGCCTCAGGATATGTGGTTTGCATAAAGTCCAGTGTAGTTCTTTGAGGGCTGTCGTGGTATCGGCTTGAGGGGGAATATACACGGCTGTGACTATAACCGAAGAGAATTCTCTTGGGAGGTATTACGGTTGGCATTTGATTGTGAGGTGTTCTAGGTCAGGTGAACAAAAGGACTTCCGTTTCTGTATGTTATCACAATCACAACATGGGTAGTTAATCATGAAACATACACCCCCGCCTTTCTTCTTCCAGGAGAGTTCTTTATTCCTGTCTGCGCGATGTACTGAGAACCCAGCTGGCTGTATGGACAGGGACTGTATATCCTGAGAGAGCCGTTTTTCAGTGAAACAGAGTATGTTACAATCCCTGATCTCTCTCTGGAAGGAGATCCCCGCCCTGAACTCGTCTACTTTATTATCCAGAGACTGAACATTAGCGAGTAATATACTCAGAAGAGGTGGATGGTGTGCACGCCTCCTGATTCGGACTAGAAGTCCACTCCGAATACTTATTTTCCGCCGGCGGTGTTTTGGAGCAGCCTCTGGAATAAGTTCAATTGCCTGGGTACAAAAACTGGTCATAATGCTGGTGAATTTCCACCATTCTGATATCCAGAAGTTATTTCCAGCAGTATGTAATAACACAAAAAAGATCTGGGCTAATAATGTAAGAAATAACAAACAAAAACCGAAATTCTGCAAAGTTGCTAAAGAGCTAGAAGCAGAGCTGCCATATCTGTCGGCGCCATCTTAACATGTTATCCTCTGAACAATCAATCTAATGTTCTATCTAAACCATTCTATCTAAACCATTCTAGAACATCTGTAGACCTATGTTAGTACAGAACACACAGCTCCCCCTCACCCTTCATTTGGCAAATCTGACCATAATTCTATCCTCATGATTCCCTCTTACAAGCAAAAAGTAACGCAGGAAGTACCAGTGACTCGCTCAATACGGAAGTGGTCAGATGATGCAGATGCTAAGCTATAGGACCGTTTTGCTAACACAGACTGGAATATGTTCCTGGACTCATCGAATGGCACTGAGGAGTATACCACATCAGTCCCCACAGTGACCGTACGTACAGTTGAAGTCGGAGGTTTACATACACTTAGGTTGGAGTCATTAAAACTTGTTTTTCAACCACTCCACAAATTTCTTGTTAACAAACTATAGTTTTGGCAAGTCAGTTAGGACATCTACCTCATGCATGACACAAGTAATTTTTCCAGCAATTGTTTACAGACAGATTATTTAACTTATAATTCACTATATCACAATTCCAGTGGGTCAGAAGTTTACATACACTAGGTTGACTGTGCCTTTAAACAGCTTGGAAAATTCCAGAAAATGATGTCATGGCTTTAGAAGCTTCTGATAGGCTAATTGACATCATTTGAGTCAATTGGAGGTGTACCTGTGGATGTATTTCAAGGCCTACCTTCAAACTCAGTGCCTCTTTATTTGACATCATGGGAAAATCAAAAGAAATCAGCCAAATATTGTAGACCTCCACAAGTCTGGTTCATCCTTTGGAGCAATTTCCAACCGCCTGAAGGTACCACATTCATCTGTACAAACAATAGTACGCAAGTATAAACACCATGGGACCACGCAGCCGTCATAGCGCTCAGGAAGGAGATGCGTTCTGTCTCCTAGAGATGAACGTACTTTGGTGCGAAAAGTGCAAATCAATTCCAGAACAACAGCAAAGGAAGATGCTGGAGGAAACAGGTACAAATGTATCTATATCCACAGTAAACAAGTCCTATATCGACATAACCTGAAAGGCCACTCAGCAAGGAAGAAGCCACTGCTCCAAAACCGCCATCAAAAAGCCAGGCTATGGGGACAAAGATCGTACTTTTTGGAGAAATGTCCTCTGGTCTGATGAAACAAAAACAAGAACACTATCCCAACCGTGAAGCACGGGGGTGGCAGCATCATGTTGTGGGGGTGCTTTGCTGCAGGAGGGACTGGTGCACTTCACAAAATAGATGGCATCAAGAGGGAAGAAAATTATGTGGATTTATTGAAGCAACATCTCAAGACATCAGTCAGGAAGTTTAAGCTTGGTCGCAAATGGGTCTTCCAAAGGGACAAAGACCCCAAGCATACTTCCAAAGTTGTGGCAAAATGGCTTACGGACAACAAAGTCAAGGTATTGGAATGGCCATCACAAAGCCCTGACCTCAATCCTATTGAAAATTTGTGGGCAGAACTGAAAAAACGTGTGCGAGCAAGTAGGCCTACAAACCTGAATCAGTTACACCAACTCTGTCAGGCCAAAATTCACCCAACTTATTGTGGGAAGCTTGTGGAAGGCTACCCAAAACTTTTGACCCCAGTTAAACAATTTAAAGGCAATGCTACCAAATACTAATTGAATGTATTTAACTTCTACTTCATCACAATCCCGGATCCGGGAGCACCCCCATCAGTAAAAAAGCTGACTAGCATAGCCTAGCATAGCGTCACAAGTAAATTCTAGCATCTAAATATCATTAAATCACAAGTCCAAGACACCAGATGAAAGATACACATCTTGTGAATCCAGCCATAATTTCAGATTTTTAAATTGTTTTACAGGGAAGACACAATATGTAAATCTATTAGCTAACCACGATAGCAAAAGACACAACTTTTTTTTCACACCATTTTTTTCCTGCATAGGTAGCTATCACAATTTCGACCAAATAAAGATATAAATAGCCACTAACCAAGAAACAACTTCATCAGATGACAGTCTGATAACATATTTATTGTATAGCATATGTTTTGTTAGAAAAATTTGCATATTTCAGGTATAAATCATAGTTTACCATTGAAGCCACCATCACAACTCTCACCAAAGCAACTAGAATAACTACAGAGACCAACGTGAATTACCTAAATACTCATCATAAAACATTTATGAAAAATACACAGCGTACAGCAAATGAAAGACAAAGATCTTGTGAATCCAGCCAATATTTCAGATTTTTTAAGTGTTTTACAGCGAAAACACAATTATGCATTATATTAGCTTACTACAATAGCCAACCACACAACAGCATTGATTCAAGCCAACAATAGCGATAACGAATAAACCAGCAAAAGATATTAATTTTTTCACTAACCTTCTCAAACTTCTTCAGATGACAGTCCTATAACATCATTTTACACAATACATATAGAGTTTGTTCGAAAATGTGCATATTTAGCGGCACAAATCGTGGTTATACAATGAGAATAGTAGCCAAGCTGCCAACAATATGTCGGGAGAAATCTTGGGAGAGGCACCTAATCTAATCAGTAACTAAATTTAAACTTGACTAAAAAGTACAGGTTGGACAGCAAATGAAAGATACATTAGTTCTCAATGCAATCGCTGTGTTAGATTTTTAAAATTAACGTTACTACGACATACAGCGTGCGTTAAAGCGAGACCGCACCGAAATTAATGGCGGAATATGAGTTTTACATTTTTCAACAGAACAACGAATTAACATCATAAATAGTTCTTACCTTTTGATGAGCTCCCATCAGAATCTTGGGCAAGTTGTCCTTTTTCCAAAAGAATCGTTGCTCGGTTGTAGATTGTCGCCTTCAACGTTGGAATTAGCAGTAAACATTAGCCATGTGGGCCAGACGTGCCCAACTCCCTAGAACGCAGCACAAATAAATACCCGAAAATATATATGCAATATACTGATATGAACTGATATAACTCGGTTTAAAATAACAACATTATGATGTCTTTAACACCTATATCGAATAAAATCAGAGCCGGATATATCTAAGGGCTATAACGGGAGCTTTCTAGAACGCCATCCTGAGGTCTGTCTTGCGTCATGGCGAAGGGAAGAAAGACTGGACCCCACGTTGCCAGCCCATTTATAAGGCCTCAGATCTGCCTAGCAACTCCATTTCAATTCTCACTATTTGCTGACATCCAGGGGAAGGCGTATGCAGTGCATCTCAACCAATAGAAGACATGCAAATTAATAAACCCACCTCAGAACAGCTTGCAGATTTCAGATTTCTCACTTCCTCATAGGAAAATTGCTCCAACTCGAGTTCTGTTTTACTCACAGATATAATTCAAACGGTTTTAGAAACTAGAGAGTGTTTTCTATCCAATAGTAATAATAATATGCATATTGTACGAGCAAGAATTGAGTACGAGGCAGTTTAATTTGGGAACAAAATTATTACAAAGTGCAAACAGCACCCCCTATTGAGAAAAGGCTAAACTTCTGACCCACTGGGAATGTGATGAAAGAAATAAAAGCTGAAATAAATCATTCTCTCTACTATTATTCTGACATTTCACATTCTTAAAATAAAGTGGTGATCCTAACTGACCTAAGACAGACACTTTTTACTCTGATTAAATGTCAGGAATTGTGAAAAACGGAGTAAAATGTATTTAGCTAAGGTGTATGTAAACTTCCGACTTCAACTGTACATACCCCATCCGGAAGCAACATCTTCACTGAGCTAAAGAGTAGGTCTGCCGCTTTCAAGGTGCGGGACTCTAACTCGGACGCTTATAGGAAATCCCGCTATGCCCTCAGATGCACCATCAAACAGGTAAAGCGTAAATACAGGACTAATATTGAATCCTACTACACCGGCTCCGATACTCGTCGGATGTGGCAGAGCTTGCAAAGTTTTATGGACTACAAAGGGTAGCCCAGCCGCAAGCTGCCCAGTGACACAAGCGTAACAGACGAGCTAAATTACCAGGACTTGTACTCTGAGCATGCACTGACCAACTGGCAATTGTCTTCACTGACATTTTCAACCTGTCCCTGGCCGAGTCTGTAAAACCTACATGTTTCAAGCAGACCACCATAGTCCCTGTGCCCAAGAACACTAAGGTAACCTGCCTAAATGACTACCGACCCGTAGCACTCATCTGTAGCCATGAAGGGCTTTAAAATGCTGGCCATGGCTCAAATCAACACCATCATCCCAGAACCCCTAAACCCCAATTTTCATACTGCCTCAACACACAGACGATACCATCTCTTTTGCATTCAACACTGCCCTTTCCCACCTGGACAAAAGGAACACCTACGTGAGAATGCATGACTATATTGAATATAGCGTAGCGTTTAACACCGTATTACCCTCAAAGCTCATCAATAAGCTAAGTACCCTGGGACTAAACACCTCCTTCTGCAACTGGATCCTGGACTTCCTGACTGGCCCTCCCCAGGTGTTAAGGGTAGGCAACAACACATCTTCCATATTGATCCTCAGCACAGGGGCCTCTCAGTGGTGCGTTCTTAGTCCCGTCCCATACTCCCTGTTCACCCACGGCTGTGTGGCCAAGCACGACTCCAACACCATCATTAAGTTTGCAGACGACACACCGGTGGTAGGCCTGATCACTGACAGCGATGAGACAGCCTATAGGGAGGAGGTCAGAGAACTGGCAGTGTGGTGCCAGGACAACAACCTCTCCCTCAAGACAAAGGAGATGATCGTGGATTACAGGAAAAGGACGGCCGAGCATGCCCCCATTCTTATTGACAGGGCTGTAGTGGAGCAGGTTGAGAGCTTGTGGTGTCCACATCACCAACTTTCTATCATGGTCGAAACACACCAAGACAGTCGTGAATAGTGCACAACAACGCCTATTCCCCCTCAAGAGACAAAGATTTGGCATGGGTCCTCAGATCCTCAAAAAGTTCTACAGCTGCACCATCGAGAGCAGCCTGACTGGCTGCATCACCGCCTGGTATGGCAACTGCTCGGCCACCGACTGCAAGGCGCTACAGAGGGTAGTGCGTACAACCCAGTACGTCACTGTGGCCAAGCTTCCTGCCATCCAGGACCTCGATACCAGGCAGTGTCAGAGGAAGGCCCCAAAAATTGCCAAAGACTCCATCCACCCTAGTCATAGTGTTCTCTCTGCTCCGCACGACAAGCGGTACCGGAGCGCCAAGTCCAGGTCCAAAAGGCTTCTGAACAGCTTCTACCCCCAAGCCATAAGACTGTTGAACAGCTAATCAAATGGCTACCTGGACTATTTGCATTGACCCCCCCCCCCCCCTCCCTTTTTTACGCTGCTGCTGCTCGCTGTTTATTCTCTATCTATGCATAGTCACTTTACCCCTACCTACATTTACATATTACCTCAATTACCTCGACTAACATGTACCCCCGCACATTGACTCGGTACCGGTACCCCCTGTATATAGCCTAGTTATTGTTATTTAATTGTTGCTCTTTTATTTTTTACTTTAGTTTATTTAGTAAATATTTTTTCTTAAAACTGCATTGTTGATTAAGGGCTTGTAAGTAAGCATTTCACAGTAAGGTCTACATTTGTTGTATTCGGCATGTTACACATAAGATTTGATTTGATTCACTGGCTCAGCCCAGCAGCAGATTAGGCTCCTTATGCAGTGTGAATGCAGTTCAATGCCATGCCATTACATCACTACGCTACGCAGTTCAGATTTCAGACGGTAGGCTGAGAGGCTGGTGGATGAATCATAGTCTGCTTCTGATTGACGTCACTATCCCATCCTCCTAGCTCCTATACTGCACTGGCAGCTTGGGTTTTGGACAATGCTCTCTGACTGCACAATGCTCAATGCCACTGTATCATACCGGCTATTCTATTAGAGAGCTGAACTCCTCTCTCTCCCCATGTCTTCCTGTATGTATGTATGTCTGTATGTATGTATGTATGTATGTATGTATGTATGTATGTATGTATGTATGTATGTATGTAATGTATGTATGTATGTATGTATGTATGTATGTATGTATGTATGTATGTATGTATGTCCGTCCCTAAGTCAGCCCCTCCGTCCATCCCTAAGTCAGCCCCTCCGTCCATCCCTAAGTCAGCCCCTCCGTCCGTCCCTAAGTTAGCCCCTCCGTCCATCCCTAAGTCAGCCCTTCAGTCAGTCCCTCAGTCCATCCCTCAGTCGGTCCATCTGTTTGTCGGACAGCAATTTGAATAGGGGTTTGAATGCAAACATAAGCTCATGGGACTGTGTCATATGGGAGCTGGGAGCAGCAGGAGATTACAGAGTGACATCACCAAAGAAAACCTTTCCACTACCACAGCCAGTCAGTCAGAGATTCTATACTGATGTCAATATATGTCTTATTATACAACATGTATTCCAGATACATTTACAGGGAGGGAGACAATGTACAGATCATCCACAGCAGAGTGGTGTTGTGTTGCTCTACGGCCTGAGCTGAGGACATTAGCATGATACTGTAGGCAGATGTAGTAGTAGTAGTAGTAGTAGCAGTAGCAGTAGCAGTAGCAGTAGCAGTAGTAGTAGTAGTAGTAGTAGTAGTAGTAGTAGTAGCAGTAGCAGTAGCAGTAGCAGTAGCAGTAGTAGTAGTAGTAGTAGTAGTAGCAGTAGCAGTAGCAGTAGTAGTAGTAGTAGTAGTAGTAGTAGTAGTAGCTGCTATTGACTCTGGTCTGTTTGGACACGAAGGGCATCCAGGGCTAAACAGGACTACACATTATGGGATATTTGTGTCAAGTAGAGTCAGGACTTGTCAGGGGGGGGTTTATCTGTGTGTGGTTTTTCACAACAGTAGCAGTCCTGAGGGGGCATTGGCCAGGGGCCCTTTGGACATACTAATAACTCTTACTGAAGCATTTCCTAGTGTAATCTGTCCAACCCTACCCCCCATGATACTCTCTCTCTCACACACACACCTCCTTCGTCACCATGCCTGTCTTACAGAGACATGCTGACAATACAATAACCCCCCCCCCTCCCCTCACACACACACACACACACACACACACACACACACACACACACACACACACACACACACACACACACACACACACACACACACACACACACACACACACACACACATACACACATACAGTACACCCTGCACGCTCCATCCAGTCACTCAGCCAGTCTACTGTACTCTGCCATATCATCATTCCTGCCGCCGCCTCACCTTGGTTTTCTCAATGAAGCAGCGGTCTGTTATTGTCTGGAAGACTTATACATAATGCATCAGACTGTAGAGTTCAGTACATGACTGGGTCAAAAACATGACCATTCATTAACCTGCTGTTGGAAATGTATTGGAAGGTTGTAACATACTAAATTAAGACAACTCAGAAAGCATTTGAGTCCTAACATGTCATTACTTTCTTTCTTTCCTGAGGTAAAAAGTAGAAAAATAGGAATGATTTGTGAATAGTGTGGTTTGGACAAAAGGAAAGCATTAACATACAGGGCTGTTCAAAGCCAGGGCTCCTCAGCCACATCCTACTTCCCCCCGTTCCCCCTTCAATGACTACTGGATATACTGTAGTGTGTCCCAAATGGAACCCTAATCCCTTTATAGTACGCTACTTCTGAACAGGGCCCATAGAGCTCTGGTCAAAAGTAGCACACTATAAAGGGAATAAGGTGCCATTTGGGATATAGACACTGTCTTTGGGATTATGGAGGAGTACATAATATATCACAAATCCTGAACCAGTTATGACATATTACATTTGGCCCAAATAACATAGTGACAAAAACAAAATGGTGGCTGCTGCTCTATTATTTACTGTCAATAGATAATACTTAATGTCTGGTCGGGAAATATTCTTGGAACAGTGCTGTACAGGTGTGAGTACAGTACAGTAGTTGAGATTTAAAAAGTGTTTCGTATTGACCGTGCTCCCCCGTCCTGGCTTCACAGTATTCTAGCTCAGTGCAGCGACTACAGAAGGCCAGTTCTGTCTGTCTATGTGACTCTACTGGCTGTGTGTGGAGCAGAGCAGTGGTTTTCCATGGGGATGGAGGGGACCGATATAATTAGGGAAGAAGTCTCTCCTCTTCTCTTCCATTACCCCTCTCTTCTCCCTTCTTCCTCTCCTCCTCTCCTACTCGTCTTCTCAAAGTCGAAATGAGATTGTTAATAATCCCCTTTTCCCAGCATGCTCCTAACTTAGGCACATTATTACTGGATAAGCTACACACACCACACACACCTCCCTCCCAAATGCCTGACCCCTCCCTCTCCCTCTCCAGACAGCAGACAACACATCCCAATGCTGGGGAACAGTGTAATTTATCATAGCACAGACTCTCTCTCTCTCTTTGTCTCTCTCTTTCTCTCTCTCTCTCGCTCGCACACGTACGTACATGCGCACTCACGCACGCACGTACATGCGCACGCATGCACGCACGCACGCACGTACATGCGCACGCATGCACGCACGCACGCACACACATACACACACACACACAAACACACTTTTAATTTGAAAACACAAACTGGCCATACTTAGGGAACGTCTGCCGTTAATCATGTGCCATCTAGCTGTATGAAATGCATTGCAATAATCATCATTTATCCACTTTACACCAACACAGTAATCAGATAGAATGAACATGAATATGAAAGATGACCTATAGTATCCACATAGTAACCAAGAGGAAATGGAAACATATTATAGATCAATAGATAATAGTGTACCGGTAGAATATCATGTTGAATGTATTTGTACAGACTGTGACTCCGTACAGAAATAACATCAGTTGTGATGGTGAAACTATTTCCTGTTTTGAGACTTTTTAAAATTCTGCTTGGTTTCTGAAAAGTGACTTGCCTTTTCAGGGATATCTTGTCTTTGGGTCTGGCTGCCATCTTAGGGCTCCTATTTTTAGTGAAGAGAGTCAAAGAAGTGCAGGAGTCTTCTTCCCAAATCTCCAGCTCAACCCCCCCCAGCTCCAGCCCTGTTATGTGACAGCTACTGTAGCTAAGCCTTTCATCAGCCGTCTATGAGGCCCACGCAGTGTGGAGTGTATACACACACACACACACACACACACACACACACACACACACACACACACACACACACACACACACACACACACACACACACACACACACACACACACACACACACACACACACACACACACACACACACACACACACACACACACACACACACTATGGTGGCTACCCTGTCTAGGGAACTGCTATGTTTGGAGTGGGTTTAGAAGGCAGGTAAGCAGAGCAGAAAGCCCTGTAGATCTTTCATCCTAAGCATCAGTGAGTTTTTATACTGGTTATATAATGATACTCAAGCTCAGTGTGATTCTATAATATAATATACAGCCTTTTAAAACCCTCTTCTGACTCAGAGAATTTTCCTTCCTGCTTGACCCGCTCACTAACAGTCTCTTTCTTTGACGGACAGGAAACGAAGCCCATCAGCATCCAGGGACACAAACCAAAAATACGACCAAAGGGAGGAGCGGGGTCAGTATGCCCCGGGGGACGGCACCATGCCCAGATCACCGTCCGACTACGGGGATGGGGACCCTCGGCGTGGGGCCCCACGGAGGTACCGAGACGCTGAGGCGGCGCGGGGGGAGTACCGTGGTGGGCGTGGCCGCTGGCGCTCCCAGGAGGACTACCCTCTGGACCAGGACGGGCCCTACCCTCTAGACGGGCAGCCCAGTGAGTACGAGCTGCAGCGCCAGCGCCAGGAGGAGTACCAGACACGCTACCGCTCCGACCCCAACCTGGCCCGTTACCCCGTCAAGCCCCAGCCCTACGAGGAGCAAATGAGGATGCATGCTGAGGTGGGCCGGGCCAGGCACGAGAGGCGCCACAGTGATGTGTCTCTAGCCTACACGGAGCAGGACGAGCCCCAGGGACCTATCCGCCTGTCCAGACAGCAGCTGACCGAGCGCCGGCCGCCCATGGTGGGCCAACGCTCCTACTCCATGGACAGAAACTCCCCCACCCCTGGAGGCCACCACCGGACCTCCAACCACAGCCCCCCCACCCCACACCGCAGCCCCGTGCTGGGGGACAGGTCAGGGGACATGAGGCGGGGGCCAGGGGAGCCAATAGGGTTCAGGGGTCATGATTATCTGGACCCCAGCTCTGCTGTCAGGAAGACCAAGAGGGAGAAGATGGACACCATGTTGAGGAACGACTCTCTGAGCTCTGACCAGTCCGAGTCCATCAGGCCGCCGCCACCAAAGCCCCACAAAACCAAAAAGGGGGGTAAGATGCGGCAGGTGTCCCTGAGCAGCTCGGAGGAGGAACTGGCCACCACGCCGGAGTACACCAGCTGTGAGGACGTGGAGATAGAGAGTGAGTCTGTCAGTGAGAAAGGTAGGAACACTCTTCCTCCTGCTCTCTCTCTTTCAACTCTCATGCTGTACACTAGGGGACAATCTGAGAAGGCAACCTATTCCCTATAGTGCACTACTTTGTAGGGCTCTCTCTTTTACTAGGGGAAAATCTGAAAAGGCAACCCTTTCCCTATATTGTATTGCTCTATATAGGGAATATACTTTTGGCTCTGGCCAAAACTCGTGCACTATATAGGGAATAGAGTGCCATTTGGGAAGCACCGAGTTATGTCAGGGATAGTCAAATCACCTTTGCATTATTCATTGGGAAGTGTATTCAGTGTCACTGTCAGCTCATGTTGAACATGTTTATTGACTAATTACCACCGTTCCATATTCAGTGAGTTAGTGGTACGACAGTAGTCTGCTAGCTCCATATGTTCAGTACAGAGGACTGAGTGCCATTGATGAGTAATGAGCACCATACCATCACAACTCTCTTCTCAGTCGCCCTTAATTATATGAAGGAAACTACAACGTTTATCCATGAAAACAATACCAGATGTTCTGAATATGTTCTGTATTGTCAGGCTTGTGACTATTTGATTTTGGTTTTAGGGAGCGCAGTCAGTGTATCTGAATACATGTGTTTTAATATAGGCCTCGTGGTCTCATTTATAATAATATGATATGTAGATTATGATAGGAATTTGATCTTAATGAGCTGTCGCTTAAAAACTAACCTTTTATTTCCTCACAGTCTATTGTCTGTCTGTGTCTTTGTTACGTGATCTGTTCTGTTTTGTGTGTGTCAAGTCTATTCCACACTGTACAGCAACTGCGTGGAGGGAGCTTATTATGTCAACAGGGCTTGGCCAGATGTGTGTAAATGTCTATGCAAGAGTGTGTGTGTGTGTTGGGCTGCTGATCTAGATACTTTATCCTGTCTCTGTCCTCCTGTAGCACACATTGCAGGGCCTGGCTACCACTTCTGTTTCACACATTCAATCTGATGTAACGGACTCTATATTACTGTATATAACGTAGATAGAGGGAGAGATCGAGAGATAGCGAGAGGAGAGATGAGAAGGAGAAAGAAAAAGATGGAAAGGAGGGAGGAGAGAGGGAGAGGAGAGAGATAAACAGAGGAGAGAGAAAGGAAGGACAGTGATGATATATGTAATTGTAGTGTGATACTGTACTTTTACAGTGGCACAGGCACGCACGCACACACAAACACACACACTTCGAAAAACTGTCCCAAAGTGTGTGTGCGTAAGTGTGTGCTTGCATGTGTGTGTTTGTGCGTATTGGGCGGCTCACTCCAATAGCATCAGGGCCAGGGGTGATGTGCTGTTCCAGTCATTCAGCCTATAGGGAGTCCGTCTGTCTGTCTGTGTCTGTGGGTTAGTCTGTGATGCTGCTTTTGAACGGCCTCTGGTTGAACAATGTCATCAGTCCTGCATATTAATTAATGAAGGTACGGCAAATGTAATTAAAAGTGGTAGAATAATTAGGGTTTCTCCCTGTAGGATTCTAGCCTTACAAGCCGCGTGATCTTGCACGCTAACATGAATGGTTCCTTGCACTGATAAGGTCGCGAGATCAGGCGACTTGTGAGGCCAGTAGGATTCCCCCTGCACAACAACTAAACTCCGTTGGATCAGCCAGGGAGGACGGGATGGGATTGGAGTAGACAGTGGAGTCGAGTCGTGAGCTGGGTTGGGCTGAGTGGAAGTTTGGAGATCAAATGGTTTTTGAATGGCTTACTTCTAGCTCCTAGTCCCTAACTCCTAGTCCTTAACGCCTAGCCCCTAACTCCTAGTCCCTCGCTACTAGCTCCCTCTCCTCTAGATGCAGGCAGATAGTTGTTATGAATTATAAGGTCATACTACTATTCATCTCATACTACTGTACCACAATGCTTCTGAACGATCGAACCAGCCTCGCCCTCTGGTGATGTCATAACGTTAAGGACACAGTCCCAGATAGAGAGATTAGGCCTGGGCCGGCGGAGGAGTGGTCACCGTGCTGAAAGCATTGCTACACTGGGGGAGGGCTGGCTTTGTGGTTTCCATATTAGTCCTTTAAAAAGGCAGACCGCTTCCAAAGGCGTTTCCAAGTGTTTGTAGAGCTGTTTCTGAGGAGTGACCTATATAGATTCCCCTCTAAAGCAGACTGTATGGCACATCTACACTCAAGGGTTATTTCCCTGTGTGGTGTCTCTGTCTCCTTTGGATGACTGTGAAGGACTGACTGATGTGAGTCTGTCCCTTTACATGGTCCCTTTCACATTGCTTGAAAGTGAAACAGGCATAGTTATTATTTGTATTTGTATTTATTATGGATCCCCATTAGCTGCTGTCAGATATAAAGCTGCAAAAATCGAAATATACAGTGCATTCGGAAACTATTCAGACCCCTTCCCTTTTTCCACATTTTCATACGTTACAGCCTTATTCTAAAATTGATCAAGTACATTTTTTTCCCTCCTCAATCTACACACAATACCCCAGAATGACAAAGCGAAAACTGTTTTTTATTTATTTATGTAAATGTATTAAAAATTAAAAACAGATACCTTATTTATGTAAATATTCAGACCCTTTGCTATGAGACTTGAAATTGAGCTCAGGTGCATCCTGTTTCCATTGATCATCCTTGAGATGTTTCTACAACTTGATTGGAGTCCACCTGTGGAAAATGTAATTGATTGGACATGATTTGGAAAGGTACACACCTGTCTATATATGGTCCCACAGTTGGCAGTGCATGTCAGAGCAAACAACAAGCCATGAGGTCGAATAAATTGTCCGTAAAGCTCTGAGACAGGATTGTGTCATAGCACAGATCTAGGGAAGGGTACCAAAACATTTCTGCTGCACTGAAGGTCCCCAAGAACACAGTGGTCTGCATCATTCTTAAATGGAAGAAGTTTGGAACCACCAAGACTCTTCCTAGAGCTGGCCAACCGGCCAAACTGAGGAATCGGCGGAGAAGGGCCTTGGTCAGGGAGGTGACCAAGAACCCAATGGTCATCGCAGACAGAGCTCCAGAGTTCCTCTGTGGAGATGGGAGAACCTTCCAGAAGGTCAACCATCTCTGCAGCACTCCACCAATCAGTCCTTTATGGGCGGCAGGTAGCCTAGCGGTTAGAGCATTGGACTAGTAACTGAAAGATTGCAAGATCAAATCTCTGAGCTGACAAGGTAAAAAATCTTTCGTTCTGCCCCTGAACAAGGCAGTTAACCCACTGTTCCTAGGCCGTCATTGAACATTCAAATTTGTTCTTAACTGACTTGCCTAGTTAAATAAAGGTAAAAAAATAGAAATGGGAGAGTGGCCAGACTGAAGCCACTCCTCAGTAAAAGGCACATGACAGCACACTTGGAGTTTGCCAAAATGCACCTAAAGGACTCTCAGACCATGAGAAACAAGATTTTCTGGTCTGATGAAACCAAGATTGAACTCTTTGGCCTGAATACCAAGTGTCACACCTGGAAGAAACCTGGCACCATCCCTACGGTGAACCATGGTGGTGGCAGCATCATGCCGTGGGGATGTTTTTCAGCGGCAAGGACTGGGAGACTAATCAAGATTGAGGGACAGATGAACGGAGCAAAGTACAGAGAGATCCTTGATAAAATCCTGCTACAGAGCACTTAGGACCTCAGACTGGGCGAAGGTTCACCTTCCAACAGGACAATGACCCTAAGCACACAGCCAAGACAACGCAGGAGTGGTTTCGGGACAAGTCTCTGAATGTCCTTGAGTGGCCCAGCCAGAGCCCGGACTTGAACCAAATCGAACATCTATGGAGAGACCTGAAAATAGCTGTGTAGCGATACTCCCCATCCAACCTGACCAACCTTGAGAGGATCTGCAGAGAAGAATGGGAGACACTGCCCAAATACAGGTGTGCCAAGCTTTTAGTGTCATACCCAAGAAGACTCGAGGCTGTAATCGCTGCCAAAGGTTCAAAGTACTGAGTAAAGGGTCTGAATACTTATGCAAATGTGATATTTCACTTTTTTAAATTTGTTATACATTTGTAAACATTTCTAGAAACCTGTTTTTGCTTTGTCATTATGGGGTATTGTGTGTAGATTGATGATGGAAAAAAACAATTTAATCCATTTTAGAATAAGGCTGTAACAAAATTTGGAAAAATTCAAGGGGTCTGAATACTTTCCAAATGCACTGTATGTTATTCTTGAAGAAAAGCTGAACGTTAGGATCCTCCACTAAATAGTCATGTTGACGTTTATTGTCATGTGTCTTGCCCTGGAGGTAGATTTCAGTGGTTTACGCTAGATAGGCCAACTGCATTTTGGTCTTAATTTAAGGTTAGTGTTATGCGTTAGGGTTAGGTTTAAAATCAGATTTGATGACTTTGTGGCTGTGCCAGCTAGTGACCACTCTGCAGAGCTGCCTCTTGGGCAAGACTCATGACAATAAATGCCAACCTTCACTAAATGGTTGGCAAATATCAACATGAATCAACCTCATTTTGTCGGTTTCCCTTCAACACTATAGGATAGGATTCTGAACAGGATAGGTGTTATATTGTAAGACATCTGTAAGGGTTGAAGGCCTGTATTTCAGATCTCCACTACTCCTACAGACAACTACTGTACATGCTAAATAGCAACACACAGACTCTTCCCTGTCCTCTAGCCTTCCCACATATTTGTTACAACAGGACAATGGTTATAGACAAAGGGTAGTTTTTCGGAACTAAATGCTCCCCTTGACACACACACATTGTTAAACCCCATTTTTGTACAGAATTAACATCCAAAGCTATCCTTAAGATGTTTGGCCACTTGACTCAATCCACGCAGGCCCACAGTCGTCATAATTGCAAATAGATTTAGTCAAATCTGTAATTATGGGAGCTTTTACCTTGGCGGTGTCAAAAACAGGAAAGACGGATGAGGAGGAGAGGGAGGAGAAAACAACAGAGAAGAGGAAAGGAGAAAAGAGGACAGGGGAGGAACACAGAGCTGCTTCGCAGGTGGAGAGGAGGAGGAGGAGGAGGTGGACGAGGAGGAGGAGGAGGTGGACGAGGAGAATCCAGGCAGTCAACATTCCCCAGTCCCTGTGTTATGTAACTTTCTTCCTCACACAGGGAGGGAAGTTGCACATGGCTAGGTTAGCACAGACTGGCTCCATTATTGATGCTGTGGGATGGAGGGGGCTTTCCAAGGTTTCACACAGACCCACAGACCGCAGATAGATGAAGAAATCACCACATTGTATTGTGGAGGTCATGTTAAGGATCACAGTGGTGGTGGGGTCACAGAGTAGTTTGAATGTGGACTGCTGAGGTGAGGGAGGTGAGCTTCTGAGGTATAGGATGTAAGGTTTTGTATTTTGGAGGTAATGGGGGGGGGTTATATACGGTCTGTCATTAAAACACCTTAGTAAGCAAGTGCTCAATGATTAGCAACAGGAATGGCGTTTGGCCAGCATCATTTTCCCTTCACCCAGTCAGTCCAGTGTGACGTTGAAAGACGAGCTGTAACCAGATAAGCAGAACATACATTCTAATAGCTTGGGCGGAGGGGGAGAAAGCTGAGGGAAAGAGTAAAGAGGTCAGAAAGCACCTTCTGTCCGTCTGTGGCCAGTCAGCAGCACTATGGTCTGCTCTGCTATGTAGTGCACTCCGTGAGCTGCTTGACTGGTCTGGCCTGGAAGGGCTCTGCTATGTAGTGCACTCCGTGAGCTGCTTGACTGGTCTGGCCTGGAAGGGCTCTGCTATGTAGTGCACTCCGTGAGCTGCTTGACTGGTCTGGCCTGGAAGGGCTCTGCTATGTAGTGCACTCCGTGAGCTGCTTGACTGGTCTGGCCTGGAAGGGCTCTGCTATGTAGTGCACTCCGTGAGCTGCTTGACTGGCCTGGCCTGGAAGGGCTCTGCTATGTAGTGCACTCCGTGAGCTGCTTGACTGGTCTGGCCTGGAAGGGCTCTGCTATGTAGTGCACTCCGTGAGCTGCTTGACTGGTCTGGCCTGGAAGGGCTCTGCTATGTAGTGCACTCCGTGAGCTGCTTGACTGGCCTGGCCTGGAAGGGCTCTGCTATGTAGTGCACTCCGTGAGCTGCTTGACTGGCCTGGCCTGGAAGGGCTCTGCTATGTAGTGCACTCTGTGAGCTGCTTGACTGGCCTGGCCTGGAAGGGCTCTGCTATGTAGTGCACTCCGTGAGCTGCTTGACTGGTCTGGAAGGGCTCTGCTATGTTGTGCACTCTGTGAGCTGCTTGACTGGCCTGGAAGGAAGGAAGGGAGGGAGGGAGGGAGGCCGAGGTGGGTGAGGTGAATAGATGGTTGTGTTATGGCAGGTTAAACACACCTCGTGCCATGCTCTCTGACCCTGGGCTCTCTGGGGGTCTGGGAGGGAGGTAAGGGAAGGAGTGAGGGAGAGAGAGAGGGAGGAGGTACAATCAGTAATGGCCTGAGCTCCTGGCTGCTCCTGGCTGGCCCGTCGGTAGTGAGGCTGGGAGACTGATTTAGTGTGACATCCCTCTCCCTCTGTTTTCCTCTGTATTGATCTCCTGACATGCCGCCTCATGATAGTGCAGGCAGGACAGAAACGGGAAAAGACGAGAGGAGACAGACAGACAGACAGACAGACAGACAGACAGACAGACAGACAGACAGACAGACAGTCAGACACAGACAGACAGACAGACAGACAGACAGACAGACACAGACAGACAGACACAGACAGACAGACAGACAGACAGACAGACAGACAGACAGACAGACAGACAGACAGACAGACAGACAGACAGATAGACAGACAGACAGGGAAGGATAGGGGGGAGAGAGAAAGAGCGGTTGAGAAAGAGAGGGGAGAAAGAAGGATAGGGGGGGGGAGAGAAAGAGCGGGAGAGAAAGAGAGGGGAGAAAGAAGGAGAGTGATGAGAGAGAGAGATTCTCATTACAGCTCTATTGCTGGTCTGGTTCTGTAGGTTTGGTGCTCTGTCTGTTAGGACAAGGACTATTCCAACATCCTCCTGCTGAGTAAAGGGCATTCATATGTTCAATGCCAGACAAATAAACAAATAATTTTATAGTGAGCGTTTCTACATTGTAATAACCGTACATTGACTATAATTTTTTTAAGTAAAACAAACAAACAAATGGCCTAAATAATAATTTATTCTGTAGCTCTTTAACCTGCTACACCTTGGATGTTTTTGGACAATCTGCTTTCACAGACACAAACCACACTGCTAATCTGCTCCCTTTACCTCACATCATGGATACTATGTTTAAACATAGACAACGTTTCACCTCTGTCTATCTCTGTCTGTTTCTCTCTCTCTTTCTGCTCTCGCCCCCCAAATTGTAGTAAAAACAGCATCAATAATTAATGATCCAACTAATAGTTTACACTGGTTTCTATTGAGTTGTCAAAGTGATGGAGAGCCTGCTGGCAATGAACTCTTTCTCCGCTGTCTCCTCCCCACGTTGTGCTGCTGCCGGAACCCTGAGTCAGCACTTTGGTGGTGGGCCTCCGCGCCTGCTGCGCCGGGCCCGAGTGAAACCAACTGGGGGGGCCGGGGAGGGAGGAAGGGACGGGACGGGACGGGACGGGGGGACGGGACTGCTGATGCTCACAATTTACATCCATGATGAGTTTCCTGTTGGCTATAGCAACCTCAGCTGGGTTTTTACCGGGCCTCACCAGGGCCACACCTGGGATCAGGGCCCAATTGTGGTTGGCACTGTTAATAAAACAGGAGGAAGAGAGAGGCAACAGAGGAAGGCCACATTCTCTAGACTGGGACAACAGTAGCCTAGCCCCGATCTGAGGGGCGTGGCAGTGGCGGTGGATGGTGTGTGAGTGTGTATGAAAGGCTTCAGATGAGCTGGAGAGAGAATGACTGCGGTTCCAGGGACTCACGCTTAGTTGAACACACTGCTTCGGTTCTGTGTCTATGTGATTTCAACATGTCTGGGATTTCAACATGTCTATTGGATTCAACATGTCTATTGGATTCAACATGTCTATTGGATTCAACATGTCTATTGGATTCAACATGTCTATTGGATTCAACATGTCTATTGGATTCAACATGTCTATTGGATTTCAACATGTCTGTGGGATTTCAACATGTCTGTGGGATTTCAACATGTCTGTGGGATTTCAACATGTCTATATCAGGATAAGGTAAGACCCAGATGCAGACTGTGTCGAAGTAACAATGTTTATTACAGCAATAGAGGCAAATGTACAGGACGGCAGGCAGGGTCAGGGGCAGGCAGAGTGGTCAGGCAGGCGGGTTCAGGGTAAGGACAGGCAAGGGTCAAAACCAAGAGAGCGAGAAAAAGAGAGACTGGGAAAAGACAGGCGCTGACAGGACAAACGCTGGTAAGCCTGACAAACCAGACAAACTGACAACAGACAAACAGAGAACACCGGTATAAATACACAGGGGAAGATGGGTGACACCTGGAGGGGGGGTGGAGACAATCGCAAAGACAGGTGAAACAGATCAGGGCGTGACAGTCTATGAGATTTAAACATGTCTATGAGATTTAAACATGTCTATGGGATTTCAACATGTCTATGAGATTTAAACATGTTTATGAGATTTAAACATGTCTATGAGATTTCAACATGTCTATGAGATTTAAACATGTTTATGAGATTTAAACATGTCTATGAGATTTAAACATGTTTATGAGATTTAAACATGTCTATGGGATTTCAACATGTCTATGAGATTTAAACATGTCTATGAGATTTAAACATGTCTATGAGATTTAAACATGTTTATGAGATTTAAACATGTTTATGAGATTTAAACATGTCTATGAGGTTTAAACATGTTTATGAGATTTAAACATGTCTATGAGATTTAAACATGTCTATGAGATTTAAACATGTCTATGAGATTTAAACATGTTTATGAGATTTAAACATGTCTATGAGATTTAAACATGTCTATGAGATTTAAACATGTTTATGAGATTTAAACATGTCTATGAGGTTTAAACATGTCTATGAGATTTAAACATGTCTATGAGATTTAAACATGTTTATGAGATTTAAACATGTTTATGAGATTTAAACATGTCTATGAGGTTTAAACATGTCTATGAGATTTAAACATGTCTATGAGATTTAAACATGTTTATGAGATTTAAACATGTTTATGAGATTTAAACATGTTTATGAGATTTAAACATGTTTATGAGATTTAAACATGTCTATGAGATTTAAACATGTCTATGAGATTTAAACATGTTTATGAGATTTAAACATGTTTATGAGATTTAAACATGTCTATGAGATTTAAACATGTTTATGAGATTTAAACATGTCTATGAGGTTTAAACATGTCTATGAGATTTAAACATGTCTATGAGATTTAAACATGTTTATGAGATTTAAACATGTTTATGAGATTTAAACATGTTTATGAGATTTAAACATGTTTATGAGATTTAAACATGTCTATGAGATTTAAACATGTCTATGAGATTTAAACATGTCTATGAGATTTAAACATGTCTATGAGATTTAAACATGTCTATGAGATTTAAACATGTCTATGAGATTTAAACATGTTTATGAGATTTAAACATGTCTATGGGATTTCAACATGTCTATGTTATTTAAACATGTCTATGGGATTTAAACATGTCTATGAGATTTAAACATGTCTATGAGATTTAAACATGTCTGTGGGATTTAATCATCTGTGATTGTTAGAATTGCAAGCCGTGAGCTGTTTGGGGCTATCATGGACACAATAGCAAAGTCATTTGGTTGCAGCAGCTGAGACAAAGAGAGGCAGGGAGAGGAGAGGCAGCGATGCTAAAATGTGTTTATGGCGACTGGCAGCAGCAGCAGCTCGGTGTGTGTGTGTGTGTGTGTGTGTGTGTGTGTGTGTGTGTGTGTGGCAGGGAGGGTAATCAGTGTTGAGTGTTGTCAGCTGTTGGTTCCAGTGGGTCATGGAGGGCATAGCCCGTCTGGGGACTTCCATAATGTTTTATCACTGGGCATAACTGTATACAGTAAGTGGTTTTAGTACCCACAGGGACGGGTGAAGGGGTGAAGGGATGGAGGGCTTGTGATAGGACCCGGGAAGGGGTGGAGGGCTTGTGATAGGACCAGGGGAGGGGTGAAGGAATGGAGGGCTTGTGATAGGACCAGGGGAAGGGTGAAGGAATGGAAGGCTTGTGATAGGACCAGGGGAGGGGTGAAGGGATGGAGGGCTTGTGATAGGACCCGGGGAAGGGTGAAGGAATGGAGGGCTTGTGATAGGACCAGGGGAGGGGTGAAGGGATGGAGGGCTTGTGATAGGACCAGGGGAGGGGTGAAGGGATGGAGGGCTTGTGATAGGACCAGGGGAGGGGTGAAGGGATGGAGGGCTTGTGATAGGACCAGGGGAAGGGTGAAGGGATGGAGGGCTTGTGATAGGACCAGGGGAAGGGTGAAGGAATGGAGGGCTTGTGATAGGACCCGGGAAGGGATGGAGGGCTTGTGATAGGACCCGGGGAGGGGTGTAGGGATGGTGATAAGAGGAGGATGGCTGGTTGTTTTGGAGAGGACCTGACCTTGCTCTGCCATGCAGTGTCTCGGCCAGCCTTGAAAGATATTCATGAATATTAATGTCGAAATGATTTACTGTTTACTCAGCTTCCAACGACGTGATCCTCAACACTCTTGATAGCAACCCTAGAGTAAAGCTACAGATCAGGCTATACATTTAGAGAGGTATTGAGAGAATATCTGATCTCCCCCTTCGCCTCCTACCCAAACCCCCAACCCTAACAACATATGCAGCATAAAGCTATTTTTATATTCTTCCAACTGAATTCCCTGACTTCTCCCAGATTGAGTTATGTATTCACCAGGCTAACTGCTTTATGGAGATCTGTCCTTTATAGCTCCATTAGATTATTCTCTTTTCACAGGAAGTGATGCGAAGGAAATGATGTGTGCAGCTTTGGGTTGCATAAATGCACTGGTTCTATTAACCTTACCTGTGCCTGCAGACGTATGGGCACACTGTATAGTGTCGTTTGAACTCGCACACGCTTACTGTAAAAACAATCTAGTTGTTTCAGCTAATTATTCTTAAGTAACTGGTTCCACAGCCTATTTTTGGTTCACTCAACTTTTCGGTCCAAGTGTTACCTGAACAACAATTTTGAGCATTTTACCTAAAATTAAGGCTGTGTAACTAGTTACACACAAACACAGCGTTTTCAATGTATATATTTGACACATGTTTTCATTGTGCATGTTCATTTATACAGTAATTAATATTCAACATGTCCTTACCTAGAATTTGATCTCACAACCTCTTGGTTCACAGCATTCCAATCTTTCTGCCACGGCTGTGTCTGACTGATTTCACCTGCATTGCTACACTTTGCAATTCATAGTAAATCTCAGCTCTGTTAAAAGTACATTCAAGAATGAAATGTATTTTATCATAGTGATTCAGGAGTACCATTTAACAGGTTAATATACCCCACCAACATTAGACAACTATACTGACAAACCTACAATTTTTATTTATTTATTTTATTTTTATTTAACCGTTATTTTACCAGGTAAGTTGACTGAGAACACGTTCTCATTTGCAGCAACGACCTGGGGAATAGTTACAGGGGAGAGGAGGGGGATGAATGAGCCAATTGTAAACTGGGGATTATTAGGTGACCATGATGGTTTGAGGGCCAGATTGGGAATTTAGCCAGGACACCGGGGTTAACACCCCTACTCTTACGATAAGTGCCATGGGATCTTTAATGACCTCAGAGAGTCAGGACACCCGTTTAACGTCCCATCCGAAAGACGGCACCCTACACAGGGCAGTGTCCCCAATCACTGCCCTGGGGCATTGGGATATTATTTAGACCAGAGGAAAGAGTGCCTACTACAGGCCCTCCAACACCACTTCCAGCAGCATCTGGTCTCCCATCCAGGGACTGACCAGGACCAACCCTGCTTAGCTTCAGAAGCAAGCCAGCAGTGGTATTAATTGCTGAAATAAGTCAATCAAATCAATGATGAGAGAATAGTCAGATGAACTGATAATTGACACAGACATGGTGGCGTAGCAGGAAGATCAGAATGCAGTGAACCAAGAGGTTGTGAGTTCAAATCCCAGGTGAGGACATGTTGAATAACAATTACTGTGTAAATGAACATGCACAATGAAATCATATAAACTCAGCAAAAAAAGAAACGTCCCTTTTTCAGGACCCTGTTTTTCAAAGATAATTTGTAAAAATCCAAATAACTTCACAGATCTTCATTGTAAAGGGTTTAAACACTGTGTCCCATGCTTGTTCAATGAACCATAAACAATTAATGAACATGCACCTGTGGAACGGTCGTTAAGACTCTAACAGCTTACAGACGGTAGGCAATTAAGGTCACAGTTATGAAAACTTAGGACACTAAAGAGGCCTTTCAACTGACTGAAAAACACCAAAAGAAAGATGCCCAGGGTCCCTGCTCATCTGCGTGAACGTGCCTTAGGCATGCTGCAAGGAGGCATGAGGACTGCAGATGTGGCCAGGGCAATGAATTGCAGTGTGCGCACTGTGAGACGCCTAAGACAGGGAGACAGGACGGACAGCTGATTGTCCTCACAGTGGCAGACCACGTGTAACAACACCTGCACAGGATCGGTACATGTGAACATCACACCTGCGGGAAAGGCACAGGATGGCAGCAACAACTGCCCGAGTTACACCAGGAAGGCACAATCCCTCCATCAGTGCTCAGACTGTCCACAATAGGCTAAGAGAGGCTGGACTGAGGGCTTGTAGGCCTGTTGTAAGGCAGGTCCTCACCAGACATCACCGGCAACAACGTCGCCTATGGGCACAAACCCACCGTCGCTGGACCAGACAGAACTGGCAAAAAGTGCTCTTCACTGACGAGTCGCGGTTTTGTCTCACCAGGGGTGATGGTCGGATTTGTGTTTATCGTCGAAGGAATGAGCATTACACTGAGGCCTGTACAGTAGTGGCCTAAAGTTTTGAGAATGACACAAATATACATTTTCACAAAGTCTGCTGCCTCAGTTTGTATGATGGCAATTTGCATATACTCCAGAATGTTATGAAGAGTGATCAGATGAATTGCAATTAATTGCTCCTCTCCCAACCATCCAGGAACAGTTGGTGACGAACAATGCCTTTTCCAGCATGATGGAGCACCTTGCCATAAGGCAAAAGTGATAACTAAGTGGCTCGGGGAACAAAACATCGATATTTTGGGTCCATGGCCAGGAAACTCCCCAGACCTTAATCCCATTGAGAACTTGTGGTCAATCCTCAAGAGGCGGGTGGACAAACAAAAACCCACAAATTCTGACAAACTCCAAGCATTGATTATGCAAGAATGGGCTGCCATCAGTCAGGATGTGGCCCAGAAGTTAATTGACAGCATGCCAGGGCGGATTGCAGAGATCTTGAAAAAGAAGGGTCAACACTGCAAATATTGACTCTTTGCATCAACTTCATGTAATTGTCAATAAAAGCCTTTGACACTTATGAAATGTTTGTAATTATACTTCAGCATTCCATAGTAACATCTGACAAAAATATCTAAAGACACTGAAGCAGCAAACTTTGTGGAAATTAATATTTGTGTCATTCTCAAATCTTTTGGCCACGACTGTACTCTGGAGCGGGATCGATTTTGGAGGTGGAGGGTCTGTAATGGTCTGGGGCGGTCTGTCACAGCATCATCGGACTGAGCTTGTTGTCATTACAGGCAATCTCAGCGCTGTGCGTTACAGGGAAGACATCCTCCTCCCTTCCTGCAGGCTCAGCCTGACATGACCCTCCAGCATGACAATGCCACCAGCCATACTGCTCATTCTGTGCGTGATTTCTTGCAAGACAGGAATGTCGGTGTTCTGCCATGGCCAGCGAAGAGCCCGGATCTCAATCCCATTGAGCACGTCTGGGACCTGTTGGATCGGAGGGTGAGGGCTAGGGCCCCCCCACAGAAATGTCCGGGAACTTGCAGGTGCCTTGGTGGAAGAGTGGGGTAACATCTCACAGCAGGAACTGGCAAATCTGGTGCAGTCCATGAGGAGGAAATGCACTGCAGTACTTAATGCAGCTGGTGGCCACACTAGATACTGACTGTTACTTTTGATTTTGACTTCCCCTTTGTTCAGGGACACATTATTCAATTTCTATTAATCACATATCTGTGGAACTTGTTCAGTTTATGTCTGTTGTTGAATCTTGTTATGTTCATACAAATATTTACACATGTTAAGTTTGCTGAAAATAAACGCTGTTGACAGAGAGAGGACGTTTCTTTTTTTGCTGACTTTATGTCACTGGTATCAAATATGTGAGTTGAAAACATTGTGTGTTAAAAGTGCTGTGTGTGTGTTAACATTTGCACAGCTTTTCTTTAGTTAAGATGCCCAAATAATAATTTATATTTGAAAAAACACATTTTAAATTGACTGAAGTTTTGCCTACGTTTTGTCAAGTTGGAGCTAACTTTGGGGAAACACATTTTGTTTAGTTCAGCTAACTCTTAGACCAAAAAGTAGTTTTCTTTTTAACAGTGCATACTGTACATACGCCAAGCTATGTATCGACAAATCGGCAATGGAGACAGATCCAGTGTCCTGGCTGGCCATACCTCATACTTCATCGCTGTATGCTTTTAATATGAATAATTTTATGATGCCGAATTTTTGTCTTATTGAGTTGTAAAATGAGTGGCCTATGGAAGCTAATAGTACTACTAAATAGGAGTGTTTATCTGGAATGTTTCATGTGTTGGTATATCTTCTGTTGGCTGAGAGAGACAGACAGAGAGCGAGACAGACACTAATATCTCATGTTAACTTCAAAGAAAGAAAGCTACAAAATGACTCATCCTCTCGACGGGCCTCCTCAGCCCTCCGTACCTCTCCTTCTGTCGGAGAAGACTTCCATCCCGCCTTTAACATTCACTACTTCTCACTCTTTTAGTTACCATCATCAACCAGAGGAAACGCTGCTGAAGTCTATAACAACATGATGTCGTTCTAGAAAGCAGGTCCAGAAGTCATGTTGGATCTAAAGATGATCTCTCTATCGGGAGAGCGATGGGTTGAGGGTGGATGGAGGAGAGAGAGAAGTGGAGGACCGAGGAAAGGAAGAGAAGTGAGAGTGATGGGCGTTTCAGGGACTAGTTGCTGGTTTGTCTGAGCGAGCCAGTCTCCATCGATCCCCCTGACCCACATCAGACAGGTTACAGACAGACAGACTGACTGAGCCTTATTGGAGAAAGTGCACACACAGAGCACAGACAGAGAAAAAGATGAACTCTCTCCCTGACTGCTGAAGTCCCTGCCTGGCCTGCTGGGCTGAGGGAATATGTCTCTCTCTCACACACCCAGACCCAGGCTGGTAAGATAGTAGGACGCATGGACGCTATCTTCATTTGAACAATGTGAATTTCTGTCTGTCGAATGCTTTAAAGTTACAACTGCAGAGAGTTACAACGATATCTTTGGCTAGTTTGCTTCAATAGAATGTATTGGAAAAGAGGTTTGACTGGCAACATGAGTGAATGATTTATGAATAAGAGTGTGGGGCCTGGTTTGGTCTTGTAACCAATGAGAATTGTTCCAAGACTTAACACAACCTAAATGGTCTGTGCTTGTGTTCTGAATGAGTTTTTATAGTAGTCACAGTATTGACTTCAGGGAGGCCCATCTACTGTGTGTGGGCTGTATGTTTCTACTCTCTTCACAGGAGCTATTGTTGTTCACCTGTGAGTGTGTGTGTCTGCGTGTGTGTGTCAGCACTGTACGTTGGGGTTCTGTGGTCCTCACCTTTCCCTCTCGCTGTCTTTTCTTGTGTGTGTGTGTGTGTGTGTGTGTGTGTGTGTGTGTGGCTCCCACAGGAGATTTGGATGGCCACTGGTTGGACCATGCGTCATGGCATAGCAGCGAGGCCTCCCCAATGTCTTTGGTGAGACATGCGGAGCCCTGCCCCTAACCCCTCTCCTCCCCTCCTCCCCCTCTCAGAGTCCTTTGTCATTTCATGTTTGCTTTGTTTTATTTACACCTCCGCATGGGTTTTCTTCTTTCTTTCTGTTTTTTATCCCACACCTGTAGGGGACAGTCAAAGGGGGAAAAGAAAAACTATTGAGCAGGCATTTTTGTCCGACTCAACACACAACACCTTATCTGAGAGGCAAAAGAAAATGGTGCGCTTTGGGGGCCACTCATTGGAAGAGGACGCAGAATGGTGCGAACCCCAGGTTAAAGACTCTGGCGTTGACACATGCAGTAGCACTACCCTAAACGAGGACAATCAGCATAGCCATAGTGAGAAGGTACTGGAGACTATGTAGCCAAAAATCTGCATTTTGTTCTTTTTTTCTTTAGTTTTCTTTACCTACCTCCTCCGGTCTTTGTTATCTGTCACTAATTGTTAAATAGTAGACATGTTTATTCTTTTAAAAATTTGAATTGATTGATTTTCCTTTGAACTTCGTCTTTATTATTATTCCAGGGAATTGATAAGATTGATTTCCTTTCGACAGCAGCTTGCTGGGTGTTGCTGAAATAGGAGATGGGGAAACCCTCTTTATTGTTCTGCTGTTGGCTCTCTGGCAGCATAAAGATCCATCCAGGAGCATTGAAACACAACCCTCTTTTTGTCATGGCACACAGCAATGTCCACTCCTCTAGTTGCATGTTGCTAGTTGCTCTGTCTGTTTTGTTATTGTTACTGTAGCGGCCATCTTAGTAACGTTACAGTAGGGTAACGACACCTACCTCTCACAGACACAGGCCTCTAGTCCCTCACTGGAATGACCCTTCCTCTCCCAACATACACTACCTAGTCAAGTTATTATCCCCCTAGAGCTCCACTCAGTCTAATACCAAAAGTAAACCAAGCACTTATAACAGGAACGATTGGATTTGTTTTGCACAGACAAAGTTATGTTTTTCTTTTTTTCCCTTCCACTGTCATGTTTGTTGTGATTTCATTTTTTAAATATCTCTCTTCATCTTGGCCTTAATCATCGCGCTGTTCTATTCTTTTGGGAGTTTTCGCCCATAAATCCTACTTCGGTTCACCTCTTTTTGTTGTTGTTGCATAATTACATGTTTCTTCATCTGCTTCTAACTGCTCCATTGTGGAGGTGTAGTGCTGTGTGTAGCAGGGCAGAGAGTGGTGGAGTGCTGTGTGTAGCAGGGCAGAGAGTGGTGGAGTGCTGTGTAGCAGGGCAGAGAGTGGTGGAGTGCAGTCTTAACCTCCCTCTGCCTTCAGCTAAGGCCTCCCTCACAGACCATCAGACAAAATCTACACTCATCCAAACTCAACTGGATTTGATGCCAATGTGGCTGAGTTTTAAGTGACATGTTCTAGATACAGGGCAGATTTTCTCAGATGGTTTGTGTGGAGCTTCTGCTCTGCGGTGACGAGGAGGGCGTGATGGTTTGCCTGTTTTACCCTGCATGGGGTGCTGAATGCTCTCTACCTCTTCCCTGTTGGCAGGATCACACACGCCCTGGCATTGGATGTGCAAAATGTTCATTGAATAACACTTTTGTGTGATACATTTATCATAACATACCTAGAAAAATGTGAATAGAATCGTTTTAGTGAAAATAGTACCTAAAATCAGATTGAAGTACTTCCATGAAGTATGTTTATGGACATAGCTAATCACTGCTTAAAAGGTGGGCTGTGTTATTGTAAATATTGTTTTATTTTGCCATTGTTTTACCATTTTGCCTTCAACTACAGTACGTATAACTGTGATGCAGTAGATACAATAATTTTTCAGTTATCTAATTGATTTTGATGAACTTTTTTTATCTACTTGTGACAATCCGACTAATCCCAAAAGAAAAAAATGGTTATATTATCTGAAATAGAAAGGATAGAGACAGAGCTATAATCACTAGATTAGATAACAAACCAGAGCTTGTGTGATCGTTCATTAAGTCAAATGAAGTGAAACCCTCCCACCTCACCCCACCCTTCACATGATACACACTTTTCTGAGGAAGTCTTTTTAAAGTGATTGAAGTGAATCTGGTGTGGATGAGTTGTGAAACACAAGGTGTGTTGTTGCTGTGTGTGTTCCTATAGCATCCAGTGACATGGCAGCCCTCCAAAGATGGGGAGCGCCTAATAGGGCGGATTCTGCTCAACAAGCGGATGAAGGATGGAAGTGTACCTCGAGACTCAGGAGCACTGCTGGGACTGAAGGTGAGTCTGCCCCATCTGTCTGACGTCTCTGTCTGGACTTCTGTCTATCTACTGGGACCAGTCTGACCTGATGGTCAGAGGCCGTTTATTATTTCAGCTGTCTATCACTATTCAAAGGTTGCTTCCCAAATGGTATCCTATTCCGTATGTAGAGGGAATGTGTTGCCGTTTGGGCCTCGCTAAAGAGTATACGCAGCGGACATATGTCTTATTGACATCATTTTCTGGTTGTAAACTGGTTTTGTGGTTGAGGAAAAAGACGTTGCTAAAAAGACATGAACAAACCTTCCTTATCAACATCTAGTCAACCTGATCATGACATCATAATGGAGTCCTTACTACCAGGTATTCAGGGCTCAAAAGGCTCGTACTGAAGATGATCTAAACATTTTGGAATGATATTTTTAAATTGTATTTTATGAGTGGACACTACACCTTGGTATCAGAACAAAATTAGAACGCTCAAATTCTTCACCACAATAAGCATTGTTTTCATATTATTTGTAGAAACTATGTGGTGGCTATTTTTATCTGCATATACATTTTGAAGTGATATGTGTGGGTGCCTTGCCTAATTATGAATGACATAATTGTATTATTCATGATTTAATATTAATTAGGCGGCTAATTATTTCCTTGATTTAATATTAATGAGCTGTGTTCTTGATATCAAATACTTTATGTTCATGACTGTGTTCCAAATGGCACCCTATTCCTTATATAGCGTACTTATTTTTACCAGAGCCCTGGTCAAAAGTAGTGTACTATATGGGGAATAGGGGGCCATGTGGGATGCGAGTGTGTGTATCCAAACATGCTCACATTGAACCTTTTTAATCAACGACATTCATTGGCTCAGTGCAAAAAAAACTCTCCAAAACTCTTCCTGCGTCCCAAACTGTAACCCATTCCCTATATAGTGTGCTACTTTTAACCAGGGACCTGGTAGTAGTGCACTATATAAGGAGTAGTGTACCATTTGGGACTCAGCATCTAAACTACCAGATGCCGTGAGAGCGTAATATGCAGTGTGGTTATGTAGAAAAGCCTATTTGAAATGTTCAGTCAGAGACAATGTCCCTTTACTGTAGATATGAGATCACATCTGAAACATTGTGATTGTACAGCTTATTCCCCATTATGTACAGTACTGTAACTAGGCTACTAAACATTTGTCCCATATTTACAGTATATCATGATTAGACGGGTAGATTTTCTGATGAAAAGTATCTTAGGTTTTCTTAACTCTTCCTAAAGCATTAATTTGAATGATCTGTACAGCTTGGGCTGGTTTAAGATCTTAGCACACACAGCTAGCCAAAGCACAGTGAGGGGCTAGCACATTGAGGGACTAGCACAGTGAGGGGCTAGCACAGTGAGGGCCATCAGGAGAGAAAAGGAAAATGGCAAGATGGGAAAATCATTAATGATTGAATGAGCTTCCTGAATTGGTATGTTTGTGTCTGGTCAGTGCCTCTTTGTGCTGTACGGTACGCTATGTGTTTTTCCTCGCTCAGCAGCAAGCAGTGACCTGCCAGTCTGTTTGTCTCTCTCTCTCTTTCTAACTACCTATCTATCCATCTCTCACTCTCGGTCCCTTTCCCTTTCTCGCTCTCTCTCGCCCAGCTGTTACATAAAGCCATTTCATTTAGGAGTCTTCCCTAAGCTCCTTTGTATGTTGGCATTCAACTGCCATTAAGAGGGGATTTTATTTGTCTGATGCCTGTGGAGGGAGAGCGGTTCAGGGGCTTACAGAGTAGAGCAGAGCTGGGCTGCCTGGCCTGCTATAGGCCCCCCAGGCCTCAAGTGTTCCAGCACAATGGAGAGAGAGCACCATGCAGAGAGAGGTGGCCCCAGGGTTCCAACACAACACACAGGGACATTCAACATTATGAAAAGAGATGTACATGTCCCGTGTAGCTCAGTTGGTAGAGCATGGCGCTTGCAACGCCAGGGTTGTGGGTTCGTTTCCCACGGGGGGCCAGTACAAAAAAGTATGAATGTATGTACTTGTAAGTCGCTCTGGATAAGAGCGTCTGCTAAATGACTTAAATGTAATGTAATGTACATTTTGACTAAACATGTAGCTACTTTCTCTATTCAAGAATAGCACCCTATGGGCAGAATGATGCTATGTGGCTACATATGCAATTAGAATAGCACCCTATGGGCAGAATGATGCTATGTGGCTACATATACAATTCGAATTAGGCCTAGATCTGCAGGTTGTATTTTACCATGTGCGAATTCAATTCACACATGGATTTTCAAACATGGTCAATAAATATGTTTCTATGAAACAAACTGATCAGTGCATCCATATTCCTTCCCTGCCAGTCTGCTTACACCATATTGAGGGTGTGATTATCTTACAGTGTAATACTATATCTAATACAATACATGTTGATGTGTGTTGCTTCCTTCATAGGTGGTGGGTGGAAAGATGACAGAATCTGGTAGACTTTGTGCTTTCATCACTAAAGTGAGGAAAGGAAGTCTAGCGGACACTGTTGGACACCTCAGACCAGGTACCTACTGATCTCATGTTATACTCATTGGGAAATAACTATATCCCTTACCATGGTTAGAACTACACATATTATGTGTAGAACTACATTTACCATGTTTAGAACTTCACTTACTATGCTTAGAACTACACTTACCATGCTTAGAACTACGCGTTCTACCTTTAGAACTACACGTATTATGTGTAGAACTACATTTACCATGTTCAGAACTTCACTTACTATGTTTAGAACTACTTTAGCCATGTTTAGAACGACGCTTACTATGCTTAGAACTACACTTACCATGCTTAGAACTATGCTTACTACCTTTAGAACTACACATACTATGCTTAGAACTACATTCACCACATTTAGAACTACACTTACTATGTTTTGAACTGCATTTACCATGTTTAGAAGTATCACTTACTGTGTTTAGAACTACATTTATCATGTTTAGAAGTACACTTCCCATGTTTAGAACTGCATTCACCATGTTTAGAAGTACATTTACTGTGTTTAGAAGTACACTTCCTATATTTAGAAGTACACTTACTGTGTTTAGAACTGCATTTACCATGTTTAGAAGTACACTTCCTATATTTAGAAGTACACTTACTGTGTTTAGAACTGCATTTACCATGTTTAGAAGTACACTTCCCATGTTTAGAACTGCATTCACCATGTTTAGAAGTACACTTCCTATATTTAGAAGTACACTTCCTATATTTAGAAGTACACTTCCCATGTTTAGAACTGCATTTACCATGTTTAGAAGTACACTCCCTATGTTTAGAACTGCATTCACCATGTTTAGAAGTACACTTACTGTGTTTAGAACTACGCGTATAGATTTCTTCAAGCACGCTGAAGATTGTCAATACATTTTTCATGTACACAGCACTGTAGATTTAATAAGCTACTTCAGTGATTCAAGAAACATTTGGATTACTTGGTGAACTGGGCCAGAACCTTGTTTTAACTTATGACACCCTTTGACCTTCATTTAATAGCACTAATTACAACATGTATGAACTATACAGATGTGCTGTTATTTGTTACCATAAGGGTTGTGACCGAGGCCTATTCAATTATTTATAATATTACCTTAGCAGGACGATTACAATGCTGTACTGTTTGTTTATGTGTGCTGTGTTTTCTACAGTACCATTCATATTCTCCTTTTTTCATCATGTGGGCCTGCTCATGTTTATAACTACACGGATCATGTTTTTAACTATATTTATAACTATGCTTCCCGTGTTCATAACTGCACCGTGCCAGCTGACGTCTTGGTGTGTGGATGACTGACAGCATCTCTTGTTTCACAGGCGACCAGGTGCTGGAGTGGAACGGGAGGTTTTTACAAGGAGCCACATTCAAAGAAGTTTACAATATCATTCTAGAATCAAAGCCAGAACCCCAGGTGGAACTGGTGGTCTCAAGGCCCATAGGGTAAGACCTCACAACAGCAACTACACGTATTACTACTGAACCATCAAAACTACAGTGTATTCACATTCATACATTTGTAAAAATATATTTCTGGCAGAGGAGAGAGAAGATGTGAGAAAAGGAAAAAAGGGGGCTGAGTGTGTTTGAATGTAATTTGTTTTGCTAGGACCGGCTTGTTTATTTAACATATCTGCCTCCCAACCATCCCTCCCTTCCTCCCTCCCAATATCCCTCCCCTCCATCAGTCCTCCAGTGTGATGACAGTGTCAGAGGCTCATATGGGACTAGCAGTGCGGCACAATGAAATGAACGGTGGCTGCCGCCTCTCTCTCTCTCTCTCTCTCTCTCTCTCTCTCTCTCTCTCTCTCTCTCTCTCTCTCTCTCTCTCTCTCTCTCTCTCTCTCTCTCTGTCTCTCTCTCTCTCTCTCTCTCTCTCTCTCTCTCTCTCTCTCTCTCTCTCTCTCTGTGTCTCACTACCCACTCTCCCCCTCTCCTCCACAAACAGCGGGATGCCAATCGTTTTTGAAAGTCGAGATACCCAGAGAAATCAGAAACCCCTTTGCTTTGTCAGTGTCTATATTTGTCCTGCTTTGTATTGCTGAGGGAGGGAGCTGCTGTACAGGAGAATGAAGACTAATGCTCTTCTTAGGACCATTAAAATACAGTGCATTCAGCATTAGCACCAATTGATCCCTCCCTCTCTCTCTCCTTTCAGAGATATTCCTCGGATACCAGACAGCACACATGCACAACTGGAATCAAGTAAGTCTGGCTTTTCTTTCATTTCCCAATGACAACTAATTAGCCTGCGTTAATTAATCAACCTTGAAATATCAAGCTACGGTATTGTCAGGGAGAGGTGATGATGTCTCATTTCTATCTCTCTATCCTACTTGCTTTCTCTCCCCTCCCCCTCCTCTCTCTCCTTCTTCCTCTCCTTGAAGTATGTTACCAACATTAGTGTTTCAGATTTGATCATGTGACCTCCTCCCTGTCTGTCCTGTCTCAGGTTCGAGTTCCTTTGAGTCTCAGAAGATGGATCGCCCCTCTATCTCTGTCACGTCTCCCATGAGCCCCGGGATGCTGCGGGACGCCCCCCAGTACCTGTCAGGACAGCTCTCAGTGAGTACCCTACTACAATACCCACAATACACCATGGCTCTGTCTGGGCCTACATTACCTGCAGGAAAGGATCATACAGTGTAGATTGACACAGAGGGTTTGAGAACAGATGTTTTCTTTCTCTGCAGTATTCAGGGAGAGTAGCTGGAGATCTGGAGAGTAGTTGGAGATCTGGAGAGTAGCTGGAGTTCTGGAGAGTAGCTGGAGCTCAGGAGAGTAGTTGGAGATCTGGAGAGTAGCTGGAGATCTGGAGAGTAGCTGGAGCTCAGGAGAGTAGTTGGAGATCTGGAGAGTAGCTGGAGATCTGGAGAGTAGCTGGAGCTCTGGAGAGTAGTTGGAGCTCTGGAGAGTAGCTGGAGCTCTGGAGAGTAGCTGGAGATCTGGAGAGTAGTTGGAGATCTGGAGAGTAGCTGGAGCTCTGGAGAGTAGCTGGAGATCTGGAGAGTAGCTGGAGCTCTGGAGAGTAGTTGGAGATCTGGAGAGTAGCTGGAGCTCTGGAGAGTAGCTAGGGAGTAGCTGGAGATCTGGAGAGTAGCTGGAGCTCTGGAGAGTAGCTGGAGCTCTGGAGAGTAGCTGGAGAGTAGCTGGAGCTCTGGAGAGTAGCTGGAGCTCTGGAGAGTAGCTGGAGAGTAGCTGGAGCTCTGGAGAGTAGTTGGAGATCTGGAGAGTAGCTGGAGCTCTGGAGAGTAGCTGGAGCTCAGGAGAGTAGCTGGAGCTCTGGAGAGTAGTTGGAGATCTGGAGAGTAGTTGGAGATCTGGAGAGTAGCTGGAGATCTGGAGAGTAGCTGGAGCTCAGGAGAGTAGTTGGAGATCTGGAGAGTAGCTGGAGATCTGGAGAGTAGCTGGAGCTCTGGAGAGTAGCTGGAGATCTGGAGAGTAGCTGGAGATCTGGAGAGTAGCTGGAGATCTGGACAGTAGCTGGAGATCTGGAGAGTAGTTGGAGATCTGGAGAGTAGCTGGAGATCTGGAGAGTAGCTGGAGCTCTGGAGAGTAGCTGGAGATCTGGAGAGTAGCTGGAGATCTGGACAGTAGCTGGAGATCTGGAGAGTAGCTGGAGAGTAGCTGGAGCTCTGGAGAGTAGCTGGAGCTCTGGACAGTAGCTGGAGAGTAGCTGGAGCTCTGGAGAGTAGCTGGAGCTCTGAGAGTTGTTCAGTTAGACCCATCCCAACCCAGCATAGGACCACAGATCATGTTGCCCTGAACCATGTTGCTTATTATCTGATGCCTAATATACTCTTGGGGGAAGTGAGTAAAAGGCTTGTCAGTTAAGATAAACATAGAAGGAATAAACTCTGAAACTCAGGAGGCCAGACGGAAATAGACTAATGCTAACCTCCAACACTTATTTTGTTGTCTCAACACTCAGGATATTTAGTTTCTTGGAGAATACCAGCCGATATCAGTCAATATATATATCAGTCTATCAAGTCCATAGTGTATTTGTTTATCAGAAGAGGTGAGAATGTTTGATAGTTGACTGTGTGTCTGTTAACACTGTACGCCTTCTACTGTAATGTTGCTCTCCAGTAAAACTGCTCCTAGAGCCAGAGAAGGAAGGAAGAGAAGGAAGGAAGAGAAGGAATCTTTTGATGTCAGTGTTCTTTCTGCTTGTTGTTGTTTTCTTTGGCGAGGAGGGGAGATCTAATCTGTGCTGCTGCTAGCGTCTCCGCCTGGCTTCTCTCCTCTCCTGTCTGTATGTAACGGGAGCATGGCGGAGCAGAGTGAGAGCCAGGGAGAGAAGGAGCACAGAGAGAGGTAGCAGGCACACACAGGCCCTCCAGTATTCATAGGCCTACACCCAGGAGGCCCATGCTGACAGTTATGACGCAAATAGAACCCAGTCAGCCAATCAGGCTGCAGTTCTGATCTCTGCAATCCCTACCTGTAGCACTCAGCCCCACACCACTCAGATCCAGAAGTTCTCTCCATTTCATCAATGAGCTGACCTTGAAACCAAAAAAAGAGTATTTGAATCGTACTGTAGTTAATATACCGTAGTTATACTGTAATTAATATACTGTAATTAATATACTGTAATTAATATACTGTAGTACATTACCTTGCTGGATCAAGTGCCAGCTGAATAATACGCTGGATGCAGTTAGAAATTGTAATATTTTCTTCTTATTATTTGTATTATTTTCAAACCTTGTTGAGGGAACAATTGGAACTGAATACGTCATTGTAACGCAAATGTTAAATGAAGAAAGGAAGGAAAGTTACCGTCCAGAGAGCACGGAAGGGAATGCTTAGTTAGAAGTCATCAATCCTTTTCTGTGAAAGTGGGAGCAGAGCAGCCTCTTCCTCTCTCTGAGGTTTACGGTGTGGAGGTACAGGAACCACAGAGAAGGCTCCAAGACAATACAACACATTAGTGAATAATGAGATGCAGATTGATGCTAATGAAGAGGTGGGGAAAAACACACACACTGCCAGATTGACTCTCCGTCCCCTCCTCCTCAAAATGTGTTTTGTGTTATTGTGGCGCTGGTTAGAGTCCAGTGAGTGTGTTTTGTTGGTTGTTTTATGTTTTTTTTGGTTTCATTGCATTGTTCTTTGTTGTTGTTTAATTTTGCTTATCCAGAGCCAAAGCCTTAGTAGAAGAACAGCGCCTTTTGTCCCTAGGGTCCAGGTAAACACCTGTCTGACTCACAGACTGACTCTCTTTGGTCTGCGCTCGCCTTTTTCTTTTGCCTTTTTGGTTTCCTCCATCTTGGAAAATGCATACCAGGGAAATGGCGGCATCTTTCCCTTGCAGTGCGGTGCATTATGTCATTATTATTATTCATTGATACCATGTAACATGATCATACGGTTATGCCAGGAGTCTCGACTCTTTGCATGACTAACTAATCTAAAGGAAATATTTCAGAGAGACACCCTTCCATTGCCAGATCCTGTAGCCTACACTCAACAGCAACAACAAGCTCCAACACATTGTTCAACATCAAATCACATGCGCCGAATACAACAAGTGTAGACCTTACTGTGAGATGTTTTCTTACAAGCCCTTAACCGACAGTGCAGTTCAAGAAGGGCAAAACAAATATTTACCAAATAAACTAAAGTAAAAAATAATAAAAAAGTAACACAATAACATAACAATAACGAGGCAATATACAGGGGGTACCGAGTCAGTGTGCGGGGGTACAGGTTAGAGGTAATTTGTACATGTAGGTAGGGGTGAAGTGACTATGCATTTGAAGTGACTGTCCATTTGATTAATTGTTCAGCAGTTTTATGGTTTGGTGGGTTGAAGCTGTTAAGGATTCTTTTGGTCCTAGACTTGGCGCCCCGGTACCGCTTGCCCTGCGGTAGCAGAGAAAACAGTCTATGACTTGGGTGACTGGAGTCTCTGACAATTTTATGGGCTTTCCGCTGACAACGCCTATTATATAGGTCCTGGATGGCAGGAAGCTTGGCCCCAGTGATGTACTGGGCCGCCCGCACTTCCCTCTGTAGCACCTTACGGTCAGATGCTGAGCAGTTGATACCAGGCGGTGAGGCAAATGGTCAGGATGCTCTCAATGGTGCAGCTATTAGAACTTTTTCAGTATCTGAGGGCCCATGTCATGTCTCCTGAGGGGGAAAAGGTTTTGTCATGCCCTCTTCACGACTGTCTTGGTGTGTTTCAAGGAACTTGAAACTCTCGACCCGCTTCACTACAGCCCCGTTGATGTTAATGGGGGCCTGTTCAGCCCGCCTTTTCTTGTAGTCCACGATCAGCTCCTATGTCTTGCCCACATTTTTCTTGTAGTCCACGATCAGCTCCTTTGTCTTGCCCACATTGAGGGAGAGGTTGTTGTCCTGGCACCACACTGCCAGTTCTCTGACCTCCTCCCTATAGGCTGTCTCATCGTTGTCGGTGATCAGGCCCAACGCTGTTGTGTCGTCATCAAACTTAATAATGGTGTTGGAGTCATGCTTGGCCTCGCAGTCGTGGGTGAACAGGGAGTACAGGAGGGGACTAAGTACACACACCTAAGGGGCCCCAGTGTTGAGGATCAGAGTGGCAGACGTGTTATTGCCTACCCTTACCATCTGAGGGCGGCCCGTCAGGAAGTCCAGGATCCAGTTGCAGAGGGAGGTATTTAGTCCCAGGGTACTTAGCTTAGTGATGAGCATCGTGGGCACTATGGTGTTGAACGCTGAGCTCTAGTCAATGAACAACATTCTCACATAGGTGTTCCTTTTGTCCAGGTGAGAAAGGGCAGTGTGGAGTGTGATTGAGATTGCGTCAACTGTGGATCTGTTGGGACGGTATGCAAATTGGAGTGGATCTAGGGTATCCGGGAGGATGCTGTTGACGTGAGCCAAGACTAGCCTTTCAAAGCACTTCTTGGCTACCGACGTGAGTGCTATGGTGAGGTAATCATTTAGGCAGGTTACCGTCGCTTCCTTGGGCACAGGGACTGGTCTGCTTGAAACATGTAGGTATTACAGGCTCAGTCAGGGAGAGGTTGAAAATGTCAGTGAAGTCACATGTCAGTTGGTCCGCGCATGCTTTGAGTACACATCCTGGTAATCCATCTGGCCCTGTGGCTTTGAATGTTGACCCGTTTAAAGGTCTTGCTCACATCGGCTACCGAGAGCGTTATCACACAGTCATCCAGAATAGCTGGTGCTCTCGTGCATGCTTCAGTGTTGGTTGCCTTGAAGCGAGCATAAAACGGCATTTAGCTCATCTGGTAGGCTCGTGTCACTGGGCAGCTTGTGTCTAGGTTTCCCTTTGTAGTCCGTAATAGTTTTCAATGTGACATGCTAGTGAAAATTTGGTAAAACTGATTTAAGTTTGCCTGCATTAAAGTCCCCGGCCACTAGGAGCGCTGCTTCTGGGTGAGCATTTTCTTGTTTGCTTATGGCCTTATAGAGTTGGTTGAGTGTGGTCCTAGTGCCAGCATCGGTCTGTGGTGGTAAATAGACGGCTACGATTAATATAGATGAGAACTCTCTTGGTAGATAGTGTGGTCTACAACTTACCATAAGGTACTCTACCTCAGGCGAGCAATACCTCGAGACTTCTTTAATATTAAACATCGCGCACCAGCTGTTATTGACAAAAAGACACTCCCACGCCTCATCTTACCAGACGTAGCTAATCTGTTCTGCCGGTGCATGGAAAATCCCTCCAGCGTGTCGTCGTTCAGCCACGATTCTGTGAAACATAAGATGTTACAGTTCTTAATGTCCCGTTGGTAGGATAATCGTAATCGTAGGTCATCAATTTTGATGGCAGTGGGAGTTTACTCGCACGCCTACGGATTCTCCAAAGGCAGCCCGATCTGCGTTCTCGTCCTCCGTCTTTTCTTCACGCAAATGACGGGGATCTGGGCCTGTTCCCGGGAGAGCAGTGTATCTTTCTCGTCGGACTCGTTAAAGGGAAAAGCTTCTTCCAGTTTGTGGTGAGTAATCGCTGTTCTGATTTCCAGAAGTTATTTTCGGTCATAAGAGACGGTAGCAGCAACATTATGTACAAAATACAGTGGCAAGAAAAAGTATGTGAACCCTTTGGAATTACCTGGATTTCTGCATAATTTAGTCATAAGATTTGATCTGATCTTCATCTTAGTCACAACAATAGACAAACACAGTGAGCTTAAACTAATAACACACAAATTATTGTATTTTTCTTGTCTATATTGAATACATAATTTAAACATTCACAGTGTAGGTTGGAAAAAGTATGTGAACCCCTAGGCTAATGACTTTTCCAAAAGTTAATTGGAGTCAGGAGTCAGCTAACCTGGAGTCCAATCAATGAGACGAGATTGGAGATGTTGGTTAGAGCTGTCTTGCCCTATAAAAAACACTCAGAAAATTAGAGTTTACTATTCCCAAGAAGTAGTTCCTGATGTGAACCATGCCTCGAAAACAGAGATCTCAGATTAAGAGTTGTTGACTTGCATAAAGCTGGAAAGGGTTACAAAAGTATATTTTAAAGCCTTGATGTTCATCAGTCCACGGTAAGACAAATTGTCTATAAATGGAGAAAGTTCAGCACTGTTGCTACTCTCTTTAGCAGTGGCCGCCCTGCAAAGATGACTGCAAGAGCACAGCGCAGAATGCTCAATGAGGTTAAAAAGAATCCTAGAGTGTCAGCTAAAGACTTACAGAAATCTCTGGAACCTGCTTACATCTCTGTTGACAAGTCTACGATACGTAAAGCACTAAACAAGAATGGGGTTCATGGGAGGACACCACGGAAGAAGCCACTGCACGTCTGAAGTTTGCAAAAGAGCACCTGGATGTTCCACAGCGCTTCTGGCAAAATATTCTGTGGACAGATTAAACTAAAGTTGAGTTGTTTGGAGGTGACACACAACACTATGTGTGGAGAAAAAGGCACAGCACACCAACATCAAAACCTCATCCCAACTGTAAAGTATGGTGGGGGGAGCATCATGGTTTGGGGCTGCCTCAGGGCCTGGACAGCTTGCTATCATCGACAGAAAAATGAATTCCCAAGTTTACCAAGACATTTTACAGGAGAATAAGGCTATCTGTCTGTCAATTGAAGCGCAACAGAAGTTGGGTGATACAACGACCCAATAAACAGAAGTAAATTAACAACAGAATGGCTTCAACACAAGAAAATACGCCTTTTGGAGTGGCCCAGTCAGAGTCCTGACCTCAACCTGATTTATAATGCTGTGGAATGACCTTGAGAGCCGTTCATACCAGACATCCTAAGAATATTGCTCAACTGAAACAGTTTTGTAAAGATGAATGGTCCAAAATTCCTCCTGACAGTTGTGGAGGTCTGATCCGCAACTACAGAAAATGTTTGGTTGAGTTTATTACTGCCAAAGGAGGGATAACCGGTTATTAAATCCAAGGGTTCACATACTTTTCCCACCCTGCACTGTGAATGTTTACACTGTGAATGTTTACAATAAAGACATGAACACATATAATTGTTTGTGTGTTATTAGTTTAGGCAGACTGTGTATGTCTATGAAGATCAGATCAAATTGTATGACCAATTTATGCAGAAATCCAGGTCATTCCAAAGGGTTCAAATACTTTTTCTTGCCACTGTAAGTTAAAAAGTAAGTTACAAACAACGCAAAAAAATGAACAAAATAGCACAATTGGTTACGGGCATGTAAAACATCAGCCATCCTCTTCAGCGCCATCTTAACATGTTAGCTGTCATGACACTTTTGTACCTAGTCAGCTACAACAGTGCTCCACATTGGCAATTCAAGGAAGGTGTCTCCTTAAATGTTTTAGTAAAACTATTACATTTTGTGGGACAAATAAATTAGCTTATTTGCGGTGTGGAACATGAAACTAGACTGGACCCTCGTCCTCATTGGCTTGACTCCCTTAAGTCCTGAATAGGTTGCCATAACAACAGCGGTCAACAACTGCTAATCATGAACACAACGTTTGGGAAATATTTATGTTTACATTTTTGAATGGCCATAAGTTTCATGTTACAGTTAAAAGTGGGCTAAGATAACTGTCCCTTATTTTAAAGCAGATTTAAAATAATATTTGACAATTTGAATACAGAATTCACTTGAACTAAACGGGCAAGGTGTCTATCTTACCGTGGGACATTTTTGAGGAGTTGTTTTACTCTAGCTAGCTTGTTACAGTTGGACTGTGTAGTACTCATGTTATTTGGGAGATCATATTTGTATATTTGTCCCATCATGTCCTCGTCAAGTATCAGCTTAGCTTAGAACAAAATATATATACAGTATACTGTATAGGAGTTTCTGGTATGATATGCACTGTTGGCTTCCTCATTTTAAGGTAGTGTGAGGTGTTGGCTATACATCACCTATCTGTCAGATAAGGAGAGGTTGAGAATGGAAGTCTATAAATAGGTGTGTAGTGTACCCTAGGCTCAGCTCCTAGAGGTAGATCTATTAGCCTCTGTAGAAGCAGTGTTATGCTCTACTTAACCAGGCCATGCAATAATGTCAATGTAAATGATGTAGCCAACTGTACAGGAAATATAGGCAGTGTAATGTATTACATCAGGGGTTTCAAGGTGAATCTGTCGCTTAAGGGTTGGACAGTGCTGTAGTATGGTCAGAATTGCACGTACATCTTTTCCATAGGGGACTTCAATGTTGAGGAAGTTTTCCTAGTGCAAGCTGTTTGACCTGAAGGCCCATACTGCCTATGTTGTTTGACAATATCAGATCTCCTGACTGATCTTGTATGTATTAATTGCTTGCTGTTGCTTTGTATTGCTGCATGCATAATGAAATAACTATGGTAGTCAATGCAATGATTTAAGACTCCTCCCATCATTATCTACATAAGTATGGGCAAGAGCTTAGAAGGCTTGATTTTCCTCTAGTATTTCATTAAAATTTTTTGAATCAAATATTTCCCAAAATTAAAAAGAAATATTATTTCTGTAAATGTTCTTTCTTTCATTTTTTACTTCTAAGTGTTCTCTGTTATGTCCATACTTCTCTCTGACAAGTGTGAAGTGTCTTTGATGCCACTCATGACAGCATGATTGATTTATATGTATATTTTACCTATACACTGAGTATCTGTGCATTGCAGGGCTCTACAGTACGACCATTTTACTAGCATATGTGCCAAATATTTTGCTATACGTCCTGGAATTTTAATTTAGGAGCACTAGTACACCTACAAAAATGAAGGATTCTAGCTTTAGTACCTCAAATATGTTTCATTGTGCTCCTAAATATCTTCGTGTGTGCCTACATTTTTCAACTTAGGTGCACACGTGCTCCTTGTAAAAAAGGTCAGCGTAGAGGTCTGCATTGTGTTGTATGGTTCCAAATACAATTTCACACTCAGAAGCAGTACGTGTTCATTTCAAAGCATGTTGGTCTTCATTCTCATGTTGTAGTGGTTTAGATACCAAGAGCCAGGATACTGTAGATATGAATACAGATACACATACTGTATTATCCTTTCCACTCAAACACACCTAGAAAATGTGGCTCGTGCAGCCGCAGGGTAAGATATAGGTCATGGTAAGATATAGGTCATGGTAAGATGTAGGTCATGGTAAGATGTAGGTCATGGTAAGATGTAGGTCATGCTACATACAGTACATATCTGCTTTGTGCACACTATTAAGATAATTTAGGCTCTCATTGTTCAACCTTTGCTACTTTTTGTTGTTGTTGATATGATCATATCATCTCCTTATTTCCGTATCTCAACAAACATGTATGTTTTTATTATCACCCCCCCCCCCCCCCCCCCCCCCCGAAGAGCATGTGACCTGCTAATGCCTAATATGTAAACCAGGGGTGGCCACCCCTCCTCCAGGAGCGGTACTGGGTGTACAGGCTTTAACTCCAGCCCTGCTCTAATCTAACACAATCCAGTGATTTGACTAATTAGCTGCTCACAATGCAAGACCTTGATTTGCTGAATCAGGTGTGTTTGTTAGTTAGTATAGAGCAGGGCTGGTGCTAAACCCTGCACACCCAGTAGCTCTCCAAGTGGAGGGTTATGAGGTCACCCTGATATAGAGCCCCCCCTCCCCACTGGCAGCCCAGTGACCATGTGACCCTGTTCTGTCCCATCCATAGGTCAAACTGTGGTATGACAAAGTGGGCCATCAGCTAATAGTGACCATCCTGGGAGCCAAGGACCTGCCTTCTAGGGAAGATGGCCGCCCCAGGAACCCTTACGTCAAAATCTACTTCCTCCCTGACAGAAGGTAAGAGAAGAGACAGTAACTACGGGATGATCGAGCTAGCAGCATTTTACTTCATTCCATCTACAGCCATTGCTTAGTGGCTAGACCTATCCTCCAATATCCTAAAGTTGCCATTGGTTGAATGATACAGATTTGGGCGCTCGCATGATAGTCTCACTGAATGTTGAATTTATGGTAAGAATGTCTTTGGTTTTATTTACCTATACATTTGTTTCTTCTGGTAATTGATTTTGGGGACATGTCACATTGCATTTAAACTGCTGTCGTCACAAAGATCATCATGTGATCACATTGACCTACACCTTCACTGCGCTCAGAGAACCCCTTCTCAGACAGATGGAAGTAATGCTAGAAAGTTGAACAGGGCTCCAACATGACGCTCCCTCCCCAGCTCATCCCATCGTCCTGTGCTGTGTTGACCTGTTCGAGAGGCTTTTCTGCCATGGTTGTAAATAAAAACAGTTTGAATTATTGTTCCTCCAGCGACAAAAGCAAGAGGAGAACAAAAACGGTAAAGAAATCCTTAGAGCCCAAATGGAACCAGACCTTTATGTATTCTCCTGTGCACCGGCGGGAGTTCCGTGAGCGCATGTTGGAGATCACCCTGTGGGACCAGGCCAGGGTCAGGGAGGAGGAAAGCGAGTTCCTGGGAGAGGTAAGCCCATCCATCTCTTTTTGTTTCTTTATAGTTTTCTATTGTTTTATGGACAGAGACAGTCGGAAGGTAGTTAGATAGACATGTATAGAGGGACACGGAGATAAGCGGCTGAGGCTATATTTGTAACAAGAGTCGGCAGCGCCACCACTTAACCAGACTCAGGCACTCATCCGTCTCTGATATAATACCAAACATACCCATCCAGTCAGGATTTGGACAGTAACTCTGATAGCTCAACTAATCCAACCAATAGGGTCAAGCTCTTGATAAAACCCTACATTCCATAGGAAGGATGATAGGCTACTGGGGGTTGATGTCATCGACCCATGATGCTTACTGTAACATCAGCACATACTCACATACTCTGTCCTTCACTGCCAATAAGGTTGCAGAATTCTGGGAAACTTCCAGAAATCCTCCCGGTTGGAGGGAATAAGCAGGAAATTCAGAATCTTCCAATCAGGATTGCTGGAAAACCTTATTTAAAAAATGATGTTGGGCCATGCCTGTGGAGGTCTTGATCTGCTATGGAATCTGGAATGAGTCTAGTTAGCAGTGGCTGGTGTGTTGAGGACTGTGAGTGTTTGTGTGTGTGTGTGCATGCACGCATGCCTGTTTGTATGTGTGTGTGTGTAGTGACTCTGGTGTGTTTCTCCTTTAGATACTGATAGAGCTGGAGACAGCCCTGCTGGATGATGAGCCTCACTGGTACAAGCTGCAGACCCACGACGTGTCCTCCATGCCCCTCCCCCGCGCCTCGCCCAACCCCCAGCGCAGACAGCTCCACGGAGAGAGCCCCACGAGGAGGTTACCCATACAGAGTAGGTTTACCCCTCTGCCCTAACATCCATATCCTGTATACTTGTCTATACTAGAACTGTGTAGGAAAGCTCCTGTCTGTTCGAACCCCAAACCTCAGGATAGGGAATGAGACATGAGTGGCGAACCAACCGTTCGTTTGATGATTTTGAAAAGCCAGTATGGTGGCTGGCAGATGCCCTGTTACCAACTGTCTTTGCCTGTCTGCCAAAGCCTGAATGATTTATGAAGTATTTATTACTGTTAGTATGTTCATATGGTGTTTGTTTTCTTATCCCTCTCAACTCAACCTGATACTTACAGACAAGGGGCCGTATTCGTACAATTCAGGTAACGGTCCCCGTTTGTTGTTCCACGCTGCTCTCTCTACTGAGCTCTCTCTCCACTCAGTGTTGCTGTTCATACGAAGACTCCGTCTCTCCCCTCTGCTTCAGTCCTACTGCACTGTTCTCTACCTCCAAAGTGTTCTCTCACTCCACTCCTCCATTAGCTATCCCACAATTCCCTTTGATTCTCGCTATGCTCCCTCTCCGCTCCACCGCAGTCCTTAAACAAGATGGCCGCCTCATGGCCAGTCTCGGGCCCGGCAGGTTTCTGTTTCCCAGTCCAGATCCTG